>NC_091455.1:165256692-165856692 GCF_027789765.1 Dendropsophus ebraccatus
TACTTTCATTTATCAGTTTGTCAATCTGGTTTACAACAATTATGTGCATAGCAATATGCTATAAAGTGGGCAAAAATGTCTAATTACAAGGTGAAAGATTATATACAGTGTAGGGTTATGGCAGCCTGGACAAATTCAGGGATCTTGTTAGAAGAGAAAAAAAAAAACCTTATTTCTGCCTTGGCAGGATCTGGTGTATTGCACAGGCTACCCACTGCAACTATAGGTATCCTTAGCCTTTTGTATCCACATACACATGAGCGCTTGGCATGGCTGAACATTCATGTGTTTTTCATGCAGAGTGGGGCAGTAAGCTGCTATCACACAGCTGTCATGGTGGCGTAACTCTCTGAGAGCAAATAGACTGGATTCAACATAATCGCTCCTTATGCTATACAACATCTTCTGTCAGGAGTCCAGAGGCAGCCATACTGGAGTTGGCAGATCTCTGGACTTGTAATGGAGCCATCCAATAAGGCTGGATAAAGATCGTGACCAGGTGATAACATCTAGTGATCGACTGGTGTGTGATCACTTACCTTTGCGAAGTTTGTCGTCAAATGACTAATGTCAGTCAATCCACTCTCATTGTCAGTAACCACTAATGTATTTTGGCTTTTCAAAACGAGTTACTATCTTTACTTTCACTTGAGAAGGCGCTCCACTTAGGGCCCTATTACACAGGATGATAACCGGCCCTATCTGACCGATTATCGTTCCGTGTAATAAACACAACGATCAAACGATGACAATGATCATCGGCTGACCGTTCATTTAGGTTAGGACCAAAGTGTTTAAAATTACCCATGCATGGTCCAGGGCTCCCCTTGCAGTCCGCGTCTCCCTGGATCCCGCATGCTGCAGCTTTAGAGCAGCCTGTCTGAGCTGACACGCTGCTCAGCCAATCACCGCCCGGGACCTCCGCACGGCCAGCGATTGGCTGAGCAGCCTGTCGGCTGAGACAGGCCGCTCGGAAGATGCAGCGCGCAGGAACGGGGAGAAGCGTACCGCATGGAGAGCCCTGGACCATGGACAGGTAATTTATGCAGTTTAAGCAAGGTCTGCAAGGACATCAGTAACGGGTATCTGGCCGTGTAATTGTACCCTTAGGCTTGTCTCTAAATTAACAGCTTTTCACAACATTTGTACATTTATCACAGTCTTCCTCAAGCACCTCAACTTAAGACTAAACACAGTAAAGTCTGTTAATATTTCCTTTTAACCAACGTTCTCCATACCAACATATTGGTCTACAGGGTAAAGCAATAGCATTCCTAACCAAACACAACTTTATAAGACCAGTTAAGGGGTTACTTCGGCAGCAATATTTTTCTTTCAAATCAACTGGTTTCAGAAAGTTATATAGATTTGTAATTTAATTCTATTTAAAAATCGCAAGCCCTCCCATATTATTAGCTGCTGTATGTCCTAGAGGAAGTGGTGTTTTCTTTTCAGTCTGAGACTCTCTGCTGCCATCTCTGGCCGAGACAGGAACTGTTGAGAGCAGTAGCAAATCCACATAGAAAACCTCTCCTGCTCTGGACAGTTCCTGTCTCGGACAGAGATGTCAGCAGAGAGCACTGTGTCAGACTGAAAAGAAAACACCACTTCCTGCAGGACATACAGCAGCTGATAGGCATGGGAAGACTTGAGATTTTTAAATAGAAGTAAATTACACATCTATATAACTCTATGAAACTAGAAAAAAAATTTCGCCAGAAAACCCCTTTAAATACAAAAGGTTTTGAGTGTACATTTTATAGTCCATGTGATTGCTGTGGTTCTGCTAAAACAGCCTTAATTAACTATTAAGCCACTGATACTATAGTGAGGTTTGGTAAAGCTTTACTGTGCCATTATGTTGCAGCTATAATATGGATCCTACAATTTACTTTTAGGTTAGAAAATTCTATAATATAACATAAAGGGCCATAATATCATTATCCAGGGAGGCCATGAGAGTAGTACAGCTGATATTAATGTCATGTGTACAGTAATGGGGCTCCTGATGCATAGTAGTTGCTGCAGCAGCTTGTTAACCTCTTTACTAGAGCCTGTGCTCTTACACTAAAGAGAAATGAACAGAACACATAACTTTGTGAATATAGGTTCAGCTCAATTCACATAAGTGAAACAGCAAGGGCCACAGTTCAATAATATGTTCAAAGGACATATCTACCTTAGTAAACTAGCCTAGATAGTGTAGTCTGATGCAATATAATGTCAAGAAAGGACGCCAGGAACTAACTTTAAAGATGTGTGCATTATGCGGGTTGGAAGAAGAGCAGAAGAGAGTTGATTCCTGCTGGGAAGTAATTACGTTTAAGGAACTTGCCCAGCGGTCAAGGACATTTCACTGTGCTCTCCACTATCTTGTCGATTGTTCCACTTACCCTCCTTCTCCCGTTAAGGACTCCAACAGTTCCCTTACGCCCAATAAATTTGCTGATCACTTTGGCAACTCTTTTTACTATTGATAGATCCAGGCTGCAGGACGTGACTTGCAGTTTCTGCCCTAGGGGCCCTAACTCCTTGTTCTGTCCCTACTTAACACAGCAGCATTACAAAGATGGTTTTCGCTAAGTTTTTATGAAAGGCAATACCAGAGATGGCTGATATTTAGGGTATATGGGAACGGAGTAATCCTATTGGAAAACTCAGTGTGGAATCCAACATTTGCTCTCCCAGATGAAGTTCTGCCCGCCACATAGGCTCCATTATATGCTCGGGCGGATTCCGTTGTCCGCCCCAAAAAATGACAAGTCAATTCTTTAGGCGGACAGCTGAATTTTCCCAAGCATATAATGAAGCCTATGGAGTTGGCGAAAAGTGAAGCAAGAGAGCGCCGGGATGCACAGAGGGGGGATTCCACACAGAGTTTTCCGCTAGAATTACTCTGTGTGCATATACCTTCAGACCCATCTTTACACAGGGCAATTATCAGTCAATTGGGCCAAATATGGTCTGAGCAAAAGGCCCAGTCATCAGTGGACGAAGGAGCTAAAGCTCCTTCATCAGCTGCCCATGTCTATTGTGCAATAAATCATGGTTTATAGTAGGGATGGTCCGAACCTGCCGAGGTTCGGGTTCGTACGAACCTGAACTCTTGGCAATGATTCCCGCTGTCTTTCACCTCCAAGGAGAGGGTGGATACAGCCGGAGGACCGCCTGGAAAACTGGGATACAGCCGTAGCCAAAGGCTGTATCCCAGTTTTCCAGGCGGTCCTCCGGCTGTATCCACCCTCTCCACGGATGTGGAAGACAGCGGGAATCATTGCAGAGAGTTTAGGCTCGTACGAACAGGAAGGTAAGTGACTAGCTGCCCAAACAAGCTGCCAAATCTAGTGATCCACCCCTCACATACAATAAATGAGCTGTGGAATGGTTCCTTTTAACAAGCTGTGACAATTTAATTGAGTACCCATCAGGTTGCCCAAGCAAAAGGAGCCATAAGTGCCTTTAACACAGGGTGATTTTTATTATTGACCCATTTAAAAGACTTAGCGATCAGCAAGTGAAAGGGCAGTCACTTACTCATCATATGGCCCTAAACATACTAATGCGGCCAACAGTGACGCAAGTGAAGAGTCACACAATAACTGAGCTGTGGAAAAGATTCCGAATACAAACAACGATCCGTTAAAACATGGCTTGTATCTGAAATAGGTCTGCCTATCTAGAAGAGCCATTAGATATAACTTTACACCACTAAAGCCCTGGTCTAGGTGCAATTGCACCATCTATACCCCAAACTTGCAATTTGTGATATCAATTTATAAACCGTAAAGATATGCTAGAGGTATTGGCAAAAAGTTAAAAAAAAAAAAAAAAAAAAAAAAAAAGCTGTAAATTTTAGTGGTGAAAAAAAAAAAGGTTCAGATAATGATTGTAAATGCTGCCCCTAATATAATTTAGCAGATCACTCGTATGTGCCTATGTTCCGCCATGGTTAAATTGTGCTAAAATCCTGAGCGTTTTATGTTCATCTCACAAACTTTCAATTCTATTTGCAAAACACTTATAAAGTTTCCTTTAGAGAGCAGCCAATATATAATAGCTCATCATGTTCTAACCTGTGTACAAAGACGTCTAACCTGAAGAGCAGACTAGGAGATTTAACGGCCCATAGCTTACTTAACACCCCTAATAATCAGATCACATCTCAGACTTGAAGCCTTGTGGCAAAAGTAAATGATTGCAGGGCTTCTAAGTGTGCCCATTACCTTGCTCTAACTAACAATAACAAGATAAGAAACAAAGTAGGTTATTAGTCTGAGCCCTATTCTTTATGGATTTCCTGCCATATCCAGGTAAGATAAAAAAGCAAAACAGACGGCGTGTCACCTTTCTCCATAATGGGGTTTAAAGCTGATTTTGTACTTTAGAGTTGATACTTTCCATCTAAAACTAGGAAAATGAAGGAGACTTGGCTGTAAATCGGTGTTATGCTGCCCTTTGTTATGTCTTTTACGTGATATATTATTGTTACTAAATAATGGAAATGCCTAAAATGTAAATTCGATCAAGCCTTTAAAAAAAACAACAAAAAAAAACAACATTCCAAATCTTTACCAATATTTCGGATGGAATACTGGAAAAAAAATCCCCAAAACAGTCTAAGGGCCATTTCACACTGAGCAAAATCGCCGGAATTCTGCGTCGGAGACCTGTCAATTATTTGAGTGGAGAGCAGCAGAAGCGGAGGCGTGTGAGCCGTCCCACTGAAACAGACAGCAGAAGGGATTCCGGGGCAAAGAGCTCCACCACGGATTTCTGCCAATTTTGCTTATTGTCAACTGGCCCCAAGGTGACTTACTGCTTTTTAGTAACCTACCGAGATACTTTAAAACATAGGCATAGGATAGAGGAGAAACGGGATTCTCGGGATTCAGCACAGCTCTGCTTTTCCTGGCCATATTCATATTGTGATCCTGTCACTACAGAAAAAATCCATTACAATCCTTTTGTAGGGAAGATGTCTCCTGATTGGCTGTTGACTTGTAACTTACTACTACTGGAAGAAAACATTAAAGAAGCATGAATGGTGCTTGAACCTCTGACCCTGCTGTATTGTACTGTTTGTCTTGTCTTTGTTCCGTGCTTAAACCTAGATAGGATTAGGGACTGTCGACCAGTTGTCCTCTGCCATTAGAGTTGGCATATAAAGCGCGGTTCTCCTTCTCCTAAGTTCTCTGACACTTTATGGTGGTCTTTCATGAGTACCCTGACAATGGCAATAATTTCATGGAAAGATTGACTATAAGATGACTGGGGTGTAAACCTATTAGTATTATTATTTATTTATAAAGCAAGCTTAATTCCAGAGCACTATACAATTACAAGATCAAAAACATATTACATGAAGGCAACTTTTGAAGGACTTGATGGTGGATGAGAGCCGGATGTGTCGAGTAGTGAGTTCCAGAGTATGGAGGAGGCTCGGGCAAAGTCTTGGAGGTGGTTGTGTGAGGTATGAACAAGGGGGGAGCGCAAAAGGAGGTCGCTGGAGGAAGGAAAGTTGCTTGAGGGACAGTAGCGGGATATGAGGTCAGAGATGTACGGAGGGGACGGGTTGTGGATGGCCTTTTATGTCATGCTGAACTATTTAAAATGAATACGGTGGGCAACGGGGAGCCAGTCAGGTGACTGGCAGAGGAAAGAGCCAAAGGCAAAGCTAGGGGAAAGGTGGATTAGTCAGGCAGCAGAGTTAAGCATACACTGGAGGGAGGCAAGGGTGTTTGAATGAAGGCCAGAGAGGAGGATGTTACAGTAGTCCAAGTGGGAGATTAAGAGAGTAATATTATCATTATTATCTTATAATAGCAAGTGATAAATTGGTATATATGTGAAATACAATGAAATGGGGAAAAGATATTCCTAACTCAAATAACAGGCTTTGTTCACGACCTGGCCAGGCTAGGTGTGTGTGCTTGTGGCATCACTGTTTCCACACATGTTGTCCATTATTGGATTATAGTTGTTTAATAAAGGTTCAGGATTGCATATCAATAAAGAGAAAAGAAAGAGAGAGATAAAGCTGCGTTGCATTCTCATGTGCATTAATAATAAGGGCATGGTATAACTGGCTTGGCCTCAGATAATGGACTGCCTACACATACATTTTGTAATGACACTCTTGCCTATTAAAGACCTCTCAGCTGAAGGGGCAGCATATTATGAACTGGATGATCCATTCACTTTCTTGGATGTGTTATTCAGTATTTTATGCTAAACTAGGAATACACCATCCATTTTAGTACAATGATCCTTATGTTCAATAAAACTGAAGTGCTGCATCATAAATCATTACAGTCATTTATTCTACATTAGACACATTAGCCATTATATTCCATAATCTATTACAATAAGGTGGATTTAAATGCACCCCAAGGAACTGCTATAATAATGTGAGAACCAAATATAGCAATTAAGGATAAAATATGCTTTAACCTAAAAAGTGAGCGTACTGTAGTGACAGCTGGGCACTACAGAACGGACTGGCATGCTGGTGACGGAATGCCTGTGAATGCAGAATATTTCAGAGGAAGACAATGGAACCAGAAAAAATGGGGACAATAAATTATTGGATGCCAAAATAAGCAAATAGACTTATATTGAAAGCCAACTCAATTGCTGAACTATCTTGATAGTGATCTGCTTTGCACAGCCTTTCGAGCACCACAGAGATTGATTGTGCAAATTTGCGCACTGTTCACAGCTCACAAAAGACTATGGAATGCAGGATTAGCTTCAATAAAATGTCATATTCATAATAAAGCCATTGCATCTTCTTCATGGGAGAACCACGGTGACATAAGGTTTGCAGGGCCAGGTGGTCTGGCAGTGATGGAGTAAATTAATAAATGTGCCATTGCCTGCAGTCAGCTCTGCTTTTGTTATGCCTTTACATCTGTACTGTCATTAGTTCCATGGACAGATGGTCATGGGAGAATACTTTAAAGGACAAGCAACTCTAAGGCAGCAGTCGTCAAATACAAAGCACAAAGGTATGCTGCATTGTTATTGCTTTTTAGGGAGAGTTATATAATTTATAGTAATATACAGGCATGAACTAGAAACCATGTCATTGCAGTGTTTCTCAAACATCGATATAACCTGCATCTTACGCGCCCAGATAAAATATCTCCAAATGATATCTGTCAGAAATCAAGCGGTAGAATTGTCAATGCAATGCTTATGTCTGCAGGGTCTGAATGTGCATGGGCTGAAGAAGTCCATCAAGTTCAACCTGTAGCCCTACTGTGTTGATCCAGAGGAAGGCAAAAACCCTCACGAGGCAGAGGACAATTGCTTCATCACAGGGAGAAAAATTCCTTCCCGACTCCAATATGGCATCAAAGTGGTCTTGCATGAACTGATTATTAACCTAAATCTTTTTTTACTATCATTCCCTCTAGAAATGTTTAGGATTAGGCTGGTTTTACATTGCATTTTCCCCTAAGCTTAGCCTGAACGTCAAAAAGGCTTCTGACGTATATGCTAAAAGTCTCCATAGAGGTTTATTAGTCATATGGCGGCCTTTATGTGCTTGGTATATGCTACTGTAATGTAATAAATAAGGTATGTACACTACGCTATTTTCAAAAAAGGGATCTTGTAAAAAAAAGTATGCCTTAAACAGATGATATATTAGTCTATGGTTGATGGAGGCCACTGTACGGCACCTGTCTCATGCATCTGTTTATCAGGTACATCATATATTATGCCAAATGGATGCAGTTTTTGCAGGCAGGTGACAAATGCATGAAACATCTGCCTAACAGTGGCATCTATTATTCATAGGGTATAACCGCATGCTTTCTAAGGAAATATCATGAAAGCTCACAAAGTATCCATTGAAATCATTACATATTAGTGTACTAAAACAACCACAGTTTAAAATAGACACTATGGGGGAGATTTATCAAACATGGTGTAAAGTGAAACTGGCTCAGTTGCCCCTAGCAACCAGAGTCCACCTTTCATTTTCCAAAGAGTCTGTGAGGAATGAAAAGTGGAATCTGATTGGTTGCTAGGGGCAACTGAGCCAGTCTCACTTTACACCATGTTTGAGATATCTCCATCAATATGGACAAAAGTTTAGTTATACCCACACATTAAACCTATAGGAGGTTTTGGGGGACATCTGATTCCAAATCCATAGGCATTAACATGGAGTTGGTTCCATATTATTTCTCACTCCACAAAACACGTTTCCACTGCACCACTGGTGGCGTGCTTTACACACCACACCATCCAATGACTGGCAAAATGCTTGTGACAAGGCTTGCATGTAGCTGCTTGGCCATGGAAACCCATGCCATAAAGCACCTGCAAAGTTTTTGTGGTCATTGTAATGCCAGATGAGGGACAGTGTACTGCAGAGCTCAACAGAGCCTTTGAATCTTTTAGACAACCCTTAAAGAACCCACTCTGTAACTTCACGTGGTCTGCCACAGAAGTGGAATCCGACTGAAGTACCACACTTGAATTAGTTAGCTATTTAAAATAACCAATTCTTTTACATATGTTTGTAAAGGCTGACTGCAGTGGTAGGTGATTGATTTTACATCCCTGTGGCAATGGGACTAAATAAAATGTCCGAATATGTCCATATTATTTTTTCAGTATGAGTATATCATCAGTAGAGATGAGCGAACAGGCCGAGGTTGGGGTTCGTATGAACCTGAACTCTCGGCTTCTGATTCCAGCTGTCTGCCCGCTCCGTGGAGAGGGTGGATACAGCCTGAGGACCGCCTAGAAAACTTGGATACAGCCTATGGCTATGGCTGTATCCCAATTTTCCAGGTGGTCCTTAAGCTGTATCCACCCTCTCCACGGAGCGGGCAGACAGAGGAAATCAGAGGCCGAGAGCTCAGGTTCATACGAATCCGAACCTCGGCCGGTTCGCTTATCTCTAATCATAAGCCTGTCCTTGCATATACATTAAAGTGAAACCTAACTTTTCATATGTTGCTGCCCATGGTTAGACCAACAATTTATTCCATACTTGTTATTATCCATTTAGTCTCCTTCTACCAGTTCTCAGCTGCTGCTTTCTGCTGAAGACACTAAAAACTGTGTGTGAGCTTTCCCCCCCCCCCCCCCCCCCCCTCAGAGCCGGCTGATGTAAACAAGTCCTTATCTGCAACTTTGTAGTTCTAGGAGGATTAATAATTGTGAGTTCATCAGCAGCTTGAACTCAGAATAACCCTTCTAGCATTACAAATAAAGCTACTAAGTCATCTTAGAAGGGAGAGGGGAGGAGGAAGAGAGAAA
The DNA here is from genome assembly GCF_027789765.1 of Dendropsophus ebraccatus. Lineage (NCBI taxonomy): Eukaryota > Metazoa > Chordata > Amphibia > Anura > Hylidae > Dendropsophus > Dendropsophus ebraccatus. The sequence goes on from NC_091455.1 coordinate 165,265,972, forward strand.
AGCTTATACTGTTTTGTGTGTCTGCAGCAGAAAGCATCAGTTCAGAACTGGGGGAGGGATACTGAATAGATAATAAAAAGTATGGAATGAATTGTTAGTGTCACCAACATATAAAACATATGGGCACCAACATATGAAAGGTTAGGTTTCAGTGGAATATAACTTTAAAGCATACCAATACATTCAAAAGAATTTTAGAAGCCTGCATGGTTTTGTTACACTAACCTGGTGACATAGTGATGGTAATGCTGTAACTAAAGTTATTGTTTTCTGCGGGAACAGCAAGGCAGGGTGGAGGCACAGCCCTAAATCATTACAGAAATCTACACCTGCTCAGGAGTAGGTGTAGATTTTTGCGCCTGACGTTCAGAAGGTGCAGGTCAGGCCAGTTTTACTAAGAATCATGCACCTCTTCGTGAATCCTATAGGGTAATTGGGGGCAGGACCTAATTTATGACCGGTGTACGAGTACCCCGGTCTTCATAAATGCCCCCCAAAATGCTTGAGAAAATGTACTGCTTAGACTGAACAGCCATGCTCTGCATGGTTTATTGTACAGTTTAGAGATGAATATAAGATGTGGAGAGAAGGGGGTTATCAATGTACAGGGTTTGTTGGATGGAGACAAACTGTAAGGAAGAAGATAACAACAAGGAAAAGGCATAACTAAAGTGACTTAGGTCTAACCGTAACCTGTTGATAAAGGGATTGGGGGATGCGTTTACATTTAGATGACAGTAGTCTGTATCCAGAAGGATTACTAGCATTTTCATAAACTACAGTTTCCTAGAACTTAATGGGTGGTACTAGATGAGTTTGTGCATAATACTACCTAAGCCCTTCCCCCACTTTGTCTTGGCCTCTCTGCTTCTAGAGATGGAATTTCCTTAAAAACTTGTAGTGGGAAGCTGTCTGCACAAAAGTAGAACACATAGAGGCAGACACTTTAGGGTATTTTTCTGGTATAAGGAGTAATTTTGGTAAATAAAGTGATTTACAAATATGTTAGATTATATACTGTAGGCTATCAAATGTAAGTTGTTTAATTTAGCTTTATGGTCTGTTCATAGGGTATGTTTCATTGTGTTAATGCAATGAAAGAGGGCTGGATGGCAATGAAAGTTATTTTCTACAATTAAGTGATGCCGTAACACAATAAAAATGCATGTGTGAACACATCCTAAAGGGGTTGGTCACTTTTTAGTAAAATTGTTTAGTGTAAAGTATTAGAAAGTGTATTCACTGTACTTACTGACAGCAGCTCCCTGTGTACCTTATAGAGCTAAAATCACACTCCCCTCCTCCATGTCTTGCTTTGTGGCGAGTCTGTCCATAATATAGCCAACATGGAGGAGCATGTGACCATGCCCCCCTACCAAAGAATCACCACAGAGCAGGACAGCACAGCCTGAAGGAGGGTAATCTGGTTTTAGCTCTATGAGGCACACAGGGAGCTGCTATCAGTAAGTGATGTGAGTACACTTAGGCTGCATTCCCAGGTTCCTGAAGGAACATGGACAAGGAATGCCAGTACTGGAATTCCGCCTGGACAGCATCTGTAATTAGATGCTGGGAGCAGGGGAACTGTATTCATAAGCGCCGTGCTGTAATGAAGCAGCCGCGCGGTGCTGTTACTACAGCGCAGCGCTTATGAATACAGTTCCCCCGCTCCCAGTATCTAATTACAGATGCTGTCTGGGCGCGGGGGGCTCCGGTACTGGCATTCCATGTTCGTGTTCCCTCAGGAGCGTGGGAATGCAGCCTAACTAATAATGTACACTGAATAATTTTACTATGAAGTGGCCACTACCTTTCATTTCTCAGCAACACCAGTGACACTTTAGGCTTAGGCTACACAGCAATACATCATTGCATGTAATCTGCATTAAAATCGTCATCATTCAGCAACTATAATGTCTCCCTACAGTGTCAGAAGTGATCCATGGTATCTGTCTGGTATTGCAACTATTCACTAGAACAAGGCTAAACTAAAGAACCAGACAAAACCCGTCTGCATAAGAGGCCATATATCTGGACATCAGACTGACTTTATTGTACTAATCGCATACTAACCTCATTTGTCATTGCAAAATATTGAATATAAAAGGAAGCTCTGGCAACACTTATTCAGTCAACAAGTTCCTATTTCTAATCACTAAGCAACCAATATTCTAGTTACTTTTTAGCACTTTAGCACACTGTAATTTAAACGATAAAGCACTAGCATAAGAAGTAGAAAAGCATAGAGCATCAAAAACCACTAAATTATTATGTCATCACATAAAAATGATGTAGTCTAAACATGACTCCTAGTCTGAATTTTCTTTATTTAGCAGGTAGAAATTTTAATAATTAATTTAAAGAACTTTGTGTTCTACGAGTAGAGAACCATGCTTGACTATTCTGCTTTCAATATGCTAAAGCGGCACTGAAAACCGATGCTCTTTACACGCTTCTCGAGTCCTTTTTTCCAAGAGAGAAAAACCTCTAACTTTATTTTTTAATCACAGCCCATGAATGAGATGTGTGGGAGTCTGTGTGGACTGAGTTTTCCATGTAAAATATTTATGACTGGCAGGCAACAGTGAACTCATGAGTCCTCTTAATTAGGAAGCCGTTCTCTGCCTACAAAAAGAAATTAACACATTGTGCAAACATCACGAGAGCCCGGCAGAACTGTGCAAGAACTACACAGGCTTCTTCTTCTGAAAGTCAAGAGGAGGATGGATATGACTTCTGAAAATCAATAGGCTTAACCAGTTCCTAAAATAAACACATCAGGTTTGGTTAGCAGAGGTCCTTGCATCTTGCACGCCCCTCTGGGCAGCTAATTAAAGAAAATATTGTCTTTGCATTTATCACTGTATTGATCAAATGTCAAACAAAGGCAGAATGGGTAATCTTCAGGGTGCTATGTTTTCATTAATAATGTGTTTTACATGATATTGTTTTCCAGTAACAAAAACCTTCAGCAATTGATCTCCCGAATAATACATATTTTCCCAATGTTTAGTATTATTTATTTACATATTCACACAGATTCGCTATAACATTAAACCCACCGACTAGGAGACTAAGTCAGTGATCGACTAAAAATGGCACCTGTCACAGGGGATATATCAAGCAAGTGAACAATCAGTTCAAGAGGTTCATACATTGAAAGCAGGAAAAGTGGGCAAATGTATGGATCTAGGTGACTCTGACAAGATCAAAATATCATCAAAACGACAGGTCTTGTGGAGTGTTCCCAGTGGACAGTGGTTAGTATATACCAAAAGGTGGGCCATGTGAACTGGCGACAGGGTGAACTGTGACTTGTGAACTGGCGACAGGGTCATCCTTCATTGAAACTGAAGTTTGTTGTGAAGATGTAGACCTGTCAGAGTACCCATGCTAACCCATATCCACTACCACAACTGCACCTACAATGACCACAAGAGAACCATAACTAAACCATGGAGCAATGGAAGATCATAATCTGGTCTAATTAATTATATTTTTCTCTGGACAGCTGAATGCATGTGCTTGGCTTACCAGGGGAAACAATGGGGATTGGATGAACCATGAGACTAAAGGCCCTATCACACGAAATGATTATCGGCCATATTCGGCTGATATCAGCCGTTACAGCCGTTGTGTAATCGAAGACAACGATTAGCTAACATGATGTCGGCAAGATGTTGGCTGATTGTTGTCGTTAAACATGTTGAAACATCAACAATCTAGATAGCAGCGATCTGCTGCCATCACTCAGTGTAATAGGAGCGGCGTCAGCAAACCGCCGCTATCTTCTATGGGCTGCCCAGATGATCTAGCGATGACCCGTCCTGCCTCCCCCCCCCCTCTTACCCGCTCACTGATGGTGTGTGTAATAGCGCTGGCAGCGAGCGGGGAAGGAGGAGCAAAGCAAGTGCTGACCTGATAGGTTGGCCCTCGCTTGCTCCAATAATAGCCCTGTGTAATAAGGGGCGTAAGGCATGGGAAGCAATGTTATTGCTTTCAGTCAATGGTCTACAACCAGTGACTCAGGAGTCATATGTGGCTTGCTGTGTAATTCACCATTGGACTCTTGAGATATGTCTTTATGCACTAGAAATTTACATTTTTGTAGGCAAATTATATCGATCAAACAATGCCAGTATGGATAGTATAATACTAGAGCAATTTGAAAATGCTTGTAAATTAATATTATCTTGTTTTATTACTTATGATTAATAAATATTCTCCAGTGGTCTACATAAATTCACAAGGAAAAGCAAGACCCTCGAATAGAAACGACAAGGGGTTTGACCTGGGCAGAAGCCTACACAGAAGAGAAATCAGTGGTCCATATTTGAGAAGAACTCAACATGTGGGCACTAGAGATGAGCAAACCTAGAGCATGCTCGAGTCCATCCGAACCCGAACTTTCGGCATTTGATTAGCGGTGGCTGCTGAAGTTGGATAAAGCCCTAAGGCTATGTGGAAATCATGGATATAGCCATTGGCTGTATCCATGTTTTCCAGACAACATTAGAGCTTTATCCAAGTTCAGCAACCACCGCTAATCAAATACCGAACGTTCGGGTTCGGATCGACTCAAACCCGAACCCGGTTGGCTCATCTCTAGTGGGCACATGATCTCAGTTGGTTCCAGCAAATAGTAACTTCACCCGAAGGTGTTTGACCAACTGATGAATGGTGAGGCCTTACAGAAATTTTAGTACATTTGAGTAGTATAAAGGGTTAAGGTATTGAAGTATATGTTTGCTAATATTTTTTTTCTTTCTCTTGTGTTATGTCTCTTAAATATAAGAAACCTACAATGAATGCACTACGTCTGTATATGTGCACTTTAAAAGTATTGCTGAGGTTTTATTACTGTTGCATTACTACCTATTAAGCAGGAATTCTGAGAATCATACAAGTAAATCAAGGACAGTAAACAGTGCTGGAAGTCTAGTTTTGAAATCTGTTCCAAGTTTACATAGTCAGTAACTTATGTTACAAATGTTGGCAAACTACAAGACAAAGAGCGCACATATGGTAAAGTGGAGTGAGTCTGAGTGAGCCCTGACCTCAACATAATCAATCAGCTGGTTTTATTATGCAAACCACAAACCTATTAGGCCTATTAGGTACCATTCTGTCAGGAAAAATATATTCTCTGTCTAATTCTATATATACAGTAAATATGTATATAAAGTTACGTGTGTGTAATGTATACTGTGGTTTAACTACTATTAAATATATTCTGTGTGTGCTGAACACGTTTTAAGTCAATCCCCAGGCAAATATTACATTGTGTGATCTACAGAACAATACATTGGGAAAGTCTTTATCCCTTTTGTTATGTCGCAGCTTTGTGCTGAAATAAATAAATAAAATGAAAAATAAACTTTAGCCCTATCATTCTGTACTCAATACCCCATAATAACACAGTGGAAACCGAATGTTAGAATGTTGCCTTGACCTAAGTATTCAGACCCTCAGTACGTAGTTGAAGCATCTTGGGCAGTGATTACAGCTTCCAGTCTTCTTGGGTATGATGCCACAAGGTTTTCACATCTGGATTTAGGCATTTTCTGTCATAGTTCTAGGAAAATCCTTTCATGTCCTGTCTGGTTGGATGGGGACAGTTGGTGGACAGACATTATCAGGTCTCTACAGAGTTATTTCATTGGGTTCAGTGCTCTTAGCCACTCTAAGGCTATGTTCACACTACGTAAAAGTACGGCCATTGTTGCCATCGGCAACAACGGCCGTACTTTGTACGGGGTGGAACACTGCCTATTCTTGTATGGGATCCCGGCAGGAGCATATACACATAGTATACGCTCCAGCCGGGATCCCATGTGGCGCCGCAAAGAACTGACATGTCAGTTTTCTGCGGCCGCAATTCAGTGAATTGCGGCCGTAGAAACCCATGTCAGTTCACACAATGAAGCGAGCGGCTCTTGCTTCATTGAGCACTATGGGAAGTTCTGATGCGGGCTCGCACTCATGCGCCCGCATCAGAACACTGCGGCCGGAAAGATCATCCGGCCGGTATTTAAGTACCGGCAGGAATGATCTTTGCAGAGACCAGCCGATCCGTATGTTTTGTACTTGTTGGATCAGTTGGGTCAATGTCTTGTTGGAAAAAAGAGTCTTTGGTCTGCATTCTTTTATTCAGCTTTCCCTAAATCCTGACCTGTCTCCACCTCTGAAAAAATAAGTCCACAAAATTGTGCTGCCAATTCCATGCTTCACTTCATTGTAGGGATAATGTTGGGCAGTGAGCAATGCCTAGTGTCCTCCAGTCATGACAATTGAGACCAAAATGTTTAATGTTCAATCTTGGTTTAATCAAACCATCTAACAGTCTAAATGTCCTATAGGTACTTTTTTTTTTTCCAAACTCCACATGTGCATTTTACTAGAGGGAGGCTTTTTCTGAATATTTGTGATAAAAACCAGATTGGTGTAGTGCTAGGGTTATGGTTGACTTTCTTGAAGCTGCTTGAGGCTATCAGCATACAGGAGCTTTAAAGCTTTGCCAGGGTGACCATTGGGTTCTTGGTCAACCCTCTTACACCCCTCCTTTATTAGTTTGTTGGGGCAGCCAGCTCTAGGAAGAGTCACAATTGTTCTTGGAAAATGTAAGCGCTGCAAAAATCTTTTTGTGGGTTTCGCCAGATCGGATTCTCTACACAATATTGTCTCTGAACTCTACAGGCAGTTTTTCCTCATCATGGCTGCTCTAATATGCATTGTTAGCTGTGAGATCCTATATAGAAAGGGATGTGTCTTTTCAGATCACATTCCATCAACTGAATTTACCACAGGTGACACTAATCCAGGTGTGGAAACATCTTAAAAGATGAGAAAGAGGGATAGGAGTCCCTAAGAGACGAATCTCTAGTGTAAGGCTGCATTTCCACGTTCCATGATCCTGACGGATCACGGACGTGGAATGCATGTACCGGAGTCCCCCTGCACCCAGACAGCATCTGTAATTAGATGCTGGGAGCGGGGGAGACTGTATTCATAAGCACCGCACTGTAATGAGTCAGCCGCGCGTTGCTGTTACTACAGCGCGGCGCTTATGAATACAGTCTCCCCCGCTCCCAGCATCTAATTACAGATGCTGTCCGGGCGCGGGGGGACTCCGGTACAAGCATTCCACGTTCGTGATCCGTTAGGATCACGGAACGTGGGAATGCAGCCTAACAGCAAATGATCTGGATACTTATCTCAATGTAAAATTTTAGTTTTTCCTTTTTAATAAATTTCTGATTATAGAAAATGGAGTGCAGAAGGTTTTATGTTTTAGTTTAGCACAAGGCCGCAACATAACAAATTGTGAAAAAGTGAAATGTTCTGAAGACTTTTCAAATGCATTGGTAATACAATGAATACAATAGCTGTAACTTTATTTATTATAAAAAAAAAAAAAACATCTGTCAATCTATTTTACATCTCATACCCTTATCTGGAATCTGTCAGCTGCAATTTACGTTCCAAACTGCTGACAATGTTAGATATCTGTTGGTCAGGGAGAGTCTTTCATATATCCATTTGTGCTTTCAGAATTTGGAAAAATGTCAAGGAGGCATTACCAAGCTTCTGAATTACTGAGCACTGTAATACTCCTCGCTCCCCCTCCTATCCCTATGCCTGCTTAATTGTCATTCAGCTGAAGGCAGAGCCCGAGCATAAACGCATTTTCTACATTCTGGAAGCACATACTGCTTTATAAAAGGGACCATGTGTCTCCTTGACCTAACAGCTATATTAGTGCCAGAAGTTTGGAACCTGAATTGTAGCTGACAGGTTCACTTTAAGCAAAGAACAGATCTGTAGTAATGAAAGAAGAGAAGACCTACCAGGGTGAAAAGCCACTAGTCCATTTTGCAAGTTTGGATACTGATGACATGTGCTCTCATGATTTTTCTCAATACAGTCTTCCAAGGAGGTCTTTGTAGCTCATTATGCTTTTTACATTTTTTAACCCCCTAACAGTTTCAACATGATTTTACTGCTATAAACTGCAGTGAAATTCGATGTTTTTTTTTTAATTTACATGTATATATGTACTCCATAATGCTTAGATAAAAACTACAACTTGTATCCACAGAATAGGGTATAACATGCTGATCCATGGGGGTCTGACCCCAGAATGAATGATGCATAGCTTGCCTCCATAGCCAGCCTTCAATTCTCTATGGGCCTGCTGAACATTTCTAAGTGCTGAACTAAGAAATCCTTAGCGACCCCTTAGTGGTGTGATATGCTCTCTTTTTCCCAAGAACAATATCTCCCTGTTCTCCAGATCACCAGTCAGCATGTTTTCCTCTATCCTGTGGATAGGGGATAATATGCTTAGTTGGGAATATCCTCTTTATATTATATGTAATTACTGTATAAGGCCCCGTTCACACGTTGCAAAACTAGTGGAATTGTCCGCAGCAGAATGCCATTAGCCTCCCTCTCATAATGGGAGTCTATGGGGGGTGTGCGCTGCTGTTCTCACAGCGTCTCTACGCGCTGAAGAATGAACATGTTCATTCTTCAGCGTGGGGAGAGCAGCAGCACGCGCCTCCCATAGACTCCCATGGAGACTAACGGCATTCCGCTAGTTTTGCTACGTGTGAACATAGCCTAAGCCATTACAAAAGGTGCTTCAGAAATTCTGAAAAAGTACAACTTCTGTAAATCACCTTAATGGTCTCCCAATCTAGTGGTTTAGCTAAATATCACTACATATTACAACCATGATCTTATTAGTAAGGTGTCTATAGAAATGGACCACAGTTGGGTTCATACTAATAGCCACTAATGTAACATTAGTAGCAGATATAATTGTCTTCTGTGACAGATCAATTGCACTGAATACACATTGGCCATGCAATCTCTGGCTCAACGGCTTGCCAGATAAGAAATACATTTGCTGTGATCTCTGTGCATTAGCCAGTTGACACCTCTTCACTGTATTATGCACAGCGATGGAAGGGAAATACAGTTTCATTATTTGCTTAAGCACAATATATAGATCCCACTGTCCCTCCAATTTAAGCCGCTGCTGAAGTAAAATTTGTCAAGAGAGAAACAAGCATGGATACGTCTATTTTTTAGCATGTCTTTGAACCACTTGGCAGTCAGAATGTATTATATCTTAGTCCAGACATATCATTTCAGCATGCAAATTAGACACGAGGATACTCCTGCATACTATGTTTTCAATAAAGACTCTTTATGGGTTTTTTTCCAGTTTTTTTGGACAATAATAGTAAATGACAAGTGAACTTCATCTGAACTATAGGTCATGAAAGGATTTAGTATTGGCATTTTTAATCTACAAAGACTGGTGCCAGAAAATCAATGTTTCAGTTGCAGCATTCGAATGCAATTTTCTTCATGTAACAGGGTTTTTTTTGTTTTGTTTTGTGTATTTTTTTTAGAGTAATGAATAATTCCAATGCCTTGTATGAAACAAGCTGCTGTATTACAAGGTAATGACATCAATAACACATTACATGTAAACAGAAAATGAACAAAAAAATCATTCAAGGCCCCTTTCAAACGGGTGTGCTTTTCATCAGTGCGATTACAGGTTCCATTCACATTATCGGATTGAACCATGCTGCATAACCAAGGTGCTGACAAGCCTTGATTACCCAATAACTCCTGTATTCCTTTCAGGCAGGTTCACCGAAAGGACAGGAATGCAAGGCCTTCCTGTGGGGCAGACTGCCTTCCACAGAGACCAAGTCAATGAAATCCAATGCCCTCACACTTCTGTTCTCTAAACTGAGCTTTGCATTTCCTGCTAAGCAATTATGACTTTTCCTCCTTTGTTCTCATACTGGTTCTGATAACAATTAATTGTGCGTGAGAGTAGCCAATCTAAACATTGTAGACTCCTTTGTTCATAACACTGCAAGAGGACGCTTGATCCCTCTGTGTTCCAAATCTAGCCCAGTCTCTTTTTTCCCATGCTGCTACAGTATCAACAAATCCTCTCTTCACAGGCGTTTCGGAAAGAGTGGAAAATGAATAGGGCGTCCAAACTTTGACATCTCATACAGCACTCTTGAAGTGTTTAACATTAGTTAATATTATTAAACACGGGAGTGCATAAGAGCACTCCACTTGAAAGATAGGCTATTTGGAAGGTTCGAGTCTCATTGAGTCTCAAGTGGGATTGTTTTTCAAAGTCACTCAGGAACTAATGAAAGGGAAGGGAAAACTTATGGTATTTCTTGCTTTGCCAAGAAGATAAACACGACCTGCTGCTGACTGTGGAATTTCTAGATCATGTAGAAGAATAATATTGGAGACACAATGTACGATTTAAACAAATCACGTAAAAATGCAATCAGTAACTTGAGTAATGTACGCAGGCTGCACATCCTGAGCCTCTATAAAAACACTTCCCATTCAGCTCAGTGGAAAGGCAAAGCTCTGCATGGGTAGATGATACATACAACCAAAACTATTTTTTATAATACATTTATTTTTATAATATGAAAGAAAGGAAGATATATTTTTTCTAGTAACTGTTATGATATCCGCATCTTTTTTATTCTCCTTCGTACACCTCTTCTAATAAGGACTAGGTAAAGTTTACAGAAAAGAGAATATAGGATGTGCCCTTTCGCATATATCCAATGTTCAGGCTCCCTTTTTTCTTAGGTACATAAAAGATACACTGATCCCAAAACTGATTCTACAGTTAACTGTGGGTCAGTTTTTATGTCTGGAGGCATCCATCTTGACACTGGACATCTTCCTGAGCCACCAGACATTGAACAGATGCAAAAACTTTCTCATTAGTTGTGAAGAAGGAAAAGGCTGGATACAAGTGATGTGTGTAAACACACTCATTCTGTGTGCCCTAGATATCAAAACTAGTGACCTCACAAACCGGGAGTATTCCCTATAGCAATCAGTGCTTTAAATTTCCAAACCTGCTTTGCATCAAGGCTTCAGGTTAAAAACGTTAAAGCCTTAGAAGCCAATTTTGGGTAGAATTTGAAACCATTTAAAGAAGACTTGTGGCCAACCCAACGGTTTATGTCTAATGTATTATGGTCTTCACTTTTCTAGTACACTTTTCTTTTTAGAAAAAAAAAAGGCTGTCATATTTGAATACATATGACACAGTATAATTCCTGGTCTGTATATGGCATATTCATCAGTTTTCCCTTCTGCAGGCTTAATTTATAATTTTCAGTTATCCCTGAGCTTTATAGTAAAGTCTAGCCTCTATAGTAGTCACTATATGCTTTACACACAAGATGTGATGCACCTCTAATACTCTAAAGTGCACATTCAGAAGCAGATAGAGAACATTATACTGCAGTACAATAAGTAATATAAGCTGAGAATCAAACACTTGAGCGAGATACAACACTAACTACAAGCTGCTGTAGCCTCTTCCTGTGTTTCTGTCTTAGTATCTCTCCAGCTTTCCCCTCTCCATAGACTTCTACAGGCAGTTGTAAGCTGATATTTTAGCACAGTGATCTTTTTGGAAATAGATTTGTGAGTAAATGTGAGAGGGGGATATTAGCCTCATAAGATTAGAAAAAAGAACTTTTCTCTATGCAACATCACAAATTTTCTTACATTCACTTGTACTAGGATTGCTTGTTTGTTGAAACCAAAGTGTCCATTTAAAGCACTGCACTTTGTAACCAGACTTACAGAACTCTATAAAACCCCTTGATTTCCCTTACCCAAACTGTGTTATATTAGAGCTTTTACTGTGCTTCAGCTACTTTCTGGATTTCCTATTCTGTATTTCTTTCCTACCCTGAATAATTTGTACACATTTCTGAAGTGAATGTTAAAGGGGTACTCCGGAACGTTTTATATGTTGCTGCCCTTATATAAAACTTAAAGGGGTTATCCAGTGCTACAAAAACATGGCCACTTTCCCCCTTAATGTTGTCTCCAGTTTAGGTGCAGTTTGCAATTAAGCAAAAAGGGAAAGTGGACATGTTTTTGTAGCGCTGGATAACCCCTTTAAACATCTAATCCTTACCTCCCCATGCTTCCATTGTTCCCTGGTATCCTCCTGCAGCATCTTTGGGTCCTCCACTAACTGCAGCCACTTCCAAGACCCATCGCTCACCTCAGTGATTGTCTGAGTGCGCCGTGACTGCCAAGATGAGTTTGCTTTAGAATGGTGGTGGCTGCGGTCAGTGGGGAACCTGAAGATGCTGCAGGATGACACCAGGGAAACGTGGAGAGGTAGGGATAAGATGGTTATCATGTTTTATATATATATGCATTAACATATAAAAAGGGCTGGATAACCCCTTGCACGTGATGGTTCAGGACTGATGGGTCAGCGATTGTTTAAAAGTGTTATACAGCCATGAAAATAGGAACATGTGAATCAGATGAAGCCATCCAAATGCATACTCTTAAAAAAATCTAATAATGATTCTTAATGCTCTATAACTTCTTTTTTTAACTTAGTACAAGTCCTGGAAACTGACTCATATATATGCCTCCTCTTCTTTACGGGCATTCAAAGCCAGGAAACTCTGCATAAGTAAATGAGGAAAAACTCCATTTATACAGGCCATATGCTGCATATATGACAACAAGTTATATAGTGTGGTATGTATAGTATAGCAGTATATGTTATGTATACTCTACAAGAAACAATCTAAGGACAAACCCTGTAATGCAGAATGTAAACAGCAACATACAAAGAAAACATCCTCTGTAGAAGACAAAGTTGTGGATAAAGAGAACAATATATACATATATATATCAGGGCTCCAGACTAAAAAATTTACCTAGGAGCCATTGGCTCCTAACCTGAAAAATTTAGGCGCCAAATAGAATATTTGGTCGCCAACATTTTAAACCATGTAAAATTAATGTTAAATGGGACTTACTGTGTGTAGAGGCCACGGCAGCATCCTCCTCCTTTAGATCCTTTCTTTTCTTAGTTTGAAAACGTTCAACATGGAAACTTGCAACTTGACAACCATATCCAGTCTGACTCAGTACTTCAGCTTCACTTGGCTAGCCTATTAATGAGGCTTACTCTTCTGAACTTGAACTTAAAGGGAACCTGTCGACCCCCGTGCCGGGGTGACAGGCTCCCAACCCCCCGTTAGAGACCCCTATACTCACCTCATCTTCACCCCGCTTCTGAAGATGGTCGGGTCACGGAGATCTCAGCCGCTGCAGCCCGGCGTGCGCTGAGAGATGAGTCCAACGCTCATAGAGAATGACGGGAGAGTCCAGCGCTCCGTCATTCTCTATGAGCGTTGGACTCATCTCTCAGTGTGCGCGTCGGGCTGCAGCGGCTGAGATCTCCGTGACCTGACCACCTCCAGAAGCGGGACCCGGCGCGATGAGGTGAGTATAGGGGGTTCTAACGGGGGGTTGGGAGCCTGTCACCCCGGCACCGGGGGTGACAGGTTCCCTTTAAAAGCTTGCAACAGTCTATACATACTGAGCTAGACTTCTGACTGCAGCCATAGTGACCCCCCACAAGATGTGTATATAGATAGATATATCTCTCACCTAGTGACTAATGCAAGTGACCCCCTACAATACAGACACCTGAGGGGCCCTGATAATAATAATTGTGCATATATCTATCTCCCAGTGTCTGCAGCCAGTTTGCCCTACACTTATAGATGGCCCCCTCCCCTTATAGATGACCCTCTCTACCCCCATTATAGATGCCCCCTCTCCCCCCCATTATAGATGCCCCCTCTTCTCCCCCCCTTATAGATACCCCCTCCCCTTATAGATGCCCCCTCTCCCCCCATTATAGATGCCCCCTCTTCTCCCCCCCTTATAGATACCCCCTCCCCTTATAGATGCCCCCTCTCCCCCCCCCCTTATAGATGCCCCCTCTCCCCCCCCCATTATAGATGCCCCCTCTTCTCCCCCCCTTATAGATACCCCCTCCCCTTATAGATGCCCCCTCCCCCCCCATTATAGATGCCCCCTCTTCTCCCCCCCTTATAGATACCCCCTCCCCTTATAGATGGCCCCCTCTCCCCCCCTTGAAGATGGCCCCTCTTCTCCCCCCATTATAGATGCCCCCCTTCTCTTCCCCCCATTATAGATGCCCCCCCCCCTTCTCTTCTCCCCATTATAGATGCCCCCCCTTTCCTCTATGCTAAGCAATATTTAAAAAAAAACAAACACACAAACTCACCTGACAACCCGCTCCCCCGGCGATCCTCTTCTTCTTCTGTCCCCGGCTGATGCGCGGCTGCCGGGGGTGTCCCGTCCTATCCCCGGCAGCGCGGCGCGTCAGTGAGCTCTCTGTACGCCGGGGCTGGGACTTCTGACACAGGAAGCGTCTCTGACGCGCGCTTCCTGTGCCGGAAGTCAGGGCCCCAGGCAGCTCACTGATGCGCCGCGCTGCCGGGGATAGGATGGGACACCCCCGGCAGCCGCGCATCAGCCGCGCATCTTAAAGAGACAGCGCGCCGCCGCCGGGGCCAGTCGCAAATGGCGCCCAGATTAATAAATCTGGGCGCCATTTGCAAAATGTCAGTCGCATTGGCGACCATTTTGGTCGCCATCTGGAGCCCTGTATATATATATATATATATATACATATATATACACATACATACATACAGGTAGTCCTCGACTTACGTCAGTGATCCGTTCTTAGGCAGCGTTGTAAACCAAATTTCGATAATTTCGTAAGTCGGATCATATGTTCATACAGTACTGTACCACAACAACAGTACTGTCCTGTAAACACTTAGCCTATCCTAACATAGTACCCTACATAATTATCAATATCCTCAGTCTAGAACCACATAACTGAGTACTGTACCAGTATAGTATCGTACTGTATTCTTCTGCCGCTGCATGTATTCGAGTTACGTTGACACCGTGTAAGTCGAATAAAGCATTGTAACCACGAAACGATGTAACTCGCGACCGTTGTAACCCGAGGACCACCTGTATGTATATATATATATATATATATATATATATATATATATATATATATATCACATCACAGCACTTTGTTAATAAATTCTTTAGTGATGAAGCATCTTTAGTAAACTCACCCATGCAGTGAGCCACCGACACCCATAAGTCAAGCCATTTAGTGTTGTTATGACACAGGATGACATGACCTGTGCTCGGAGGATGCAGCATGCTGCTTTGGTTAAAGACGTGACCTCGAGCTCTGTAGGAGGTTTGTGTCCAATGTTTTAGATAAATCTTACTGCTAGAGAAACTTTTCTTGGCCTTTTTTGCAGATACTCAAAGCACAATGCTAAACAGAGCCCAATTTTTGGATTTCTATTACCCATTTTATAATATATTTAGCATCTCGTACAATAATTGTTAGTGCTTCCTTAAACAACAAACATCTTAACTTTTCAATAAAAAGAAAAAAAAACTATTAGCATATATTGCCTACATGGTTTACAGAATATTTTAGTACAGTAATAAAAAGGTAATTTTGTTTTCAAGTTTATTGAACTCATCATCTATAAGATTTAATTTTCTCATTCAGAACTAAATAATCTTACATGTAAAATAAACCATATAGTTCCATATAGGTTTATTTACATATGTTCATCTAGTTTAAGAATACCTGTTATTTGGTCTCACAGTGACATGCCAGAAGATTAATCAGGGTCTGGGCAGACAGACAGAACTTCATTGACTGGCAAATTTGCCATTTGTCATTTAAAAAGATAACTTTTGACAGGTCCAAGAGACAGCTCAGTTTTTGATTAGTAGGGAACGCTAGAACCTGCAGGAAGAAGCACTTACTAAGCACACTCACTCTCTCCTCTCCCCTATGGTAGGACAGACTTCCATAGAATTCTCCTGCAAGATAGGAAGAGAAGCGTTCAGCTGTGCACTTCTCCCCACTGATTCCAGCGATCAGAAAACTGACATGTTATTTTTTCGCGGCAATACTAGGGATCCCAGCCGGAGTGTATACTATGTGTATACACTCTGGCCGGGATTCCCTCAGCCTTCAGCACAACGTAAGTTGTGCACTAATCACGGCCGTTGCAACAACACCCGTGATAACTGCGGAACTTACGTTGTGTGAACATGGCCTAAATCTATATACTATAATTGTATATACAGCTGCCAGACCACTGCTTTTAGAGCAGAGTTGTGGTTGGTAACCTAGACAACAAGCTATCAACAATTGGAAGAAAAAGGCAGCATATCATGAGGAAGAGGCAAGTTTGCTGAATGTACTTACAAAGGCTCTACAAGCTTAACTGGATTAGTTCATATTGGAATTCCCCTTTTATACAAATCCTTTAAAATCTTACCCTACAACACACACACATTAAATGTTCCTAAATTTCAAATCTAAAAATAAAAATTAAATCTTAAAATTTATTAAACTAAAAGTAACATAATGGAAAAAATAGTTTAGGGCCTAAAAACAGAGCTGACACATTTAAAGAAAACGGAATCTATAACAATAGAGTTGGAATAGAGGAGACAGAGTGAGTTACACTGGTAATGCATACAATGAATAGCTCTCATAAAAGCCTGACTACAACTTACTTTTGTAGTATTATTCTGCCACACTAACCTCTGCTACTGTATTATCAGATATTGCACTCAAAACATACAAGTGAATATATAAATGGAAAGTGACAAGATAAAACCGGGTAGAACAGCACAAGAATAACAGCTTGAAGCAAAGGAGATTCATCATGCAAGAGTGAAGAGGTGAGAGGAAAGCGGCACATTAACAGTAACATGTTATGGGCATGGAGGCAATGTGTTTAAAATGGCAAAGACAAGACTAAAAAGTACAAATAAGTTTAGAGCTTGAAAGTAGTAGTAAATAAAAGCTAGCTATGACCGCAAATGGAGGGGAGGCTTAAAGTGTGCATCAAATATATTTTGACAGGACCATTTATTTCTGACTGCAGTATATAAACATTATTAAAAATGTATAGGTCAATATATAAACCTCTTAGTTTTTTTAACACACACACACACATTATATATATATATATATATATATATATATATATATATATATATATATATATACACACATATATATATATCTATACACATATGTATATATATATATATATTGCATTGCTTTGGTTTAAGAGCTCCCTGTACTGGGTGGGAGTGGGGGAGGAGTATGGTCTGCATAGCGGGGGCTACAGCTCTTTACTCTGACTCAGGAAGTCTCCCTAACCTTCCAAATCATAAGCGGACAGGACTGTGGAGGTAATCTCTCCATAGCTGCAACCCCTCTCTCCCCGGACAGAGAGTGCTGTATGTATGTGCCCACATATACCCTGCTCATTCCTTCATGCTCCCTGCAGTCTCTGGGATTTCCCTTCCTCTCCATTACTGTACAGTAACTTATAATATCACATATTCTGCTGTTTCTAAATGTTTGTTTCATTTGTTTTACATGTTATTCAGAATAATAAATCATTATTTTTGGGGTTGTGGAACCAATTGTCTGCGTTTCTATGATTTCTTATGGGAAAATGTGCTTTGGTTTAAGAGTGGATTTGGATTACAAGCACGGTCCCGGAACGAATTATGCTCGTAATCCAAGGCACCACTGTATATATATATATATATATATATATATATATATATATATATATATATATGAGCATGCTGTAGCTGGCAGTCCCCTAGTGAGCATGGTACATTTTGGTAATATGTCCTTGTAGTGGATTATGCACAATCATACTGTAATTAAAGGGAAACTCCAGGTAGAGGTTAACAAAAAATGACACTTCTGCAGAAGCATAAAGCATTACTTACCTATCTATTTCAGTTTTGAAACTACTAAAAATCCATTTGTTTTGGGGGGGTTTGTTCTGTTTTGTGTTTCAGCACTTCCTGGTTTATCAGTTGTACACAGTACTGCAGGTTCCAGAATACAATGCTTTCCCTCAGCTGTTCATCACAGTCCTCCACCATGCCCATTCCCCGTCCAAAGCTGTTGCAGAACATCTAGGTTGTGTTCACATTGCAGTTTCATTGTGTTACAGAATTATTGGCAGTAATTTATGATTTCATTGTGGTCCCACCCACACAGCACCCTGTACTCTCTACCTGTAACACCACACAGCACGCTGTATTCTCTACCTGTAACACCGCACAGCATGCTGTATTCTCTACCTGTAACACCACACAGCACACTGTATTCTCTACCTGTAAAACCACACAGCACACTGTATTCTCTACCTGTAACACCACACCGCACGCTGTATTCTCTACCTGTAACAGCACACCGCACGCTGTATTCTCTACCTGTAACACCACACAGCATGCTGTATTCTCTACCTGTAACACCGCACAGCACACTGTATTCTCTACCTGTAACACCACACAGCACACTGTATTCTCTACCTGTAACAGCACGCTCAGGGACGGATTAAAGGGAGGGCACCCAGGGCATGTGCCCCGGGGCCTCCACCACTTGGGGGCCCCCACCAGCCTGAACCTGGAAGTAGGGTTCTGGGTTCAGGCTGGTTGATCTATAACAACCCCCAGCAGAACGCAAACGGTGGGGCCATGGTGCTGGTGGTCAGGTAGGGGCCGGGAGGGGGCAGAATTAACAATCGTGGCGCCCCGCATCCATGCTGTGCCACACAGGAAAGCCCCAGAGATTATAGCTCCCTCACCTGCTTCTCCAGGATATTGCTGAACTTGTCCCTCCAAAAGAAACTTGCTCTAATGCTTTTAGAGGGACAAGTTCAGCCACATCCAGGAGAAGCACATGCAGGAGCTCTGATCTCTGGGGCTCTCCTGTGTGGCAAAGCAGCGCTTATCTTCTGCAGGCTCCGCAATGAAATCATTTCGATGAGGGGTATGTGCTCAACAGGTTGGTGGAGGGAAAAATGGAGGACCCCCAACAAAATTGTCGCCCAGGGCCTCCACCAACCTTAATTCGGCCCTGAGCACGCTGTATTTTCTACCTGTAAGGGAATGTTCACATCTCGTTTTTCTCCACACGTCGGGCTACACGTCAGGAATCAGTGAAAAAAGGATGCGGATGTGCAGTCCAACGTGCGGCTGACGGCCACATTGACTTTAATGAGCAAGACGGAGTCATTATGTGACTGTGTTCTGCTCATTTGCGGGACATACAATGCTTTTGTGCAGGACTCAAAAGCGTGGTCGACTACGCTTTTGAGTCCTGCATAAAAGCATTGTACGTCCCGCAAATGAGCAGAACACAGTCACATAATGACTCCGTCCTGCTCATTAAAGTCAATGTGGCCGTCATGTGGTTGTCGGCCGCACGTCGCGCTGCACGTCCGCATCCTGTTTTCACTTATTCCTGACGTGTAGCCCGACGTGTCGAGAAAAACAAGATGTGAACATACCCTTACACTGATATTGGAATAAAGTAAAGAACTTTTTGAATTTTTCTTTTCATTTCCACGCACATATTAAGATTAAGCATCTGTTATCTTTGAAGTTGATCCCCACAATAAGGCTCTGATCCTCTCTGCCGTTTAGCATCATTTACTTGTGTTGCTGCATTATTTTTCTGAATATGCTGCAGTACTGCAATAACACTCCAACATGTGTGAACACAGCCCTAATTTCACTGCACACTTCTGCACAATTATAGTGCAACACCTGCTTCTGGCTAGTGAGAGATGGTTTGGGGGATCCAGCCAAGCTTCCTGGGACATCACGCACTGCCTCATGTCTGCATCATCAGCCTGATCTTAGCAAACACACACAATGTGAGACAGAGGCATGGAAGATTTGTCTCCAAAGGGCAATAGCAGAAGGAGCAGGAGACAATGTGAATTTGCACAGGGGCCATTTTTTTCACTTCCTGGATTTCTATCAACTACCAGTGTGGCAGAACCGTACAGATATGGTAATACATTGTATAGAGACATATATTTAACTTTTAATGTACTTTAAATAGAAAACACGTTTTTCTTATCCGGAGTTCCCCTTTAAGTGTCAAAGTGTTGTTTGTGCCACACTCTAGCACACCTTATCACTCCTTTCTCCTCTCCATGAATTATCAATGCTCCCCGGCCTCCTGCTCGCTCAACTGTCAGCAATGTCTCTGATTGCAGATCAGTCCTCTGTAGGCAGTTTATGTCTGAAAGAAACACTCGGGGGGTGATTTATCAAGGGGTGTAAAATTTAGACTGGTGCAAACTGCTGTGAGCAACCAATTACAGCTCCACTTTCATTTTACCAGAGCTGAAAGCTGAGATGGAATTGGTTGATGTGGCCAGTTTGCACCTGTCTAACTTTTACACCCTTTGATAAATGTGGGCCTCAGAGTTGAATCTCTGACACCAAATGTGTTGGAGCTATGGTCTAGGGGTAACTTACCTGTCTAGAGACCTACCAGCATTTCATCCTTTGGTTCAAATCCCCTGATTGAAATGAAATATAGGTCTTTATTTGTGTTCTCATTATTGAATCATATTAAGGCTATGTTCCCATACAGTATTTTTGCTCAGTATTTTGCCACCAAAACCAAAAGTGGATTGAAAACACAAAGGCTATGTTCACACACTGTTCAAATTGAGTGGATAGCCATCATTTAATGGCAAATAACGGCCATTATTTCAAAACAATGGCTATTGTTTTGAAATAATGGCAATTATTTATCATTAAATGGAGGCCATCCACTCAATTTCAACAGGGATTTGAACCAAAGAATGGCCTGCGGGCAGGTCTCTAGACAGGTGAGTAACCCCTGCACTACAGCTCCAACACATGTGGGGTCAGAGATTCAACTATATCTAAGTGTTTCTTTTAGACATAAACTGCCTACAGAGAACTGATCTGCAATCAGAGACACTGGCTGACAGCTGAGCGAGCAGGAGGCCAGGCAGCATTGATTATTCATGAAGAGGAGGGAGGATGAAGGAGTGAAGAGGCGTGCAAGAGTTTGGCACAAACAACACTTTAAGACTTCATTACAGTAGGATTGTCCATAATCCACTCCACAGACAAATTACCAGACTCTAACATGTTCAGTAGGGGACTGCCAGCTACAACACGTTGTCAGCACCTTAGGTAGGGCCCAGGTGCTGACAGATTCCCTTTAAGCTCCATTCACTTAAATGGAACTGAGTTACACCCCCCAAACTGAAGACAAGAGCTAATCCAACTCCTTAAACCACAAATGATCTACAAGAATGGTTTAAATGCTGCTGTAAGCTATGAGTTTAAAAAAGCAGCAATGGAGAACACTACATTCCACTTACAGACTGGCAGGTCCCGTGCTCACTCCATGCATTCTTACTACAACTATGATATCCAGTTACATCAAGAAACTTTATTGGGTTAAGTAGATTAAGAATTTAGTTTAATAAATATAATTCACATTTGCAATTACAATTTGTAACCGTATGTGTATTTTTCTCCGCAGACTATTTCTTTCAATACCGCTTACTCTTATTACTTATGAAGATCAATATCATGTTACAAATTACCCATATTTATTCAACTCTGTCAAATAATAAGACTTTCTATTTTATTTTCACAATAAATGATAACTACTGAAATAAATTTATCACAGATCTGATGGAAAAGAAATCTGATTATTTTCCCTTAACCAATTAAAACCTATATGTATCATTGCAACCAATTTCTTTCATTGCCCCAACGGATCTTAACCTCTTAAAGGGGTACTCCAGCGAAAAGCTTTTTCCTAGTAATT
The DNA here is from genome assembly GCF_027789765.1 of Dendropsophus ebraccatus. Lineage (NCBI taxonomy): Eukaryota > Metazoa > Chordata > Amphibia > Anura > Hylidae > Dendropsophus > Dendropsophus ebraccatus. The sequence goes on from NC_091455.1 coordinate 165,287,624, forward strand.
GAAACACATTACAAAAGGTATACGACTTTGTAATATGCTTCAATCACGTATCTGCCCCCCTTCCCTATCTTTTCCCGCCTCAATCCCCCCACCAGGAAGTGAAGTAAATCCCTTCTTACCTAATGACTGTTGACCCCAGGCTGCTCTGTGGCAGCCATTTTGTGACAATGACATCATCAAGAGGGAGGTGGGTCTAAGCCCTGTTAAGCTTGCCTCCCTTTGTCAGATGACTCGGGCTGCTCAGCTCTGATTGGATGAGCAAGCTGTAAGCCACCTAACAGTTTTACTGTCAGTTAGACATCACAGGAGACAAAGTGCATCATGGGAAAGCTCAAACCAGGAAGCGAAGAAAAAAAATGAAGACCAACTGGAGCCTCAGGGACCAGTTTTTTATCACTGCCGAAGTACCCCTTTAAGGACGGAGCCCAAAATGGCCTTAAGGACTGGACCAAATTTTAGGAATATGACCTGTCACTTTATCCATTATTAACTTTAGGATTCTTTTACCTATACAGCTGATTCTGAGAAGGTTTTCTCCTGACATGTTATACTTTATTTTTCTGGTAAATTAGAGTCGATACTTACAGCTTATCTTTACGGGGGGAAAAAACTAAATAACGTGAAAAATTGCTAATAATTGCATTTTTCTAACTGAAATTTTCTGCTTGTAAGGAAAATGGTTATCCCACATAAATTACATATGAAATAGCATTAGCAATATGTCTACTTTATGTTGGCAGCATTTATTAAACTTGCCTTCAATTTTTTAAGACAATAGAAAGCTTCAAAGTTTAGCAGCATTTTTCCAATATTCAAAGAATTTAAAAATCTGATTTTTCAAGGGACCAGTTCACGTTTAAAATATATTTGTGGGGACTGTATGTTATGAAGCCCTACAAAGCACCCCATTTCAGAAACTGCACCCCCCAAACTCTGCAAAAACACATCCAGAAAGTTTTTTTCACCCTTTAGGAGAGTCACAGAAATAAAAGCTTAAGTGTGTAAGGAATTTGAAATTTTTAATTTTCTGTGTGGAAATGTTATTGTAATCCAATATCTATCATAATTATAAACCTATTACCAGAGAAATGCACCCCAATATTTATTGCCCCATTTAAGCAGTTTATAGAAATATGGACTATTGCGCTATTTGACACAACCACAAGCCTTAGATATAAAGGGGCGCCTACTGAATTTCAACACCTCCATTTTATTTGGTCATTCTTTGGACGAACGACGGCATCCGCCCGTGCATATTATGGAGTCTATGACACGGGCGGAGGTGCGCGCCTGCATCAGTCCACCGGCGGGTGCGAGCTGCGGAATGCGCGACAGGTTATCCATCACCATTCCACAGTGTGCAGATAGCCTAAATCTGTAAGTGTACCCTGAGGTACTCTCACAGAGTTTGTAGAATTTCAAGCCATATCGTGATCTCTTATTGGGAAGGTACTTGCTGAAAAGACGCATTTGGGATGACGTGTCTGGGGGGCAGCCCGAGGCGTCCTCCTTGGACGCCTAGGTGGATATTCATCATCACTGGCTGTTTCAGTGTCGAAGGCAATAAGAGCGCATGCCTTCTCCGCCGAAAACATCCTGTGGGCCATTTTTATATGGCGATTGGTATATTGGGTATGTAAATGTGTAATGTAGTGTAGTGGTGTAGTGTAAAACTTTATTTCAAGTAGTGTAGTGTAATGTAGTGGTTTTTACGTGTTTTTTTTTTAACATTAAGAAAAAAAAACCTATGCCAAGAAAGGTGTTGCTGATAAGTGCCGCAGTTATGCGCAGTACTTATCAGCAGACAGTGGCGGAAGGATATATATAAAAAAAAAAAAAACTATGCCAAAAAGGAGAAGTTGCTTATTAGCGGCGCACTTAAGTGCCAACCCAAAAGCTACTGATACGTGTATTATATACACTAATCAGCCGCTAGGGGGCAGTAGAATGGAAAAAGCCTAAGATAGACAACGGGAGCCGAAAAAAGCCTAAGATAGAAGACTTGGGACCCGGAAGTAATCGCTCTGGACTACTGGATCAGGTGAGTATGGGCACATACACCCCCCCACATACCTGCTCTTAACACCTCAGCTACCTAGCTGAGGTGTTCAGAGGCAGGTAATACACTTTTTTTTACCCTTATTGCCGTGATTGGCCGGCCGTGGCACAGTGGCCATCTTTACTATAACAGCAATGGCGGATGGTCCAATCGTCATTGCTTTTCGGGTCGCCAATGACCCGGAAAGCTGAAGATCATTGTTATTGGCTGATCCGTGTCACGTGATCAGTTGGGCTCTAAATGTCTATGAAGCCCAACTAATTATGCTCCCGGCTTGTTCCCTCGATTGGTACAGTTCCTATACAGAACTATAGACCTAAACTTTGTGTAGTTCGAGCTTGCAGTCACTTCCACCCGAGCTTGTGCCCGCATAGTAATGCTAAAGCACTTTACTCCAGTGTAACTTGTGTCAATGACATCACAAAGATACCCGGCTAAAGGATTTCAGTCACTGACTTTCACACCTCATGCTGAACTGAGAGTTGCGCCGCTCATCTGCGATACGGCGCATGCGCGAGATATACAGGGCACTTGCGCATACTGGCAAGTCGGCGCCCGGCCCTTGCCAGCAACTTCATCAGGAAGCAGGACGCCGGGCCGGGCAGCAAAGAGGGAGGAGGAAGCGGTGGTGAAGCCGCCTGGACCGAATGCTACAAGAAAGGTACTGCATACATTAACGGACATGCACCTTCACTGCACTGTCAGCACCTCGGCACCAGCCTGGGTGCTGACAGATTCCCTTTAAATTCAGTACCATGAGATTATTCAGTAAAAAGTACAAATAGTCAACCAGGTAGTTAAATCTCTATATTTTTAGAAAAGAGGGAAGTAGCAACAAAACAAAAACAGCATTTGAATATTTGAATCAGGGCACCAGAGGCTACATACGATATATAAATTACATTTACTTACTACAGGTCCTCTTTAATATGGACTTAGAGGAAAGAGGGCAATCTTGGCCAACAGCTATAAAAGTTGTTCCTATGCATGCATTGTATGTAGCTAAAGAAACTTGTCAAACTTTACAGTCACACTTTAAGATGCTAATCCGCCAGAAAAAGAAAAAAAAAACATTACTTTTTCTTGGTTGTGTTTACAGGTTGCTTTTTTTGTCTAATTCTATTTTTTTCTGGTTGTCTCTACCCATTTACAGAAATGTATATGTAAACTCAGCTGAACCAAACATGTGCATTAATGGACATCTGCTATTACCGGCTGAAACCTTTATTTTTCATCCGTAGCTAACCTATCCACCCCTCTCAGTCAACAGTCCTAATGGAGAAATCAAGTATATATGCTTCAATAAATGTCACTTTCTGTCCAATATCTTAACAGGTCTCTGCTATATGTGAGCCTGTGTGTAACTCTTGACAGTGTTTTTAGAACTGCCAGAAGTGCTCATTAATCCTAAAAGAGAATTTAGTTCACAGGATGAAGAGTACAAAAAAAATCACATTAAGTATATAGAGATGTCTCTGCCTTAGAGCTACTGTTAGCAGCTTTTCAGATACCCAAGGTTCCCACTTCAAACAATATACTCCTGGTAGCTGGAAATATTCTTAAGAAACAGCGGCTAACCTGGAGATGTTCTACCTACATTTGTTCTGCCTACCAAGATCTTGTTTTGTTACATACTGGCCTTCAAGAAGGGGCTAAAATGACTGTGACAAGCAGATTGGAATGAGCAGACTTCAAAAGGCAGATGACAGCGGACATCTCAGACAGCAGCTAAAGCTGAACCATTGCTACTTTTTTTTTTTTTTTTTTTTTTTCTATATGCCTGGTGGCCTGTAAGACATTCCATTGAAATGCGATATACTCTCCAAAGTAGCTGAGGGATTACGAATCACAACACAACTAAATTTAATTTGCAGTGGGAGAATGGCAAGAGAACAAGAGGAAGGAAAAAGTAACATTTAAAATCATTAGAGAGTTACAGATTAGAGCGTTGGATTGGAAACAAAACCGATGCTCTTTGTGGTTTCCCGTTTATGCTTTTCAATGTAAACATTGTTCTAAGGCCATATTTTCTCTCCCTGATCCTTAAATGCCAATAAATAAGATATCGGACAGCCATACAAGCTGCTACTAGATGTGAATGTGAATGTGTCTGTAGAAAAGACGGACTTTCAATCAAAGTCTATTGAAAGAATGGTTGGGTTTTCTAAAGAAGCATGTTGTGCCTATTAACCAACTTACAAAAGAGGCCATTTTCCTGATTTATGGAAAGTTGCTATAGAGATCTCGTTGTGTAGAATGGCAGGTGAAGCCTGTACTCACCATTCCCCAAGGTTAGTCTTCATTACACAAGAGAATACATAGCACTATGTATAACATATAGAGCAAATAACCTAAGCATGATCTCCTCTCCTCCAATTACTGCCTGAACATAAAGGCAAAAGTGAAAAGCTACAGAAAATAGACACATACTAATTTAATCTATGTAAAAACTAAAATTAGATACCTTAAAGGAGCTTTCCAGGCTTGAAAAATTGATGGCTTCAGGACAGACCATCGGTATTAGACTTGTTCAATAATTGGCAATCCTGTCGATCAGATGACTGATGAGACCTTGGCGCTCCAGTGAAAGCTGCAGTCGCTTCATTGTCTATGCATACAAACAGTAAGTACTGACCCTAGCGGCTGTGCTAGGTATTGCTATTTTTCCCATTCAAGAGCACTAAAACAGTAACTGTAATGCCTATAACAGCAGCTAAAGGCTGGGTTCACACTATGTATATTTCAGTCAGTATTGTGGTCCTCATATTGCAACCAAAACCAGGAGTGGATTAAAAACACAGAAAGGATCTGTTCACACAATGTTGAAATTGAGTGGATGGCCGTCATTTAATGGCAAATATTTGCTGTTATTTTAAAACAACGGCTGTTATATTGAAATAATGGCAGTTAGTTACTGTTATATGGCGGACATCCACTCAATTTCAACATTGTGTGAACAGATCCTTTCTGTGTTTTCAATCCACTCCACTACAATGGTTTATAACTCTTTTTAACCCTTAGGCGACCCTGGACGTACCTGTACGTCCAGGGCAGCCTCCCCGCGTTCAGAGCGGGGCCGCACGGCAGCCGCGCTCTGAACCGCCGCGATCCCGGGTGCCGCATGTAGCCCGGGATCGCGGCTATTAGCGGGCACGGTCCGATCGCCGTGCCCGCTAATCAGGTAATCAGAGGCAGCTGTCAAAGATGACAGCTGCCTCCGATTACCGGCTGCAGCCATTCCCTGGTGTCTAGTGGGTGAGATCGCTCCTCCGGGACGATCTCTGTACCTGATGCCGGCCGGGGACCTCTCCAAGATGGCACTGTCCCCGACTCGGCACTCGTTTGTTTTCGGCTGCGGCTGTTTGCTGTATAATTATACAGCAAAGATCTCAATGCGAGATCTGAGTGCATATACTAGAAGTCCCCCAGGGGGGCTTCTAGTATATGTGTAAGAGTAAAAATAAAAGTGATGTTATAAGTAAAAAGCCCCCTCCCCTAATAAAAGTCAGAATCACCCCCCCCCTTTTCCCATGTTATAAATAAAAATAAACAAATAAATAAACATGTTTGCTATCGCCGCGTCCGTAATCGCCCGAACTATTAATTAATCACATTCCTGATCTCACACGGTAAATGGCGTAAGCGTAAAAAAAATCCCAAGGTGCAAAATTGCGCATTTTTGGTCGCATCAAATCCAGAAAAATTGTAATAAAAAGCGATCAAAAAGTCGCATATGCGCAATCAAGGTACCGATAGAAAGTAAACATCATGGCGCAAAAAATTACACCTCACACAGACCCTTAGACCAAAGGATAAAAGTGTTATAAGCCTGGGAATGGAGTGATTTTAAATGGGTAGTGCGGCGGTAAACAATTATTCACAGAATAACACACATTACAAAGTTATACAACTTCCCCCCCTTCCCCGTGTCCCACCACCCCCACCCGTGTACCTGGAAGTGTGGTGCACTATACATACCTGTCACGTGCCTACTCGTCTCCGATCTTCAGTCAGTGATGTAGTCTTCGACCGAATCCCTCTGTCCGTCCTGAGTGCCGGCCGCCCTCTGCCGCGTCATTTGCTTAGCATAACTGTGCTCAGCCAATCTCGGCTGAGCATCTGATGACGCTGAAGAGGGCGGCCGGCACTCAGGACACCCGAAGGGATTCGGCCCGGCCTTCCGAAGACGACATCGCTGACTGAAGATCGGAGACGAGTCGGCACGTCACAGGTATGTTAAGCGCACCACACTTCCGGGTACACGGGTGGGAGTTGTGGGACACGGAGAAGGGGGCCATTCACAGACATAACATATAGTTGTATAACTTTGTAATGTGTGTTATTCTGTCAATAATTGTTTACCACCGCACTACCCCTTTAATTGAAATATATTTGTTAACAATGGATTGAATTTTTTACAGGCCATCAGATAAAAGTAAAGTTATACATGTTATATATCGTTTTAATCATAACGACTTGAGGAACATATATAACAAGTCAGTTTTACCCCGGGGCGAACGGCGTAAAAACACAACCCCCCAAATAAAAGAAATGCGTTTTTTATTTTCAATTTCACCACACTTTGAATTTTTTTCTGGTTTCGCAGTGTACTTTATGCAAAAATTCAGCCTGTCATTGCAAAGTACAATTAGTGAAAATAAGGGCTCATGTGGGTTTCTAGGTGAAAAAATGCAAGTGCTATGGCCTTTTAAACACAAGGAGGAAAAAATGAAAATGCAAAAATTGAAATTGGCCGGGTCCTCTAAGGCAGTGCTTCTCAAACTGTGAGGCGGGCCTCACCAGTGAGGCGCCCCCTAGTTGTTGGTGAGGTCCAGCTGTGGAGCCAGTTTTCAGAGTAGTAACTATAAGGCCCCATTTCCACTGAGCAAAACTAGCGGAATTCCGTGGCGGAATGCCATTAGCCTCCCGCTCATAATGGACAGCATTCGTCCGCCGCAGAATTCCGCTAGTTTTGCTCAGTGGGAACGGGGCCTAATCTGCACAGTCCTTTTGCTGTTAACAAAAATCTCCATTTTAGCAACATTATTAATTTATTTTGTACTTACTTTATTACTATATAGAGCTTGGTAGACAGGTGAACGGTAGCCCTAGCATTATCATCAGCTTTTAAATGGACTTTCACCACAGATAGTGAGGCCCCGGCACCCACTTGGTCAGTCTGGTGAGGCCCAGGCATTGCCTTGGTCTGTTGGGTGAGGCTCCAGTAGAAAAAGTTTGAGAAGCACTGCTCTAAGGGTTAAAAGGAATATGAACCACTGTACAAAAAAAATTCCAATATATAGTAATTAAATCTTTTTAGTTCTTTACCAATCCCTCAGCATTTATTGGTTCAATAAGTGATGTACATAGCTTCTAGCTTAGGGTTACGACCTGTAGTCGGTCAGGCATGCTCAGTTGCAGCACTAGGAGTTACGGTGGGGTGAGTTGTTTGTCTATAAAATAGCAGATAATGGGAATTGACAGCTATTATGGAGGGTTCCGCAGTAAGGAAGTACAATATAAAGTGCGCAGTAGTGTGGAGATTCACACTTGAGCAGCTAAAGAAACTTACAGGTGGGGGAGGACAGCATGGAGTAGATATCTGCAATGCAAATTGTAGTCTGTTATGAACATGGACTGCTCCTGAGTGTCTACTCTTTCTGTGCAGAGGATGAGCACATAGGGGGACATTTATCAAACTAATTGGGCCTGTTTTTAGTGTAATATATCTAGTTTGCGCTGAAAACAAATCTAATATGAATTTATGAAGATTTTTTAGACTATTTAAATTAGATAGGACTTTTTGAATTAGATTTTTTGTTGTTAATTAGATCGAGAGAGCGCCAGGAGTGGATTAAAAACACAGAAAGGATCTGTTCACACAATGTTGAAATTGAGTGGATGGCCGCCATTTAATGGCAAATATTTGCTGTTATTTTAGAACAACGGCTGTTATATTGAAATAATGGCAGTTATTTACTGTTATATGGCGGCCATCCACTCAATTTCAACATTGTGTGAACAGATCCTTCCTGTGTTTTTAATCCACGCCTGGTTTTGGTTGCAATATGAGGACCACAATACTGACTGAAATATACGTAGTGTGAACCCAGCCTTACACCTTACATGTTGCAGTCATTATGTGTTTCTGTCTCTATTTTGGCAAATGTTTGTCTCTGCAAAATCAGTACCAGTGATACATTTCATATAGGAATAAAGACCATGAATCTCTGCAGCTTTCAGTATAAAAATATCTTATTTTTCTTTCAATGCCTTTAAAATGCATTCTTTGAGCGGAGAGAGGAGGCACCTTATACTTAACATTGAGACACTGAGGCAGGCGGAATTCCGAGCAAAACATTAAAGCGAGTGTTCAGTGGGCAGTACAAAAGATGCCATATTAAAGGCAACTAGTCTACATGTATGAGAAATTTGGAAAAGGAAGAAAAACCACCAGATGTTAAGGCTATTTTAAAGGAAAAAAGACAGCCTATAGGAGAGGCTAGAAATGTAACAGAGAGACGTATAAAATTATACAGAAGGAGTCAAAGCAGATTATAAATGCTGCTAAAGCCTCAAAAGAAGGAGAAATGGCAAAATCTGTTAAGGAGAGGAATAAAACCTTTAGATATATAAGTGACAGGAAGAAGAATAGCTACAGCATTACTAAAATAAGCAATGGGGAGAATACATTTACTGACAAAGATAAGGCGGTTGCTGGCTATTTGAATAGCTACTTCTGCTCACTGTATTCAGAAGGAGGCCTTCACAATCACAGGATGGTCTGACACACCATTGGTTATAGTTGTATAAGTTTAGCCCCAGTGTTTTCAGAGACTGACGTTGCAAGGAACTTGCCCATTTAAAGCTAAATAAGATGATTGGTCCAGATGGTGTCCACCCCAGGGTTCTTAAAGAATTTGGATCTGTGATTGCTGCCCCCCTGACAGATCTGTATAACCAATCCTTCCCAACCGGAGATGTTATTGATGATTGGAAAACAGTCAATGTTATACCCACCCACAAGAAGGGTACTAGAGAAAAGCCCAGTAACTACAGGTCAGTTAGCTTAACATCTGTAATAGTAAAAATGACGGAAGCTCTTCTAACCAATAATTATCTAAGAATCAACAATTTGATGGATCCAAACCAGCATGGCTTTACTGCGGGCAGATCATGTCAGACTAATCTCATTGATTTCTTTGATTATGTCACAAAAGTGCTGGATAAAGGTGGTGCTATTGATATCGCCTATGTGGACTTTGGAAAAGCATTTCATACAGTTCCCCATAAAGAGTTGAGACGAGAAAATTGGACTTAAAGCGTAACTGTCATATTTTTTTTTTATTGCAGAAATCAGTAGTATAAGCGATTTTAAGAAACTCTGTAATAGGTTTTATCAGCCAAAAAAACCTCCTTCTGTACTCAAGAAGCAATCTCCCAGCCCCCCCCCCCCCCCCCCCCCCTGACTTCTTATCTGTGCATTATCAGGCAAACACAAGACGGGCTCTGCTCTCTCCATTGTAAGCCTATGAAGGGGGGAGGGGCTGGGGGAGATGAGGGAGCAGGAAGAGGCGACATAAAGGTCAGCTGTTTGTAGACTCTCTGGGCACCTAAACCGCAGGATTCTGGGGTCAGAAAGGTCAGTGCTTATCTATGAACTTACTGAGAGAAGATTGCAGGGCGTTGTGCTGTGCAGAAATCCTACATGCTCAATCACTCCTAACAGCCCCTCCCCTCTCCATAGCCACATAATGGACACGGGAATCCTGCTTCATTTGATGTGAGGGGGGAGGCTGGGAGATTGCTTTTTCAGTACAGAAGGAAACTCTTTTGGTTTATAAAACCTATTACAGAGTTTCTTAAAATAGCTTGAACTGTTGATATTTAATGTTTTCAAAAAAATGACCCTGAAATGACAGTTACGCTTTAATCCCTGGATAGTTCAGTGGATTTGATTTTGGCAGAGGGTTGTTGTTAATGGTGTATCTTCTGAGCACAGACTGGTTACAAGTGGTGTGCCACAAGGGTCTGTTCTGGGTCCTATTCTTTTTAATAAGCTTGAAAGTGACATAGAAGGTTTGGTAGGTAAGGTTTGTCTGTTTGCTGATGACAAAAAAGTGTGCAATAGGGTTGATATTCCTTTTAAATAAAAAAATAAATAAAAAAAAAGTTGATATTCCTGGAGGTGTCAGTAATATGGAAAATGATTTAGCTTTACTAAATAAGTGGTCCAAACAATGGAAATTGTAGTTCAATGCTTCCAAATGTAAAATAATGCACTTGGGGAAGGGTAATCTGCTATCCATGTATCACATTGACATTTCTGTGTTGGCAAAGACTTCAGAGGAGAAGGATTTAGGGGTATTCATTTTTGACAGCCTTAAAATGAGTCTAAAGAAAGGCTACAAAAATGGTGGAGGATGTGAGGGGAAAAACATCAGTAAACATCAGGAAAGACTTAAACTCCAGGTAGAGGGGAAAAAAAAATAAACAAGTTGTAGAAGAATATAGCATTGCCTACCTGTCAAGCCCAGTTTTGAAACCACCAAAAATCCATTTGTTTTGGGGTCTTTGTTCTGTATTTTGTGGCTGTACTTCCTGGTGGAGCAGATGTACACATTATTACAGGTTCTAAAATTCATTGCTTTCCTTTAGCTGTTCATCACATTCCTCTACCCTGCCCATTCCCAGCCTAAAACTGTTGCAGAACATCTAGGCTGTGTTCATACATTGCAGTGTCATTGTTTCGCTGAATGGATTGCAGTACTTTATCATTTCATTGTGGTCCCACCCACACAGCACGCTGTATTTTCTACCTGTAGCACCATGCAGAACACTGTATTATCTGCCTGTAACACCACACAGCGCGCTATATTCTCTATGTGTAACACCACACAGCACACTGTATTCTCTACCTGTAACATCACACAGCACACTGAATTCTCTACCTGTCACCCACACAGTGTGCTGTATCCTCTACCTGTAACACGACACAGCACACTATATTCTCTGCCTGTAACACCACACACCACACAGCACACTGTATTCTATACCTGTAACACCACACAGCACGCTGTATTCTCTACCTGTAACACCACACAGGACACTGTATTCTCTACCTGAAACACCACACAGCACACTGTATTCTCTACCTGTAAAACCACACAGCACACTGTATTCTCTACCTGTAAAACCACACAGCACGCTGTATCCTCTACCTTTAACAGGACACAGCACACTATATTCTCTGCCTGTAACACCACACAGCACACTATATACTCTGCCTGTAACACCACACAGCACACTGTATTCTCTACCTGTAACACCACACAGCATGCTGTATTCTCTACCTGTAACACCACACAGCACACTGTATTCTCTACCTGTAACACCACACAGCAGGCTGTATTCTCTACCTGTAACACCACACAGCACGCTGTATTCTCTACCTGTAACACCACACAGCACGCTGTATTCTCTACCTGTAACATCACACAGCACACTGTATTCTTAACCTGTCACCCACACAGTGTGCTGTATCCTCTACCTGTAACACGACACAGCACACTATATTCTCTGCCTGTAACACGACACAGCACACTATATTCTCTGCCTGTAACACCACACAGCACGCTGTATTCTCTACCTGTAACACCACACAGGACACTGTATTCTCTACCTGTAACACCACACAGCACACTGTATTCTCTACCTGTAACACCACACAGCACGCTGTATTCTCTACCTGTAACACCACACAGGACACTGTATTCTCTACCTGTAACACCACACAGCACACTGTATTCTCTACCTGTCACCCACACAGTGTGCTGTATCCTCTACCTTTAACATGACACAGCACACTATATTCTCTGCCTGTAACACCACACAGCACACTGTATTCTCTACCTGTAACACCACACAGCACACTGTATTCTCTGCCTGTCACCCACACAGTGTGCTGTATTCTCTACCTGTAACACGACACAGCACGCTATATTCTCTACCTGTAACACCACACAGTGCTAAATTCTCTACCTGTAACACCACACAGCACGCTGTATACTCTACCTGTAACACCACACAGCACACTGTATTCTCTGCCTGTAACACCACACAGCACACTATATTATCTGCCTGTAACACCACACAGCACACTATATTCTCTGCCTGTAACACCAATATTGGAATAAAGTAAAGAACTTTTTGAATTTAATAAAATTTTCTTCTTCATCTCATCTCTATGCATGTATTAATATTATGCATCTTTTATCTTTGAGGTTGAGCCCCACAATAAGGACTTTATCGGATTTTATTCTACATGGGATATACTGTTTTTGCTTTGTTTTTTTTTCCAGGCAGGATTGGCAATGCCGGCTTTGATCCTCTGTGCCGTTTAGCATCATTTAATTGTGTTACTGCATTACTTATGTGAAGACACTGCAGCACTGCAGTGAAACTCGAACATGTGTGAACATAGCCCAAATTTAACTGCAGACTTGCACAGTGAAGTTGCAGCAGCTGCTTCTGTCACTCCTTCCTGCTCAGGTGTAGGCTGAGGAAGCTGGTCAGAGATGGTGAATCACTCAAGGGGTTGGGAAACAAGATCCAGCCAAGCCTCTTGTGACATCACGCCCTGCTGCCTGTCAAGTCTGCATCATCAGCCTGTGCTCAGCAAACAAACTCAATGTGAGACAGAGGCAATCTATGTAATCTGTCTCCTAAGGGGGGATAGCAAATGGAGCAGGAGACAAAGTGAATTGGCACAGAGGCCAGATTTCTTCACTTCTTGCATGTCAATCAACTACCAGCTTAGCAGATCCGCACAGATATGTTAATACATTATATCTATATATATATATATATATATATATATATATATATATATATATATATATATATATATATATACACACACACATATACAACTTTTATTGTACTTTTAATATAAAAAATATTTTCCTATCCAGAGTTCATGTTTAATAATGTAAATCTGTATGGTCTGGTGGAAAGAGGAGAAAGGGGAGGGGGGGGGGGCATGATCAAAACTTTATGTTAAGGGACTAAATAAGGTTTAGGTGGAAGGAGTTAAAAAAAAAAAAAAACTGAACGCAAGAACAAGAGGACACAGTCAGAGGTTAGTAGAAGGAAAAATCAGAAGCAACATGAGAAAATATTACATTACTAAAAAAGTAGTAGATACTTGTAACAAACTTCCAGCAGATGTTGTTGGTGAATCTCTAAGAACAGAATTTAAACCTGATTGGGATAAACATATATCTATTTTAAGCTTACGACAAGGGAAATACTACAAGGGCAGACTAGATGGACCAAGTGGTCTTTTTCTGCTGACAATCTTCTATGTTTCTATGTATAATGCTTTATATTAGTCTCAGAATCAATTTATGACAAAAAAGACAAAATATCTGAAAACTTTGGATTTGTTGAAGCAAGCTTAGTTACTTATCAAACACGTGAAGGAATGATCAAGCCTTAGGTTGTGGATTTTGGACACATGTAGGAAAAAACATCTTGTAATAATTCCCACTAAATGCAGTAACACTTACTGAGCACAGCCAGCAGACTGAGATCTGCCCTCCTGCTGAACTCAAACATAAGGATAGTTTTAGCACACTACATCTCATTTTGTGAAATATATTTGGGTTGGACTAGTTTATTCTTCCATAGAGAACATTAAGAAGCATTCATTTCTTCGAGCAATATATCTGAATTTAGTTAAAACAATGTTGTTGTCAAGTAGTATATAACTATTGTACAGACCATTTCTTTATATTCTATATTTGAAGCAACAGGTACACTTACTGTATATATGATAAATGATAAAACAGGGAAAATAAATAAGGGCAGACTAGTATAGTACAGGTGGGCTGAAAAGATTTGGGTCTTTAGACTTTCATACTTGCTATTATCTAATCAGTAAATAAATAGTACTTTATTCGGAACCACCCATAAAATCAAGGCTATGATTAAGGGTGGTTAACCACCGGAAACGCATTGGCGTCTTTGCCTGGGGTATCCTGATGTCTGACTGGTGATTTTATGGGTAATTCCAAATAAAGGGAGTTTGGTTCGTGTTCAACCGCTGATCCGAGGCTCATTTGTTCTGTTTATCAATTCAGTCTACTTCTCCCAGTTCTGAGCTGCTGCTTTCTACTGAACACACAAAAAATTGTGTGTGATCTCTTCTCTCTGCCTCCCCCTCCTCCCTTCTGAGACTGCTGATGTAAACAAGAAGATTGTTTTCTGTAACCAACTCTGCTTCCAAACATTTGATAAAGCTTTATGTTATGAAGTCTGATGAACACTTCAGTGTAAGTGAAGGTAAACAAATGATTGTCCATTTGACAGCCTTTATGCCAAGGGTTGGGGCTCATTCTGAAAGTTACGCCTTCGTCACTAGGAAAGTTTTCACACTCCTCCATAGTCAAAACTCCAGTTTTTACTGACAATGCAGACCAAAGAGATGAGCGACAAACTCCACACAGCTGTTATAGTCGCCCCTAATAGTGAAATGCCCAAAATCTTGCTGTTTGACACTTTGTCCAGATCTCGCCATAAATTTTACTGTGTTCTTCTGCACAGTTTGAAGCAATACGTACATCTGTTTCTGTCACATTTTATTACTTACAATATCCAGGTGTTTACAATAAAGTGCTGCAGTGTTTTTGCCATCAAATTAAAATGATGCTTATAGTGAATTTATCAAATTTTACAAGTAGACTCCAAGACTCCATTCTGTAATGAATACACGCTATTCTGGGAATTACTTTGTACTGTAAATGTAATCTTTAAGACTTCATATTCAAATCATTAATGAAAAAAAATATATATATATATATTTATATATCATTGTTTTAATTGCTAATTGTTATGGTATAAAATTTCTGTGGATAGCAGCCATTGGTATATACCTGCTAGAAATCACATTCCATATCACCATTGCAGTTTTCTAATACAGTCATAGGATGCAGCGAGGTTGTACCCTTACTAATAAGTTTGCTTCCATGTCTTGTATGAATCCATGCCATGTATTAATATGATTTTTGACACATCATAGTTATAACTTGTTTAATGTTAAAGGAGTTGTTCAGATACAAAACTTTTTTTTCCTTTTCATTTTTTAGGACTGTCCTAGGTATAGTCAAAATAATAACAATAACCCATACTAACCTGCCCGAAAACCCCACTTCAGCCATTCTGATGACACCCGATCCCTGGTCCTCTCTAGTTCCCCCACTGACCTACTGATCCTATAGGTTACTACCCACTCAGTCAATCACAGGCTGAGGTTGGTCACTGCTATGGCCAGTGAATGGCTGAGCTGTCCTGCAGGGTCAGCACATCACTGGGAGAAGGAAGAAGCAGAGAGGACCTAGCCACAACGAAACGGTGGTGGTGGCAGATAAGGATGGATCAGTAACTTGGGCATTATTCTTACAACCCCAATGCCTTCATACAGTGACATCTATCACTCATTGGAAGCAAATTGTAAGGAAATATATATATTTAATATGTACTTTCATTTATTGCATACTAGTAACTGGCAGCCGTTAAAACACTCAGCATACACCTCCATAAGTTTCTTCATAAAAGAGAAAACATGTGCAAAGTTGCCTTTTTTTTTTTTTTTTTGCTTGTTTTTGGGGGGTGCATTTTTGTGGTCTTTGTCTATGTTCTTCACTAGTAGTCCTTGAAGTGTGTAAAAAAGCCTTAAAGCATTTAAGCCCTACTTTAAATACTTAACCCCTTAAGGACAGAGCCAATTTCGATTTTTGCACTTCCGTTTTTTTCCTCCTTGTGCTTAAAAGGCCATAACAGTTGCATTTTTTCACCTAGAAACCCATATGAGCCCTTATTTTTTGCACCACTAATTGTACTTTGCAATGACAGGCTAAATTTTTTTCATAAAAACACACTGTAAAACTTTCAATGTGTGGTGAAAATGAAAAAACAAAAAAACAAAACACATTTTGTTTATTTGGGAGGTATTTATTTTTACGCCGTTCTCACTGGGTTAAAACTGACTTGTTATATATGTGCCTCAAGTCATTACAATTACAACGATATGTAACATGTATAACTTTTCTTTTATCTGATGGCTTGTAAAAAATGCAAACCATTGTTAACATAAATATGTTCCTTAAAAACGCTCCATTCCCAGGCTTATAGCGCTTTTATCCTTTGGCTAATGGGGCTGTATGAGGTGTAATTTTTTGCGTCATGATGTGTTCTTTCTATTGGTACCTTGATTGCACCTAAGCGACTTTTTGACTATTACAATTTTTCTGGATTTGATGCAACCAAAAATGCGCAATTTTCTACTTTGGGATTTTTTTGCGCTTACACCGTTTACCGTGCGAGATCAGGAATGAAATAAATTAATAATTTGAGCGATTACGCATGCGGCAATACCAAACATGTTTATTAGAGATGAGCGAACCTCGAGCATGCTCGAGTCGATCCGAACCCGAACGTTCGGCATTTTATTAGCGGTGGCTGCTGAAGTTAGATAAAGCCCTAAGGCTATGTGGAAAACATGGATATAGTCATTGGCTGTATCCATGTTTTCCAGACAACCTTAGAGCTTTATCCAACTTCAGCAGCCCCCGCTAATCAAATGCCGATCGTTAGGGTTCGGATGGACTCGAACCAGGTTCGCTCATCTCTAATGTTTATTTAAAGGGGGGTGATTTGGATTTTTTATTAGGGGAGGTTTTTTTTTTTGTTTGTTTTGTTTTTATCAATAATGACTTTATTTATTTATTTCATATACTAGAAGCCCCCCTGGGGGACTTGTAGTATATGCACTCTGATCTCTCATTGAGATCTATGCTGTAGAATTAGCCAAAAACCGAAAAGAGACGAAAACAACCGAGTGCCAAGCTGGGATCAGCGCCATTACGGCGCAGACCCCGGCCGGCAGAGGATGACAGCTGCATCTGATTGCTTGATTAGCGGGCACAGCGATCGGACCGTGCCCGCTAATAGCTGCGGTCCCGGGCTACATGCGGCACCCAGGACCGCGGCGGTTCAGAGCGGGATCACCACGCGGCCACCCTCTGAAGTCCCCGAGGCAGCCACAGGGCGTAAATATACGCCCTGTGTTGTTAAGGGGTTTGTCGAGCAAAAATCTGATTTCTTTCCCAAATCAACTGATATCAGAAAGTTATACAGATTTGTAATTTACTTCTATTAAAAAAATCTCAAGTCTTCCCGTACCTATTAGCTACTATATGTCAATGCTATGGTAAAAATAGACAGCACCCAGATGCATCCATGTGTTGTCCATTTGAAACTGACCCACTGATCACTGGAACGGATCAGTAGCCAAAAACTGATGTATTTTTAAAAGAAATGTGGGTTAAGACACTGAAATCAATATTTCTGTCCATAAATTAGGATCCTGATTCACAGACAGAAAAGAACTGAGGTGTAGATGAGGCCCAACAGGGTAAAATGGTCTGGTCTTGAAAAAGTTACGATGACAGTGATAAGACTACCACCAGCAATAATAGTAACACTCTTGTCATCATCCACCGTAAGGTGACACATATTCTCATTTGTTGGCCGGCTTTTGAATACTCAGGAGACGCAATCATTTGCAGCACACAGGGATTATTGTCTGACAACACAAGGAAAATAAAATTTTATGTTAAGTGACTTAAGCTTGGTAGCAAAGTATGAAAGAAAACAGGCTTTTTTGGGGGGGGATTTATCTAATCTGCTTCATTTAAGAACTTATGGAAAAAGTAAAGCAGACAAGGGCCCTTACCTGCACTAAGAGCCGAGGATGAAATGTTTTAAATCAAAGCGGATCACCACCTTATATGTTGCTGTCATATCTTTAATGATTCAACCTGAATTGTCCGGCTTTGCACTATTGATTTTCAATGAAAAATTATGAAATTAAACAGACCGGAAACGTCTAACACAAGAAGCAAGGCTTTTTTATAGTAATCCTCTGTACTTATTTATACATCTGCCCATACTGTGCTGATCAGCAGTGTATCTGACAATCAATATTCACAAAAGAAACATTTGTAAAAGTAATTTCTCATCGGTCAGCTTAGCACACACTTCAGACCTTAGCTACTAAAGTTAAAACACTGCTTAGTGTAAAGGCTTACTGTTCACAATACGGTGACATTGGCCCTGTCTAATTAATGGGCCTCCCTCTGTCTTGTAGGAATGGATTTAGCACCTACTTTTCTATAGAATGATTAATATAATTCTATAGGCAAACATTCGCAAGTCACACTGGGAAGTTTCACTGACTTTCACATGAAGTAAAAGCCTCAGTGTCATACAGTCTTTCTATGGGAGGGCTTCTGCACCTCCTCTCTCCGTGCCTCTCCACTCAAAGAATTGACATGTCAATTCTGTGAGCGGAGAGGTGCGGAGAGTGGAGGTGCAGAAGCCCTCCCATAGAAAGACTGTATGACACTGAGGCTGGCGGGATTCCGCGGCAGAGTTCAGTCGCGGAATTCTGCCTCTTTTACTCCATGTGAACTGCCCTTAGTAAAAAGAACATGGGCTTTGGCATGGCTCCTCAAACAATGGGGTCAGCTTCACTAGTGAGGCACCCACTAATTATTGATAAGGACAATACTTTTCTTCCCGCATGCAAGTCACAGGTAGTGTTAGCGAGCCCAGTACTATATAATGATTATCGCTTGTGGGTAAAACTATGCCAACATGTGGTGGACTATACGGACAAGGAGAAAAAGGATTGCCTTTCTCTCCTTGTCCGTATTTTGCGTTTCTCTCTGTTAGCACTCCTCCTGGTAAGACCCATGTGACCCCAATCAGGAGGCACCTGTGCACACATAAATAGTACCTCCTATGTTTCCCATTCTACCTGCAGGAGCAATGGTGAGTGATAAGACTATGTTCACACTTGGGCTGCTTGGTGGCAGCTTTCTCCACCCGCGATGCCTGCTGGGTTTTGGGGGGCTCCTTGGGGATTGGTCGTGTGAAAGTGGAGTTTCAGGGCCATTCTATAACCTCCCTTCTTTGTAAGTGCTCATTTCGCGGGGTTGGTGGTCGCTGACTGACATAGTGGTGAGTTAGTGTAGGGACTCATGTGAACCAGGGGACCTGCACGTGGTACATGGGGCAATGTGGTTTGATCAAATTATATACCAACATCCTGGCATTGGTTTTAAATGTAGCTGAGAGGCATAAGTGTCAGACATAGGTGTAAGGTGCAGTGTTCCTTTCTCTCCTTGTCCGTATATGGTGGACTATGATTGTATTATGATGAAACATCATGTCTCCTAGAAGCAAGGGTAGAAATAACTTTTTAGCTGCTGGGACCACCCTTTAAAGAGAAACAATACTGTCCCTGGTATAGTGTGAACCGGCCCCAATACCTTATAGCTGCCATGCACAGCTCTCTGACGCAGTGCATTGGCAATTTTAAAAGAAAAAAAAGGAGTTGGGGGGGGGGGGGCTTTCAATTGACACAAGGTTACTGTACCTAGGAGAACTGATAGAAGCTGTAATGTACACATGTCTTTCAAAGGGACAGATTCTCTGTTATTTACAAAGGAAAGTAGTCTTCATTTACTGATGAGAACATGAAGAAACCAGGAAAATTAAGAACAAAGCTCTGCCAGCACATGGTATCCGAAGCCGGCTTGTAATTTTAGATCACTAACATGATCATTACTCCTCATTAAATAAGTAATAGATATCTATGGATGTTCTCAGATACTCTCATTCTAATCCCATATGATCATATGCAAAACAGACGGCTCTTCACAACGGCCTATGCTTGCATCTTCCAGTTGCACGAAGTAATTATTAAAGAAAGTAATTACTTTAATATACACATTAACTCCCAGTCATTAAAATCCTCCAAAACACAGCGACATGATGGCTTAGGCTATTAGAAAGCTTGGCAGTCACCCAACACCAACAATAGCTTCTAATTAATTGATCTCACCTCTAATCTGCTATTGTTAGCCTAGTGCTGATCATTTGTTTGGTCTACAGATCCTATTGCTCCTTTCATTTGATTGTATTTGTTACTGTACCCTCTGTATCTCTTTCAATTAAGCACAGGTTAAGTGGTTCAACCGCAAGAGAATAGGAGATAATGGCACCAATAAAAGTAATCTCTTTAATTTGCTAAATGGATTACAGGGAAACCCCAGCCAAAGTGAAGTCATACTGAAGCAAGTGGCCTTGACTTGAACTATCTAATGTTTAACCTCCGACATGCCAAATGCTATGTAACAATGTCAAGAATAGAGTCTGTTCATATTGTTAAACATAGCTATGCGCTCTGTCAGAATGTAAAAAAAAAAAACAGACCTAGAAATATGTTTCTTTATGATCTTTCGCGCTACAGTACTAGCCTTCTAGAGTGAAGACCACCACCCTAAAAACTTGAAACTATCATAAATTCTTCTAGTATGTTTTGAACGTAATAACTTTTGTGTATGTGTGTAAAATTTTATATATATATATATATATATATATATATATATATATATATATATATATAGGCATGGTGGGGCTCTGAGAGGCAGTAATGTGCCTCTGGAGTGGGAATTGGGGTTCAGGTGGAGCCCCTTGTCCATATACTCCACTCCAACCTAAGAGCTGATGAGGCTCTGAAACCCACCTGGTGGGGCTCTATTAGAGACTTCAGAGCTTCCCAGGTGATGGCTCCCAGGTGAAGACTCCCAGGGTGGGAGAACACAGGCAGTGCTAGGCCTGTGGGAGCTACAGCAAAGAAGTCTTCTTGAGACCAGTGGATCTGGTAATGTTGAGCAGTGGGCTTAGAAGTGACAGCTAGGGAAGCTGTGTTGTACAGTCAGTGGCTAGACGGCCTAGGTTTTATTTTATTTGGCAAAGTGTTGTCCAATGTCTTTTGTTTTTCCTTGGACTGACAAATAAAGCAACTGTGGTCAGTTTAAAGCATACAGCACTGACTGGACTGAAATTTCTGATGTGCCAACTGTCTCAGACCCTCAGACCCAGGAGATGGCGATCCCAGCGAGTGAGTAACCCCCAGATTGTCACTATATATATATATATATATATATATATATATATATATGCTTTAAACTGACCACAGTCGCTTTGTTTGTCAGTCCAAGGAAAAACATAAGACATCGGCAACACTTTGGCAAATAAAGTAAAACCTAGGCCGTCTAGCCATTGACTGTACATATATATTTATTTATTTGTCTATTATACAGTAGGTTTAAATGTCTGGAGGGCTATTCTTCTAAAACTGTATGACTTTCCCTAAAAATTTGGCAAGTTAAATTTTAAGACTTGTAAAGAAGGCAGTTTACAAACGTGAACACTATTGACTTTCACTTTTTATCTCTCCATTATGAGCAGATAGAATTACACATAAACTTGAAAAATTATCTGCTTATTCTGTGTGGCTCGAACACTTCCACAAGCTGAAGGACAATAGTGCAGTATCTATGATAGAGCATTGTGCACACACCTCTCATGTTTCTATACCCATATTGTAATGAAATTCTATGTGACTTCTGATCTACTCCACATTCTCTTCAGTCACACTTGCAGAAGTATTGTATCACAGTATTTAGAGAATCCCTGGATTGCTGCATGTGGTATTCATTTCCTTTCAACGTACATCTGGTAAGTTCTACTTCTTGATATTACAAAAGAAATGGAGAGAAATTTATGAACCAATATTCAAATTTCCCTGGTAAAATGATTCACATAGATATCAGAGCTACTTTCTTTCATATATGTTTAGATTTAGGCAAAATTTATATATTAAGTTAGTATTTTTATTTAATTTATTTTAACTTTTTTGTCTTTATTTTATTAGGGGACATTTATACGTGTGTAAATCATCCCAAGTTACTCTAAACAGTTGCTCTAGAAGCAATAACTGGAATGCATAATGTGGAACAAACAAGAATTTTAAAGAGGATGTATCACCAGGTACATCCTCTTGAATTTAACACACCAATAGAATGGCGCCGCTATGGGGAAGCCGGTGCCGCAGTCCGTTTTTCGAACCGCGGCCCAGTTCCTGTGTACGGCGCTGTTCTATCCAGCAGTATTGGGCCGTGCTGAAGCACTGGAGGTTGGCCGGCCCGCTCCATTGATTCTAATGGAGCCGCGTCATAGAGGGGAGGGAATTTCCTCCCACTGAGGGCAGGACGGCCGACCTCCAGTGCTTCAGCACGGCCCAGTACCGCTGGATAGAAGGGCGCCATACACAGGAATCGGGCTGCGGTTCGAAAGGCGGACCGCGACACTGGCTTCCCCATGACTGCAACGATCTATCGGTGTGTTAAATTCAAGAGGATGTACCTGGTGATACATCCTCTTTAAGCTGTTAGAGATTATTCTAATTCTTACGGGTACAGAATACAAGGGTGCAACTACTGTAGCTAAAGTCAATTATGGACTGCTAAAATCCCCTATGACAGGTGTTTACTCAAATCATAATGAATAGGCACTTATAGATTTTCTACTTACGTCTGCCCATATAATGCATACTCATCTGTTTTATCCCAGCTCTGCTGCATATATTAATTTCATGACTGTCTCTGGGTCATGTGACCTGATCAGCCATTATGTTGACTTTCTGATCACAAGTTGCATTCTCTCCCTTTCTGCCCTAAATTCCCTGATGCATCAGCATAATATCACCTCAATAACTAAAGTCAGTACTATCTCTGCCTGCTGGGAGTGCAGGCATAAAAGTTTAAAGGGAACCTGTCACCCCCCGTGCCGGGGTGACAGGCTCCCGACCCCCCGTTAGAGCCCCCTATACTTACCTAATCCCGCCGGGTCCCGCTTCTGGAGGTGGTCGGGTGATGAAGTTCTCAGCCGCTGCAGCCCGGCGCGTGCGCTGAGAGATGAGTCCAACGCTCATAGAGAATGACGGAGCGCTGGACTCTCCTGTCATTCTCTATGAGCGTTGGACTCATCTCTCAGCCCGCGCGCCAGGCTGCAGCGGCTGAGATCTTCATCACCCGACCACCTCCAGAAGCGGGACCCGGCGGGATTAGGTAAGTATAGGGGGCTCTAACGGGGGGTCGGGAGCCTGTCACCCCGGCACGGGGGGGTGACAGGTTCCCTTTAACAGGAGATGTGCAGCTAATAGAAAAGGGAAACGAAGAGCATGGATATGCATATATCTATGCTGTCAGTTTCTAGATCACACAAACAGTATATACATACCTAGTGCGCTGATGTGTGATCCAGCATCCTGCTGTCCCAGCCTGCCAGAGCCAGGACTGACAGCTGAAGGAGCCAGAGAGCAAGTCGGGAGTTGACAGTGCCGAATCACACACCAGTGCCAGAAGGTATGTATGCATTGCATGTGTGATCTGGAAACTAGCAGCTCAGATATATGTATAACTGCGGTCAGTTGCCATGGCTGCACAAATGATACAATACCATCTAAAGACAAAGTGAATGGGTGTGGATCTCGCTGATCAGAGCTCCTTTGCGTCCTAGCTTGGCCCCATGTCGGGCCATGTAAAAAGACCCTTATAGTTTGGAATTTCTCAAATTGACTCTGGCAATCTACTCTTACTGCCTGGAGAAGATGGATGCAGCCTAAGGACTGCCTGGAAAACATGGATACAGCCATATAGTTCAGGAGATCACAAGCCAAACTTACTGTAAGTTAGCTCATCTCTACTCACTATATTTGTAACACAAGGCATACCTGGCAGTCAAAGTGTATTCACTGAGTTGGTCCAGATTTTGCATAAGGCTAAACTGAAAAGCAGTGTTAAAGGGTTCCCCTGGCATTCAAACTTCAACCTCATCACAGGGATGTCAACTTTAGCTCACAGAATTCCCCAATTTCTACCACGAGCATAGTCTTAGAGGCTACTGGCTGATGTGACTAAGTGGAATACCATAGGAACAGGTAGAAGATGTTGGTAATTAAGCAGAAGTCTGAGCAGGAGGAACACAGTAAGCACAGGTAACAGGTACAAAGGCTGGGCAAGCAGCAAAGAGAAGGATAAGACACGACACAGGGCGGAATTAAGAAACCATCTATAAGGACACCTCTGCAGGTCACAAGGCGCAAATCTATTTGTTACGCCAGTTCAGAAGTCAAAGCAGCAAATGATGAAAATGGATGTGTTTGAGCTTCTAATTTAGAAGAAAAAAAGATAGTGTAAAACGTTTTATAAGATTAAAAAAATCAAAGCCTTTTTATAAATGGATGGATGTGATTCACTGTAAAGGTTTTCTTTGCTCCTTACAATGAACACAATAAGAACAATTCATATATTTATCGTAATATATTTTTTCAAGACACTAATAAAAAAGATCCTGAAATGCTTGTAATGTCTTCATCCCTGTGTTTACCTCCGTTTAATTAAGAAGGAAATGAAAAGTGAGGTAAACAGATAATTAAGGTTGGACTCTTCATTGCGGATGCCTATACACAATTACTGATGCCAGCAGAGCTCACACCGTGTTACCTCCGTTATCTAATTATATTTATCACCCGTTGTCTTATTCTGGAATACACAGCCTTGAGAATTTATTCTTCTATGAGAAAAGGATTGTGCATCAAAAGCTCTGTACTATATGTAGGTTGTTCAAGTCTGCAGGGGATGAATGGAATATTTTAGCATATACTCTACCAAGTGATTATAAAATAATATCAAAATATCACATATCACATGACGGCAATAGGCATAAAAGCATCAACGCATGGTCACAATGTTCAGATCTTATTTAGACCAAATACTCGAATCAGGAAGAAATGTCGTCTAAGGGACGATACGGAATGAAGGTTGGCGGCAGATGAAGTATCGCAGAACATGCTGACCTTCCTTGATGTTGCAGCCTACCTGAGTGCTGGTGGTGCCCATGTTTGCTGTCAAAACAACAGAATATCTCAAATCAACAGAATGTGATGTGCCCTCTGGTTACAGGAGATGTGCAGCCGAATAGGAAATTTTGACAGAAGCTGCACGGGCATTTTTGTGGCTGCACTAATCTCTAGTTTAGGAATGTATCTTACTCCTTTAGTGCTAAAATTTAACACTACACTGGGCTCATGAGACAGAGTTCGTGCCACTACATCTGTGCCAAATGTAAACGTACAATATACTCTAAAATAGTGACGTGACCTATACATTTCTAGCACCTTAATATCAATGCCATAATTGAGCAGGATGTCTCACTCAGTACTAAATAGGTACACCTAATATGGGAGAGTTTACAGTGACACTGTCCCTCCTTTTTGCATTATGACTTGTAAAGGGTAAATGTTGCAGTTTTTATACCTTATTTTATATCATATGTCATGGTGCTTGTTTTAGTAAAAAGTAATCTTTTATCATCTGTGGATTCTGCCACCTGGGTGGGGCTTATCGCCCAAAGCGCAACTTAGCCCAGCCCACAATGTCAAATAGACCCCGCCCCTCTGTCATGTCATCACCGTCTAGGCCCCATCCTTTTTTTCAGCAAAAACCATCAGTTGCCATAAGTTGTCATCAGTTGCCATCAGTTGTCACAATTTGCTCTCATCAGTTTTTATTTCTTTTCCCTATAGGTTTTCCTGTCATTTTCAAAGGGATTTTAAGGTACTTGCAGTATAGTATAGTGGCAGCCCCTACACTGCTCTACATAAAGTAATGCAAATGGGGTTTCCAGGGTGTACATGCTTCCGCACCCCTGCATGTATGTATTCAGTGGTGGATTTTAATGTTTGCGATTTTTTTTTCACTTTTTTATTACAATTTTTCTGGATTTGATGCAACCAAAAATGTGCAATTTGCACTTTTGGATTTTTGTGCGCTTGCGCCGTTTACCGTGCTAGATCAGGACTGTGATAAATTAATAGTTTGGGCGATTACGCACGCGGCCATACCAAACATGTTTATTTTTTTTTTTTTTATTTATAACATGGGAAAAAGGGGGGGGGGTGATTCAAACTTTTATTAGGGGAGTTTTTT
Source organism: Dendropsophus ebraccatus (assembly GCF_027789765.1). Classification (NCBI taxonomy): domain Eukaryota; kingdom Metazoa; phylum Chordata; class Amphibia; order Anura; family Hylidae; genus Dendropsophus; species Dendropsophus ebraccatus. Next base: position 165,313,649 of record NC_091455.1, read on the forward strand.
TTATTAATAACACTTTTTTTTTTTTTTTACACTTATACTAGAAGCATGAAGCACCCGGGACCGCGGCAGTTCAGAGCGGGGTCGCCGCACAGCCACGCTCTGAACTGCCATAATGATCGCAGGGCGTATATATACACCTGACCCCCCCACAAACACACACATACCCACCTGACCCCCCCTCACACACACACACACACACACACACCTTGACCCACCCCCACTACCCCGCCCCACACACACACACCTTGACCCACCTACACTACCCCACCTACCCCCCCCCCACACACACACACACCTTGACCCACCCACACTACCCCACCCCCCCCCCCCCCACACACACCCACCTTGACCTGCCCACACTACTACCCCACACACACACACCTTGACCCACCCACACTACCCCACCAGACCCACCCACCCCAACAAACTACCCCACCTGATCCACCCACACACCACCACCCTTGTCCAACCACACACACCTCCCAACCTGACCCCCACACACACACACACCAATGAAACCTGACCCCACACAACCCCACCTGACCCCCTGCACAGTGTACCATCTAACCCCAACACACACTACCCCAATCCCACACATTGGGGCTTTGGTGTGCTGCCAGAGAGCCTCTTCTCGGAGCGCCGGAGGCTAGAGCCAGATGAGTGAATACAGCATCCGTCATCACACGGCTTGCCTCCGGCGCTGCATTCACGCCGCATATATTGAACGATCCCATTGAAAACAATGGGATCAGTTCAATAATGCGTTTCCCTCTGGCGCTTGAGGGAAACGCCGCCGCACCGCCGGACAAATGTAAACGCGGCCTAAGCTCTTAGGATTTTGTTGTCTGTAATTCCATGGTATTTTTTGGAGATACACTAATGCACAGAATTCAAAAGAACCTTTGTAAAATAAGCCATCTACATTCACACTGAGGGAGACCTTCATTGAAGGGAACCTATCAATTTTATGTTCATCATCAGACTTTATTACACGGAGTGATAATCTGCAAAATTGGTCTGATTCGTTATCAGTAATTCCAGTCATACACAATACCCATCCACGTGCCAGTCAGCATTATACTGCACACTGAGAGGCTGTACTGTAGGTAAGCTTGTACAAGTGTACCAACCCTGTTCAGTCTGTTTTCTGCATAGAACAACTGTTTTGTCTAATAACTTAAAGGCTGTAGGGATTTTGTTTCTGATCCCACCAACAACCATCCAGTAGCGGTCTTTGGCACCAAGCACCCCAAGCAATCGCTTAGGGCCCCCACGCCCCGCTCTTCTCTTGTGCTCAGGACCGCTAGACAGGGCCGGCTCGCTGCTGTGATCTGAACTGTAACTATGAGCACTCGTAATGAGCGCTCACAGTTACATGCAGCAGCAGCAGGAGCACTGACAGGGCGAAGCCATTGGCTCCCTTCCTGTCAGTAACTCTTGTGGCCGCAGGAAGTGTTTTCCCTGCGGTCACAAGTGGCCGCTCTGTCCTTGTGGTGTCGGTGCTCCAGTGACATCACTGGAGCATCGGCGCCAGGACAAGGCAAGCGCGGCCACAAGAGTGAGGAGAAGAGGAGACGCCCGGACCCAGGTGAGTATAAGTGTTTGTTTTATTGTGTTATATACTATATGGGAGGGGGAGCACACAGGGGCCTGTGTAACTGGGGGAGCGCACAGCGGGGGTCTATATAAATGGGGGGAACACACAGTGGAGCTATATAACGGGGATAACACAGGGGGGCTATATATAACTGGGGGAGCACACAGGGGGGCTATAGACTACTGGGGCTTCACAGAGGGGTCTATATACTACTTGGGTCAGCACACAGGGGGTCTATATACTACTTGGGGGCTGAAGAATGGGGTCTATATACAACTGGGGGAGCACACAGGAGGTCTATATCCAAGTGGGGAGCACACAGGGGGTCTATATACTACTGGGGGAGCACACAGGGGGTCTATATACTACTGGGGTAGCACACAGGGGGTCTATATACTACTGGGGCAGCACACAGGGGTTCTATATACTACTGGAGGAGCACACAGGAGGTCTATATACTACTGGCGGGGCACACAGGGGGTCTATATACTACTGGTGGTGCACACAGAGGGTGTATATACTACTGGGGGCAGCACACAGGGGGTCTATATATAACTGGGGGAGCACACAGGGGGTCTATATATAACTGGGGGCAGCACACAAGGGGTCTATATACTGCTGGAGGAGCACACAGTGGTCTATATACTACTGGGGGAACCACACAGGGGGTTTATATACTACTGGAGGAGCACACAGGGTTCTATATCCAAGTAGGGGAGCACACAAGAGGTCTATATCCAAGTGGGGGAGCACACGGGGGGGGGGGCTATATACCACTGAAGGAGCACACAGGGGAGCTATATACAAGTGGGGGAGCACACAGGGGGTCTATATACTAGTGGGAGAGCACACAGGGGGTATATGCAACTGGGGGCAGTACATGGGGTATATACCACTGGGGGAAGCACACAGGGGGTTTATATACAACTGGGACAGCACACAGGGGGTCTATATACTTTTGGGGGAGCACACGGGGGGCTATATATAACTAGGGGAACACACAGGCGTCTATACACTACTGGGGGAAGCACACAAGGGGTATATACTACTGAGGGGAAACACACAAGGGGTATATACTACTGGCGGCTGCACACAAGGGGTATATACTACTGGCGGCTGCGCACAAGGGGTATATACTACTGGGGCAGCACAGAGCGGTCTATTGTTGTGGAGTGCGTGTCGGCGGGGGGGGGGGGGGGGGCAAGACATAACTTCGCTTGGGGCCCCAGAAATGCCAAGACCGCCCCTGCTTACCTGTCCATGTTGCCGCACTGACCAGAGCCACTGCTGATACTTCCTAACCTGTCTTTGAAGTGACAGACCGCTCAGCCAATCACTGGCCGCAGTGCTGTCCCGTCTTGGCTAGTGATTGGCTGAGAGACCTGTCACTGACGTTAATGATGTCCGTTCAGCCCTTGCTGTACGATAATCTAGCAGATCGGCGCTCGCTAATCAGGTGTATCGGGCCGTGTAATACCACCCTTATTTTTTCCTGCACGATATGTGCATTAGCTCTACCTAGGCATCTGAGCAGTGTCTTTCTCCAAACTAGAACCAACTATATATATAAAGCAAGTAAGTAATTAAGGCAATGGCACACCAATGTGTCAAAATGTAGAAACAAAAAAAATAATATAGATGATAAATGCATCAAAAAGCGCACCAATCTCTACCTCAGCTTGCACTCCCCACAGTACAAGTGCATGCAACGGTATTTGCAATGTAATAACAAACACAGGAGTAGTGCAATGCAGGTAGAAGGCACAAAAGCAAAATAGAAAAAAAGAAAAAAATATTAGGCTAGATGAGAACAGGATGAAGGCAAGGACATGGACAGAGGGGAAGAGGCAAACAACATATTACTACGGCCCACTAACGTCCCACGCGTTATGTACTGTCCATGCAGTATCCGGAGTCTACAACACAGGAATATCAGCCAGGAAACCATTAGCTGCATCTGCTCCATGCAGTATCCGAAGTCAGGGAACCATCAGCTGCATCTGCTCCATGTAGTATCCGGAGTCTGGGAACCATCAGCTGGCTCCATCTAGTATCCGGAGTCTGGGAGCCATCAGCTGCATCTGCTCCATGTAGTATCTGGAGTCCGGGAACCATCAGCTGCATCTGCTACATGCAGTATCCGGAGTCCGGGGACCATTAGCTGCATCTGCTTCATGCAGTATCCAGACTCTGGGAACCATCAGCTGCATCTGCTCCATGTAGTATCCAGAGTCCGGGAACCATCAGCTGCATCTGCTCCATGCAGTATCCGGAGTCCGGGAACCATCAGCTGCATCTGCTCCATGTAGTATCCAGAGTCCGGGAACCATCAGCTGCATCTGTTCCATGCAGTATCCGGAGTCTGGGAACCATCAGCTGGCTCCATCTAGTATCCGGAGTCTGGGAGCCATCAGCTGCATCTGCTCCATGTAGTATCTGGAGTCCGGGAACCATCAGCTGCATCTGCTACATGCAGTATCCGGAGTCCGGGGACCATCAGCTGCATCTGCTTCATGCAGTATCCGGACTCTGGGAACCATCAGCTGCATCTGCTCCATGTAGTATCCAGAGTCCGGGAACCATCAGCTGCATCTGCTCCATGCAGTATCCGGAGTCCGGGAACCATCAGCTGCATCTGCTCCATGTAGTATCCAGAGTCCGGGAACCATCAGCTGCATCTGTTCCATGCAGTATCCGGAGTCCGGAACCCATCAGCTGCATCTGCTCCATGTAGTATGCAGTATGCAGTATCCGGAGTCCGGAACCCATCAAATGCATCTGCTCCATGTAGTATCCAGAGTCCGGGAGCCATCAGCTGCATCTGCTCCATGCAGTATCCGGAGTCCGGGAACCATCAGCTGCATCTGCTCCATGCAGTATCCAGAGTCCGGGAACCATCAGCTGCATCTGCTCCATGCAGTATCCGGAGTCCGGGAACCATCAGCTGCATCTGCTCCATGCAGTATGCGGTGTCTGGGAACCATCAGCTGCATCTGCTCCATGCAGTATGCGGAGTCTGGGAACCATCAGCTGCATCTGCTACATGCAGTATCCGGAGTCCGGGGACCATCAGCTGCATCTGCTCCATGCAGTATGCGGAGTCCGGGAACCATCAGCTGCATCTGCTCCATGCAGTATCCGGAGTCCGGGAACCATCATCAGCATCTGCTCCATGTAGTATCCGGAGTCTGGGAACCATCAGCAGACGCTGCACGCTATCACCACCGCAAATAGCTGGAAAGAGAAGCAACACATTGTATCCACCTATCGACCATGTATCACTATGTTCTTCCCAGAATATGGGCGCAAATATTATCTATCAGATTTATTTTGTAATTGTGAAGTAATATTATTATAATAAGATGTAATTACAGTGTTGTCTTGGATTACGAGCATAATTCGTTCCGGGACCGTGCTTGTAATCCAAATCCGCTCTTAAACCAAAGCAAAATTTCCCATAAGAAATAATTGAAATGCAAACAATTGGTTCCACACCCCGAAAATAATGATTTTATATTCTGAACAACATGTAGAACAAATGAAACAAACATTTATAAGCAGCTGAATATGTGATATTATAAGTTACTGTACAGTATAGCAATCAGCATATGGAGTATAACGTATAGTAAGAGCATAACCCTGAAAAATAGCCGCAACAGGCTAGAATAGAGAAGCAGAGCTGCTGTCAGAGGTCTGTGTGGTCACATGACAGCAATGGGGAAGGGGTGTGTGTTCAGACTGCAGGGAGCATGAAGGAATGAGCAGGGCAGATGTGGGCACATACATGCAGCGCTCTCTGACCGAGGAGAGAGGGGTTACAGCTATGAAGAGATTACTTCCACAGTCCTGTCCCCTGATGTGAGCCCCAGCCTAAAGTGGATCTGCTATGATTTGGAAGGTGAGGGTCAGAGTACAGAGCTGTAGACCCCGCTATGCAGACCATGGCCCTCCCCAACTCGCCCTCTCACCCAGTACAGGGAGCTCTTAAACTAAAACAATGCTCTTAAACCAAGTTACTCTTAAACCAAGGTACCACTGTATAGTTATAGATTAGTAACACAGGTCTGCAGTTTATCAGGAGAAATGTCTCTTTCCCTATGGGCTGTAATATAGCAGGTACAAGCTCTCAGCCACCTTGCACTCATGGTACAGGAGCTTCTGTCTTTGGGCAATGATAATATTATGGGGGTTACCCGGCCTCGCCTCCTCATTAGACGCAGTAAGTGTCATTTATCATTATAACCTGATGGAGGCGCTCCGCAGAGGCGGATCCAGTTTACCTTTTTCTAGGACATCACTGAGATCTGGGCTAGAAATGAATGTCCCTATTATTTGCGCTGATATAAAACTACAGATTTGTGGCTATTAGAACCAGAAGGAAAATGCAGGAAAAAAGGTCAAAATATTTATTAAACCTTTTCTTTATTTGTTTCTATCCCAAATGAAACTGCCATGTTCCTTATTTCCTTGATCTTTTCTTCTTATAATTTCCATAGACGGCACTCACAGACTGATGTGTATGAGGTACACAGGGAGCTGCTGTCAGTTTATACAGTGAGAACACTTACTAATACAGTACACTGACCTATTTTACCAAAAAGTGGCCAACCCCTTTAAAGGGGTTATCCAGTGCTACAAAAACATGGCCACTTTCTTCCAGAGACAGCCCCTCTCTTGTCTCCAGCTTGGGCGGGGTTTTGCTGCTCAGTTCCATTGAACTGAATGGAGCTTAATTGCAAACTGCACCTGAACTGGAGACAAGAGTCGTGTTGTCTCTGAAAGAAAGTGGCCATGTTTTTGTAGCACTGGATAACCCCTTTAACTTTCCTCTATGTGTATTTTTTCCAGTCTGGCACAGTGCTCTCTGCTGCCACCTCTGTCCATGTTAGGAACTGTCCAGAGCAGAAGAGGTTTTCTATGGGGATTTGCTACTGCTCTGACAGTTCCTGACATGGACAGAGGTGGCAGCAGAGAGCACTGTGTCAGACTGGACAGAATACACCACTTTCTGCAGGGCATACAGCAGCTGATAAGTACTGAAAGAGTTCTTGAGATTTTTAAATTGAAGTAATTTACAAATCTGTATAACTTTCTGATACCAGATTATTTAAAAACATTTTTCTCCAGAGACCCCCTTTAATATGTACATCCAGGAAGCAGCAAACGTGCAATAAAGTAAAGTGCAAAAAGTGTTATTTTTAAATTACCTATCTGAGCTCCGGCCATGTTCTCTGTGTCGCCCCCTGGTGTCACACACAGGGGGCACAGAGAGACGGAGCGCACACACAGGAGGCATAGAGAGACGGAGCGCACACACAGGGAGCACAGAGAGACGGAGGGCACACACAGGGGGCACAGAGAGACTGAGCGCACACACAGGAGGCACAGAGAGACGGAGGGCACACACAGGGGGCACAGAGACTGAGTGCACAAACGGGAGGCACAGAGGGATGGAGCGCACACACAGGAGGCACAGAGAGACGGATCGTCCACACAGGAGGTACAGAGAGAGGGAGCGCACACATAGGAGGCACAGAGAGACGGAGCGCACACACAGGAGGCACAGAGAGAGGAAGCGCACACACAGGAGGCACAGAGAGACGGAGCGCACACACAGGAGGCACAGAGAGACGGAGCGCACACACAGGAGGCACAGAGAGACGGAGCGCACACACAGGAGGCATAGAGAGACGGAGCGCACACACAGGGAGCACAGAGAGACGGAGGGCACACACAGGAGGCACAGAGAAATGGAGCGCACACACAGGAGGCATAGAGAGAGGGAGCGCACACACAGGAGGCATAGATGACCTGAGAGGAAACTGGGGGGGGGGGGGGGTTAGGGGAACACTGCCTGGACTGCAAATGAGAAGCTATGTGTACTGCCCCCAAACCTTAGACAGTGGCTGCGTGGCCTGCCGGGAGAGGAGGGGGCTGATCTTATAGGGGAGGTCACAGGGTCCCCGCAGCACAGAGGATGTCAGGAGGGGAGGGTGCTGATCTTATAGGGGAGGTCCCAGCAGCACAGAGGATGTCAGGAGAGGAGTGTGCTGATCTTATAGGAGATCACAGCAGCACAGAGGATGTCAGCAGAGGAGGGTGCTGATCTTATAGGAGAGGACACAGCAGCACAGAGGATGTCAGGAGAGGATTGTGCTGATCTTATAGGAGAGGTCCCAGCAGCACAGAGGATGTCAGGAGAGGATTGTGCTGATCTTATAGGAGAGGTCCCAGCAGCACAGAGAATGTCAGGAGTGGAGGGTGCTGATCGTATAGGGAAGGTCACAGGGTCCCAGCAGCACAGAGGATGTCAGGAAAGGAGTGTGCTGATCTTATAGGGGAGGTCACAGCAGCACAGAGGTTGTCAGGAGTGGAGGGTGCTGATCGTATAGGGAAGGTCACAGGGTCCCAGCAGCACAGAGGATGTCAGGAGAAAAGGTTGATGATCTTATAGGAGAGGTCCCAGCAGCACAGAGGATGTCAGTAGAGGAGGGTGCTGATCTTATAAAGGGGTCACAGCAGCACAGAGGATGTCAGGAAAGGAGTGTGCTGATCTTATAGGGGAGGTCACAGCAGCACAGAGGTTGTCAGGAGTGGAGGGTGCTGATCGTATAGGGAAGGTCACAGGGTCCCAGCAGCACAGAGGATGTCAGGAGAAGAGGGTGCTGATCTTATAGGAGAGGTCACAGCAGCACAGAGGATGTCAGGAAAGGAGGGTGCTGATCTTATAGAGGCCTCACAGCAGCACAGAGGATGTCAGGAGAGGAGAGTGCTGATGTTATAGGGGAGGTCACAGCAGCACAGAGGATGTCAGGAGAGGTGGGTGGTGATCTAATAGGGGAGATCACATCAGCACAGAGGATCTCAGGAGAGGTGGGTGGTGATCTTATAGGGGAGGTCCCAGCAGCACAGAGGATATCAGGAGAGGAGGGTGCTGATCTTATAGGGGGGTTATAGCACCACAGAGGATGTCAGGGGGAGGGTGCTGTCATTGCGTGCAGCTGCAGCCATGTCAACATGCACAGTGTGGGGCTGTCAGGACTACAAGTCTCAAGAACCCTGCTGATGAGAGTTGTTGTTATATTGGAAGGCTGCTGCTGCAACACTGCAACTCCCAGCATACCTCATTGTGCACTACAACTCCCAGCATACCTCATTATGCACTACAACTCCCAGCATACCTCATCGTGCACTACAACTCCCAGCATACCTACTTGTGCACAACAACTATCATAGCTGCAGTCTGGGGACCCTCCTCCCGGACTGCGGCTATGATAGTTGTTGTGCACAAGTAGGTATATTTGTATTTTTTTGGAGGTATCGAACTGGTATCCGAGTATCGAAATAAAAAAGCTGATATCGTGACATCACTAGCAGGGCCTAGGCCTGTAATGCCTCTCTGTGCTTGCTCCCCACCTCTCTGCATTTCAGTAACGGTCCAGGGCTGGATTGTGTCCTCCTTTACCGGAAGAATATTGCGCTTGTGCCACTGCTAGCGGGGTGGTTCAGCCACACTGGGGGCCCAGGTTGGGCACAAGTTACATTTAATCCGCTAATGCTTCTTGCAGGACATACAGCAGCTGATAAGTACTGGACTTTTTTATACAAAAATAGGTAACAAAAAAGTTTAACTTATTGACACCAGGTGATTTAAAAACTATTTTTTAAAAATGTGAAGCAAGGACTAAACATATTATAAATGCCATTTTTCCTATTTTACAGGGGTCCTCAGGGTTTTCAGGGCTGCATACGCCTTGTAATGTATACTCAACGAGGGTGGATATACTGGACGCCAAGATCAAGGAAATCTGTCTGGTCCGTAGCAGGTAGAGAGCTGCATACACAAGCATGTGGACGGGTTGTACAACCGCTAGTCACAGGGCCAGCGTCAGCACCCGGCTTACCTGGGCAAGTGACGAGCCCTGTTAGCAACTAGCAGAACGTGACGGCAGGTGTATTTTGGCAACAGCTTAACAGTCGCTTGTTAGGAAACAGTCACTTCTGGGACAGTTTCTTTAGTGCAGCGCTCTCTAACATGTGACTTTCTAGTTCTACAACCCCCAATATGGACTGCTGGCAAGGTATAATGGCAGTTATAGTTTGGCAACAGCTGAAAAGTCACTGACTGGGAAAGAAAGATTTAGGAAAACTGTTTATTTAATCCAGTGTTCTCCAACAAGTGACTCATTCTCCAGTTGCTGCAAAACTACAACTTCCATCATGCACTACTGGCAGGACATGATGGGAGTTGTATTTTGGCAACAGCTGAAGAGCCAGTGGTTGGGAAACAATGATTTAGGAGGACAGTGGCCCAATTTATCTAGGGGTGCAGTGACGCATCTGACGCATCTAGGGGTGCATTGTCACAGTTCTTAAGTGCAAAGTTATTTTGCACCAAGAGAGGGGCTAACTACAGACTGAAGCACAAAGTGCAGCTCACCTACAGATGGGGGGCACACAGAGGGTCCTGTTACTGTTTGGGAGCTCTATGCCATCATGTATTGGGCTTTAAAAATCTGCAACATATCCTCCAAGTCTGAACTCACCCTACATGATTCTGAGAGGCCATAAAAGCCTATTTCACATCTGACATTGTATAGTGGGGGACTAGCTAAGGCTAGGTTCACAATGCGTTTTTTATCCTATACGTTTAACGTATGCATTTTATGGTAAAAACGGATGCAACTACCGATGCAATTGTGTGCCATCCGGTTGGATCCGGTTGGCTCCAGTTGGAACCGGTTGGATCCGTTTTTTCCATTGACTTGTAAACAACAACAACTTGAAACAACAACCTGACAACGTGTCTGGGCATGCTCATGACATCACCACGACAAGCAGTGACATCACGTAAGTGACATAATTGGTGATGTCATCCAAGGGCCCTATAAAAGAAGGTGCCGAGCCCCAGAATCTCTGTTCTTAGGGACTCACTAGCGATCACACTGTTGGTACTACCTTGCTTTCTGCCTGTGTATACTGATAGTCATTTCTAGTGTTGTCGATTTTCGACAGTCCATGGAGAGAGAGGAGAGGATTGACAGGGAGCTTGCCATTTTTGGCAACCTCCTGTGCTATTTGGTTCCAATCCTGGTCGGCTGTCTTTCCACCAGACAACCACTCAGCATGATTGAACCCTTCATCAACCCGCTGAGCTGGGGCAATTCCATCAGCGACCCGCTCAGCTGGGACAATATCACCTCGGGCCTGCAGTGGCCAAACAGTACCATCACAGACCAGACCAGCTGTAAGATTACCCCAAACCTGCGGAGGCCCAATTACACCACCAGAAACCTGCAGCGTCCAAACACCACCATTGGAGACCTGCCTGACTGTGACCTGATGTCCATCACCAGTCATGTCCAGGGCGCAGCAACCGCCTTTACTGACCTGCTTAGCTGGCTAACTGCTGTTAGTGATGTGCTCAGCTGGACATCCACTACCAGTCGCCTGCTGAGCTGGACTTTCAGTAATAGTGCCCTGCTGACCTGGATCACAGCTGCTGTAGAGAGAGTGAGTGTGATCACCACCACCTGTGATTACATAAACTGGATCTGCAGCACCAGAGACCTGATCGCCTGGAGAACCACCCTAACCCGCAGCAGCTTCCTGGAGATTTGGATGACCACAGCCGCCTGGATCACCAACACTACCACCGGTGAGCTGACAACGTTTATTTCCACCGTCACCACCAGCGATCTGCAGGCCGCACTGACCAGCATAAGTGAGAAGCTGGTGTGGATTGCCACAACTCTCCAGCTTCTCACTTGGCTGACCAGTCGCTTCAACAGGTGCGCTTGGCTCATAACTGCGGGTGAGGCGTTGTCCTGGATGAACACCACCAGCAGGATGCTGATCGGCGCCCTACAGGGCATCAGACTTATCGTGCGATGTCTGTCCAGTACTGAGGAGCTGAGGAAATGCCTGGCCATCATATCCGAAGAAGTGCTCAGTGGCTTCCCCGCCACCACCACCACAGCACGCTCCGAGGGACATCCCTACCGCCGACAGCGAATGATTTGAGATGATGGAAGATCACCAGGGGCCTGCAGTTCCATCAGAGAGCAGCCCAGCTGGAAGATTCCTACCAACCTGCAGAGGCCCAATTCCACCACCACCAATCTGCAGCATAGCAACTCCAGCTCCATCAAAATGCAGAGTCCAAACAACACCATTGGAGACCTGCCCAACTGGAATATGACCACCTGTGACCTCATTTCCATCACCAGCCATCTCCAAAGTGCAGCAACCACCTTCACTGACCTGCTTAGCTGGATATCCACCGCTTGCTGAGCTGAACTTTCACTAATAGTGACCTGCTGACCTGGATCACAGCTGCTGTAGAGCGAGTGAGTGTGATCACCACCGCCTGTGATCTCATCACCTGGATCTGCAGCACAAGAGATCTGATCATCTGGACCACCACCCTCACCAGCTTCCTGGAGATCTGGATGACCACAGCCACCTGGATCACCACTACTACTGCCGGTGAGCGGATCACGTGGATTTCCACTATCAGCACCAGCGATCTGCAAGCAATCACAGCGAGTGCGACATTGTCCTGGACTATCACCACCAGCAGGATGCTGATCAGCTTCCTACAGAGCATCAGACTGATCCTGCGATGCTTCACCAGTACCGAGGAGCTAAGGAAATGCCTGGCCATCATCTCCAAGAAAGTGCTCAGCAGCTTCCCCGCCGCCACCACCGGACGCTCCGAGGGACATCCCTACAGCCGACAGCAAATAATTTAATAACTTTAATAAAAGTTTTTCTTGTTGCCAAAAATGTGTACTATTCTTTGTCACTATACATTGTAGTAAGGTGTGCAAGGGTGTAAGTGTGTAATAATGATAATGTGGGAGACTAAAAACACCATACACCACCTCTCTTACCCTGTACCTGTCAGCTCTGCCCCCCCAAAGATGGCCGCTCTGCCGTACTCACCGTTATTGTGTGAGGTGAGGAGGAAAGGGGAACTACAACCATGGTGGACGGCACACAGGAGCGCCCCCTGCTGGTCACTCTCCTTCTCCAGCTCTCCCCTCTTCCACTGGCTGTAGGAGTATATGTTGCCCAGACAAAAACACCCGGTGGGGTCTCAGTAGATTTATCCTTGTTTCCAGATAGTAACCAATCACAGCTCAGCTTTCACATATTATTTGCCCTGATAAAGTGAAAGGGGAGCTGTGATTGGTTGCTATGGGCTACTAAGGGAAATGTATTGTGCTGTTTTATAGCAAGAGACCCATAGCAACCAATCACAGCTCAGCTCTCATTTCTCACATTACTCTGGGAACATGAAAGCTGAGCTGTGATTGGTTGCTATAGGCAACAAAGAGACTCCCACTGAGCAAGACTAGCGGAATTGTCCGCCGCAGAATTCCGTTAGCCTCCCTCTCATAATGGGAGTCTATGGGAGGCGCGCGCTCCTTCTCTGTCCGGGCCGAAGAATGAACAATGAACAAAAATGCATTAAAAACACAAGATAGGATGCCTTCACACGTACCATATCGCTGCGTATTTATCACTGCATTTTTGTGCGATTTTTACATGCAAGTTTTGATTTTCGCATGATTTTCATGTGAAAATCAAAACTCGCATGTAAAAATCGCACCAAATACGCAGTGTTAAATACGCAGCGATACGGTACGTGTGAAACTACCCTTAAAGGAGATCTTACACATAGCGGCACCAACCTGCAGCTGCCTCATATGTTCTGTGGCTGCAGATGGCAGCAAGTGACAAGTTCAGGTGCTGCCCCTGATTAGTGGCCACTCACCCCTCATATGTGGCGCCATATTATAAATGTGTTTGTGGGGGGTGGGGGGGGGGTGGAGCATATTAACGTTCATACGTGGCGCCACATTACAAACATAGGGTGGTGCCTATCACATATGTGGCGCTATATTGTAAGTGTGTGTATAAAATGCTTTCCCCATACATTGTACAGGATAGGGACACTTTAGGGTCTATCCTGTTCCTATAATACCTAGAGACCGCAGAGCAGCAACCACTCCTCCTGATCTTTTGCAGCCATGCACTTTTAAGTCTGGGTTCACACAGCGTATGACACCAGCCGTGTCACAGAACAGCCAGTGTTAGTGAACTTTAGCCTGGCCGCTACTGCAGTACTGGTAAGACAACCTTAATTTCTATAGAATTGGGATGCATTGGGGTGCATCCGTGTGTGCCTGCATCCTAATTCACCATTGCACACAATGGAATAGTGTGGCTGGAGCTGCACTCTCCATTGTGTGAACTGACATGTCAGTTTTCGTTGTGGCCACTTGCAATCCCGGCTGGAGCGTATACTATGTGTATAAACTCTGGTCGGGATTTCATTGTGTGCAGCACAATGTAAATTCTAAATTAATCATGTCCGTTGTTGCAATTTGCTTAATTGTCAATTTACGATTTGTGAACTTAAGCCCCTATTCCACAGGCCGACTTGAGGAGCAAATGAGTGCTCTCAGCTCTCAGTGCTGCCCGGGTGATCGCTAGATCGTCCGGGCAGCCCATAGCATACAGCAGCGTCTGCTGCCGATAGAGCGACGGCAGCAGATCGTTGCTGTATCAGTCGTTTGTTTTTCAACATGTTTAAAGACAAACGACTTCAACGATCAGCCAACATGAACAATGTCGGCTGATCGTTGCTTTCTATTTCACGGGACGATTATCGGCCGTAACGGCCGATAAACGTTCCGTGGAATAGGGCCTTTAGTCTAAAGGGGAAGGTGTGATCAGAAAAGAAGGAGAGGGAGCAGCGATCAATACTCATATGTGGCGCTATATTATAAATGGGGGGGGGGGGGGGCACATCCTTTAATGTTTGAGACCCAATGGAAAGCATGCAGCACTGTTTGTATAGTGATGACAGTCCCTTCTCAACATATATTATTAGGCTCTGTAATCTATATTTATGATTTTATAACTTCTTGCGAGTGTTTGGACTAGCATGAAAATCAAGAAGATCTAATCCTTGTGTAAAAAGGTGATGTGTGTCCAATAACAATATTGTTAAATGGCCGCACAAACTATACAGGGATCGTTCAGGAGTTCCTGCCGCTAAATAAGTTGTGCTGTCTTAGGGCATTGCAAAGAGCGCTGATCTCACTGAGCGTCACTCATTTGTGGCCACAGATGGCCGAAGATTATTAAAGTTACCAAACAGCCCAGATACGTCAGGACATTCCCAATTTTGGGGTGCTGTCCCAGAACACACACAGTGACCCACAATACCCACCACCTCCACTGCTGCCCTGTGTTAATTAATGTTGCTGCATCCAATGCCCGACAATCCTATGCAACGTTAATTACCGTTCTCTGGATGACACAGGCACAGAGAAGCTGTGCCTGTGTCATCTGTGGCGGGTCCCAATTGTCAGTTATTGGGATGGCTGCCACACAGAAGAGACACAGTGGGGATGGCTGGCACAGAGGGAAGGGATGGCACCAAAAAGGGGTACAGAAAGGAGAGGACTGACAGAGGGGAGGGCTGTCACAGAGAGGGGAGGGCTGTCACAGAGAGGGGAGGACTGACACAGAGAGGGGAGGACTAGCACAGAGAGGGGCACAGAAAGGGGAGGACTGATCTGAGAGGGGACACTGAAAGGGGAGGGCTGGCACAGAGAGGGGGCAGAGATGGAAAGGCTGGCACAGAGAGGAGAGGGCTTGCACAGAGAGGGTAGGGCTGGCACAGATGGAATAAAATACTGTAATAAAATTGGTGATGTGTTTCCCTATGATTGTGGGAGAAGTATTTGGGTATTGTTGGGGGGTGTCTTGGGACGTGGGTGTGGTTGGGGCATGTCTATGTCCCTCTTTACACTCAGCCAAAGTTGGGAGGTATGAATTATTATGTCTGATAGGACCCTTACCCAAGGTTTTGAATACGTAGGAGGCAACTACACAGGGTTTGTAACACATCAATTGGTTTGGGGGCCCACTGTGCTACCCAATCGGTTTGGCTAGGTCGCTTTTCAAGAGTGGCCTGAGTATAAGTAGTGGCCTGCCAGCAAGGCAGTGGAGTTAGGTCCAGACTCTGGCAAGTGGCACAAGTTCAGGGTCAGCCATGTGGGTCAAACATAGGGGGTCAGCATATGCAAGGTG
This sequence comes from Dendropsophus ebraccatus, assembly GCF_027789765.1. Lineage (NCBI taxonomy): Eukaryota > Metazoa > Chordata > Amphibia > Anura > Hylidae > Dendropsophus > Dendropsophus ebraccatus. The sequence goes on from NC_091455.1 coordinate 165,329,358, forward strand.
TGATGTCCCACCACAGTGTTGCTGGTATACACACCCTTCGCAAAAGCCTGTACTCTAAATAAATGTGGTGATGCAGTCGTACCTAAGTTTTGCCACTAGATGTCGCTAGTATGTATATCATAAATCTGTGTATTTCACAGCTGTAGTATTCAAGGGGTTATTGTTCTTTGTGATTTATGCACCAATGAGAACCCTTTCCTCTTAAATGAAGACACAACTCCATTGTACATAATACTCATGTTTTTTTTTTATTTTTGTAGTGAAGCCTATAGTTGTTTACAGTAGCGGTCTTTGGCACCAAGCACCCCAAGCAATCGCTTGGGGCCCCCACGACCCGCTCTTCTCTTGTGCTCAAGACCACTAGGCAGGGCCGCTGCCCCGCTCGCTGCTGTGATTGGCCATTGGCTCCCTTCCTGTCAGTCACTCTTGTGGCTGCAGGAAGTGTTTTCCCTGCGGTCACAAGTGGCCGCTCTGTCCTTGTGGTGTCGGTGCTCCAGTGACATCACTGGAGCATCGGCGCCAGGACAAGGCAAGCGCGGCCACAAGAGTGAGGAGAAGAGGAGACGCCCAGACCCAGGTGAGTATAAGTGTTTGTTTTATTGTGTTATATACTATATGGGAGGGGGAGCACACAGGGGCCTGTGTAACTGGGGGAGCGCACAGCGGGGGTCTATATAAACGGGGGAAACACACAGTGGAGCTATATAATGGGGATAACACAGGGGGGCTATATATAACTGGGGGAGCACACAGGGGGGCTATAGACTACTGGGGCTTCACAGAGGGGTCTATATACTACTTGGGTCAGCACACAGGGGGTCTATATACTACTTGGGGCTGCAGAATGGGGTCTATATACAACTGGGGGAGCACACAGGAGGTCTATATCCAAGTGGGGAGCACACAGGGGGTCTATATACTACTGGGGGAGCACACAGGGGGTCTATATATTAATGGGGCAGCACACAGGGGGTCTATATATAACGGGGAGCTCACAGGGGGTCTATATATAACTGGGGGAGCACACAGGGGGTCTATATTTAACTGGGGGAAGCACACAGGGGGTCTATATACTGCTGGAGGAGCACACAGTGGTCTATATACTACTGGGGGAACCACACAGGGGTTTATATACTACTGGAGGAGCACACATGGTTCTATATCCAAGTGGGGGAGCACACAGGAGGTCTATATCCAAGTGGGGGAGCACACAGGGGGGTCTATATACCACTGAATGAGCACACAGGGGAGCTATATACAAGTGGGGGAGCACACAGGGGGTCTATATACTAGTGGGGGAGCACACAGGGGGTATATGCAACTGGGGGCAGCAGACTGGGTATATAACACGGGGCAGCACACAGGAAGTTATATACAACTGGGACAGCACACAGGGCGTCTATATACTTTTGGGGAGCACACGGGGGGCTATATATAACTAGGGGAACACACAGGCTTCTATACACTACTGGGGGAAGCACACAAGGGGTATATACTACTGAGGGGAAGCACACAAGGGGTATATACTACTGGCGGCTGCGCACAAGGGGTATATACTACTGGGGGCAAAACACAGCGGCCTATTGTTGTGGAGTGCGTGTTGGGGGGGCCCAGACATAACTTCGCTTGGGGCCCCAGAAATGCCAAGACCGCCCCTGCAATCATCCCAAGGAATATAAGATCCCACTGTATGTCCCCCATCTCTAATTCTAAATACAGTGGTACCTCGGTTCTCGAACTCAATTGGTTCTGGAAGGCAGTTGGAGAATCGAGCAGTGTCTTCCTATAGAAAATAATGTAAATGTGTTTAATTGGCTCCAGCACCCACCAATAGTTACCTACAGTACCCATATATTACATTGTATAGTGCCCAGTTTAATCTCTACAGTACATTACAGAACAGCACTATACTGTACAGTACATTATATACAAGACCAGAAATTATAGTAAAGTAGTCACAAACTCCTCACTTATCCTTTACTGTATAGAGTCCCCCCCATGCCACCTCTGTAACATATATGAGGTGGTGGTGCATTGTCTGTACTACTACTGTACTGTATATGCACTCCCACAGTCTTATACAGTACTGTACTGTATGTGAAGCCTCAAAAGTGCTAAACTCACCACGTACAAGCCACCATCCACGCTCGCAGAAACGTTCAGATACAGAGTACTTCAAGACTGGGTGCCTTGAAAAGTGTTTGAAAACCGAGCAGATTTTGAGAAGCAAAGCAAGCTTTCCTTGAAAATACTGTTTGAGTTCCAAGCAGTTTGAGAACCGAGGTTCCACTGTACTCATCTTGCTTATATAACCACAGCATATTCTGCAGCTTTGGTCATCACTCAACCTGTTCCCAGTGGGGCTCACAACCCAGTTAACTTATATAATTATAATAATTATATAATAAATATAATTATTTTTGAAGTGTTAGAAGAAACTGTAGAACCTGGAGGAAATCCACACAAGGCCAATAAGCACTTTACTGCTCCAATTTTTGTGGAATAAAACTAATCTATATTAAAGGGGTAGTGTGTCGTTTAACATTTATTCACTAAATAACACACATTACAGAAGTTATACAACTTTGTAATGTGTGTTATTTAAGTGAATGGCCCCCTTCCCTGTGTTCCCTCCACCCCAGAAGTGTGATGCAGTATAGTTACTCAATTGCTGTCGACCCTGGCCGCCATCTTGGGTCGACAACGTCATATTTGGGAGACCGAGCAGCTGATGACGTGGCAGAGGGGGGCCGGCATGAGGGACGGCTGGTGCAGTCCGGCCAGCCTCCTGAAGACGACGTGGTCGGCCAGGGTCAACAGCAATTGAGTAAGTATAATGCACCACACTTCCGGGGTGGGGGGAACACGGAGAAGGGGGCCATTCACTTAAATAACGCACATTACAAAGTTGTATAACTTTGTAATGTGTGTTATTTAGTGAATAAATGTTAAACGCCACACTACCCCTTTAAGTAGAAGTTAAGTATAATGCCAAAAACTACAGTGATCATAAAGTGGTGGAAGGTTGTACTACCTGCAAATGCAATGCTGCCCGATGACCAACTCACGTATTATTGCAGAGTAAGACCCTCTCGTTATATGTATATTCATTATTCTTCCTTCCCACATAGACTCCAGTAGTTTGTCACTTTAACTGCTAAATTACTGTTAGCGCGAGTTGTACATCCCTCCCAGGTGCACTAGTAGCAAAGCTTGTACAAGGGCAAATTTGTTTCTGACCAACAGAGGTGAAAGACATTACTGTACATCTGCTTGGAAGCTGCTCATTTCTATATTTTTGCTTAGAGAATTGTTCTTTTCTTCCCTGAGGTGTCCGTTAATCCTGTTGATACAGGCATAATACTGCATAATGTGGAGTTATGGCCACCCAGACTGTAACATTTCACAGAAGTAAATCTGGGCTAAATGCATTTTATTGTTTGCGTAGTTGGCTTCCTGTCTTTATATTTTATGTCAGGGGACTATGAGAAAACATATGTTATCGCTGCTGGACAATGTAGACCAATTTAAAAGTGACTTTATGTGCCTCGCTGAAACGGAATTATATGAGCTAGAACTTTGTTCTCGTTCTATAAAAACAACAAAACACATTTAACCTTGTTCTTTTAGGTATATCAGCATAACAGGCAGTTCATTTAGCTGACCACATAAACATTGCGGTTTCCATAATAAAACATTGGAGAACGCTAGCCATTCTTCACATTTTCTATATATTTTAGGTAACAAGACGATATGTAACGGTTTACCTATTTACAACCACTTGCGCAAATGCACAAACCAGACAGAGATGAAAACATCTTACACTTTTATATCAGTCTCATAATGAAAATGGACCCCCAGGTTTAAGGTAAACAGTAAAGTATTAGGAAATGGGTGATCACATAATGCCACAAGTGGATCCTAGCAAGAAACGATAAGCAGCTATATTTGCATTGCACATGAATTAACACTAATGCGTGTTCTCTCTGAATACTCTACTGTGAGTTCCTCTTTTATTCCTGCTGGAATTGTAGGAATTCATAGATGGCCAAGTGTTACCGTACCCTTGTCAATAGAGTATGTCCCACAAAGTTTAAAAATGTCAGCTTTGAATGAACAGTGTAAGGCTATGTTCACACTACGTAAAAAAAACCACCGTATTTCATAACGGACGTATTTGAGCAAATGACGACTGTTATTTTAAATAATATAATGTGTTTTTTACACAGCATGAACCCGGCCTTAGTCTGGTTCCACAAGAGCACTATGTAACGGAGCTCCGCACTACGGGGTGGTTGGCCCAAGACGTGGCCCATCAGCTGTGTCCTGCCGGAGCCCAATGTGTGCTAATTGTGTGTTTGTGTAGGGGTCCTTAGCAGAGTAGTTCCTTTAAGTCTAGACACATTCAAAGCACTGCTGTGGCTAATGCAGATCACATTATGCTCCGTTTTAACTTTTTTTAATTATTTTTTAGTTACAGTACACCAAACTTCTATTTAAGCACATTTGCACCAATAGTCTGGTGTACAATGACATGATGCATTTCTCTAATCGTGTACCTAAGTAAGCAACATACACATGTGCATATACAGTGTGTGTTACTTACCATACAGTATGTGGTCTATTGGGCTGATATCTGGTACCTGTACATACAGTATATAGATGTTGGCACAGTCTGTACTGATGGTTATGTTTATGAAACCTGTCATTAAAGAAAACCATACCATAACATTGTGTCAACACGGTGAAGAGCTGCACAGATTATCAAGCCTTCAGGGCCCTGTCTGTACAATGATTCAGGTGTGTGAAAGGCTCCTTTAGAAAGCATTCATCTACTAGATGGGTGTTTGTACCCGACGGCCAACTGCTTGTCCGAAAATACTATCACAAGAAGTGGTGGAAGGAAGGACAACCAGAGCACCAACAATTGATTCACAGGTTGCTATTATAGAAAGGTGTCAGAACTCAATAATAAGAATATCATTTTTAAAAGATACCTGGAAGTGGAGCAATATTGCATTGTGTTTAGAGGAAAAAAGTATGTGATCATTTATTTATAGCAGACATTACAACAAGGTGTGCGTTTGTCTCAAATGAAAACATGAGATTTCTACGACTTGATGGATGTTTTTAGAAATTTAGCGTATGACCTAATGAAATGATAAGAACTTCGCATTTCAATTTCCCTTGTCCTTGTGATTTTTTAAACTTATTTTTAGTTTGTAAAAAGCAAAATCAAACCAGAACACCGTTATGTATGAGGCTATTCATCATGACTTTCTAAGATCTACAAGGATGCATTCCTTGTAGTGTCCATCACTTCACAATGAAGTCACTTACACAAAGTGAAAAAATAAGCATGAATGGTCTCTATTTTCCACACTTACTTGTCAATTACATACTACTACCAAGAGATATATAAATAAAATAGTTTTCCCTGTACGGTCATCTATTCATTTTGATTTGTAATATACAGCAGAAGAAAGCCTTAGTTAAGTTAGTTAGTTTAGCCTTCCAAAAAGTGGTGCATTGTTTGGAGACGTGATTGAACATATTGGGCATATTGTAAAATGTGCATCTGTAGTCCTCTGCCATACCACGTCCTCTTACTACTCTCTGCATTCCTGCAGTTCCTGGCCCAGAACTTTTGTGAAACATTGCCCCTGCTACATTTCTTCCCTGCCTGCTCCTCTGCCTGTGGCATTGTCGAACACAACACATTTACAGCAGAATGCTGTAAATACACCTCATTCTACCCTAAATATCCAGATAAAAGAATAGATGTGGGCAAACTTAAAATTAAACTTGCTCAAAAAGAGAGCATTGATAAATGTGCCCCTTAGACTTTTTACAGGTATAGCGCTCAGTTAGGTTCAGAAGTCACAGAGAGCCACTCTCCATTCACTCTTCCTTTAGTTTGATAGCCCAAGAAAGCCTTAAATCCTTTAAGCATAAACCTTTTGGGTTTATCCAATATTTAATCCAAAATATCTTAGTCTTGAAACTTATATAGAAGATTCTTTTACTATATCATAAGCAACAGAAGAACACAGAGCAGATACTGTTTTAATGTATACAAAGCAGATACTGGTTTAATGTATACAAAGCAGATACTGGTTTAATGGTATTAATCTTAAGTGATTATTGAGATCTGCTCTTTTGGCACTTGACCTTAAAGGTTTGTAGGCTTTTACCAGTACGTATTGTCTACAGTGTAACACTGATCTATGCGAGCCGGATACACAGACCACTACGATATAGTAGAAAAATGATCCTTCTTTGAAATCTCTCAACAAGCAATCAGCACCCACTGAACAACATGTTTTCTTCTTGGAACCATCTCTATTTCTATATAGAACAGACATTGTTTTCATTGATTTTGATTTAATTTCAGGCAATAGGGAGGCTAGCTTTAAAGAAAAGAATGCTCAAGGATAAAGGCAGAATGCATCAAGTCATCTTCAGACAACACAAAGGTATGGATGTCATTGAGTTCATTCTTTACTCTGCCACATTTAAAGTGCATCTGTCACGTGGTTTATACATATAAAATCACTGGCATAGTTAAATAGATGTTAATGTCAAATTCCATATCTCTAAGAAGCTGTGTATGCCTTTATTTTACTAAAAAAAAAAAAAAAAAAATTATGGGGGCTGTTAAAGAAGGCCAGAGGTTTGTTTTGCCCCTGGACCGCAACACCTCTATCCAGTGATGTCACGCCAGTTCCCTTTTTTGACTGCCACACATGGCTCATCCGCCTGTTGTGTTGAAGTGGTATGGAGACCCTGCTGGCATTAATACTAAGGCAAGTGGTGATACTCTGATGTCACTATAACTAGGAAAGAGAGGGATAAAGATATACCCATAATACTATGGAACAGAGATGAAAACCTGCTTCTACTACCACATGGGACATTGGTGAAGACATTGCTTATACTGGGTCTTATTTTTGGGGGATGTCTTATTTCTCTCCCCGACTTCGGTCCTCCCTCTTGCCTTCACCCCAGTTTTTTTTTCAGGTTTGAAGGCCAACCACAACTTTTAAAGGAGAACTAACAGAAGCACTGTTTTCATGACATTTTGACTATATGTAAATTAGGTGGTTCAGTGCACTGTTGGCAGAATTACCGCCCTTGGTGCACTGTTCTGCCCAGCTAGCCTGTCCCTCCTCATGAATAATCATCTGGCACTTAACAGTCATAAGTGCAGGAATGATGTCACTGCAGAGGGCCATCTTTAAATTCATGAGAGCGGTGGGCCAGGTTGGTGCACTAAGGGAGGTAGTCCGGCTCACCTGTTTACCAAATGGCCTAATTTACATATTGAGTGAATTCAAAATTTAGCAAAACCAGCACTGATTAAGGTTAGAAAATGGCTTTCAGTACTTCGTAAGCTCTGCAGTATACTTATCAGCCGGCTGCCTTTAGACTCTGTGCTGCTCCTATCTAAATGCCTGGAAAAGCTTGATCCAGTGCTGAGAAACTGTGAGAAGTTTCCCCGGACTGGATCCAGCCTTTCCAGGCCCCAGAGAGGAGCAACACAGAGTTCAAAGGTAGCAGGCCAACTGCCAAGCTAACAAAGTGCTTCGTTAATACAGTAAATTTGCTCATCTCTGATAGGAACAGCAGGTTAGATGCTTCTACAGGTTTCCCTTCAATAAATATCCCAAACAGCTGTCTGTGGATAGATGCCTGGCTTTGGTATTTCTCTTGACAAGTCCCAATACTTGCAACTGAGTAGGACTTAAGGCAGGGGTGGGTAACGTCCGGCCCGCAGGCTGGATCTGGTCTGCAAGGTCCTTCGATCCGGCCCCCACCTAATAGTAAAATGTGCCTGCTGACTTCCTCACTGCGCTCCTAAGCAGTCAGGGAGTGCGGTGTAGAGGTGGGCGGGCACAAGGCCGCCGTGCGATAAGCCGCATCCCCTGTCACTCCCGCTTATTGGTTGGGTCCGCCCGCTGCGGCGCTATGCACGTGTCCACACCCACACCAGCGACTGTCCTCCGCGCCATCAGCTGCCACATGCTGTGTCTGACAGGTGGATGTTCCCGGGGAGAGCTAGGGGGGAATCAGGTGCGGGAATGCAGGGAGAATAAGGAGTGGGAGTGTGGGGGAATCACCGGAGGCACAGTTGTGGCAGCATGATAGAGAGGGGGCACATGTGGCAGACCACTATTGAAGATTGTCCTGCTCTCCTATTAGTAGTAAGTAAGTAAGACTTCTTGACAATAGCCTCTGCCACATGCCGTACCCCTGACTGTAAGGCTGCCACATACCATGCCCTTGAATATAATGCTGATAATAGCCCATGTGCAAATAGCCCATGTACAAATGACTACGTTATTTTGCACGGCTCTCAAACTATTTTGTAAATTTCAAAATGGCCCCCGACAGGAAAAAGGTTCCTCACCCCTGACTAGGAAGCACCCCTAAGCAACAGGTTTTCCTTCTCTGGAGGGATATCTGGCTATTCCTGCGTTTTGAGACTCGTGACTGAGGCTCCAGAGACCTCTTTTTTTTTTGCATATTCAAATTTTTTAGGGGACAATGTATCAATAAAGACTCTTGAATGAATACGCCATTGAATCTTTTTACTGATCTCCCTAAGCTTGTTGTTTTTTGTATTTTTAATAAAACAAAGATCTACAAAATAAAAATCATGTACTTAACCCTTTGAGGACCAGGCCCAAAATGACCCAGTGGACCGCACAAATTTTGATCTTAGTGTTTTCGTTTTTATCTCCTCCCTATCTAATAGCTCTAGCACTTTCATTTTTCTAATTACATGTGGGGGCTTGTTTTTTACAGGAATAGTTGTACTTTGTAATGGCGCCTTTTGTTTTACCATAACATGCATGACGGAATTCCAAAATTATTATTTATGAATATAAATTGGTGAAATCGTAAAAAAAGGATGCAATAAGGTAACTTTTGGGGGGTTCCTGTGTCTACGTAATGCACTATATGGTAAAAGTGACATGATACCATTATTCTATACGTCATCCCGAACACAACCACATGCAGGTTTACACAGATTCTCTAATGTTATAATTTTTTTTTAATGAAATCCTTTTTTTTTGGCAATTATTAATAAAATGGGCCTATTGTGACGCTTATAACGGTTTTATTTTTTCACCTACTCGGCTGTATGGGTTGTCATTTTTTTCCGCCATGATCTCTAGTTTTTATTAATACCATATTTGTGAAGATCAGACGTTTTGATCACTTTTTATTTATATATATAATGTAAAATTGAAATGGTAATCCGCGCACTTTTTTCCCTCTTTTCGTGTACGCCATTTGCCATTCACAATGAAACTTGTTATATTTTAATAGATCGGAAAATTATGCACGCTACGGTATATTATATGTTTATTTATTTGTAGATGTTTTATTTATATAATGGGAAAGGGGGTAATTTTAACTTTCATTGGGGGGAGGGGCTTTGGGGTAGTGTAATAGTAATTTTTACGTTTGTTTTTTTTTTTACACATTTGAAGTCCCTTTGGGGGACTTTTACATACATTAGTTTGATTACTCACACTGATCAATGCTATGCCTATGCCTATAGGTGATCTGCTTATTGAGCCTGCTTGTGCAGGCTCAGTGAACAGATCGCCGATCAGACCCCACGGAGGCAGGTAGGAGACCTCTGGCGGTCGGTTACAGCGATCGGGTCCCAATTGTTAAGTGACAGGAGACTCCCCCTGTCACTTGCACTTAAACGCCGCATTTAAGGGGTTAATGGCACGCTGCAGTGCGATCGCTGCAGCCTGTCATTAACGGTGAGGTGCCGGCTGCTCATTGCAGCCGGCCCCCACCTGCTATGAAGCGTGCTCCACTCCGGAGCGTGCTTCATAGGTCAGGGCGTACAGGTACGCCCATGGTCGTCTGGGCACAAACTTCAAGGGCATACCTGTACGCCCTTGGTCGTCTAAGGGTTAAAGAATAGTTATATGATGAATGCAAGTGAATATTAACTAAAGTAAATGATTTACATCAAAGTACAGAACACAACTCCAAGTCTTATTCGGTATTAAAGCTATGCAAAAGAGGGGTCTGTGGAGCCTCAGTTACGAGTATCAAAACACAGGAATAGCCAGATATTCCTCCAGGGGAGGAGAGCCTATTGCCAAGGGGGTGACTCCCAGTGGGGAGATCACCAAACCACCCTGATACGTAGCCCCTTAAGTCCCACTTAGTTGTGAGTACTGAAACATAAATATTAAAGATACTAGTTTGGGAACTACTTTGCCACTTTACCACTTGACATTTACCTGAACTCTGTAGAAGATGAAATGTGCTATTCGGCTGAACATTGAAAAGTCTTCTTAAGCAAAATATGTATCCATAGAAACAAATTGTAGCCTAAAGATGACTATTTTCATGGTTAGCTATTTAGAACATTTCTGCCATATGGCAAGAATATGTAATACTAGGATCACCTCTGCCTCAGGGGCTCCTCCGTTTGGGGCCCTTTGTCAAAGAATTCTTTTAGCAACAGTAGCCATCAATTCCACTGCACAATGGCCATTACTGGAACCAGACTTTAAAGGGAATCAATCAGCCCAATTGGTCTGGTTTGACTCTCTGGAGCACAGTATAAAGCTCCTGTGCAGCTTGTAGGACTTTTTAATTGTCAACACTATTTTTGTGTATGTTAAAAAAACGCATCTGTTTCAATACATTTTATTTTTTTATAATTGTAGTCAATGGAAAAACAAATCCAAATGGATGACACACATCTGTTTTTTCCATTAAACGTATACATTAAACGGATGGGAAAAACGCAGTGTGAACCTAAACGAGAAAATGAAGTTTAATCTCCCCCCCCCGTGTGGCAGGTAGTCATCTAGGCGGTTCCCTGTCCATGTCTAGTCACTTCTCTCTCCCAGTCAGTGCGCTCAGTGGGGATGATTGACAGGGAGAGGGGCCGGTAACGTCCCCCTCTGCCTGTCACTCATCCCTGCCAAGCGTGCTGACAGGAAGAAAGTGGTGACTAGACCCAGGCGGGGAGTCTCAGATGACTACCTGCCGTCTCTGCCTGCTGAGTGCGGTATATAGCATCTGCAGCAGCCACGGCCGGTACGTGTGGTGAGCTGCACAGGAGCTTTATGCAGAGCAGGCAGGTTCGGGAAATTACAGGGATAATGTAAGAAATGATGCAGCAATAGAGGAACATTGCACCCAGCAAGGAAAGAATCAATAACCAATGGGCTCTATATAAATGGTGTTCACGTTAGCTGTAGGGCCCTATGGCGGATGTGTGATGTGATTTATTACATTCTAGGGGAGATTTATTAAAGTGTGTAAAATATAGACCGGTGAAAACTGGCCACAGCAACCAATCACAGCTCAGCTTTCAGCTCTGGTAAAATGAAAGCTGAGCTGTGATTGGTTACTGCGGCCAGTTTGCACCAGTCTAAAGTTTACACCCTTTCATAAATTTTCCCCTCTGTGTACAGAGCTACAGAATATGTTGGAATCTTACAAATAACTGGTAATACACGAAGAGTATCTCCTAGATTTATATACTGAAATCCAGTTTCCTCAATTTACTTTTCAAATACATAAATAAATGTCAGATTAACAGTTCAAATCACAGATATGATAGTTGACATAATTTCCATTTCTCTTCCTGTGTATGGATCTCTTCTGTCAAATTCCAGCTAACAGACAGCGTCTGCATAAGCACAACCTGTCAGACTGTCAGTGTCATTAGGGATGAAGCAGTGAGTAGAACAGCCAGGAGAAATACTATATATCGACACCACAGTTATGGTGATATGTTTAATTTAAATGGAATTACATACAGTGCAAATCATCAGCTGCTGCCTTGACATGCCCTCACCCCTTTACCTCTCACGTCAGCTAAATTTATGATTAGAAGCAACATTAGCCTAGAAGACATTACAACATAAGGGGGCAAAAAATAAGATACAAAGAGACCATATTTTAGTATGAGCTAGCATTAAAGGGATATGTCTGTTTCTGTAACCATTTATAGGATATTCACAGGAAATATCATATAGGCTTGTTAGGTGGCTCACTTCTCAAAAGCCACAGTACACCAATATTCTTCTGATAGAGGGAGTGTTATAACTACCAAAATGGGTATTTTAAAGTGTAACTATTGTTTGTAAAAATAGCGACACGTCAGAAGTGCATATCGGTGGGGGTCTGGGTGCTGGGACTCTGCAGCGCATGCTCTGCCCCTTCATCTCTGCTATAGGGAGTTGAATTCTGGCCAGAAGTTGCATAGGCTCCCATTATAATTCAGTAGTGTTCGCTGTTCATTTTAGCATTCTACGGATTTATAATGAAAGCCTATGGAAGCCTGGCCGGAAGTTCCATAGTTACACTGCAGTTATAGTGGTGATGAAGGGGCAGAGCGTGCGCTGATGAAAGCTTCTGCCCTTTAATTCTAGCGATTGGCTGGGTTTTCAGCACCCGGACCCCACCGATGCACACTTCTGACATGCTGCTATGACATGCCAGAAGTTTTTACAAATGATAGTTACACTACAAGACATCAGTGTAAGGCCAAGTTCACACTACGTAAGTACCCTAGTAGCCATGGCCGTTGTAACAACAGCCGTGATTTCTAGCGTACTTATGTAGTTCTGCACTTGAGGGAAGTATACACTCCAGCCGGGATCCCTAGTGGCTGGCTAGGGCTGGTATGATCTTCAGCCACTGTTCACACAGTGTATTGAACAACGGACGTTGTTTGGATGTTGCATGAAAATACTTGACATTTCTGGCCATTCTGCATCAAAATCAATGCAATTTTCATTGCAACAATAGCCGTTGCTCAACACTCACTACAATGGCCGTTGTTCCCAGAGGTGCAGCATAAAATAAAAACACATATTCCACTGCTGCCAATCCCAGAGGCATAGGTAGGATTTATGTGGCACCATAGCAAAAAACGAGTCGCAGGATCTAACTGTGAGCATTTATCACAAATGCTTACAGTTAATGGGCCAGGGACCTCAGGACCCCTTACTGCACAGGCCCCATAGCAGTGACATGGTCTGCCTTTATGGTAGTTACACCACTGGCCAATGCCCTGTTGGTACCTGCTGGTATTTAGACAGTCGTGGCAGGAGTAATTGACACCTTAGCCACTTAATGGCCATTGCAGTGGTACAGTCGTTGTGTTTCGTGCCTACCCTGACACCCAAGTAAGTTTGCCAAAAGGAGGAGTAAGGACACAAAGGTCCAACTGGCAGCTGGATTTCAACATGCTTCTTCCTTTTGTTCTAAAGAGAAATACACCACTACCACTAAAGGAGTACTGCTTACTTATTATTAAATGCAATGGCTGTTGTATAAATCTGACTTTACTAAGCCCCCTCTACTGGTGGCTGCAGGCAGACAAACTTTAGCTATTTAACTCTGTAAGGCAAACCAGGGAACTTGGAGATTAGCGTTCCAGCCCCTAAAAAAGATATACCATGAAATATATAGAATAATATATCAAATATATGCTGTACTTTAACGCTATGTTCCCACAGCGGGATTATAGTGAAGAAAGGCAGCCAATGTTACGAGACGGCTGCCTTCCACCGCTATGATCCCAGTGGGAACATAGAGTGAAACTCAACAGCACAGATACAAATGCAGTGAGTTTTCTTTTTCTGAGTCAGAAAACGCCTTTAAGTTTAAACTGTTTATGTATTACAATTTTCAAACTTTTAGTAAATCTGCTGAAAAATATATACTCTTTCTTTAAACACTACTACATATATCTACTGCATTTTCAATAAGTCCCCCCCCCCCCAAAAAAAAAAAAGCAACATTTTTACAATTAGCAGCCCTGCAAAAACATAATAAAAAAACAATTTAGGTATCTATTTCGAAATGTTTATGATTTTTTTTTTATTGCACACATATTGCAGTGCCCAGTCGTCTAATTCATTGCAATTATAGGTGTTCAGCTTCAGTGCTTAAGACCTCTGAATGCATTGTAGTTTGTCTATATGATTGCTTTGTAGAAAAGTTGGAACAAAATGGGTGAAATTGGCATTTTGTCTCGGCAACAGCTGTACAAGATTTTATGGCTATCCAATTAACACTACATGAACATATTCCTGAGTCACAGAGAGACAGATTCCTCACAGAGTGGCCTGGTTTGAAAAATGTACTTGTCCCTAACAGCAAAGACATACAGTAGACTCTTTTGAACTCCTAAAGTGCCCATATTTTAATTTTAATGCAGAATCTGAGGGGAAAGCTATGTTAGAAGAGTAATAAAGGACAAGTTATTGTATGTGCCGCTTCATTTCCGAATAGCTGAAAAGATTAATGCACTCATCTGCATTACTCTATGCAGCTCCTTCCCAATGAAACCCTGAACACTAGCACGTCCTTCATTGCTTAAATAACATATGCGCGGCTAATTTTACATCGCCCAACCTTGATGCAATTTGTCCCTGACACACACATACAGACGCGTATACAGGAGTGCTCGCACACACTTCATTGAAATGTAATTACCAAGGTACATTTGCCAGACTTTCATAAGCAATTCATTTTGTTATGGAAGTCAATATACAGCACAGAATGTTCTGAGAGTCTGAAATACAGAAAAGAAGGGCTTTTTGTGCATTCTTGGAAAAGCGAGCTCTTATGTTACAATTGTTCCTGCCATAAACAAACACAATGGACAGCTCTATGGTAAATGCCTTGTATTTGTCCTTGTAAAAGCGTATTAGAGCTTAAATTTTGCTCTTCGGAATTATTCTTATTTTAATTGTGCGATATGTTTTGTCCGTTCATGTAGGCCATAAACCGCCTGTGATGACAAGAGGTGTTTTCACAATTAGAATATTTTCACCTAAACCTGCTGATTGGCCGATGGTCTATGGGAGTCTTTTGACTTTGGTGGGTAAAAAGGATTGGGCATGTTGGTCTAATGTGTATGGGGGCCTTTGTCATTAAAAATTACTTTTGACATGTCATCAGTAGGGATGAGCGAACCGGCCGAGGTTCGGGTTCGTATGAACCTGAACTCTCGGCTTCTGATTCATGCTGTCTGCCCGCTTCGTGGAGAGGGAGGATGCAACCTTGAGGCCGCCTGGAAAACTGGGATACAGCCATAGCCATAGGCTGTATCCCAGTTTTCTAGGCGGTCCTCAAGCTGTATCAACTGTTAAAATAGACATTATACTTGGGGGAGCTGTCGGTGTCAAGAGCCATGTCATAGCAAGTGGGGATATCTGTCAATTTCTGCTGCAGCTGCATCACTCTACACACTGCTTCCCCAGTTGAAATGTGTATTCTAATGCCAATATGCATGCACAAGCGTTTATAATATCTAACTGTGCCTAGACCAGGGTTTCTGAAGCCCTGCAGTTTCCAACACAGCCAATAATAGAAGCAAAGGAGCCATGTCACTCCTTACTGCTGCCAGTCAAGAAAAAAAATCTTCAATAAAGTTACATTGCAAAGTTATATGAATGAAATGTTAAAAAAATAAATAAATAAACATAATATTTCTCCGGAAAACGCCTTTGAGCTATGTTCCTACTTAATTTTTGTGCATGTTTTACTGATTTTAGTTTTATAAATTTTTTCTGCATAAAAAGTGGGGTTTTTTTTGTATACAGCAAGAAAACATTCACTGCAATTGGGTAATGGATTCTGCTGTATGGCAATACAGTGGCATCTGTTCTTAGCTCCTATTTAACACATATGTCTTTATCCTTTTCAACAAAAGAACGCAGTGTGAACCCACCCATATTGCCACATTTCAATGCAAACCCTGTTGGATAGCTTGAAAATGAATAATCTCTGTTGTGTATGGCTTACCTGCATCCAAAACTACAGCAACATCTGAAAGCAAGCTTTGGTAGATTCCCTGGTGGATTTTACCATGGCTTTTTGTAATAATGCCACAAAACAGAACTTATGGCTGTATTACAATTTGATTAGCACAACGGACGATGTTATAAAATACTAAATCATTTTATATTAACCAGGCTGTGGGGAAAGCAAATTGTATGCTGGACTGTATAGCTAGAGGTATAACCAGTAGGAAGAGAGAGATTGTGATCCTGCTGTATAGAGCCCTAGAGACACCACATCTGGAATACTGTGTCCAGTTCTGGAGACCTCACCTACAAAAAGGATATTGATAAAATAGAGCGGGTCCAAAGACAGGCTACAAAAATGGTGGAGGGCATAAACCATATCAGGAAAGACTTAAGGATTTGAATCTGTATAGTCTGCAGGAAAGAAGGGAAAGGGGGGGTACATGACTGAAACCTTTAAATATGTTGAAGGACTAATTAAGGTTCAAGAGGGGAGTGTTTTTAGTAAAAAACTGAGCTCAGGAACAAGAGGACAAAGTGAGAGGTTAGTTAGGGAAAGGATCAGAAGCAACTTGAGAAAATATTACTTTACTGAAAAAGTAGTAGATGCTTGGAACAAATTTCCAGCAGATGTAGTTGGTAAATCTACAACAACAGAATTTAACCCTTTGAGGACCAAGCCCAAAATTACCTAGTGGACTGTGCCAATTTTCATTTTTGCGTTTTCGTTTTTTCCTCCTCCCCTGCTAAGATCTTTAGCACTTTCGTTTTTTTACAGGGCAATGTAAGGGCTTGTTTTTTTTCCATGAATAGGTGTACTTTGTAATGGCGCCTTTCATTCTACCATAACATGTATGATGAAACCCCCAAATTGTAATTTATGAAAATATAAATTGGTGAAATTGTAAAAAAGAATGCAATATGGTAACTTTTGGGGCGGCATTTAAGGGGTTAATGACAGGCTCACCTGCTATGAAGCGCACCCTGCTATGAAGCGCACCCCACTATGAAGCAGGCTCCACTTCGGAGCACAATTCATAGCTCCCCAAAGACCCGGGACGAACAGTTACGTCCAGGGTCGTCTGTTGACAGACTTCCAGAATGTAACTGTACGTCCAGGGTCATCTAGGGGTTAAACATGCCTGGGATAAACATATATCTATTATCTATCCTAAGATAATAAGAATGGAAATACTAAAAGGGCAGACTAGATACACCCAGTGGTCAATCTTCTATGTTTCAAACTTAAAATGGGTGTGAGTTCTGGTCCATGACTTCACAATAAGAGTAATTTGCCGCTTTAGTCTGGAAGTCTCAAACAAGATGTGACTCCCTTCAAGTTGTGCCAGTATCCTGCTACTTTGCCAACAATAATCAATCAATGGCCCAGATCCCACAGATAGTTTCCACATATATGTTTTAACGCAAGGCCAATACTAATGCACTAAAACTGAAAAATAACCAAAGGCTTAAGCTGTTTATAAGATCTGGTTTATTGCTAGGTCCATTTTCTATTTGCACAAGATTATTTCCAGTTATATTACCTAAGAAAGAAAAGAAAATCCTCTCTTGGCTTTAGCCGACTTCCTTCCTAGTTACCTGAAATTACGCCTTCAAGTTTATTTGTCATAAGGTTTCCGCAATTTACATTATCATTGTAATGGCATAATAGGTTATTTCATATTGGTCCATAAAATACTTCAAATGAGACATTTATAAGCACAAGTACCAAACATAACAATTTATTATGATGTTTTATTTGTTCTATCTTATAAAGTCCCTAAACACTCGCCATTAAGCTAATGGAACGATGTAACAAGCAGATGCTTTGATAACAAATCTTGTTTAACATAAAAGTTAAAATTGCCATGATTTAGGAACCAGAGATAAGTAAGTGTTGAGGTCATAGTTGTCCTGAGCAGTTGGAGGGTACTTAAAGAACTACTGTATAATGCAATAAATTTATGACTGCTGTTCAAAGCTCTTAGTGCTCAGAAGAAAACATTTAAGAGACGTAAAACATTAATATGTGGCATGTGTTGGCAACGTACACAACAAACCCCATTCATTTAGTAAAACACAGCACAAGTCACACGTTGTGTAAAGCCCGGAACTAATGCATATACATTGATTTGCTGTGTGTAAAGAATATTTTAGTTTATTGAGATGCATTAGGGGAAACTTCACTTCCCATACATCCTCTTTATTTTCATGCTGGAAATTATCCATAACCCAGAATCCCTTCTAAATTGGGTTTAACTGATTACTAGAGATGCTACAAAGACAGTGACGGAACAGGGAAAATTTATCCTGGGACTCTAGTCTAGTTGGATGCCTCAAAAGGAATGTACCATCATGTATATTTGCTTTAAGTGTTGTCAACGTAGCTGGCGCAAAGTGCCGGGGTCCTTTTTATTTTAACCACAGTCCAATTGCCATGCACGGTGCCAGTCTATTACCGGGAACCAGCTCGGCCGCTGAAGTGCTGGAGGTGGGCTGGCCCGCCCCCAGTGGGAGGAAACTCCCTCCCCTCTGTGACGCAGCTCTATTGATTCTAATGGAATTGCGTCACAGAGGGGCGGAGGGTTCCTCCCACAGGGGATGGGCCGGCCTGCCTCCAGCGCTTCAGCCCAGACCGGTGCCCGGTAATAGACCGGCACTGTGCGCAGGAAATGTGCCGCGGTTAAAAGAAAAAAGGACTGCGGCACGGGCTTCTTTATGCCGATGCAGTTCTATTGATAGGAAACACTTAAAGCAATGTACCTTATGGTACATTGGATTTAAAAAACATAAATGTGGTCATGGTTTGGGCTCATGAACAAGGCAGTAATACCTGGGGCGGTTTGACACAGTGGCCACATTTTTGATCATAAGAGACCTGGTCAGACAGGAAATCTCTGTCATAATATGGATACAAAACTGCAGTCATATTTTTCCCATGTAAAACTGGCCTACACTGATGTTTTTTAATCTATATTAGTTTTAGAGCATGTTCACATCCTAAGCAAAGTGCTCTAAGGCTAAGTTTGCATCTGTAGTGGAGGCTCAATATATATATAGCCTTTGCTGCAAATCTCAAAATTTTTAACAGAAAGAATCCTGTGGAATGTATTATTATTCATTATGTCAAAGTGGGGGGCACTAATACACAACCAAATGGGGTCCATTATATGAAACAAAAAATGCAGTTGACAAAGGTGTGAGTTTGGCCTAAGCAGTGTTGAATCAATTATATTGTGCCTATGACCTATAGTATTAGCTCTATTTGCCACTACGTTTATTTGGTGCTACAGTTTGGTTTTATAAGGAATCCATGAGGGGGGAAAAAACTGTGGAATCCTTCTACAGAACAATACGGTGCCTTATGGAGGCCACTGTAAACATTGTATTACGGAACTGTTCCTAAAATAATAGGAGAAATGGCATAGAATATTCTTTTTAAGTGAAGATAACTGTACATAACTCCATAAAGCAAACAAAGAGGGTAGTATACTACGCTTGGAAAAGGACATTTGGAAAGAGCCATAAACACCAAGTCTGCTGCTCTCAGCCAATAAGCATTACAGAAACAGTTGCAAAGTTGACTAAGACTTTTCTCATTGAGAACAACGGAGGGCGCATTGCGACTGCAGGTTTTACCACAATTTTCAGTCAGTGTTGCTCTAACCTAGCCTCAGTGAAGCCTCTATTAAGCAGCTGTTTGTATAGTGAGTGGATATTTTTTCTCTGGAATAGTCATAAAGGGACAATTGGATGTACATCAGTGATATGCTTTAGGATTAATGATTCATGATGTTGATTCTCCTGTTCTTGTAATAAAATAAAATGTGCAGCTTAAAACAAGCCCTCTTCTAAAATTTGGTTCATTGCACCTAGACTTGTACTGATTCCAACATATAAAAATCCTAAAATAGATTCACTTGGCTGCTCACCTTTTCCAGTTTGGTAAAAGAAAATAATTAGAAAACTGGTTGTACATGATACCTAAAGGCTTTTATATTTTCGTGCAGTGCCAACTTGTTAAAGAGGTATTTAGCCTAAATAACAGTTTTAATATGTTGCTGCCATTGGGGAGAACAGAACAAACATGCTATTCTTACCTTTCCTCACTCCCCCACTGCACTGCCCTGTCTCAGTCAGTAATTGGCTAAGTAGACTGTCACTGCCAGACAAGTCCGGTGAAGCTCCCGACTGCTGTGCACTGATTGGCTGATGGGGAGCCAGGAGCTTCACACAGCCGCGGCGCTGAACAGGTAATGTATGCCTTGAGTCGGGGCTGCGGGGGTATAAAGGGGCTGGGTCACATACCGGCAGCGGAATGAAAATTCTGCCGCGGGTATGTGACCCATTCAGCTTCACACTACCAGGATCCGCAGCGGATTTCGCCGCAAACTTGCAGTGTTAAAATCTGCTGCAGATCCGGTACGTGTGAAGCTACCCTTAAAGTGTTGAAAAAAATGTGCTGAAATGGGATTTCTTAAGACTCACCAACAGGTCACGTTTTGAGGATTTTCTTAGAATTTCACAGGTGATCTAATTATACTCAGACTCAGTGCATCAGGTATTATCACAGCTGTTCTTTGTATGGGATATCCTCAAAACATGACCTGTTGGTGGATCTTGAGAACTGAAGTTACACTGTTTTGAGGGATTGTGGGAAATTTAGCAATAGTTTGGAATGCTTACATTCATTATAGCTCATTGTTAGGTGGTTTGTGTAAAAAGCTGAAAATAATTCCATACAGTAAATATTCTTTGGTAAATATAATATATATATATATATATATATATATATATATATGCTACAACTGCCAAAGAAACTAAGCGTCAGTCGAGATTACTCCTAGCCATTTCCTTAAATTAAAATAATAGCCTCCATTTATTATCCAGATGAAGACCCCAGGGAGCCATAAAAAGACTGAAGGAAACTTGCTGCATAGCAAACAGATGATCCTCATACCAATTTAGGACTGAGATAAAACACTGATGTAAGTAGATTAAAAATATATGATATACTTTACAATAAAATGTTTATTAAAAACATAAACATTAATAATGGACACATTTGCCTTTTCGTAAAAGTAATTGCCTTAAATTTCGTGTATATAGAAAACTACAGTAACACCTTAATTTATGGGCATGCTTTTGTACAACTTCTAAGACAATTTGTAGTTAGCAATGGTTTTAGCACATCCAGTGTGAAGTACACCGTAAATATTAGAAGAGGGAGGAAATAAAAGAGTTTATCAGGAAATATAAATGTAAATTAATTATGCCAGTATATTCTACTATGACCATGTGTCACCAATACAAAAAAAAAAAACATTTTTTACAGAGAAGGGACTATGCATGGAAAATCATTAAGCATCTACTAATGGATTTTAACCCATAACCGTCAGTAATACATATATATACGTTTCTACTGCACATACCCTGTGCAGTAGGAATGTATATATATATGCGTTTTTGACTAAGCGGCTTCTGATGTGTGCAGGGCCACTGCAGAGAGAGCGGTCCCACACACATCGGTGTGTCCGGGGCAAGAAGTAATGACAAGTAGCTGCGATCTATAGCGATCATGGCGTTTAAGGTACTCAGTGACAGAACACTGAGTGATCGGGACCCCTGCAGCCATGCACCTCTGTCCTGTGCATAGAGTCTGTGCATCTGTGCATAGAGTCTGCTCTCAGGCAGGCTCTCTATGCATAGATCGCCGATAACACTGATCTATGCTATGCTATGGAATAGCATAGATCAGTACATGAAATCTAGTGATTGCATGTTTTATAGTGAAGAAAGTGTAAAAAAATAAATAAATAAATAAAGTGTAATAAAAAAGGTTTTTAAAAGTATTACAAGATCCTTATAAACCCCCTACCCAATAAAAGTTTAAAATATCTCCTTGCCCATTATAAAAATAAACATATTACATATTGTAGCATGCAAAATTGTCCGATATATTAAAATATAACATTACTGTTCCCGCACGATGAACGGCATCTACGGGGGGGGGGGGGGGGGGGGGGGGGGAAGGATTGCTAATTTTATTAAATTATATAATTATATACCAGGAAAAAATTTATAAAAAGTGATCAAAATTTTTCTGTTACACCAATATGATATTAATAAAAACTAGAGATCATGGTGCAGCAAATGACACCCCAAGCAGCCCTGTAGGTGCAAAAATAAAAGCGCTATGGTTCTTAGAAGGTGAGGAGACACATTGCATTAATTTGACCCAGACATCCGAGCATCAAAGGGCTCGGTCTTGAAGGGGTTAAGAAAAGAGTTGGGGGGCATTCACACATTTTGTGCACAGTTCATTAATTTAGACAATGTGCTATGGAATGGAGTTTGGAGCTCCCGGCATCTTCATTCATGAGGATACTGTGAGTTCCGAAACTGTTTAAATCCTTGCCCTACTGTAGTGATACAACTGTCTGGCTGTATCAGTACAGTGGTGTGAATGCCCCCTTCCAGCTGCAGTCCAGTATGCAATCTGTGGACTATTTGCTGAATAAATTGTGACTTATTGCCATTTTATTGCCAGTTTCATTAAAACTATGCCTTCAAACAGGTATTTTAACTGAAATCACTGCCAGTTCCTAGTTGGCGTACATTTCATGTAAAAGCCACTGATGTGCCACATTTATTCGTCCAAAAATCTGGTGAATCTTAAACCAGCAGGATTTTACTTAAGACAAGTTTTGAATAAGCTGGACTAAACAGCAACACCCACTACAATTTACCAGTTTACATGGGTACTATGTCTGGAAACAATACTTTTACTGTTGGACTGTTAATTTTTTTTATTTTTCTAAAAATTCCCTTAAATGAAAAATGTCTCTTCTGCCAAACAATGCAAGTACCTTGTACATCATTGACTGCGCATTTATAAATACGTTTATGTATGACCAGGGATATGAACCTAACAAGAGACATACATACATTTATCCATACAGAGATTCTGTTCCTTATCAGTACAGTACAGAGTTTTGGTTGGCTATGTAAGACATCTTTAAAGAAGCGCCTAAAAATTACTGCCTCTACTTGTGTTGATCCATTTGGTAAGAACTAATGCCTTCTGGGAAAAGTGTTCCTAAAGGTGCTCCTTTAGAAGGAACTGCCTCTCTAGTGCCACAAATGAATAGCTGACTCTATAATTGTATTTTAACTCTTATTTTATTAAAGAATTTTTTGAAAATAAGGGGTTACAAACATATCAAAAGAAACACTTTTACAGTGCTGAAAGTGTACCTAGGACTTCACTGCATTGAGCGCTTTCACTAGTAGCCGGCATTGTTGTCGTTTGGCTGGTCTCCCTGAGTTCAGCAATCTGTTTCTCTTATGGCTCTACTAGGCATTGCTCCCATCTAGCCAGAATCCTGCTCCACACTGATGAGGGGCAACACCCCGAAACAGCTGTATGTGGATGGTTACCTAGCCTTGGTTTATCCCTTGTCATTACATTGACTTATAGGGTCACTTAATATGGTGGTTTTGGTAGTTTCCTAACAAGAGTTGCCCCTTGGCTGGGTCCTTCCCAGAGGGATATCTGGCTAGTCCTGTGTTTTGAGACTCTTCGATGAGGCTCCACGGGCTCTTCTTTTGCATGTTTTCATGTTTCCCAGGGGGCAATGCACCTAGGACTTCACTGCATTGAGCGCTTTCACTAGCAGCCGGCAGTGTTGTCGTTTGGCTTGTCTCCCTGAGATCAGCAATCGGTTTCTCTTATGAAAGTGTACAGTAGCATTGAGGGCATAAAAATCCAACGGAGAACCTCCCATAATAACACGAGTACTAAGTCCAACGAGAGTTCCGTAAATCCGTACCATAGACCAATAACTGGATACTGTCCATAAGGTACTGCCGCCGCTTAGGCATGGTTCTATAGCCACAGACGGTATGCCAAACATACCTTAAAGGCACAAATGCGTTCCCTTTTTAGCATGAAACTATGAAATATTACACAGCAATTATATATTAAAGCATTTGTAAGAGAAAGAGAATCATGCAAGACAAACACAGACAAAAGACACAGGGGATAGCACAAAGTGGGTAAAAATCATGGCAAAACGATGTCCACAGAGTAGTAAGACCACAGCAGCGACAAAAGTAGTCACAAAACGTATGCTATATGACAACATTGCCCCTAAGGCAGGAAGGAGAGAAAATCAGGTGAGCTCTCAAAGAGAACCCATGGGGTCCAGACCTTAAAGGTTTGTTCCATGCAGTCCTGCACCTCGGCTACCAATTTCTCCGCTCTCTGTATGGCCCGGAGCTCTTTATACCACTAAGACAGGGTGGGAACCACCGCCGTTTTCCAATGGCGCGGTATAACAGTCTTGGCTGCAGCTAGCATATGTCTCAGCACACTCTTTTTTTGGGAAGTGAGAGTGCCAGGCAGTAGGGAGAGCAGAGCGGTCTGCGGGGTGCGAGGAATCATTTTGCCTGCATACTTCTCATAGATGTCAAAGACACTCTCCCAAAAGCGTTGAATCAAAGGACATTCCCACCAAATATGAAGGAGGGATCCTTCCTCAGTGTGACATCTCCAGCACCTATCGGACACTTCTGGATGAACAAGGTCTGACACCGATACCAACAAGACAGAATTGTCGTTATAATTGTAATAGTAGGTTGCGGTAATCTGATCCACACACTGAACAGAATATTATGATGTCAACTGACAGAGTTCTGACATATTACATGTACAGAGAATGTTACAATATCATTCAGTACAGAAAAGAATTACAAGCATAAAAGTAGCCTACACTTACTGTTTATTGGCCCAATCAAATACAAAAATGAAACATACTTTCGAACTTTGTATTATTAATATTCGAATATTTGTATTTTACACTTTAAAACCCAACGACTTGGAGATGTATCCATGCTAAAAAGTGATGTGAGGTCACCCCTAGCCTTTTATTCCCAGGAACACAAAACACAGATACTAGTGGTGTATATCTTAAACAGATCCTTGGTGGCAGGTATATTGAAAGGTCTGGAAGGTGTGCGGAAAGCTATTGTGAATGAACAATGGCGTGAGATGTACTTTATAATTATACATAGGGTAACCTATGTCTTTTATGATCTTGCCCTGAAGCAGTAAAGGTCTGGACCAAGGCATATGCAGACTAGAGATGAGCGAATTTGCCGAAGTTTGGGTTTGTATGAACCTGAACTATCCGCTTCTGATTCCCGCTGTCTGCAGCCTCCGTGAACAGGGTGGATACAGCCTTACAAACCGCCCGGAAAACTGGGATACAGACATTGGCATAGACTGTATCCCAGTTTTCCAGGCGGTCCTTACGCTGTATCCACCCTGTTTACGGAGGCTGCAGACAGCGGGAATCAGAAGCCGATAGTTCAGGTTCATACGAACCCGAACTTCGTCAAATTCGCTCATCTGTAATGCAGACGCCAACACAGTGTGGAAGGTCTCGTTACCATTAACTCCCCAAACCGCGATCTTTCATGTCCTTACATTAGACACACCGGGGCTAGAACTTAGTCACACTACAGTTCTTATTATTAAGACCTTTCTCCTGGTGGTAAAGTAATGCCTAATTCAAGTCTGGCTCCAAGTCATGGTACCTACATGGAAGGAGATTACTTACACTATGAATCATTTGCTCCATTTAGATTGTACTGAGACACAAGGAAAAAGAAGTGGAAGGCCTCTTTCGTAAATGGAGATCTTTTATTGAGTATCACTTCAGGAGAGATAGAGGATGAAAATTTTCTGATGCACAGAGTGGTGTAATAAAGAGGCACTAAAGAATACTTTGGGGAAATTGCAGCTACCAGATAGAGGGACTAGTTGTGGGATGCTTCATATGGACGAGAGAGGAAGGGAAAAGGGAAGGGGGGGGGGGGGGGCTGAGTTGAGTTTATGGGGAAAAGTGTTGATCTTGCTTTTTGTTATGGTGATGCTTACATAATATATGGTCATGGGGGAGGATGGAATTACAATCTTTTATGTAGTTACCAAAATGTTATTGGATCTGTAATATGTATTTTTTTTTTATCTTTCTCTTCGGCCTCCTGCCAGGCCTTTACTGTATTGCTGTATAGAAATGAGTCTTTTATGTCTATCTTCAATAAAAAAAAATTTGGGAAAGAAACAGATCCTTGGTAGATGCCCAACAGTGGCATCCGTCAGCCATAGATAATTATGGTCTAATAGCTAATATGGTCTAATAACTATTTTTTTTTTCTGATACATCTGCTAAACGGATGACCATTGTCAGGGATCCATTAAATGTATTTGTTACCCATAGATTAATTTGGCATCCTTTTAACAAATACGTCATGAAAAGCTATTGAAAAAAGTCATGAATTTAAAAGATGCCATACACGGACATTCATCACTCATAGGCTAGTAAGGTATCTGTTTATAGAATACTTTTTTTAAGATTTCATTTGAAGGAATGGCATACTACACTGTGCTATTCCATCCTTCATTATATCAGCCAGCTAGAGGCCACTCTTTTGACCTCTGTATGGCAATTTAAGGCTATGGACTTATACGTCAGGTGCTTT
Organism: Dendropsophus ebraccatus; assembly: GCF_027789765.1. NCBI lineage: Eukaryota > Metazoa > Chordata > Amphibia > Anura > Hylidae > Dendropsophus > Dendropsophus ebraccatus. The sequence goes on from NC_091455.1 coordinate 165,355,724, forward strand.
CCTGATGTACATGTTAAACAGATGTGAACACAATAACATCTCGGGAATACTAGTCTACTTTTCTACTTCCATAAAAGTTATTCAGCAACGGTAATAATCTAGGGGATGTTTCAAAAAGTTGATTATTGAAGAAGATGAGATACGATTCCCTGCTGTCTTCCATTATTTGAATGGCAGTCAACATAAGATGACAGCAGCTGAGACTGGAAGTTTTGTGAATTTTTGGTTGTATAAGTTTATATTAGCAGGAATCGACTAAGCTTTCCGAACCCCAGCATCTCCTTTTACCTGTCAACATAAATTGGCTCAAGTGTGATTCTGCTAATGCACACACACATAGTCATGTTGACCTTTTTCATAAATCCCTTTTCACTTGGAGAGTGTCTATTTTGGTACAGGAATCTGTCTTCTTGAGTGGTTAGTTTTCTTTGTAAAATTGACAATAAACATGACAATAATATAAACACTCTGCTCCCTGAGCGACCATTTCTGAGGTCTTACTAAAAGAGTAAATAAGCATGATAAAATGGTAGTTCTATCTTTATCATTGTGATATGACTTCAGTAAATGTGAAAAAAATTGCTCTAGTGTCTCCTTCAGTTCAGCATGGGCCAGATTCATCAATTATTAGAAAAGTGCCAGAAATCTTCGGTAATTATGGTTTAACATTTACATATATTGGAAAAAGTGGAGTAGAACATGTTACAGTATATGCAGTAAAGTGTTCAATTTGCAATGTATTAATGTTTGATAACTGGCCCATATCCACTGATAAATATTCAAAAGACAAGAACAGATGTAGCCGGCATCAACTTTATAAGTGGCGCAATTTGCTGCTGTCAGCCGAAACAGGCTGCTCTGAAGATGGAGCATGCGGGACACAGGAGAAGCAGAGCACAGGAGGAGCCCTGGAGAGTGGATAGGTAAAGTATTCTGTCTGCATATCGTCAGCCACCGTCCGGGTACCGCTATTACACGTAGCGATGCGCGGTTGGTGGCCGACAATTATAGGTCCAAACCTATATCAACGATCAGCCGATGACAACGATCATCGGCTCATCTTTGTCTTTATTACACGGAGCGATAATCAGCTCGATAGGGCCGATTTGGCTGATTTTCATTCCGTGTAATAGTATCCTAAGCTGGCAATGATTTTATAAACTGTTGGCTTACAATGCACCCAGTGAGACATGGGGACTGTGCCCATAATCTGGCTCACCTTCTGCTCTTGAGCAGGAAACCCTGTGCCTCTCTACAGAAATTGTTTAGGTCAGTGCGCATTATACAGGTAAATCAACTTTTTTACCATGCACTACCCTCCCCTACTGCTAGTTTGTCTTATCTCCATAAACACAATCATGTAGTTTTCTCAATTTCATTGCAATGTATTTTTATACAGTTAAAGGTTTTTTTGTTTTTTTTTATTAATGTTGTATGTGTTGTAGCCTATATATTATTTAGAATTTTGGAGTGAATAAAATGGTTAATTGCAGATGTACAGTATTAGACTATGTTCATTTTATTTATTATCAATGGAAGGCCATCTGTTAGCATCAATTATGTTATTGAAGATGGACTGCTGCAAAATGTCAGTGTGTGAACATAGCCCTATACTGTAGTCAGCAGTGAAGATGTCAAGCTGTTACTCCGGTGTGTTATCTTAGGTGCTGGCTACATATACATGTTTGTCCTTGGCCCTATCAGTCACCCAACTACCTGTTACACCTGTATGTGTGCATATCGTGTTGAAAAACTGCAAAAATGTAAAAAACTATAATAAATTTTAAAACTTAAAGGGGTAGTCCACCCAAAAAATTTTTCTTTCAAATCAACTGGTGCCATAAAGTGCCAGAGATTTGTAATTCACTTCTATTAAAAAATCTTAAGTCTTCCAGTACTTATCAGCTGCTGTGTGTCCAGCAGGAAGTGGTGTTTTCTTTCCTGTCTGACCCAGTGCTCTCTGTTGCCTCCTCTGTCCATGTCAGGAACTGTCCAAAGCAGGAGCAAATCCCCATAGAAAACCTCTCCTGCTCTCCAGACTGGAAATAATACAACTTCCTGTTGGGCATACAGCAGCTGATAAGTACTGGAAGGCTTGAGATTTTTTAATAGAAGTAAATTACAAATCTCTGGCACTTCATGGTAGCAGTTGATTTGAAAGAAAAATTTTTTTGGTGGACTACCCCTTTAAATGCTACATTTTACTAAAATGTTCTTCAACATAATACTAATGGAAAACTTTAACTATGCATGCTATCTTGCCTTTTTATTTTGCTTCTTATCCCTGATGATAAATAACATTAGAGACAATTTAGCCAAGATAAATATAGCTCAAATTATCTTCTGGAGATGTGCCTCAACTTCTCTACCTATTCAAATTCACCCTGCTACAGATCAGCCATGAGTTGTTGTTAATAATAATAATAAAAGCTATAGAGAAGGGAGGGAAGCGAGTAAGTGTAGGGATTTTTACCAGTTGGCATTGTGTCCTGCCTCAGCAAGTGTCCCTGCTACCTAAAGTATTGCATAAATGTATTCATTCAATACTTTAGGATAGCACAGTAAGCCCGCCGATCCGCCGCATTCCTGCTGCACTCCCGCCGATCTGCCGCATATACACTAAACTACAGCTCCCATCATCTGCTTATAATATGATCAGGTGATGGGAGCTGTAGCTGGGTAATGGATATCACTTGCCTGCGATGCCACTGCTTATGCCGCCGGGCGCAGGGGGGAGCCGCTCAGTACACAGGAGCGCTCCCTCCTCCTTCCGGGAACCTTCCCCCATAGCACTGCTGACTCCCCGCCTGGCCGCCACTCTCCGCTCTCATATACCGGCTCCCGATGCATCAGCGCGGACACCAGGATGCATCGGGAGCCGGTATATGAGAGCGGCGGCCAGGCAGGGAGTCAGCAGCGCTATAGGGAGAAGGTTCCCGGGAGGAGGAGGAGGGGGGAGCGCTCCTGTGTACTGAGCGGCTGCCCCCTGCGCCCGGCGGCATAAGCAGTGGCATCGCAGGCAAGTGATATCCATTACCCAGCTACAGCTCCCATCACCTGTTCATACTATAAGCAGATGATGGGAGCTGTAGTTCAGTGTATATGCGGCGGATCGGCGGGCGGCGGGAATGCGGCAGATCGGCGGGCTTACTGTGATATCCTAATGTATTGAATGAAAACATTTATGCAATACTTTGGGGAGCAGGGACACTTGCTCCCCAAAGTATTCCATAGATGTATTCATTCAATAAAGCACTGTAAACTACACTACATTACATTACATTACATAGAAATCCATAGAAACAATAAAGTCCCATAGACTTCTATATAGAGAGCGCCCCCTGCTGGACACTCCATAGGAATTACACCTTTCATCGTGACGTCACTGGATCTGAGAGAATTCTAACACTTCCTGATCTACTAAATTAAGGGAAATAGCCCTATATGTGCATTTCCCATAATTAATGTAAATTAGAAATTTGTATAACTTTTCATAAGTAACAACATATCAAAAATTTATTTTGGCCGGACTTCTCCTTTAAGTACAATTTTTCAACATGCAGTTTAGGCATACTTATCTAAGAACTTTTTACTGGTTAACCCTATAACAATTATAAAAAATAATTTATTTCTTTAATGAAGAGAGATTCCAAGAGGATAATCAATAAGACAATCAGACAGTGGTCTGAGGATCGGTGATAAATTACAGTAGAATCATGGGATAACCCCTTTAATTTATTCTGAAGATGAATACATCTGATTTCCCTATGGTATACTGTCATATCAGTAATAGTTCCATCTTGACACTATAACAACCAGTAAAACTTTAAAAAATGTCTTGCAAGTTTACAAATTGTTGCTCCGTATGCTTTCTTTTCATTTGACAATATAAATGCACATTATGTAATCTTCATTTAGTCAATGTAGATGATGCTTTTAAAACCGTTCACTGACACTGAGTAAAACGGTGTTAGAGATCAAAGTAGGAATCCAGAAGAAGTCTCTTAACTATTCCCTTATTAAAGGCTGCCTGCCAGTAGGCATCACGCATGCATGAAGAATGCCTGAAACCGTGCCCCAGCAAAATTAACCTTTTCTGCAGACTGTAAACGCACAATATACATAGCCACTTGAGAATTTTTATCTGAAAGGTAATGGAATTAATCAACAAATATCTAGTGAATTACTGTCAGATACCTTCCCGGAGAAGCGCTCTGTTAATCTACAGAGACAGGAAGCCTCTAACTGTACTCTTTAACAAGCAGAAAAAGTCACAAAGGTTATCTCTGCAGAACACAGCTATTTGGCAAAAATCGGCTAAATTGACTGCTTTAATTATATAGCTAAATATACTCTTTGCTTACAGTTCAATTACAAAACGTAATAAATATCTGCTCCGCGGAAGTAGAATGAAACATTGCAGCACAGTATACTGTATAGCTATGAGTAAAACTAGCAAATGAATAAAGTAAATGTAATAAATTTTGACCGTAAATAACATCAAAGAATAAAACCACAAAATTTTCTCAAAAGCTATTGCTTTTTCTTGGATTCACACCAAGATTTGAAAGTACATTGCACATATACACCGGCAACCTGTCAAAAAAAGGAGGCCAATGTAAATGGGTCCCATGGACTTAAAGGCTAGGTTCCCATACAGTTAATTAAAAGCTAAATACGACTGTAATTTTTAGTGACTATAGACCGTAAACAGAAGAAAAAAAAAAAGTATTTTGCAAAAGCAGGTGATAAATAAGCATTTTCCTTATTTGGATGGTCAGAATTCTATTATTCTATGCTGTGTATACACTACTGACCAATTTCCCCTTTACTTTGCTTTCCCACAATGTTTACTATTTTTTAAAATGATGTCCATCATTTGAGATCAAAATTAGGGATGGTCTGAACCTGCCGAAGTTCGGGTTCGTACGAACCCAGACTCTCGGCAATGATTCCCGCTGTCTTAAACCTCCGTGCAGAGGGTGGATACAGCAGGAGGACCGCCTGGAAAACCAGGATACAGCCACAGCCATAGGCTGTATGCCAGTTTTCCGGGCGGTCTTCCCGCTTTATCCACCCTCTCCACGGAGGTTTAAGACAGCGGGAATCATTGCAGAGAGTCCGGGTTGGTACGAACCTGAACCTCGGCAGGTTCGGACCATCCCTAATCAAAATGATCTAAGTCATTTTGTGGTTTGGACGTTAGTGCAATGACGGCTGTTGGTACATTATTCTAGATCGGATGGACTGACTGCCCATTTGAGTGTGTCTTTAATTGAAAAGTTTGTCTGTTAATAATTGTCATGATCATTATTGCAGCCAAAAGGATGGAAAAAGAAAAGGTCCATAAGAAATAACGCGTTTGAAAGTCATCAGACTTCTTTTTCAGATTAATAGGACAGCATACACACTCAAAGAATTTCCCTCATTATTTTGACATCCACACAAACAACATCCATCATTTAATACACAGCGTGTATTGGACATTCATTGACTTCAATGCATTTCACCGAGGTCAATTAAAATGCTGTAATAATGGATGCCATCTTAAAAAGAAAAAGTAGATGGATGCTTTTTCACTTTTTTTCTTTTACACCTTAGTGTGAACAACCTCAAAATATGTATTTTACTTTTATTCTACAATGTGTGAACAGAGTCTAAGAGTCCACATACATGTACACAGCAAACATTTAGTACCCAGAACATATCAGTAGAAGTTTGGGAAAGCTGAGTAAAAAATTAGTCAGTAGTTGACTACATTGGGACCAATAAGGTGAATGGGGCCATTACCTATATATGCGCTATACATTAGCATCCCTCTTTTGGACAGTTTCACACATCCAGGATTGCAGCGAATTTCACGCTATAAGTTCCGCTACGAACCTGTGTCCTGTCATTTTATATAGTTTTACATACTCGCAGCAGATTTTTTATACCACCAAGAGTTTGCAAAGCCTCGCCCCATTTAACGCCTTGCCGTCCAGCTAATACATGACTTGGATGATCCTGCCTGCTGCTCAGGCTCTCTGCTCCTTGACGTCCCACTCAGCCAATCAGCGGTTGCGGTCTGATTGAGAGAGACACCAGGGAGCTGGGAGCCTAAGCAGCAAGCAGGAACACGGCCAGGTAATGTACTAGCAGGGTAGGGCCAGGTTAGGTGGGACAGCGCTTTATATACTTGCAGCGGAATGAAAAATGCATTGCGAGTATGTAAACCTATAGAAAATGTCAGGACACAGAATCGCATGCAAATTTTGCTGCGGAACTCGCAGCACGAAATCTACTGCAATCCTCTGTGTGTGAAACTGGCTTTTACAGGTTTCTGATGCACACCAGCAATGTACTGGTAAAGCTGGATGTGAATCCATTTTACAGTATGGGAATACCACAGTTAGACCATGTATATTAAAAATTTACTTTTATTCATTAAATAAAAATATTTCCAAAAAGAAGGAAACATGAAGGTGCCATATACAATTTAACCCCTTGGGCGCAACGTGATAATGGACACAAGATAATGGACAGGTACTTGGGGGAAAGGGGGGTTGCACTCTACGCACCAATCCTCCAGATGTTTTGACCCTGCATTCTGGGGTGCCCCACCTCCTTAACAGGGCGGACCCAATCACGGTGTCTGTCCCTTCTCTATCAGTAAGTGCTCAGGACAAAAATAAAAAAAGTGTAGGTGCAAAATGAAGTGCAAAAAACAAAGTTATATACAATATATGTACACGGGTGGCGGTCTGATAGATATTGTCACAATGTTTCAATTCAATTCTTCAGCACAAAGGTCATTGATGTGGGAACGAATACACTTGGACCTAACTGGCTGGTGGCCCTAGGTGTTCATTTACTTACCTGTGTTAGCAACGTAACTATCAGAGCAATATTGTGATGATATCTATCAGACGCCACCCGTGTACATATACTGTACTATATTAAAGTCTTTTACCATTGTTTTATGCTTTTTTCTTTTTCTTTTTTACTGTATATGAACATAGTCTTAAAGTGAAATGTTCTTTAAAACCAATATGATTCAACCAGTCAATAAATATCAAGCAAAACACATATATATATATATATATAAAAAACAACTTTTAAGAATTTTAGACGGTTATCTACGTTAGATCTTGTCAAATAAGAGAATCATTAAATTGAAGAAGAATTCAAACCCTAAAAGCTCAAAATAGTCACAACCTAAATAGCAATCTTCCTGACTCAGTTGTCCTTGATAAACTAAAAGCATCTGGAAATTGTGTTCCTGTATGGTGGATAGCACAAGCCTCATAGGAGGGTTCTTCACATTCCGCTGCTTGGAGCCAATTGTTTCTCACGTTGTTTGTAGAGAGTGTAGAGACTCTTGAACATCCCGACTGAATTGACAGCTACTTAGGTTTATTTATCTTGCGCCTTTTTTGGTTTTCTTTCCTAATCCTTTATACTTTCAACACATCCTGACTGTTGTGGGGTTTGAAAAAGAATAATAAATTACAGGTGCATTATGTAGAGTTATGACTACTTCTATCCACAACCTAAAGGGCTTAAAAACGGAGTAAGAGCCTGTAAATGAAAGTGAGGTTTCTAACTAATGAGTTGTAAACTTTAAGGTCCCTCTGCTTCATTCTTCACACATTGCCACTGCCACCTTTGAAAAGAGGAAAGCTCCTATGATTTCTGCCTTTGAAGCCCAGATGTTATGATGGAAGTTTATAATCAAGAAGTGTATGCAGTATATATAAAAGAGGAGAATTTCTTTGTAAACTGAGTCTTAGTTGCATTTTTCCCATTCCTTTTTATCTAAATAGAAGCCATTAATAGGATATTAGGTCATTTTTGATAACCTGATTTAATATTTAATTTCTCTTATTCATCACCGGTAGCAAAGTGTCATACTGAACATGATAAGCAAATGGGGAAACAGAAAAAACACAGGGCAGAGCACCTCATAGGGTGACACTGTATATTCAAAAGCACCGTGGCGATGAAGTTGCACACAGGTTTAAGCTCACCTGATGTAATTGTGAGAAGCCACAACCACTATAACAGCATGTAAATGGTATAATGTAAACTTGGCCGCTGCAGGAGACTCTCAGCCGCAGAACCCTCGGGTATGCGTAGTCATATGCAGAATCCAAATGAAAAAGGGAGATATGTTCCCGCGCAGACCATAAGTATAAAAGCAAATTTTATTGGTGTATATCCACAGGTAACGCGTTTTGAGAGCACTGGGCTCTCTTTTTCAAACCTCCAGGATACTTAAAACATGGTACACATCGAGATATGCTAGCATTGCTCTGGACTTCCACGTTGGTGTAGGACCTTTGCACATGTGCACTCTGATCAGCACCAACTTGGAAGTCCAGAGCAATGCTGGCATATCTCGATGTGTACCATGTTTTAAGTATCCTGGAGGTTTGAAAAAGAGAGCCCAGCACTCTCGAAACATGTTACCTGTGGATATACACCAATAAAATTTGCTTCTATACTTATGGTATGCGCGGGGACATATCTCCCTTTTTCATTTGGATTCTACATACTGAACATGATGTCCCTTTTGTGGGCAAAAGGTTATAGAGTTGCTAGACACATTGATATGTAGTTGTCTATAGAAAGTAACTATCTTAAACAGAAAAGGCTGTCATTTACTGATTTAACCAGTGCTTTAACAGGCAGCATTATCTTTGGCTGGTCTCCCTGAGATTTGTGATATGTTTCCCACATGACTCTACTAGGCATTGCTCCCACCAAGCCAGAATCCTACTCCACACTGATGAGGGGTAACACCCTGAAACAGCTGTCTGTGAATCGATACCCAGCCTTGGTCTTTCCCTTGTCATTATATTGATTTATAGGGCCACTTAATAAGGTGGTTTTTCTACAGGAGCCACCCCTTGGTTGGGCCCTTTCTGGAGGGATATCTGGATAGTCTTCTGTTTTGAGACTCTTAAATCAGGCTCCACAGGCTCTTTTTTTGCATATTCATGTTTCCCAGGGAGCAATGTACCTAGTATTTCACTGTATTGAGCACTTTAACCTGCAGCCAACAGTGTCATTGGCTGGTCTCCCTGAGATTAGTGATCTGTTTCTCTTACGGCTCTACTAGGCATTGCTCCCACCTAGCCAGAATCCTGCTCCAAACTGATGAGGGGCAACACCCCGAAACAGCTGTCTATGTGTCCTAACTTCCCAATTCACCATAGTGAGTGAGTTGACATGTCTGTGCAGCTGCTACTCAATGAATAGCAGCCGCACAAAACTGATATGTGAGTTTTCCGTGCAGCTTGTTTGAATCCTGGTCAGAGTGCAATTTGCAACAACAGTTGTGATTTATACTAAAGATACGTTGTGTGAACATAGCCTAACAGTGTCAGCAGTTTGGAACATGGATTGCAGCTGACACACTCCGTTAAAGAGGTTTTGTACAACTTGACAAAAGTTTTTATTAGTGAGATTAAAGTTTGCATTGTTTCTGATGCCTAAGTCTTTTTCCCAAAATAGAAAATGTAAAGACTTTGTTGTCTGGAGCAGCAGAATCACTTTATTATATAGTTTAGAGAATCATTTGTGAATTGGTTTAAGCATAAATATAAAGATTCAAACCAAAAAGGTTTGTACTGAAAGAGAAAGGAATTTTCACCAACAAACTCGCTGCCTAAAGCGCATCTTTCTATAGTCAATCTCTTTTATTTCATATACTCAATCTGTCAGAGATCTTGACACGTTCCTCTATAAATCATCAGTAGAGCATATTCTTCTATGATTCAGGAATACATCAAGATTCAGATCTACCATTCACTCAGTTTTCTTACAATTTAACTTTATGTATGCCAAGGATCACTTGAATTGTGACAACCTTGTATTTTACACTACATCACGGAGATTGTAAAGAATCACAAAATAGTGCTACGTATTAATGAAATGATACTACTTTAACAATATTATTGAATTGAAAAGAACGATACACAAGGAAAGAATGATAACAACGTTAAATGTTTCATGATTTTATCAAGAAAATTAAGCTCTGACTTTTTACCCAATTTGTGTTGCTGTTTTCGGGGTTTTGACCAATCCTACACTGGAGGAATATACTTCTGCACTGTTCTACAATAGTAATAAAATTGCCTCACAGTGTTTTTGTACAATATTTTAAAACAATCAATAATACTAGCAATAGAAAAGCTTTTGATATATCTTATTAGACAAAAACACTTCTTTCTCTTCTTGTAAAGTGAATGCCTTTTAACCCTTAGCCGCACCGAGACATACAGTAATGTTTCGGTGTTGCACTTCCAGTATAAAGGAAGATCAGGAGACAACCTCCTGTTATACAGGGTAGACCTCTGTTATTACGTGTAGCAGAGAGGCACTGCTTCATGCTGGCATGGCCTGATCGCTGTTTTAACACAAATTACACTCTTAGATCCAGTTTTCAAGTCTGAGGGCTCTAAGGCTTTAAACATGTCACCTGGTGGTCTAGTGGTGATCACCAGTGTCTGGTGGGGTCCCGGTGCCCGATCCTCTTCTTATAACTAGATATAACATATTGATCACACACGGTGAATGGCACAGACAAGAAGAAGTTCCAAACTGCCAAAATCGTGAAAAAAATAGCAAATGAAGAAATAATTATAGAGTCCAATACAGACCAAAGTATGGGTATATTGTAGCACTATGGACATACAGCAGTAGGTACGCTGGTCTTTATACAAGCACAGCTGCACAGAACTTTATTGATAGTAGGAAATGACAGGATGATAGGACATAAGGGATTTACTTTTCAGGCAGTGTATATCATCTCCAGCATGTAGAATCACTTTCTCTCTGCTGTACAGAGCACATGCTAAGCCCAGCACCCACTTCCTGTATTCTGTCCTGATGTACCTGTTCCCGGAGGCAGATTTCCTCTGTCAAAAAAAATGGACAGCAGACTGCAGAAAAGTGTCACCCCTAGCTGTTTTCTAAGGTAAGGGGTAATTTTTGTGAATGATCTACAAATACGTTCGGAATCACATCAAATAAAGGGAAGTTGTTTAAAACAACAAAAGTGACCATTTTAACTTCCATTCATTCGACTCATCTGAGATGCCTTTAAAAATCATAAATCAAAAAACTATGAGACAATAATTTAAAACTGCACTGAAAAGGGTTGAAGGGGTGTTTCTCTCAAAGAAGAATAGTCATAGGATATAAAGGAACTAAAAAAATTTTAAAAAGGAAAAGAGAGTAGGCCTAGATTAGGACTGGTCTGCTGCTGGACTTCAGGAGGTCAGCACACAAAGATGTTGCTAATTTAAAATCCATCACAGATTCTTTAAGTTTAAATTTTACAGTATTAAAATTTGGATTTTGATACTTTTGTGGTCTGAATTACATGCAGTTTTACCAGAATTTCTGATATTGTCACAAGTTACATGTAATTTGAGAAACCTTGAGGTCACTTGTAAGTCACAGTAACGCCATGATTTTACTGTGAGTTACAGATGAACCCGTGATGCAACAAAGCCCTGGCATTACACAAATCTATAAAGTAGCTTAGCTACATGTTTTTTCCTTTGACTCCACATAGGCGGAAAAGAACAGCTGAATAAAGTGAGGTTTGCTTATTTACATACAGCCCAGTTAGCTTTAATCAGCTGCCTAATCAACATTGACCACTGAAGAAGAAAGCTAACCTGCCTGTTTCTACATCTCAAGCGCAGAATTCCCTAACCCTTGTTTGCCTGTCCCAAGGCTGATGTGTTCTTCTGTATGAAAACTTTATGGACTTTTCAAAGAGAATCTTCAAAAAACAATTCCCATTCTCCCTTCTCTAGGGAAGATGCCCCAGTTTACAATGCTATATTAAAGTTAATGTATATAACAGCACAAATAATGCATGTATGGGTATATTTTTAATCGGGTTACTGAAATATTCATTTAAGCACCAGACTAAAACAAAGTCCTATGAAGCATGAGCGCTATCATTTCACAAAAACAAACTTGATTGATTCTATGGTAACTTCTGAGGAGGAAGAAAAGTATTTTATAGCTACATCAATGAAGGGCTAAAATAGCAGTGAGCCTTTTCCACAATTAGTATCGAGCAGACTTGTACTGTTTGGGTTCGACAATTTTCTCGGAATCTAAATGCTTGGCGTTTGACAGACGAAAACTTGAAAAGTTGGATGGCACCGAAGCAATTCTTGGAAAACATTGATACATCCATAGTTTGGAAAGTCTGCTTAACACTATTCATAATATGACTCCATCATACTGTGAAAAGCGTCACATGTTGTCTAAAAATAAAGAAGGCATCACTTATGGAAAGCTCATGAGATATGCAAAGAACTGCTAATACCCAACAGCCCCTTTATAAGAAAAAAAAAAGAGATGGATCACTGGATTGTTTTAGATATGGAAGACGTTACAATTTTTCCAACTTACAATAGTCTTTCCAGGCACATTGTAATTTGAAGCCAGAGTTGACATACAATGCACCAAACAGTCTAGATCTGCAGCACATGTGGTTAGATGGATGACCCTACCAATCACTGTGGGCATTACACTGGTTATATCCAGAAGTGCATGCACTGGATGGGTGTCTTATAGCACCTCTCTACAGTACCAGGTGAGATCAGCTTCATTGTGGCACACCATGTATACTCTCCAGAACCCTAAAAAAAGGAACTGCCCTCTACGGCTTTCTGACTGAGATATGTAAGGTCTTCGATATCTCATATTTTATTTCTATTTTTTTTTATTTTTTTTTTCGTTTTGGAACAGCATTTTGGGGACCAATTACTCCTTTTCCAAACAACTTTCAAACTTTTGCAGCCCTGTGTAAAATTGGCGTGGCCTAAAGTGTGGATGGCCTAAAGTGTGGATGCCCTAGGCCTGTACAGCCTCTCTTTTCCTCCTCACCACCCTCCCCATCATGAGGAATGCCCCTGGGTAGGGTATCTCCTAATTACCATTTGTCTGAACACTGTACATGTGCTGGATCGTTAAGGCCCATAAGCAGTGTTCAGAAAAGGGATGACTAGAAGAAATCCTACCCAGGGAAGTTCCTAATGAGGAGGAGGGCAGTAAGGAGGAACAGAGAGGAAGTGCAGGCCTAGGGCACAGGGTTGCAAGTTTAAAAGTTGTTTTTTTAAGACAATAAATATCTGCCAAAAGGACAGCAGTACAGATCTTGGATTAAAAGCAGCTATCCAATGGTACCAATGGTCCAATACAATGACACTAGTTTTATACCATCTAAACTGCCATTGTTTGGGGGGATAGGATATGTCGGCAGTAATGTAAATTGCCAATGCCACACAGCCAGGCACCTTTAGCCATACAGTCACACAAAACTTGGTAAAATTAAAAAGTACAGTAAGAGCAAGTAATTGAGAAACATGGATGAAAATGAGAAATGACTGGTAATACAATATCGTTTGTTATGCATCAAGCCCCAAACAAGCATCAGTCAGCTTGCCATGTAACAACACTTGTTTCAGGGGTGTAAGTTTAATAACGCTGGTACTGCCAACCTTCATTTTCTCTTCCCATATGGATATAAAACAAATGAGCTTGTGTTATTGAATTCTCTAAATCTGTCACGCTCCAAAAAAACTCTTCAATTCTTGTCATTTTTGTTGCCATTTAGTTTCACAATTTGATGGTTGCAGAGCCCATAAAGCGTGTTTTTGTGTTTGGCGTCACATCATGCGTCCAGCATGTTATTATTATGAATCGTTTGAGCTAGAAATGGGAGTGTTCAGCAATCTGCAAGACATCAGCGGCATTAAAATCCTGACACATGATCCACAATCAGTAAACTGTTGTTTTGTAGCAGCAGCTGCTGGGTGAAATTGATGCGGCTGATAGTTCTCCTCATATTGTCCCATAAAAGTTTATTTTTGTCTTTCTGATGTTTATTTTTGCAGCGACAGCTGCTTCTTGTTCTTTAAGATGGGAAATAAAACATTTTTTTTCCGTGTATTTGAGTGAAATGGAATGTGAAGATAAGAATGTATTTTAGATTTCTCAAATATAGAAGGAGTCGTAAGCTCTTTATCCACTGTTTATCTTGTTGCCATCAAAATTGCATTATTTTGAGCTCCCGTTCTTAACATTGTTACAAGTAGCTTTAAAATACAGACAATGCCAATTTTGTTTTGTACAACAGAATCACTATGTGCAGTCTTCAAATCTTAAAGCTGTAAAGTGAACCAGTGTTTCCTACTAGGACTACAAGTAACAATATGTCATTACTATTATGTAAGTTTTTTTTGTATTCTATAAAAATAAATAAAAAAAACAGACCTTATTAGAACTTGGCATATTTGGGTATATTTAAGAGGTTGTTTGAGGGTAAAACCATAAAAAAAGCCTATTAAAACAGAAAACAAAACACCACCAGTCAGTGACAGTGTGTGCTGGCATGTGACCACTGCAACCAGTCACTGGTAGGAGTGGTGGAGGACCACCAAGCATCAGTGCTGGCGCAATGAGGAATTTAACAAGTGTGTTTTTTACTTTATTATACTTGCTGTAATTTTTAGTTTTATACTTACAGTGGTTATCTGCAGGTAAATTATATACTGACTCTACTGATGACACTACTCCTGTAAGGGGACTGAATATGAGTAAGATCATATGATAACACACAGGAACATGCCTTTAGTGGGTGCAAAGGTAGCAGTGGAATCTTGGCTCTCCTGCTGGAATGGGGCAAATGCCCCTCTGTAATGCACAAAGTATTCTCAATCAATAGCACACAGTGTGGACGGGGCCAGTTACAGATCTTGCATTAGGGCCCAAGGGGCTTTAGGTTATGCCTCCAATACATACATTGCACCACATCATGCATCTATCAATGTGCATCTATGTTTTGGCACTTTCATCATATAGCCCAGTGCTCCACAAACTGTCCTACACCTTATGGCTATGTTCACACATCGTTTAACGGACGCTGTTAAACAGCCGTCCGCTGGGCTTTCACAATTGATTTGCAGGCACCTGCAAATCAATTAGCCATTCACTTCAATGCAATGTGCGGTCGGCATCTATACAGTTAAATAGCCGGCACATACGATCGCTGTGTGCCGGCTATTGGAAGTTAGCGCCGCCAGGAGCGGAGAGAGTGAGGGCGGGTGGACAGAGGAGGTGACACCAGGGGGGCCACGCAGAGCACATGGCAGGCACTCAGCTCACTGCCTGCCATGTCTTCTGCTGTGTACTTTATGATAAGCCGCTCTACTGCGCGGCTTATCATAAAGTATCGAATACCAGGAAATCCTGGTATCGAACCGAAAATATGCCCCGAAAATCGATAGTAGAATCGATTTTTCGTTGCATCGTGCATCCCTACTTGGAACAAACTTTCAGCAGATGTGGTTGGTAAATCTACAATAAAAGAATTTAAACATGCCTGGGATAAACATATATCTATCTTAAGACAATAGGAAAGGAAATACTAAAAGGGCAGACTAAATGGACCTAGTGGTCTTTTTCTGCCGATAATCTTCTGTGTTTCTATGTTCCACAATGTATGGAGCTAAAAACCTCAAGTCTGTACATTGTAAATCACTATTACAGGGGTCTTAATTGTGTAGTTTTATAGCAAGAGGCAGTACAGTAGAGCAGCTTTAAAATGTCTGTCAAACAGGAAACTAAACTGCGAGATTCATCTCAAAAAGACGGAACAGATATTGAGCAGATCACTTCCATTCATTAAGGAAATACACCGCAGTCCGATAAAGAAGATTTGTAAGGTTTCCAGCTCCCATCAATTTTAAGAGAAGTACTACTTAAACCAGAAAAATATTACTTGTGGAAAAACCATAAATCACTGCTATTGTATAAGCAACACTTGGTAGTGGAAGCTTTTCTACAAAAGTGTTAATATGTCATTATAATCTAGCACATTATCAAAGCTGAGAATAAACACACAAAGTGCAACTTCCTGAGAAGAAAGTCTAAACATTTAATAATATAAACTCCTCTGACTAGAACAGACTTGGACACATAACACACCACTATTTCAAGCATATTTCCAGACATTTAAACTAAACTTTTAAGAATATGTGTCTCTGAGTAGAAGCTTCTAAATAGAAATCACAGATGATTTAGCGGCCTATAGATTTTAAACATTCAACTGACAACTACTGTACCTCTCTCCGGCACACTATACACATGTATGCTCAGCTTAGCATACACATCAGATAGTCAGCCAATTCTGCTGGGATGCAGAACTGCATTTCATTCGGACAAAAATATTTAATACATGGCTGGGGTGGTATAAAAAAACATAAAATAAAGATGTTCACCTGCTTTCATACATTCTGAGAGCTCAGGGTCCCCACATATCACCACTTTTTGGTTCTTCTGATATATCTACCCCACTGGAACTGCTCTGCAAGTTACTGGCTGCAGCATTGACCGGCCTAAGTCAGTGATTGGCTGAGCAGGCAGTTCCTGTGGGGTTCAGAGAAACCAGAAAGAAGCAGTGATTGGTGGGAACTCTGGGCTGTCAAAATGGGAGTTGCAGAGGATAAGAGCAGGTGAATATCACTTTTATATTTTTTACAGCATTCCAGCCATATAATAAATACTTTTTTATCCTAATGGAATTCAGTAATGTGCACTTGTTTAAAGCAAATGTACAAGCAGGTACCACCATGTTAACATCAATAGACTGGCGTCGGCATGGGATGCTGAGGCTGTGGTCCTTTCTTTAAACCATGGCCTGGTTCCTGTGCACAGCGCCGGTCTATTTTTAGTCACCAGCTCGGCTTGGAGCACTGGAGGCAGGCCGGCCCACCCCTAGTGGGAGGGAATCCCCTCCCCTCTGTGGCGCAGCTCTATTGATTCTAATGGACCAGCGCCATGCACAGAAAACGGGGCACTGTTTAAAAAAAAAAAAAAAAGGACTGCGGCACCAGCATTCCTGCGCCAGTCTACTAATGTTGAAATCTTAAAGCAATGTACCTGCTGGTACATTCGCTTTGGGGTTTGTGAGCCTTTGGAGCAATAGATGCATGGGATTGGGGGGAAAAGGAGTACCACATCTTTTTTTTTTTTTACACCTCCACCAGCTCCTAATAGAAAAGGGAAAATCACCAGAAAAATGCCACACTGACACAGATAGCATAAACAAGAAAGTAGTGGAATCCAGGCTCACGTGTATAGACAGGAAGCTTTGCCTCCTCTAAATACAAATAAACAATGTTAATCAATGTTCCAAGATCTAGAACATTACAGCTACATGGTTTGCATCATCTAAGGGGGTAAAAAGGTGATTGTCTCCAATTTCTTGTTGGTAAATTTATGCGAGCATTATGGTATTCTGAGTACCATGATCACTCTACCTAACACAAAGATGTCTAACTCTCTCAGCCTCACTGCTCAGGAGGATCTACCTCAGAGTATAACAAGATTTTTTTTTTTTTTTTTACATGCAGCTTAACAACAGCTGACTTCTCCAAAAATTATTTTACAAGATTTAAAATTCTATTAAAGGATATTAAAATTGAGAAAATTATGTGGAAAGACATAGGATGTCCTTAATAAAACAGTAGACTGTAGAATTTGCTAATATATATGTAAATTATATCATATCATAGCTAAAGCCATTGGACTGAAAAGCTGTTTGCAGTCCCCTGGGAAATGCAATTTGATATCATGCTTTTCATTTTCTGACCACATACTCAGCATGAAGCAGAACAACAAACGCAGAAACAAAAAACACGACATCAAAAAGGAAACTGGACACTCTGTATTATTTTTTTTTTTTAATATTATAAGTGGTATAAAATAATTATTTCATCTATTTTGAATGCTTTAAAATGTTGCTTAATGTAAAACCAAACCTTATATTAACCAAATTATTATGTTCACGGTTGTTAATTGGTGTGTACATTATATAATTTATACAATTGATTAGGATTTTGTTAATACCAGCACCTACCAATGTACTATAATTAACTACGCACTGGAATATACCTGGGTAGCCAAGTACGGGATCAGGTAAAGTGGCATCGCACATAAGAGTAATGATGCAAATGAGACTTTTTTTGGAAGTATTTCTTTATGGTAAGGATGGTAAGTTGGAGGTCGAGGTAAATCCTTAGCTACATCTACTGTTAATATTTTGGCAACTACCACGTGTCCCATGTAAAGAAAGCAGTCCCATATAGCCAGAGTTTTAAATTAGGAAGGAATAATGCTATTTACCTGAAGAACTTACATTTATGTCAATAGATGGGAACATTGCTACTTCACTTATCTGTTAATGGAGTGGCCCCCATACATATTACATGGTCCACTGGTCCCTCTAAAGGGTTTTCTTTCATTCTGACCCACAGCGGCACATCTCCTCCACACCTGGCCCTGCATGATTGATGTACTTAGAGAGTGCAAAAGATTCCAGCTCAAAGCGACTCTGTACCCACAATCTGACACACACCCCCCCAAACCGCTTGTACCTTCGGATAGCTGCTTTTAATCCAAGATCTGTCCTGGGGTCCGTTTGGCAGGTGATGCAGTTATTGTCCAAAAAACTACTTTTAAACTGGCAGCCCATGCCAAATGGGAGTACCTGTGCCCTAACTTTGCACCACCCCTCTGTCCCTCCTCCCCATCATTAGGAATGCTCCAGGCAGATTGCCTCCTATTCCCCACCTGTGTCAGCCCGGCAAATGGGCTGGATCGTTAAGGCAGCTGGGCAATGTTCAGCATGGAGAAAATGTTCCAGTGGCATTCCTAATGATGAAGAGGGTGGGGAGGAGAAACGGAGGGGTGGTGCAAAGTTAGGGCACAGATACTCCTGTTTGGCACGGGGCTGCCAGTTTAAAAGTATTTTTTTTAGGACAATAACTGCATCACCTGCCGAACGGACCACAGGACAGATCTTGGATCAAAAGCAGCTATCCAAAGGTACAAGTGATTTGGGGGGGGGGGGTCAGATTGTGGGTACAGAGTCCCTTTAAAGGAAACCTTTCACCCTGGCATCCGGGGCAGAGCCCGCCTGACCCCTCGGTATAGCCCTGGATACTCACCCCATCCTGCAAGTCCAGCCGCACAGAAAACGCTGCCTGTTGGTCTGCACGTGTGATATGTAAATGAGAAGAGATGAGTCTAACGTCCATAGAACGATTTCCTATGGACTTTGGACTCATCTCTTGTCATTTACATATCACGCGCAGACCGTCGGGCGGCAAATTTTTCACAGCAGGACTGACTTCTGGAGCAGAACTTGCAGGACGGGGTAAGTATCCGGGGCTCTACCAAGGGGACGGGCTGGCTCTGCCCGGGTGTCAGGGTTAAAGGTTTCCTTTAAAGTCTTATGTCTTATTGCATTGCTGAGAACTGGTACTGCAGGGGAAAAAAACTGTAGGTAACTCTAGCTTTTTTAAGAAGTACTTATGTTATTGCTGCTATCTACAGCATTTACAAATCATCTGAAACATTGTAAAGAAAGTATAGCGGGTACTCCTCCCTGTTCTTTTACAAAATCCCCAATCTTTATTTTAGACCTTTAAAAAGTTCAATGAGGCTTGCCCTCCTGATTGATTCCTATGTAGCTTACGTGGTAGAGGCCAATAGTGCATCACTGTCAGTGAGAAGCACATAAAAGGTAACACCTGACATACACATTTGTCTTTGTTTAAACAGCAGTCAATATTATTTCAGAAAAGGTCATATAACACATAGCTTTGTATTGATTTTAGCAAATGAAAATCTATATGGCCTTGTACTGATATTAGCAACCTCGTATGAGAAATCTTAAGCTTAAACTTCATGCAAACACATCATCAAAAAGGCAAGCAAGATAAAAGGTAAAAAAAAAAAAAGCAGAACACTGTATGACATAAAAGATGCCATGCATATAAAGGTTCATTTAAAGTCTACCCACATAAATGATGAATGTATAGTGCCAATTTATACAACTGTATATGGTGTAGTTTCAGATGTCAACCACTAACTTCCATAGTAAAATAAAAGTATGCTTTTTTCAGAATCTCATGGTATTGAACA
This sequence comes from Dendropsophus ebraccatus, assembly GCF_027789765.1. NCBI lineage: Eukaryota > Metazoa > Chordata > Amphibia > Anura > Hylidae > Dendropsophus > Dendropsophus ebraccatus. The sequence goes on from NC_091455.1 coordinate 165,375,728, forward strand.
ACAGAGCTGAATACTAGTCAGAGGCCCATTGTACTGGTTTTGGCACAAAATGCATAAATGAAGGTCTCAATTGCTACTCCTTACCATTATCGTACATTTGGACCAGTATCTTTTATTGAGCACATTGAGTAAACATTCATAGTGCAGAGAAAAAAAGCCATTACTGGCATCAAATGTTTCCTATATCTGTATTTATGTTTTGCACAATATTAAGGAGAAATTTTGGACTATTTCTCCTTGCAATTCTGTTTAAGTTTGTCAGTATTTCTTGGAAGTGTTGCATGCACAGCCTCCTTAAAGCCATTCTAAAACGCTAAGATTCCTTATCTTTTATTTTTAAAGTGAATGTACCAGTTCCCTAAATAAATCCTGGTGGTGCCATAAATTTTTAAAATGCCTCCTGGTTCCTGCCATCGGCATCTGTTTCTCGATATGCAAACAGGGCCCGCTAGGTGCACTGCAGGAGGGCCTAGTGCCTACAGTACACTGATTCCCCTCCCCTCTCTGATGTGCCTCCTTCAGAATCAAGTCTGGCCGCTTCAGCAAGGGGAGAGGATATTGGTTTACTGGGCCCTATTTGCATATCGTGAAACTGGCACAGATTGCGGGAAACAGGAGGTGGCTTAAAAAAATGGATGGTGCCACCTGGATATAAGAACTGATGCCGACTAGATAATATAAAAAATATATATTTAGGGAAGTGGTACATGTGCTTTAACCACAGATTTACTTGCGGACTTTGACTCATATTGTTACCTAACATTAACCTTACTCATTGGACTTCTGCTCTTATTTGCATTGCAATATTTTGACATACCATTAAATTCCTTGTTACCTCAAGGACTGCATGGCATCCTGGTGTACTTCAATGAACTGCTCTTGAAGAAGTCTTAAAAAAAAAGACTGGAGAATATGATAATTTTCTAGCAAACAGGGACAGGGAGGAAAATAATAATAACCAATTGCTACTTGTCTTTCCCTTGCCTTCACAGCGCAGGCCTACCACTCCCAGACTCCCGTCGGGCTCCTGGATCTAATTCTGCAGCAACATCACAACTCGGATGATGGATTTCCCACTAAGTCAGTCAGTGACTGGGGCCAGACACTACTCCAGCCACTGATTGGCTTAGCGGGCATCAGGGCTGTGGAGTCGAAGTCTGAGCTAGTTTTGGCTGGAGTGGGAGTCGGAAAAAATGTACCGACTCGACTCCAGCTTTAAGAAAATCTTTTAAAAAATTTAGAATTGAGTTTTGATATGAGTTTTATAAGTTTTGCTCATCAATATATTTTAGGAGCAACATTCTAATAGGACACTGGCTCTATTAGATGAGGGTGGTCGGGGGGAAAGTTGTCGGTCACTATTTGGCAGTTTGTTTCTGAGCTGAAAGAGTCCATTGTGTGTGTGTGTGTGTGTGTGTGTGTGTGTGTGTAGATCTGTGCTGTTCTCTCTGAATGCTGGATGACTGCATATGAGCAGCAGTGTAACGTGGACATATCCTGTGTAATATAGAGGAGGAGGAGGAGAAGACATTGTCCTCATTGTGTTTTCTCTCTGGGAGAAGATAATGTGTTTGTCTTCAGTGTTCTATGGCTGCTGTATGTGTGTGAGTGAGTGTGTGTGTGTGTGTGTGTGTGCACTATGGCTGCAGCTGTGTGTGTGTGTGTGTGCTATTGCTGCAGCAGGCTGTGTGTGTGTTTGTGTGCTATGGCTGCAGCAGACTGTTTGTGTTTGTGTGCTATGGCTGCAGCAGGCCGTGTGTGTTTGTGTGGTATGGCTGCAGCAGGCTGTGTGTGTGTGTGTGTGTGTGTGTGTGTGTGTGCTATAGCGTGCTCCCACTGTGACCCCTCTATATCACTATGTGTGACCCGCTCTATAATTACTATGGCTAAGCCCTCTATATCACAGGTATCTGGCATTGTTAGCAGTGTGGCTTTGTGTATGGTGAATAGATAGAAACATAGAGGATTGTCAGCAGAAAAGACATCTTGCTCCATCTAGTCTAGTTGTGAGTAGCCCAGGACATGGAGGCTGGAGACTGGCTGCATCCACTGCACACACAGGAGAAGCTGCTTTATATACAGTATTCCTTTATTCACTCAGAAGTCGCCCCAGGATCATGTAGGACATTAGGTAGAAGCTGCTGAGCCAGTGTGATAAATAACTCCCCTGGTATCTGACTGGCCATTTATGAAGGAGCAGGAGTTGGAGTTGGGAGTCGGATTCGGTCCTAATAAAATTCAGGAGTCTGAGTCGGAGCTGCAGCTTACCGACTCCACAGCCCTGGCGAGCATCCATCACCCAGGTCAGGTATTTCATCATTTCCTGAAAATTACAATTTTCACTGTAGTTCTTTTTTAAAAGAACAACAGTAACATTGGTTCAGAATTTTCTACATCTAAATACAGTTTAAGGGTATGTTCCCACTACGTATATTTGAGGCTGTATGTTTGAGGCTGTATAGCAACTAAAACAAGGAGTGGATTGAAAACACAGAAAGGCTCTGTTCACATAATGTTGTAATTGAGTGGATGGCCATCATTTAATGGCAAATATGTGCTGTTATTTTAAAACAACGGCTGTTGTATTGAAATAAAGGCAGTTATTTACTGTTATATGGCGGCCATCCACTCAATTTCAACATTGTGTGAACAGATCCTTTCTGTGTTTTCAATCCACTCCTGGTTTTGGTTGCTATGAGGACCTGACATGAGGACCAAATACAGCCTCAAATATACATAGTGTGAACCCAGCCTTAAAAAACACTGGATTAATGTACAACACTGACCTTTACAGCCTTTTTTATTGTCACATTTTTTAAAGGTTTTTGAATGCTGTTTGCACTGGACAAGGTTCACACTAACTAATCTTTCTTTGATTGCCTTTATATAATGGCCACCACATCTGTGACGTTTTTTTCCCTGCACTGTGGATGTATATTCCTACTCATCCACATACTATTCATTATGAATAAAGAAATTAAGATAATGTCAGTGTTCGCTTCTATTTGCTACTGTGAGAACGGATCTTGATGGATCGCAGTAAATTTTATCCCTCAACAAAAAGGTGTTGCAAAGACCCAAGTATGTCCATTCAAGCAGTTTTTTCATTAACCTTTGATGTAAAATTTCTACGTAGATAAGTTAACATTTGACAGGTGAAAATGACTGCTATAGAGAAATTAATTTGCAGATTACATATGCCGGAGAGACAATTACTCAGAGAAGGGTGGTTATCTGTTACTGGAATTATGACTTTGAAACGCAGTTTGATTAAGTTGAGATCATGGCATGCTTGAGATCTTAGTGGTTTACTCTTCGTTATTAACAGATCAGGGAACACATCCCCTGGGGAGAACATGTTTACTTACTGTAAACTCAACTGGCAGCCAGCCAAACGCTCAATATGGGTTCTTAAAACACAGTAAGCTAGAACATATGCCATCTAAATGAATGTGCCGTTTTATTATCATTTGGTATATGTAATATTTTTTCCAATAAAGAGGAAACCTGTGATATTCACAGGTTTTCACCCTAGACTAATAATACCTATAAGCTATGTTGTACTCTTAAAGAGTCCAAGTCACACAGACACTTGATCAGTTGGGGTCTGGATATTCAGAGCCCCACCAATCGTTAGAATGAGGCAGGAGAAGAGCTCAGCTTCTGTCCCTGACTCACTGCTCTTTCTCGCTGCAGGAGACAGATGATATACACTCACCGGCCACTTTATTAGGTACACCATGCTAGTAACGGGTTGGACCCCCTTTTGCCTTCAGAACTACCTCAATTCTTCGTGGCATAGATACAACAAGGTGCTGGAAGCTTCCTCAGAGATTTTGGTCCATATTGACATGATAGCATCACACAGTTGCCGCAGATTTGTCGGCTGCACATCCATGATGCAAATCTCCCGTTCCACCACATCCCAAAGATGCTCTATTGGATTGAGATCTGGTGACTGTGGAGGCCATTTGAGTACAGTGAACTCATTGTCATGTTCTAGAAACCAGTCTGAGATGATTCTAGCTTTATGACATGGCGCATTATCCTGCTGAAAGTAGCCATCAGATGGTGGGTACATTGTGGTCATAAAGGGATGGACATGGTCAGCAACAATACTCAGGTAGGCTGTGGCGTTGCAACGATGCTCAACTGGTACCAAGGGGCCCAAAGAGTGGCAAGAAAATATTCACCACACCATGACACCACCACCACCAGCCTGAACCGTTGATACAAGGCAGGATGGATCCATGCTTTCATGTTGTTGACGCCAAATTCTGACCCTACCATCCGAATGTCGCAGCAGAAATCGAGACTCATCAGACCAGGCAACGTTTTTCCAATCTTCTACTGTCCAATTTCAATGAGCTTGTGCAAATTGTAGCCTCAGTTTCCTGTTCTTAGCTGAAAGGAGTGGCACCCGGTGTGGTCTTCTGCTGCTGTAGCCCATCTGCCTCAAAGTTGGACGTACTGTGCGTTCAGAGAAGCTCTTCTGCCTACCTTGGTTGTAACGGTTGGCTATTTGAGTCACTGTTGCCTTTCTATCAGCTCGAACCAGTCTGCCCATTCTCCTCTGACCTCTGGCATCAACAAGGCATTTCCGCCCACAGAACTGCCGCTCACTGGATGTTTTTTCTTTTTTAGACCATTCTCTGTAAACCCTAGAGATGGTTGTGCGTGAAAATCCCAGTAGATCAGCAGTTTCTGAAATACTCAGACCAGCCCTTCTGGCACAAACAACCATGCCACGTTCAAAGGCACTCAAATCACCTTTCTTCCCCATACTGATGCTCGGTTTGAACTGCAGGAGATTGTCTTGACCATGTCTACATGCCTAAATGCACTGAGTTGCCGCCATGTGATTGGCTGATTAGAAATTAAGTGGTAACGTGCAGTTGGACAGGTGTACCTAATAAAGTGGCCGGTGAGTGTATATTAAGTGTCACTGTCGTTATAACTTCTAAAATATAAATCAACAGTAGATGTTATATAAAGCACATTTGTAATTAACATTCTTTTTTTTTTTTTGTTATCCTGTTTTAAAATAAAAGTTATACTTACCTAAAATCCAGGTCCAGTCTCCTGTAGGCTTTTTTTAGTCTTTTTGGAAGTCCCAGCCAATACAGAATGCCACGGTTCAATGCATCAATCAATGAAATGATTGTCTTCCTGTTTATAGTCTCTTTTTTTCAACTAGCACAAGATTAAAAAGCTGTCTTCAGGAGACTGGACCTTGATTTCAAGTGAGCATAGCTTTGTTTTAAAGCATAACTATAAAAAATAATTAATGTGAGATGGGAAGAACAGTGAACTAAGGAAAGAGGTGGTTAGTTAAAGAAGCAGTTCACAAAAAATTAATATGGCCCCCCCCCCCCAGTAGGCGCTAGCACGTATACTCACCGCAGTTGATCGGTGCCCCATGGCGCTGCTTTGTTCCGGTTTTGCGGCGCGTCTGCTGTGACTCCTCTTCTCTGTCCTGTGATTATATGCCAGAAGTCACTCGCTTCAATGCATTCTCTATGGAAGCACGTGACTTTTGGTGTTCAATTACAAGACAGAGAAGAGAAGTCACTGCAGAAGCTGAAGTGAGCGCCCGCCAGATTTGAACGGCGCCGCGGGACTGCAACGAAGCTGCGCAGCGGGACACCGATCAGCTGTGGTGAGTATATGTGCCAGTGCCTACCAAAGGGGGGGGGGGGGCAATAATAATTTTTTGTGAACTGCTTCTTTAAGTATGTCTTCTGACTCATTCTTTAAATCGGTGGGGTATGAACACCAAGACCCTGTACATCTTTACATGCTGTGGCGTTTAGAAAAAAAACTGTGGGAAATTTATCATTTGCAGTGTATGTTCCACCAGCCTTATGTATGTTTTTGCATAGTGTGTGTATAATTTGCTAAAAGTTGCATGTAGCCCAATAAATTTGGGCAAATCCAGACAAACTGACACTGTAAAACACACAAACAGGATTAATTAGAGGTTGGGAATATTTACTCAAGAGGTAAAAAGTTGCACATAATATTGCTTTTCTCTACTGATGATTTTTTTAAAGGTTTATAATCTCTGCATGCATCAATTGAAGTTTTATTTTATATAATTAAGAACCACCTGTTTTTTGTTCTCCTCAGCTGGAGACTCCCTCATATACTCACCTATTATAATCGCTTTCCTGCAGTGCCGATCTTGCTGGCACCCTCTTCTCTTCTGAAGACCATGTAAGAAGCCAGTGTCTTCTATGCACCTCTATGAGAGAGTTCTCAAAGAGATGCATCGAAGATACTGATTTATGGTCTTCAAAAGCCCTGGTGAAAAAAGGGGCTTAGAAGGATCAGTGGGATCTAAATAGCATTAGGGCACTGGAATAATGCCGCACTACAGGAAAGTGATCATCACAGGGGACTATACAGGGGAGCATGCAACCCGGGAGCATAATTAAGAAAAAAAAGCGGAATGCTACTTTAACAAACCTTTCTCCAGTTAACCTTAACCAAGGGTCATCCATTTATAATAAGAAGAGCAGATACATTTTTTGATCCAAACTATATATAATACCACCTTTACAGAGCCAATTTATTAATGATCTGCTGCGAAGAATAAGACATATTAGAATCTATATTAATGTATCATTTAATTTCTACTTACTTGCTGGAGATGGAGTACTGCAACTGCTTGTGGGAGGATGACCTTGGTATCCATGAAGTGGCAAAGGCAACCCACCAATGACCGAAGGAAACAGGAAGGGATAGTGGGTGGCTGGATAGTGATTCATATGTCCGTTTACAGCTGGTAGAGGACATGAACGACTGCTGGTTGTCATATTAAAATATCATCTTGTACCATATCTCATCTGTGAATAGAATGTACCATTCCTTCCAGCTGACAAATAGCTAGTTATTTGTCATGTAGAGGAAATACATTAAAAATGTATACAGAGTTTCAGCTTGTCGAGGAATGATTCCGGCAACAATCACACAAAATTTGATCAATGTCTTCGGTGTAAAGTTTCTGCAGATTAAAAAATCCACTAGTTATTTTTTTCTTCCAATTTCCTTTTTGGTTTAGTTGACAATATATTTAGTCAAGGATCCATGTCTGACTGTGATTTTTATATTATTCCCTAAAATAGAGAAGAGAAAAATTATAATAAATGAATAAAAAAAAAAATCAAGAGAGGCATTAAATAAAATTCACTTTGCAAAAAGACATTTTAATAAGTACAAAGCTTCAGAGCCGAAATGACAGTATTGTGTAAAAAACAAAAGCATTTGAAAGCCAAAAACCATTTTCATTAATGCATTTGTAGCAGCGATAAACAAATCATCTAATGTCTTGGGAAATATTTGCTGTCTTGTGCATTCTTGGGGAAAGGAATGGATGCCTTACACATGAAACAATGACCTAGATTTACTAAAATGATGAAAAGAGAGTTAAGAATTGCTAAACCTTGGTCTCTGTAGATACTTCTGAGCCAGTGATTCACACACACACGCACACTTCAGGACAGTTACGCTTGTCAATGTCAAATCGATACACTTCAACAATTTACATACACAAACTAAGGCTCTGTTTACACTTGCATTAAAAATGGATACCTAAAAAAAACCTGCCAACAGATTCACAGAATGGTTCTATCATATCCGTCATTTACTATAAAAAGAAGAGAAGCCATGTGTGAGTAGAGAGAATACAAAACTCAAAGCATGCTAAACATGGTATATTGTATCTAACCAGAATATCAAGACAACAGCCTAGCTGGAAGCACTAAGAAACAACACATGAAAGTGACACGGGTACAGCGACTGACAAAATCACTGCTAGGCAAGTTAAAAAGAAGGCCTTATTCTCATACTCCATAATCCATGGCACCTACAGAGCGTGAAGCTGCACAGTGGACCCACAGATCTCCAATCATCATGTAGCAATATGATGCTGGGAGAGCTGGAAGTGTTTAAATCTTGCAGGACTGTACTGATATAGCTGTGCTGCTGTATCGGTACTGCAAAGATTTAAAGGGAGTCTGTAAGTAGGTTTATTCAGCCTTAAATGAAGGCAGCATAAACTAGTAATAGAAATGCTGAACAGATCGGTGTATTACTTGTATGATTATGTTAAGCCGTTCTCCTAATATGCAGGAAAATAGGATTCTTGTCGCAGCCCTCCCACCAGCTGCTGATTGACATGTGACTGCCTATACACAGCATAGATAGATAACTTCCAATCAGCAGCTGGTGGGCGGAGTTTTCTGCTTCTCATGAATATTGAGGACTACTGCATGGAGAGGACTACTTATGGTTAATGTTATTTAGCAGGAGATCTCTGAATCAGCTGCACAGAACAATGTAAGTGATCCATCATTCTGCTCAGCTTCTCTGTCTCTAGTTTATGCTACCGTGAGAAAGGACAGCATAAACCTGCTGACAGAGTCCCTTTAACCCCCTTAACGACCGCGGGCGTATATTTACTGCCGCGGTCCCGGGTGCCGCATGTAGCCCGGGACTGCGGCTATTAGCAGGCACGGTCCGATCACCGTGCCCGTTAATCAAGTAATCAGATGCAGCTGTCAAGGTTGACAGCTACATCCGATTACTTGCTGCAGCCTATCCCTGGTGTCTATTGGCGGAGATCGTGTCGCGATCTCCGTGTCTTTTACCTGCCGGGGTCTCCGCCAAAATGGCGCTGATCCCGGCTCGGCACTCGGATACTTTCGGCTGCAGAAGCCGAAAGCAAACAAGTGCCAATCTTATTGATCTATGCTGTATTACTATATACATCAAAGATCAATGAGAGTTCAGTGTGCTTATACTAAAAGTCCCCCCGGGGGGCTTCTAGTATAAGTATAAATCTAGTATAAAGTGTAAAAAAAAAATAAAAAAAAGTGTCATTATTAATAAAAAGCCCCCTCCCCTAATAAAAGTCAGAATCACCCCCCTTTTCCCATGTAATAAATAAAAGTAAACAAATAAACATGTTTGCTATTGCCGCGTGAGTAATCGCCCATACTATTAATTTATCATATTCCTGATCTTGCACGGTAAATGGCATAAGCGCAAAAAAATCCCAAAGTGCAAAATTGCGCATTTTTGGTCGCATCAAATGCAGAAAAATTGTAATAAAAAGCGATCAAAACAACCAAAACAATGGTTTGAATTTTTTACAAGCCATCACATAATATAAAAGTTATACATGTTACATATCATTTTAATCGTAACAACTTGAGGAACATATATAACAAGTCAGTTTTACCCCAGGGCGAATGGTGTAAAAAAATACCCCCCAAATAAACACAATGCGTTTTTTTTTTTCAATTTCACCATACTTTTATTTTTTTTCTGGTTTTGTAGTGTATTTTAAGAAAAAATTCAGCCTGTCATTGCAAAGTACAATTAGCGGCACAAAAAATAAGGGCTCATGTGGGTTTCTAAGTGGAAAAATGCAAGTGCTATGGCCTTTTAAGCACAAGGAGGAAAAAACGAAAACGCAAAAATCTAAATTGGCCCGGTCCTTAAGAGGTTAAACGCTTTTGGATTCGTATTGATACAGGACACTGGGAGGTCCTGCAAGTTCACTGCATGGCTTCACACCCCATAAGGCTCATGGACTACGAAGCGTGGGAATAAGGCCTTAGGCTTTGTAGAAAGGTTTTACGTGGTTATATTAATGTCTTTTAAATGCAAGAACATTGTAAATTTCATCACTACTTTTGTTATTATAATGTGGAACTTCATTTAAGAAGACTTTTAGCCAGCTCTACAGAAATTGTGGCTTGTAATCACTAAGAACACTTAAAGTACACGACCAAAAGAATGTCAGGGCTTATTGCTGATGAAAATGCGTCCAGGCATTATGCAGAGCTTAGAAAGAAGAAGGATTTTCCCTAATAACCTATACTATCATTGATCCTCTCAGTCCTCTCGTTGTATAAGGTACATTAGAACAATAAGCTTATGAATGAGGTTACATTGGGTTGTTTTGACACATATTTAGTATTTTATTTTTTAAAGTGGGTTATTTAGTTGTAGACAGTATATTGCCTCAGGCACTGCTTCTGCGGCTCTGCTTGAAAACCAGAGGAAAGAGCCTTGGGATCTACTGCTGTCCACAATAAAGGAATGAGTATTTCCATTTTATATTATTTACTACAGCTTTCCTATAAGGGAACACTAGTCCTACAAGTACAGAACTATACATCTTCCATCTAAATATATACAGTATTGTATATAACTCAATCCATATGACTTTTATTTGTGCGAGTCTTACATAAGCGTTTGCATTTACACCCTTTTATGAGGCAAAGTTCACACCCATGTCACATGTACATTTAGTCAACCAAATAGTAAAACCCTTATCTCTCAGAAACAGAGTGGCGTCACAAACAAAATTAAAATAGTGTTGGAGTCATGGCAAGAGAGGATTTAAAATTACAGTGGTACCTTGGTTTAAGAGTAACTTGGATTAAGAGCGTTTTGATATAAGAGCTCACAGTTTTTCAAAATTATGACGTGGTTTAAGAGCATTGCTTTGGTTTAAGAGTTCCCTGTACTGTGGGAGCGCGCATGGAGGAGGGGCATGGTCTGCATAGCGGGGTCTACAGCTCTGTACTCAGACCCAGAAGGTCTTCCTCACCTTCCAAATCATAGCAGATCCACTTCAGGCTGGGGCTTGCATCAGGGGACAGGACTGTGGAGGTAATCTCTCCATAGCTGTAACCCCTCTCTCCCCGGACAGATAGTGCTGTTATACTGTGCCCACACATCTGCCCTGTTCATTCCTCCATGCTCCCTGCAGTCTCTGTCAGCCCTTGTGTTTCCCATCCTCTCCATTACTGTACAGTAACCTATAATATCACATATTCTGCTGTTTCTGAATGTTTGTTTCATTAATTTTACATGTTATTCAAAATAATAAATCATTATTTTTGGAGTGTGGAACCAATTATCTGCATTTCTGTGATTTCTTATAGGAAAATTTGCTTTGGTTTAAGGCTATGTGCACACTGAGCAATTCTCGAGGAATTGAAGCAGAAAGTATTCAGGCAGAATTCAAGCTGAATTTAAGCCCCCCATTGACTTCTATAGGAATCCTCTAGCAGATCTACAGCAGAAAATTCTGCTCGGAAATTCTGCAGTGTGAACAACAGAGCAGAAAACCTATTGAACACAATGGGACTTTGCTCTGTACATATTTTACAGGAGGAATTTCAAGCTGAATTCCTCGCCTTTTCCTCAGTGTGCACATAGCCTAAGAGTGGATTTGGATTACAAGCACGGTCCCGGAACGAATTATGCTCGTAATCCAAGGCACCACTGTATATGAAAATGTTTGGGGCTTTTTTCAGGGTGACCACAGGTACGGTTTCAAGTGAAGTTTCTATTGCACTTATAGGGAACCAGTCACCTCCCGTGCCGGGGTGAATGCCGCCCGACCCCCCGCTAGAGACCCTTATACGTAGCCCTTCTCTCCAAGTCCCACGCCTGAAGCCAAGTCCCTGTCGGAAGCCGTGCGAGCGCTCCCGAGAAGAGTCTGAGACCCATAGAGAATGAATGGCTCCATTCATGACTCTATGGACGTCGGACCCATCTCAGGAGCGTGTGCGCCGGGCTTCCGACGGGGATTTCTCCGCCCCGGGACAGGCTCCAGGCGCGGGGCTTGGAGAGAAGGGATAAGTATAAGGGTCTCTAGGGGGGGGTCGGGCAGCCTTCACCCCGGCACGGGGGGTGACAGGTTTCCTTTAAATTGCCTCTTTTTATAAGTTATAGATTAAGATCTTTTAACCCCTTAGCGACCCATGACGTATCTGATACGTCATGGTGCTGTGCGGGGCGTTCAGAGAGGGGTCCCGCCGGGACCCCGCTCTGAACGGCGCTGATCCAGGCTGACATGTGCAGCTGGGCAGCTGGGCAGTGCTGGGCAACAGGACCCGCGCCGGCTAATTAAGCCTCTAAGTGCAGCTGTCAAACCTGACAGCTGCACTTAGAGGATTTCCTCTGTGCATCCCTGGTGTCTAGTGGGATGGAACTCCCCCCGCGATGCGATCGCGGGGGGGAGATCCGTTCTTCTGCCCGTGCCGGGCCTCAGCGTCGGAATTTGACCGCGCAAATAATTTTTTCCCGGTTTCGCAGCATATGTTATGGAAAAATAATGCCTGTCATTGCAACGTACAATTGGTTTCACAAAAAATAAGTGCTCATATACGTCTCTAGGTGAAAAAATGCAAGCGCTATGGACTTATAAACATAAAATGGAAAAAGCAAAAGTGCAAAAACGGAAATTGGCTTTGACCTTAAGGGGTTAAAGATGATTTTTTGCTAGCTTGACTTTTCTTTTTTCTACACCCTCTCTAGGCTGCTCAGCCCCCCCATTGTTCCTGTTGGCAGCTCTATTTACTCCCTGCTGTTGTGCGACATTCGAGAGATCCACAAGAGCAATCTTTAATGGGTAACATTCTGTGTGCTGAAAAGTCTAAAGCTGACATCGTTACTACATGCGGCGGCAGTGAGCGGCTAAGTGCAGAGGAGGTTGCGGGGAGTCTGCCCGAGAGATCACTAGATCGTCCGGGCAGCCCATAGAGGATAGCGGTAGTCTGCTGCTGCCGCTCCTAATCCACTGAGCAAGGGCAGCAGATTGCTGTTATCACAGTCGGCTGATCGTTGCCTTCTATTACACGGGACAATTATCGGTCGTAATGGCAGATATCGGCCGAATACAATCATTCCTATGGCTTTAGATTCTCGCAGCAATAAATTACAGAGAATGTAGCCCCTGCCCAATATAGCCCCTGCCCCCTGCCCAATCAGTGGCTGCGGTGAGACAGCGCATTGATTAGCTGAGGGTTGCCAGGGAGCTGGGAGCCAGAGAAGCAGGCAGAAGCTTGGACAGGTCGTCCTGATGGGATAAGTGGGCAGGGGCTACATTCTCGCAGCAGAATAAAAATCCGCTGTGAGAATGTAGAGCCATAGGGAATGACAATACAGAGTATTGATTATGAATTAAGGGACAGCGATCAGCATTACTGATCTCCTGGGAGATGCAGTCCGAGCATGGTGTCGAACATCTTATCTAGCATAGATATACTGGCGTCTCTGCATGCTGCACAACTCTGCATCTAGGTTTTTAGGACTTGGAAATAAATAGAAATGAGCGAACCTGGAGCATGCTCGAGTCGATCCGAACCCAATCGTTCGGTATTTGATTAGCGGTGGCTGTTGAACTTGGATAAAGCCCTAAGGCTATGAGGAAATCATGGATATAGTCATTGGCTGTATCCATGTTTTCCAGACAACCTTAGAGCTTTATCCAAGTTCAGCAGCCCCCGCTAATCAAATACCGAACGATTGGGTTCGGATCGACTCGAACCCGGTTCGCTCATGTAAAGCTGCCATGAAGGAAGATTATTTGCAAAGTTGCATTCTTTGCTAAAATATAAAAATTATTCTGCATATTTATCACTTATGACTCAATACAGAAATATACATAATAACATTTTTTTATCCATCTACACAAAGCACTTGCCAATACACAATAAATATTCCTAATAGTACAAGAGATAGCACATGGATATTAAAGAAAAAAAACTTGGCATAGGATAACTACAGTCTACAGTAAGTATTACAGCAAAAAGAATATTATATTGATATTAAAAAGATAAAATAATTATTGGCATCAGAAAAGTGATGAAGATCTTTGTGATTCTGATGCTGCTATCCAACATACTCTGGCTATTCGATTAGAGGTATAGTAAAAAAGCAATGCTTTCCAATCTCAACAACTGTTTTTAGAAGCAAACAATGTAGCATGAGACAGATGCACAAGACATCAATTTTTGAAAAGCCTTGGGATAAAATTAAATTGTCTCAAAATCATGGCAAGTCTGAAGAGGAGAGTAAAAATCAATGATAGCTGATCTGAAACATGGCCCTCCAAACTAAAGAAATATAATACCTACGCAAGCAATGCCTCCTTACAAGGTGAAAACTATTAACACCCAAATACACACCAATCACTTTTAATATAAAAAGTACTCATATAATGTGCAGCCAAACCAGCTCTGATCCATAAGGTATAGACTCCACAAGATCTCCATAGATGTGCTGTGGTATTTTGCACCAAGATGCTATGTTCACACGTTTTTTCAGCTCTGTTTAAAATGACGTCCATCATTTTGAGTCTAAAATAACGGCGTCACTTAGCAGTCTGGCCTCCCCTTAGAGCAATGACTGGTGTTGGTACATTATTTTAGTTTGGGTTACAGATTGCACTTTGGGTGCGGCTTAATTGAAAAGTCCATTGAATTTAATAGTAAAAACGAAGAAAGAACGATGATAAAAGAAAAACTGTGAGTGAACAACCAATAAAAAACGTCCGCTGTTTGCAAAAGACGTCCGAAAATAATGATCATGTTCATTATTTTGCCGGCCGCAGTAAAAATGTTCGATATTTAATATATTGTGTGCATTGGATGTCCGTCTTCCCATTGATTTCAATGCATTGCCATTGCAGTCAGTTAAATCGCGGCAAAAACTGAAGTTTTTTTTAAATAGCGAAAGCAGACACCTTTTCTCTATTTTTGACATTGTGTGAATATAGCCAGAAAATAGTGCTAGATCCTTTACATCCCGTAACATGTAAGTTGGGGCCTCCAAGAAATTGATTTGTTTTTAGGGTGCCTTCACACACACCAGATCCGCTGCGGATTCGCAGCAGGATAGACATCCTGCTGTGTGTATGTAAGTTAACTCTGGAGCATACATCACCCCTCCTCCCTGCTTCGGCTTGTTTCAGGGGGTTTTGATAGGACGTCCTGCTCAGCCAATCAGTGGCTGTGGCGGGGCAGCGCACTGATTAGCTCAGCGGGACGACCAGACGCCGGGAACCCCCGAAGCAAGCCGGAGCAGAGAGGAGGTGACGTATGCTCCGGTCGCCGTGGTTTAATTTACATACACAGAGCGGGACGTCAATCCCGCTGCGAGTATGTATTCTCATAGGGATACACGGACACATGAAATCCGCTGTGGATCCAGTATGAGTGAAGGCACCCTTAAGCACATCCCACAGATGATTGATCCAACTGAGATCGAAGGAATTTAGTGGTCAAATAACACTTTGAACTCTGTGTCATGTTCCGCAAACCATTCCTCTAGCAACTGAAAGTTGACCCTTGACATAGTTGCTTAGATCCTTACACTTGGCCATTCTTAATTTGCCTAATTTGAACACATCAACTATAAGGACTAATTGTTCACTCAATGCTGAATACATCCTACCCCTAGAAAGATGGCATAAGTATGAGATTACTAATTCTACTCTTTACACCCATGATTTAATTTTAATGTCTGCACAACCACTTCACATCGATCGAAAGGCTGCAGAGAGAGTTAGACGCAACAGTGGTGCCGGGCCCTTGCACAGAGGCTCTGGCATCCGTCGGGAACAGAGCTCAGAGACAGCAAGTGCTACGGCGCATTGTACGCTGCCCCAGCCGTGATAAGGAAGTAGTAATATCTAAAAAGTTCTTATATAAATTAAGCTAAAAAAAAATTGGGAATACAGTACATCAATAATTGCCACTATAAAGAATCTTTAGTAAAATTTTAAGTCCTTAAAAATTGATTAGAAGAAAGAGCAAAATGGCAAAGTATATGACAGCAGGATGCCTTGAAAAGTTAAAAATGCATGTAGACATAAAAGTATAGTAAAAAAAAATAATACTAAGCTGAGAGAACAGTGGGGGTTGCTGAATCATTGTATTTAGTTGAATAATTTAATAGCTATGTCTTGAAACAATGTCCTTTTTAAAAGAAGCAAGAAAACTATGGCATCCTTTAAATTGCTAACTAAGCAGGTATGGTGAGCCATTCAGCTGTGCATTCATAACACAGAGGAGCAAAGAGATGACTACAAGACTTGTCGCTATTAACTTTTATGTGGAAGACATAAATGTCTTGGCTAGGTTCACATGTATACCGGGCCTTCGTCATAGTAGCGACTGAGGCCTCTGATGCAGATGTGAACCTAGTTTAAACCATATTTCACTTGCATTCAAGGCAGACCCATTGTTTTATGTGATTTCTACCTGCACTTCTTAAAGGGTTTTCATTGGCCAAAATGCACTAATTAGCTATCCACAGGATAGTGACTGATAAGTGTGTGTGTCATTAAAGGGGTTGTCCAGCGAAAATCTTTTCTTTCAAATCAAATGGTGCCAGAAAGTTATATAGATTTGTTATTTACTTCTATTAAAAAAAATCTCAAGCCTTCCCACACTTATCAGCTGCTGTATGTCATGCAGGAAATGTCTTCTTTTCAGTCTGACACAGTGCTCTCTGCTGACATCTCTGGCCGAGACAGGAACTGTCCAGAGCAGGAGAGGCTTTTCTATGGGGATTTTCTCCTTCTCTCGGCAGTTCCTGTCTCGGCCAGAGATGTCAGCGGAGAGCACTGTGTCAGACTGAAAAGAAAACAACATTTCCTGCATGACATACAGCAGCTGATAAGTATGGGAAGACTTGAGATTTTTTAATAGAAGTAAATTAAAAATCTATATAACTTTCTGACACCAGTTGATTCGAGAAAAAACAATTTTTGCTGGACAACCCCTTTAATCTATTTTGTCTGGAAAAAAAAAACTATAATTTCAGGTAACTTTTCGGCATAATCATTCATTTTTGACTATTATATAACTTGTTTAGCACATTTTCTCATGTCTAATTTTTAGTTGTCTTGGGTGGTGTCTTAATTTTATGATGGCTCCCATACACGGCATACAGACAGAAGAGGGGGTAAAGATCTTCTGCCTTAGTACACCCTAAGGCTATGCTCACACACAGTAAAATAAAAGCTAAATACAGCCATCATTTTCAGTGCAAATATAACAATATGTGAACAAACTATTGTACACTGTGCACTATTGTACAATTCTGTCCCTTTTCCCATTGACTTCATTATTATACTGAAAAAAACTGCCATATTCTGCTTTTATTTTATGTTGTGTGAACATAGCCTGAGAAGCAGCAGCAATGAGGACATAATAGCAAGCCCAGATTATGATGCCATAAGATTGTCACCTCCTCCCCCCCCCCCCCCTATAATGGAACTGAACTATATGTACAAGTTGCTGTACCATGGCCCTCTCAGATTGCTAACTGCTGGGGGTTGGAGCCCAGTCATTCAAACATAGAAAAGTTACGCCATCCTAAAGATCAGTGGCAATCAGTGTTTAGGACTTCTCTAACATAACATTCTGACTTCTTGCATCCACTGCTAGAGCTGGCTTAGAAACATATTACCACTATCAGTGTATAAATAATTTATAATAAGTCCCTCTATGGTAGATGCAGACAAACAGAACATTATTATATAACTCTGTGACTATGATGAATACGTGGATCTCTGTATCAGAAAAACAAATCCCTAACTACTAGGAATATATATAGAACAGAATCGGAACAGATTGTTAACCTTTAGATTTCAAAAGACAAAATGGTATTCAAGAATCAACATTCAAGTTCTCAAGGACTGAACCTATTAGTGGCCTCTAATGAAACAGCAATGTAAAGTAAGGATGTTTCCATTAAGGTTGCCAAGTGACAAGGACTTCTATCTATGAAGGCAAAGAACCTGTGTACACTTGGAAACCCCCCCATGTACAAACTAAACATGTCTATAAAATATAAAGGGGGAGCCTTGGATGGTATGCACCGAAAAAAATAAAAAAAATATAGAATAATGTAGAAGATTACTGTCCATGTAGAATGATAACTGTCCATATATGCTTAGTGTCCTGTAAAGGGGCTGTCCCTACAAATAACATTATGGATGACCCACTGTATGCGCATATAGTGGTATACATACAGCCAATTTATTTCTCTTATGAAAAGCACTTTAAACTATTAAGTGTGAATAAAGCTTAAAGTGACTCTGCACCCACCCCAAACCGCTTGTGCCTTCAGATAGCTGCTTTTAATCCAAGATCTGTACTGGGGTCCGTTCAGCAGGTGATGCAGTTATTGTCCTATATAACAACTTTTAAACTTGCAGCCCTGTGCCAAACTGGTGTGGCCTAGAGTGACTATGCATTAGGCTTGCACAACCTCTCTGTCCCTCGTCCCCGCCCTCTTCATCATTAGGAATGCCCCAGGCAGATTGTCTCCTATTCATCAGCTGTGAGAACACGGCACATGGGCTGGATCACTAAGGCGCCTGTGCAGTTTTCACTGCAGAGGAATAGGATGAAGAGGGTGGGAAGGAGGGATGAAGGGGTGGTGCAAAGTTAGGGCACAGATACTCTAGGCCACAGCAGTTTGGCAAAGGGCTGCAAGTTCAAAAGTGTTTTTTTTAGGACAATAACTGCATCATCTGCCGAACGACCCCCGGGACAGATCTTGGATTAAAAGTAGCTCTCTGAAGGTACAAGTGGTTTGGGGGGGGGGGGGGGGCAGATTGTGGGTACAGAGTCGCTTTAAACTAAAAATTACTTAGGCACCTTTAGCTTTCAGTGTCGAATTTATATATTTTTTGGATCACACTTGCAAGCATTTAAAGGGTTTACAACTCTTCAATACTTCTGGACTAGGAATAATAAACACTATATAATAACCAGAATACTGTAGTTGAATATCATCTCCATAGGGATAAATAAGTTATCTGCAGCTGTGATCCTTCAACCTTTACCCAACTAAGACACTGATTAGTACTTTTATTCATAAATGTACAGTATACTTCTCTGTTCTGTATGAGACTCATTATTAGGAAGTGCTGATGAATTTGCAATCACACAGGATAAAATGAGCCGAGTAACTAAACATCCCACCATGTGAGAGATAGTCTTTTCATTCTGCTGACTGGTGGAAGTAGCAGACATGCCACTTCCCATAGACCCATACACACGAAAAGGTCATCAACATATATTTTCTGAAAAATCCCCTAAACATGAACTGCACAACAGATCAGTCATACCCGTGGACACTACACCTTAAGAAAGTATTATTCGCATTATCCTGTAATATTATACCTTTTGAACGTAATAGAAATATAATCTAAAATGGCTGTCGCTCCTGACAGATAAACAAGTAAGCAATATTTCAGCAATAGATTATTTTTTAACTATTTTAAGCAGTGTCACATAATATTAACATTCCCATCCATCAGTGAGGTTACACCGAAATAAACTTCAATATAAATAAGCTGAAAGTCTGACACATGTTAAACCTAACCCTCGCGCTTAAATCACGATAGACACATGAGCAGCCACCCATTCATTCACAGTAACAGCAACAGACAGAATCATCCTTTCCAAGCTCACTCTTAAAATTAGTACCGAGACTATGACATGCTTAGAAGTCCAGGTGTACAAGTGATTCTCATAACAACACATGAAAATAAGTTATTTAAATGTATTTTCTATAAATATTCTTCTGCTTTGTAGACTAGCAAAATGAGGCAATATTTGTCACGACTAGCGGGCATACCTAAAAAAAAAAAAAAGTCAGGGCTAGGTGGTATAGATGGAGCCATTTGGCTTAAAATGTGACTGTCCTTCTAACTTTCAAAATCAACAGTAGATGTGATATAAAGCAAGTTTAAAATTTACATTCATTATTATTTTATTTTTTGTTATCATGGAAAACACGGCACTTTCTGTTTTCTGATTTTTTTTTTTCTCAAAAAACAGGAAAGTGTCAGCAAACAGGAAGACCTGTGTATCCCAGGCCATCTAAGCGCTCACAGAGAGAAGGCAGTCATGTGACTGATGGACACATTGAGCTGTGACTCTCTGTACTGGCCAGAATTCCTGTGTTTAGTCAGTTTTTTTTTTTTTTTTTTTTTCAATCAGCAAAAGTCAGAAAATCTGCCTTCAGGAGACTGAACCTGGATTTCTGGTAAGTTCAGCTTTGTTTTACAGCATGATAAAAAATAAATAAATGAATAAATAATGAATGTAAATTGCAAACTTGCTTTATTTCACATCTACTGTTAGTTTAGATTTTGAAAGGTATAATGATAGTGACCCTTTAAATATTTGGGGATTTAGTGATGAAAATAATGGGTGTTGGCATGGACTTGTACATTTTCTACATAGCACTGGCTACAGGAGCCAAGTGAGAGAGTTCCTGCAGGAACAACTCCTCAGAGGAACTAAGAAACAGCCATGAGCAGGAGAGACCAAAAGCCATTGTAACAGCAGCATACAGGGATCAGGGCAGGTAAGTATGCCTTTTTTTATTTTTTTATATTAATTATTATTTTTTATTATTATTGGTGAACTAAAAATTGTCAATACAAAGTTACGGCTAGAGATGAGCGAATCACTCGGAAATTCATTTTGCAAAGTTTGCCAATATTCACACAAATTTGCAATTATTCGCACAAATTCACGAACATTAGCAAATTGCATACAAACTAATTTCATTAAAAATAATAGCGTGTGAACTTGTTCGTATGGAAATGCTGCTAACGGTTCTTGTTTGCCGATACGAACAATTTGTTTGATGATCGGAATTGTAATAACAATCATTTTCAAATATGCGAATGTTTCTCTTGTGATGTACGCAACTGCGTAATATTTGAAACTGCCTAATGTTAGCAACCGGGTAATGTTCGCAACTGCTTAAGTATAACCTAACATGCGCTTTCGCTATTGCAGACGCCATGTTTATCGAATTTACAAAGCAAATTCGTCAGATTCGCTTCGCTCATATCTAGTTACGACTCTTAAAAAGCAAGGAGTGAAAAACAAAAATCTAAAAATAAAAGTTGGCTGCATCCACAAAGCCTAAAAAAGGCTGTATCACTAAGCTTTATATGTGCTCAATTTTATCTTGATATAAGGTCCTGAAATGTATCCTTCTACATATCTTTTAAGATTTCATAAGCTTTCAGATGTGAAGATGATAACTTGTGAGTAGAGATGAACCTGAACCATCGACATTTGAAACCCACTGTCTTCCCATTCCATGGTAAAAGTGGAGACAGCCTAGGCTGTATCCATGTCTTTCCAGGCTGTCTCCACTTTCCCACAGAACAGGCAGACAGCAGGATTCAAATGCCAATGGTTCAGGTTCGTATGAACCCAAACCTCGGCCAAGCTTGCTCATTCCTTGATGAGACTTGTGTGTGCTATGAAAGTTCTGGTTAGCCCATCTCTATTCAGACAGAGCCTTAGGTCTAGATTTTTGGTCATTACTAGAGATGAGCGAACCGGGTTCGGGTTTGAGTCGATCCGAACACGAACGATCGGCATTTGATTAGCGGGGGCTGCTGAACTTGGATAAAGCTCTAAGGTTGTCTGGAAAACATGGATACAGCCAATGACTATATCCATGATTTCCACATAGCCTTAGGGCTTTATCCAACTTCAGCAGCCACCGCTAATCAAATGCCGAAAGTTCGGGTTCGGATGAACTCGAGCATGATCGATGTTCGCTCATCTCTAGTCATTACACAATATGTATCCTTACAAATTAGCAAGTTCAGATTATGCAGCATGATTGGGTAACTCTTAACTTATGCAAAATCATGCACATATTGTGAATAAAGCCTTACATCAATAATTAGGAATATGACACAAAAGTGCGTCTCGTTGTCTTTACCATCAAAATATATTATTAAAGGAAGTAATCAATCTTAGTCTATGTCCTCAAACAGTTCATATAAGGCAAAACAGCTGAAACAGAGAGAGAAAAACAGGAAAGACATTCACATTATCTTATTAGCGGCTAATGGATATCCGAGAGAAACATATATTTAACTCCTAATACACAGCCCTAAAATGATCAGTCACAATTATAACAGGCGACCTGGTCTGTTAATCAAATGATAAAAACTATTGTGCAAGTAAATTCTCTAGTGCCAGTAAGGCTGCTGCATTTTCCATTACCATTTATTGGGACAGACTTCTATTTTTTTTTTTTTTAACTTTTTCGGTTTAAAAAGGGATATTATGGAGTGCCCCTTCCGTGCCTGGAACTGCCGAGAGCAGTAGCAAATCTCCATAGCAAACTTCTGCTGCTCTGGGGAAATTCCTGACATGGACAGAGGTGGTAGCAGAGAGCTGGAAAGAGTACACAACTTCCTGCAGGATATACAGCAACCGATAAGTACTGGAAGGTCTGAGGATTTTTTTTTTAATCAGTAATTTACAGATCTGTGTAACTTTCTAATTCCAGGTGATTTTTTTTCCCTCTGGAGTTCTTGAGTAGCTCTTTAAAGTAAAAGTTAATATAATATTACAGAGGGTTTGGGGGAAGCTAGAGGCTTGGGCAAAGAAATGGCAAATGGAGCTTAATGTGGATAAATGTAAAGATATATACTTAGGCCATAGAAACAAAATGTACAATAATGTGCTACAATAGTAAACTGAGCTATACTGATCAGTGCCAGGCAGTGGCTATCGAGGCTAATAAACTCATGGGATGCAACGAATGAGGCATAAGATGCTCATGACTAATTAAGTATAAGAAAACTGGGGTGTGAAGACTTACAGGCCATGCATAATCTAGTATGAAAGAAATATTTAGGGGTGCGTTCACACCTAACGGATCCGCAGCGGATTATGCCCCGCCGCCAGAGCGTGTACACCACTAGCTCCCTGCTCCGGCTTGCTTCGAGGCTCCCGGCGTCTTCACTTCCCGCTCAGCCAATCAGTACGCTGCGGCAGGGCAGCGCACTGATTGGCCGAGCGGGATGTGCCAGGAACCTCCGAAGAAAGCCGGAGCAGGTTAAGTATACGCTCCAGCGTTACGTGTGAACACACCCTAAAAGTGGTTCTCCTCTAGATTAGGTGGCTCCAGAGAGCAGGCTCTGGTAGCCACCTAGCAGCAGCTACAAGAATGCGGTTGTGGTGCGTTAACAGGTAGAGATTTTTGGTTGTCATTGGTGAGAACAAAGCCAGGAATGGATTTAAAAAGAGGGGAAACCTCAAGACTTTCTGTTATGACCTGTTCTCTGTTTCTAGTCTGTTCCTGGCTTTGGCTTCAATAATTTCAATGGAAAATCTGTCTTAGTCTTTAGGCATACCAGTAGCAGAGAGTCAATGTTGCCTTAGTTTCTCAGGGCCTTCTTCTGTGCATACAGTCCAATCTAGTATAAGGGTATAAACCCACACACCATATATGCAGCAGATATGCAACAAATACGCAGCAGATTTGTTGGTACAGATTTGATGCTGTGTTCAGTTATTTAAATCTAATCTGCTGCGATTTTGCTGCGAGTTTGCTGCGTATCGCAGCAGTAAATACGCTACATATACGGTGTGTGGGTTTATACCCTAAGGGATACTTGGTTTTGATCACCGATGTAAACATGGCAAACAACTAAATGAGACATAATACACTTGGTTATCCCTGACCTCATGTTTTACATGAACAGAAGTGCTGCCGACAATAATGTAAAGTGGTTTGTAGGGACAATCACGCAAAGGATCATTCTACAAACCATTCACAATTCTTGCCACATGAAAATGAAAGTAAAAAAAAATACCAATTCACCCGCAATATCATCACTTGTCTGTAGTTACAGGCAGTGAATCTGCACATGTAAAAAGAACCTACAGTTTGGATTCTGAGAATATGCAGTAGAATACAATGATATCCCTCATGTTTAGGTACTTGCTGTGAATGAGACAACAAGACAGCTAGAGTCCACACAGCAGTCACAGTCTCTTTTACTCTCTCTCTTTTACTGTATATCCTTCCCTAGTATGAGGCATTTCTGGGTCAGTGCCTGCAGCAGTATAGGAGAATTTCTCTTCCGGCTGATGCACATTGTGAGGTGTATGCACGGCGGCCCCAATACTCTCCCATACAGAGCCGCACAGCTTCTGTGACTTCTACCTCATGAAACAAAGCTGCACCCCCAGTGCAAACACAACATGTTCTGTAATGGGGTTTGTATGGACAACTGTGTGAATGATCACTCTAACAAATCGCTCCCAATCACTGCAACCAGAAAGTATACAAGAGTCAATCTGCCATACTGACATTTGGTGTGTAATTATAGGTGGTAAATCTGCCCGTGTAACAGGTCTTGGTGTCTGGAACTTGAGAGGACAGAATAGCAAATTGAACAATCAGTATCTTTTAATACTAGTTCTGAATGACACCAGGATGTCCACACAGCAGCTATAGACTCTTGAATTCTAAGTTTCACAGATTCACACTTTAGTCCACCACGTCTCTTCTATATCTCTCCCGAGCATGATGCATTTCTGGGTCAGTGCAAAGAGCAGTACCGCAAAATTCCTATTATGTCTCATGGCCGAACCCAGTGCACAGAGTGCTAAGACTAACTTCAGCCTCTGTGCCTTATATACGGAGATATTTTTTACTAGAAACACTACAGGAATATACTGCCGTTCATAAGGCATTCAGTGGAGCATGCCACTGCACGAAAACTAGTTGCAGGCCTAATACAGCTTAACAAAACTAAGCTATAATATAGCCATGTGCATGACACTTTCAGTCCTTCTAGACCAGTCATGTCAAACTCTGGCCTGCAGTGCCATTACTTTTGGCCCGCCAGGCAATTCGCAGATTAAATTGCATCTGGCCTGCCGACATTGCATTAGATTATAATATGGGTGGTCCGGACAGCTGCTCGGAACGCCCATATTATAATCTTGTAGGCTAAAGGCAGTTTTTAGCCTGTGATCTAGGCGTATGTGAGCGGTGCCCCAACGCCAGTAGAGCATTGACGTCATTGCACACGTCCTGCATTAGGTGCCTCCCGCGGCCTCTGGGGCCAGAGAAAAGGATGAGTCCAAGCAAAATGGGACAACCTGTCACCCCTGGTCGGCCTCCCAAACCCAGCCTACCCTTGGATACGGCCCCCCCCATACTTACATGAGAAGATAAGTGGGTGGCCATATCTCCGCAGCAGGACCGGCAGGATGGGGTAAGTATGGGGGGCTGTATCCAGGGGTAAGGTGTGTTCGGGGAGGGTCGGCTACTATGTGGGACACTTGGGGGGCTGGATTCTATTTGGGCACTATTGGCTGGCTAACATGTGGGGCAATTTTGATTGGGTTGACTATTACATGGGGCAATATTAGGGGGATTGGCTATTACATGGGTTGGGGTTAAATCATGTCATAGCAATTTATCTTATAATTTATCATAGTCCACAGTGCTGGGAGACGCACACCACTGACAGTGCCAGGAATACCGCATGCTAATCTGACAGTGCCAGGAGCGCTCTTCAATAAATATCAAGGTTGACCAGCGACTTTGTCCAATTTTTTAATTTTGCCCCACTGTGTATTTGAGTTTAACACCCCTGTTCTAGACAGACCAACTGCTGCTACAGGATATGATTGCTAATCTTCATCAGGGCATGATGAACAAGCATATGGCCCCATTACGCAGGGTATTATCAGCCTACATAACTGAACTCAGTATAACTCAAAGTGACTGCACCACCAGGCCCAGGCTGAAGCACTGGAGGCGGGCCGACCCACCCTTAGTGGGAGGAAACCCCCTCCCCTCTATGATAAGGTTCCATTGATTTTAATGGAGTCACGTCATGGAGGGGCTGGGGTTACTTCCCACTGGGGGTCGGTCAGCCAGCCTCCAGTGCTTCAGCCTGAGCCTGGTGGTAGTCACTTTAAAGAGGATGTACCATCAGTAGGCGGCCGGGGGAGAAGCACTGGAGGTGGGCCGGCCTGGCCCCAGTGGGAGGATACCCCTGATTCGGCTCCATTGATTCTAATGGAGCGTCATGGAGGGGCATGTGTTTCCTCCCACTGGGGCAGGCCGGCCCGCCTCCAGTGCTTTAACCCCAGCCCATTAACCATGAATAGAACGGTGCTGTACGCGGGAATCGGGCCACGGTTCTAAAAAAGGACCGCGGCATCGGCTTCCCTGTGCTAATGCCATTCGATTCACGTACCTGATGGTAGATGTAGATGTGATATAAAGAAAGTTTGCAATTTACATTCATTATTCATGGAGACTCTTTTTTTTTCTCAAAGAGTCAGAAAACAGGAAGTCCGGTGTTTCCCAGGCCATCTTAGTGGTCCCAGAGATAAGGCAGTCATATGGTTAATGGACACATTGAGCCGGGAATCTCTGTACTGGCCGGAATTCCTGTGTTTAGTCTGTTTTTTTTTTTTCAACCAGCACAAGTCAGAAAATCTGCCATCAGGAGATTGGCCCTGGATTTCTGGTAAGTTCAGCTTTGTTTTACAAGATGATAACAACAAAAAAAAAAAAATGAATGTATATTGCAAACTTGCTTTATATCATAACTACTGTTGATTTAGATTTTGAAATTTAAAACGACAGGTACACTTTAAGACTCAAAGAGACAGGATTTCTTAAGACTTAAATATCAAATTATCAAGGTAGCATTAGCAGGTATGTCAAAATCCTATTAAGAAGAGGCCCAAAATGCATCAATACAGTTCTTCCAGGAATATAAGGGTCTTTTTTTTTGTTCTATCTATTATAATAGTACATAACATTTTATATCAGACTAGGGCTACACAGTGAATTTGATCTCTTGACACAAATATTGTGTAGTGTCACACTGCAATGCGACAGCCGCAAAAATGCATCCTTTCATATGTTATAGCTTTATTGTAGGTCCTGCTGCACAAAACAACCACTCTTATGTAATGATTATTCTTTAAAGTGACTCTGTACCCACAATCTGGGGGGGGGGGGGGCAAAAACCACTTGTACCTTCGGATAGCTGCTTTTAATCTAAGATCTGTCCTGGGGTCCGTTTGGCAGGTGATGCAGTTATTGTCCTAAAAACAACTTTTAAACTTGCAGCCCTGTGTCAAACGCCCAGGGCTTACAGTATCTGTGCCCTAACTTTGCACCACCCCTTCGTCCCTCCTTCCCACCCTCCTCATAATTAGGAATGCCCTTAAAACATTTTCTCCTGTCTGAACATTACAAAAGGTGCCTTAACAATCCAGCCCATGTGCTGAGCTGACACAGGTGGGGAATAGGAGACAATATGCCTGGAGCATTTCTAATGATGAGGAGGGTGGGGAGGAGGGACAGAGAGGTTGTGCCAGGCTAATGCACACACACTCTAGGCCATGAGGCTGCCAGTTTAAAAGCAGGTTTTTTTAGGACAATAACTGCATCACCTGCTAAACGGACCCCAGGACAAATCTTGGATTAGCAGCTATCTGAAGGTACAAGCGTTTTTTTGTTTTTTTTTGGGGGGGGGGGGGGGGCAGATTGTGGGTACAGTCGATTTAATTGTTTTATACGCTAATAAAAATAGATCTTAGGAAACAAGACTTATCCTTAAAGGGGAAGTTCACCTAATTTTAATATTTCTGATGACAGAAGGTGCCAGAGATTTGTAATTTACTTCTATTAAAAAGTCGTCCAGTACTTATCAGCTGCTGTATGTCCTGTGGGAAAATTGGTGAACTCTCTCTTTAATCAATTTTTGATCACAGATAACAAGTCACACATCACTGTGATTCCATTCCCATTGAATGCAACTGAAACTTGGCTACTTTGTTAGCAGCACAACTGTAATAAATTCAGGCGACAAGAAGTCATACCAAAGGTTTGCTGCACCACTTGGATGAGACTTGCTGTTGAACGACCAGGGTCATCATGTAGCCCCATCTTAAAAGTTATGCCTGCACTAAAGCAAAACGCAGCCTGAACTTAGTATACAGGCTTATTCACTCAGACAAATAATAGAGCTGCTACTCTATGGTGTAGAATGTAAGAGAAGAAATTGTCGTATGCTCCATTGGACATTCTAAAATAATTACTTCTAGCACTGTATTACACAAGATGCTCACGCACTGGGTTCTGTTGTGTGAATGAGCCCTTAGTACTGTACTTATGCAGCTTATCCCAGTATACACACTATCTGATATAGAAGAGTGCAGTTCATATATTAAGTTCATTCTGAAAATGACAAGGGAGAGAGAAGAAAGATTGGATCCAGATAACAAGCGCTAATAGCCGGCAGCCTCATTTGTACCCATAAGCCCCTTTTCCTTTGCGTTAATAGTGCAGCAGTTATCAGCCAAATCATTTTAATTGCAGAAGTCAGTGTTCCTTGTAGCGGCATAACATTGATGTAGAATTTTCTCTATCACTGTTGTGATAAGCCAGAGAGGACGCTTATCACTGCTATGCTGCTCATTTTGTAGATTACACTCTTCTAGATTGACGTTTAACAGAGTACAATGTTTTACTTCATCTTTATTGGGCCAATCACTGCATACGACTCTATTAAATTATGCTAACTATCTCCCTTCTCTGTTCATTGTTCTTAGATTTTTTTTTAATTACATAAAGCAATGGTCTTTCACTGCAGTTCTACAGAAATTCTGATTTCCCTATCTAATCGGAGATAAGGGTTGATTGTCTTTCAGGAGATTAGTTGTAGCAATTTAATCTGATTTGTATATCATGAGTAGTAGTGTCCAAAACTACACTTTATACTAAATGCTAGTACTAAGGACTAAATAGAATTGCCTCAGATGTGCCTAACGTGTGCACTGTATGTGCTACTTGCTATAGTTTTATAAAAAAAATATGATACATTTCAACAGAGAAATACAAATCTATAGGATTATACACTTAGCTGGATATTAATTCTTTTCTACCATATTTTATAGCGCTTTGGCTGTATTTTCGAAGTGATTTTAAAAAATTGTGGTAAAAATAATGTGTTTATTGATAATTTGTGCAACTGCAGTAAAGTACTGTATTTTCCAGCGTATAAGGCGACGGGGCGTATAAGACGACCCTTAACTTAAGAAGATTGTCAGGGGTTCGTCTTATATGCCGGGAAATGTTAAACCCTGCTACGGTCAAGTAGGGGTTAACTGTAGCTAAATTAACCCCTTCGCGTCAGTAATCTGTATATATACGTTCCTATTGCACATACCCCGTGCAGTAGGAATGTATATATACGTTCCCTGTACTGACGGGGTTATTGTTGCGAGCGTGAGTGCTGCAGAGTGGGCGATCCCGCTCACATCAGTCTCAGGGGCCGCAGGTAATGAGAGTCAGCTGCGATCCTGCAGCTGACTCTCATTAACCCCTTAAACGCCGCGATCTACAGCGAACGCGGCGTTTAAGGTGCTCAGTCACTGTCACGGCTGGGGGGGTCCTGATCGCATGTGCCGACAGGCAGGGGTAAACACCTTACCTCCGTCCTGTCGGATCGGCGATCAATGTGGAAAACATGACATGACATGACAGGCATAGACCTTACTATAAGTTTGCTAATTTCTATTTTTTTTTTTACATTACATTGTATAATGAGTGAATATATGTGAATCTGAACTAAAAGTTTCTTTTTTCAGGTAATACTATATGAATGTGTTCCCACTTTGGGTTGAATACAAGCGGCAGAAACCATGTTAAAGCCACAAGCTGATAAACTTTTTTTACTGAATGTATCAGACAATATTAGCAAAAAATCCCCCCGCCCCCTCCCCCAAGCTTGTTTTAGGACTGATCACATAAAATGGAAAGGGATTGCACAAGCAGACTATTCCCCTATCACTTTTATTATGCCTAAATCTCAAATGTACAGATTGTAATTCTATGAGTGTGTACAAAGACAACAGGCTGAGGTATTCTAACTGATGAGACCAAATAACATATTGGATTGTTCTGGCTTTAGGGTAAACGTTTTTGTTGAATAATTGATCATATTGTGAACCCTGAATGTTCCTACAACTTAACACAAATTTACATTTTTCAAGGACACATAGAAATCCTAGATACCTGCAGTTATATAAATCCTTACAATTATCCTCTTTCTGCTTTGGAATATAATAAGAAATAAAAATCTGCAAAGAGAATGTATGTTAAAATAGACCATGCAATCATCAAGTAATGCTTACCTGGCCAAAACTAAGGAAGATATGCAAATGTCTGGGCATCAATAACGTGGCCATGTGTTGTGATTTTTTAGGCATCAATATACTGCAGTGTGTAAATATTCCCCAACTGATTTTAAATACATTGACTTGCTAAGGTGCAAAACACTGTACAGCAGATCTGCAGCCGATACGCAGCATAAAATCCATAGCATGCAAATCTGCAGTACATATGTATGTATACGTATGTGTGAAAGTACCCTCAGGCGGCAAACTCACAGCCCTCCAGCTGTTGCAAAACTACAATTTCCATGCAAAGCTAAAGCTGTCCAGGTATGATGTCCAAGTGACTTGGAAATAAAAAATGCAGCTGTGCACCTAGCCTTATAAAAGAAAAAAAGATGAGCGAATTTACAGTACATGCGAAGCAAAGGGCTTTGTTAGCTCGGCAGTCGGCTGGTCAGCCGGCAGCTCCGATCCGGGTGTCTGAAAAAGCTGGATCCAGTACTGGGAAACTGGGAGAAGTTTTCCAGGACTGGATCCAGCTTTTCCAGGCACCCAGAGCAGAGTGGCAAGGTGCAGCATAACGTCCAAAGGCAGCCAGCTGATAAGTCGACTGCTGAGCTAAAGAAGCACCATGCTTGTACTGTGAATTCGCCCACCTCTAGTCAAAACTGCTATGCCAGTACTGATACTATGTCCCATTTCATAAAAGACATAACATTTTTCAAACTAACCATGCTAAACTAGGATTAAGTTCAGTATATTTTCAGCTTGATCAACCATCAAATTTCCAAAGCAGTAAGACGGCTTGACATAATAAAGATACTTAAATATAAAGAACCTAAAAATAACAAGTTAGTTAGTTAATTAGTTAGTTAGTTAATAACAGTTAGTCTAAACCACAAAATTAATTGCAAAAAGTATTGATTTAAAATAAAAAATTAATTATATCAAATTTGATGCAGAGTTGCAAGCGAGGTATTAGGTTTTTTTGATGTTTTAAAATCTTCTATCCTGAGGAACCCTGGAACCTAATAGCCCAAGAAATAATACATTTATAGCGGTTAAACTTAAGCATACAGATTGAGCTGCTGCTGATTCAGGCCAATAACAATCTATAAGCAACCAAGGTGCATGAATAAAAAGTTATCAAAGCAAAAAGAATAGATGAAACAAAGGAAGATGACCATGAAGGCTCTTAATAGTTAAAAGACATTTGTGAGAGAGATAACCAATTGTGTATGTCCTAGCGACATAAAATATGTTAAGTGCTCCTTATATAAGCCAGTGCACATAATGACTGCCAGAACACATTGTACTAACAATATGCGTGTAAACATTTGCATGTTTGAGTATGCATTTTTATATAATGAAAACAGCTTTTAATGACTGCAATAGCCACATTACGGTAACATCCGAAAATCCCAAAGTAACGAGCATATGGAACAACATATTGAAGGTGGCTGCAGGAAAGTGTAAAAATAAATAGTTTTCAAAAAGAACAAAACAGAACAGTCTGTTTTCAGTAAAATTAATAATTATAACGTTGATTAGTTTAATAAATGGCTTCACAAAATCCTATCAACCATATCAGAAACAAAGGCATTCCAATGTCACAGCGCACATAAACATCTAGCAGTGCAGGCATACAGTACAGCAAAATGTTGCCAATATAACAGAGAAGAGTACATGCTTAGAAGGCCCTGACTGCAGATGACCTCAGCTCAGTTCGTTTAAAGGGGTTATCCAGAGTGCAGAAAAGGTCCTACCTGTTGCACTTCCTCTCTCTATCCCCGAGATGAGAGGTGGGCTGGTTTACGTTGCAAGCGTAATGTGCAGGTGAAACCACACCTGCACGCAATGTCCAATAACTGCCTAAAGTGGTAACATTAAGCAGCTATTGAACTGAGGGGGGGGGCTGCCCAGGTGATCGCAGCCCATGGAGGATATCAGTGGTCTGCTGCCATCGCTCCAATTCCATGGAGAGACGGCAGGAGATCGCTGCTTTCACAGTCGTTTCTTTCAATATGTTGAAAGACAAACAACAGCAACGATCTGCCAACATCGACCGAGCATGGCCGATAATCGTTGCGTGTAATAGGGCCTTTACACTTGCTTTCTGTCCTTCACCAGCTTCTACCAATTCATCTGCTATAATGCATATACGTATAGTCCCTACTAGGGATGGTCCGAACCTGCCGAGGTTTGGGTTCGTACGAACCCAGACTCTCAACAATGATTCCCGCTGTCTTAAACCTCCGTGGCTGTGGCTGTATTCCGGTTTTCCAGGCGGTTCTCCCGCTGTATCCACCCTCTCCACGGAGGTTTAAGATAGCGGGAATCATTGCCGAGAGTCCGGGTTCGTACGAACCCGAACCTCGGCTGGTTCGGACTATCCCTAGTCCTTACATTCTATGCTCTGCTTTGCTGTATTATAATAATTACATCAGCTGACCAAAAGACGAGAGAAACATTGTCATCTAATATCTAAAGATATCACCTGTCCAATATGCAAGTAAATCCTGGCACTCAGGCAGTTGCTGAAAAGTGTCCTGTGTATCCATATTTGTACTGTCAAATGGACGTACAGCAACATATATAGCCGTATCGATGCCATGAAGGGGTTAAATACGTTTTTACACTGGGTATGAAAAGGGAGCATGGCTTTAGTAAATAGAAGTGTTGCCTAACCCGTGGTACTGAGCACCAAAATCCGTTTTAGGGTATAAACCCACACACCGTATATGCAGCATATTTACTGCTCGCAGCAAACTCGCAGCAGATTAGATCTAAATAACTGAACACAGCATCAAATCTGTACCAACAAATCTGCTGCGTATTTGTTGCGTATCTGCTGCGTATACGGTGTGTGGGTTTATACCCTTAACATTCTGGTGCACTTTAAGCAAACTAAAAGTTGGTCTAAACTCAGAATAGACAGTCTTTGATTAATAAAACAATAGGAAATTTGGCACATGTTTAATTTGCACATAGAAAGTTTTAGTACATCTGGGCCATTTTACAATATCCCTAAAAAGTGAACATAAATAAAGATACATACTTGACTGTTACATGTACCATCTATGGTCCTCCTTAAAAAAAAAGTGTACTGCGCAGTATATGTTTTTTTGCAGAGACCAACTGTTTAAGTGGCACCCGTCATGTCTACAGGGTTCCAATAACATGCTCATTGTATGTGCTGGGGGTATTTGTCCCTGCAGTATATATGTACTGAAATGGACCAGTATTCACCATTTACGATACTAACAATGGCGTCAGCCCAAGTTTAATACAATAATTTGTAGCTGTCCCACTTTACAGTAAATTTTACAAATTGAAAAGTTAAATATAAAATAATTTTTAAACTATGTATGAAGGTAAAATCACATTCTTTGATTCTATTAATGGATTATGAATCAAAAGACATTGTATCACATGCTGCAGGCAGCTAAACTGGAGAAATCACTGCCCTTAATAAATCAAAGAGACTACTTGGCTAATTTGCTTACCGAACAGTTATAAAGATCACCTAATGTTCTTTCAGCCTTATCTTCAATATAAAAGTAGCACTTTTATATAAGAAAATGACAGCATGTTCTTCACATCCAACAAAGCATACAATATAGCCTATAATCTCAATGATTATTTTTCCAGTTTGAAGAGAAGTAGTTACCAAGATCATTGAATTCAATGCAAAAGACATCAGTTTTGTGCTGACACAAAACTAACATTTCAATTAAGGAAATACAGACTATAAATCAATTATGTCAAGAAATCAAGGACTGGAGTCCAGACAATGCGTTGTATCCTGGTTACTGCTGTGTCACATCACCGTGGTACGCTTATGGAAAACTAATAAACTCACTAATGAACGCTCATTCACCATCTAGTAGAGCAACACCAGGCCCTAATAAACATGATGACAATGATAATAACATAATGATGATGGCGAGGAAAAGAAGAAACTTCCTAATCTGAAAACATTAATGGAATGATATTCCTTATGAAAGCACAATGAGGGGAATGAACTTTCAATAACTGTTGGCGAAAGAGCTTTTCCTGCATACCGATACAAATGAATGTTCAGTGTGGCTGAAAGGAGTTTTCCGGGAAAAAAATCACTTTTCCCCAATCCACAGGACAGGGAAAAAGTAGGAGATCGCGGGGGCCCCCCACTCCGTCCCCTGAACCCCCAGCGATCTCTGTATCAGAGCCCGCTGGCTCTGTTATGAATAGAGCCCCGGGTCGGGACGTGAACCGCGGTTCTATTCAATCCTATGGAGCGACGGAAAAAGCAGAGTATGTCGTAAGAGCGCTGTACTCCGTTGATCCATAGGAATGAATAGAGACATTCATAACAGAGCTATATGGAGATTCCTGGGGGCTTGAACCCCCAGTGATCTCCTACTTTTCCCCCATCCTGTGGATAGGGGAAAAGTAAATTTTGCCCGGAATACCCCTTTAAAGGTGTTATCCAGTGCTACAGAAACATGGCCACTTTCTTTCAGAGACAACACGACTCTTGTCTCCAGTTCAGCTGTGGTTTGCAATTAAGCTCCATTCATTTCAATGAAATTGAGCAGCAAAGCCCCGCCCAAGCTGGAGACTCTGGAAGAAAGTGACCATGTTTTTGTAGCGCTGGATAACCCCTTTAACGTTACTGTGTTCCCTATAGGGAGGGGTAACGCGCAGCCTGACAGCTCTGGCACTAGCTTATAACAGCTGGGACGGGTGCTGACAATTAGAGATGAATAAAAATTTACAGTATGAATGAAGCAAATCTCTTTATTAGTTGTCTTATCAGTCAAGTCCGTGTCACTGTTCCCCGGGTGCCTGGAAAAGCTTTTCCTGGAACCCGGAGCGGAGTGGCATGAACTTCAGAGGCAGCCGGCTAATAAATAAACTGCCGGGGATAACAAAGCTATTTACTTAGTTTATGCTGTAAATTTGCATACATCTAATGACAATCCATAAAGTCTGATCATTTTTTCACCATCATCATCTGTTGGGAGGCCCCCATACACCTTATACCAGGGGTGTCAAACTTGCAGCCCTCCAGCTGTTGCAAAACTACAATTCCCATCATGCCATGACAGCCAAAGCTTTGTCAGCTATGACATATATTGTGTTTATTTACTATTTACTTACTTTGTGTGTTTTATATATAAAACGGTTAAAGGGGTCATTTTAACTTTTATTGGGGGAAGGGCTATGTTATATTTTTCAAAACATTTTATATTTTTCCCCCACTTTTTAATTCCCCCTAGGGGACTTTTACATGCAATAACTAGGTTGCATGCACTGGTCAATGCTATGCGATAGCATAGCATTGATTATCGTTATCAGTGATTTTTACATAGCTTTGTCTTTGGCTGTCCTGACATGATAGGAATTGTAGTTTTGGAATAGCTGAAGGGCAGCATGTTTGTCCAACTTTGACATAAAGTGTATGGGCACCTGTAATACTGTAACACTTGTTTAATGGTGGTAACAAGACTTGGAAGCTTTCCATAGCCAAACTTTAATTTACACCAGAAATTGGTATAGATATAGTATGCCAGTTCATAAAAGGGAAAACAGACAAACGAACCAGTTTATTAAGAGTAACTTTCTTTTAAGAACATGAAACGTCAGTCTTCCCCCTGAATGTTTGGACAGTCACTAGACAAATTAGATTCAATGTAGATAAAAGTTATGCATCAGGGCGCTAACAATCTGCATGCATTCGGTATATCCTCGGGAGAGTAAAACTGGAAATGTCAGAAGCAGCACAAGATCTGGATGCTCTTGTAGATCACAGAGTGAAAAACAGCATGCAATGTCAATCAGCTGCTTCTAAGGCCAGTAGAATACTGTTGTGTATTAAAAGCACCATTGAGTCACGAGACAGGGACATAATCTACCACTTTACAAAGCATTAACCCGTTTCATCTTGAATATGCAGATCAGTTCTGGGCGCAGGTTCATTAAAATATGCCCTAAAGATG
The DNA here is from genome assembly GCF_027789765.1 of Dendropsophus ebraccatus. Taxonomy (NCBI): domain Eukaryota; kingdom Metazoa; phylum Chordata; class Amphibia; order Anura; family Hylidae; genus Dendropsophus; species Dendropsophus ebraccatus. The sequence goes on from NC_091455.1 coordinate 165,411,531, forward strand.
GAAAACAACAAAGAAGAGAAACAAACCGGATAAGGGACAGGGGACACTTCAGTTATCAGGCAATACATCTAATGGGGACATATTATGTTTTCACAAATAGAGTATATTACAGCCCTTTGCATGATCGGGGACCTCCTACTATGGCGTCCATGTGTCCTAAGACGCTGTATAGGCAGGCGTTAAAGGGTTAGTTCAGTAAAAAAAAATGTTTAAAACAACTGGTGCCAGAAAGTACACAAGATTTGCAATTTACTCATAAAAAATCTCCAGTCTTTCAGTACTTATCAGCTGCTGTATGCCCTGCAGGAAGTGGTATTATTTCCAATCTGGAGAGCAGGAGAGGATTTCTATGGGGATTTGCTCTGGACAGTTCCTGTCATGTCATTGTGTCAGACTGGAAAGAATTCACCACTTCCTGCAGGACTAATGCTACGTTTACACAAAACCATTATCGGGCGAATTTTTCGCGATAACGATCGAATTCGAACGATAATCGTACGTGTAAACGCGGCAAACGATCGTTCATTTTGATCTTTTAACATGTTCTTAAATCGTCGTTCATAAAAAATTTGCTGATCGTTCCATGTAAACAGTCGTTCACTGATTTTACCTATGTATGAGATAGGCTTAAGCAATCGCAAAACGAATTTTCTGTACGATATATCGTTCCATCTAAACGCTGATCGTTATAAAAAAAAAAAAAAACGTTACTTCGAAATCGTTAATCGTACGATCGGGCCAATAATCGCCTCGTGTAAACTTAGCATAAGGGTCCATTTACACAGAAAGATTATCTGACAGATTATCTTCCAAAGATTTGAAGCCAAAGCCAGAAACAGACTATCAGGTCATAAAGGAAAGCCTGAGATTTCTCCTCTTTTTAAATCCATTCCTGGTTTTGGCTTCAAATTGTTGGCAGATAATCTGTCAGATAATCTTTCTGTGTAAATGGACCCTTACAGCAGCTGATAAGTACTGGAAGACTTGAAATTTTTCAATAGAAGTAAATGACAAATATCTGGCACTTTCTGGAACATGATTTGAAAGATTTTTTTTAATTACCCCTTTAATGGCCCTTCTTGGTGGGGTTATTGCTGGGGTTAAATGCCTAAAGAGGTATATCCATGTCAGCTAAACTAATTTAACTTGTATGGTTTGTCAAGTTAAATATGTTTGCAAATGCATTCATTTAGTAAACGTGTTGCCTTCTCCTGATATATCTGCTCTTTCCCTCCTATATTTGACAGCCCTACAAATTGGAAAAATAGGCCCCAACAAGCCCCCCTACTCCCTGGTGTTAGTTTCTTCCATCGGGTTTTCAGTAGTTTTCTACCATTAACCTCCAAGCCGAGTAGAACTTGCAGATAGCGAGAAAAAAAAATAGTCATTCCAGTAATAAAAATGCTAAACAAAATGCTTTCATTATAGTTTACAAAACAAGAAAGTTTACGTTATTAATTAGCTCAAATGGTGACAAGCCTAGAACTTTCCTGACAATTTATGAATTAAAGGGACCAATCACCTCCTCGAAAGAGAGGCGCCCACTGCCTTATAACTCCCTGGCACAGCTATCCTATGCCATGCCAGCAGTCAAGGACACAGCGGCAAATCCGAAATCCTTATCTTAAATCGTCCGTCCTGGCGCAAGTAGACAGTAGGTTGGAACTGCAGCAAATGTCACGCTGCCTCCACCCTCTTCCTAGCAACTCTAGCTTGTTTTTGCAAGTTCCCAGCACTCAGGCTGTTAATCAAGCGTGAATGGCTGGGAAGAGGGAGGAGGCAGCATGACTACATGTTGCTCCGTGCTTAACTACTTACCGGGTGCTGGGATGGACGAGTCAAGTGTACCTGTCGTTATAACTTTTAAAATCCAAATCAACAGGGGATGTCATATAAAGCAAGTTTGCAATTTACATTCATTGTTTTCTTTTTAGTTATTATGCTATAAAACAAAGCTATACTTACCAGAAATCCAGGTCCAGTCTCCTGAAGGGAAATTTTTAGTCTTGTGCTGGTGGAAAAAAAAAAGAGACTAAACACAGCCAGTACAGAGAGTCACGGATTAGTGTGTCTGTCAATAACATGACTGCCTTCTCTGTAAGCACTCAGATAGCCTGGGAAACACAGGACTTCCTGTGTTTAGATTCTTTGAAAAAAAAAAAAGGAAGTGCTGTGTTCTCCATGATTAAATAATAATAATAATGTAAATTGCAAACTTGCTTTATATGACATGTGCTGTTGATATAGATTTTGAAAGTTATAGCACCAGTGACACTTTAAAGAGGAAGATTTTGAATTTACCACCCTGACGGTGACTTTCAGGCACGGCGTAGGAGAGCTGTGCCTGACAGATGTAAAATACCGGGGCCAACACCCTCTCCCTCAGAGAGGTGATTGGCTCCCTCTAAATTTAGGGCGTTGATGTCAATATAAAAATATGCAATATATGCTAATGCATCATAATGCTGGCAGAGATTTTTAAATATCTGTAAACGCAGGGGATACAACCACAGTAAAATCTGACTATGGACTGTAGGCGGTGTCAAATCAAAACTGCTGACTGTGCTAGAGAGAGATAAAGCTTTAGAATAAGTTGTAATATTTGTATTCCTGAGGACTATTACTACTTGTGGTCATTATATAATGTGTATATGGCATTTCACCAGTATTCCCTCTGCAGGCTCAAGCTTATTTTTCAGTTGTTCCTTTGCTAGTGGGCAGGGAATAGCTGCTTTTTAACAGCATTTATTGACATGCTTCATAGCAGGACTCATGGACATAGACGGCAACTATGTCCCCTTGAGATAAATGTAAAACATTACTGAGCATACTCTGTGACCTTTGAAGCTGTCATTCCACAGGGAGCTGCTATTGTCTTATACTGATGCTATCTACTGGTATCCCATGTCGCTGCAATGCTGTACAGATAACTTTACAACAGCCTCCTCTTATCATCACAGACACAACAAGAAGTCTCAGCTTAGTTTTAGCCCCAATGGTGAGAATGAAAACTGCAAGATGTTTAAGATTATTTTATAGATAGAAATATGAAAAATTTCAAAACTTCTTAAAAAATATGTTTAACATAAAAACATTACTTAAACAATAAGTCATTTTCTGTATATATTTCTCTTTGAATGTGAAAAAACTGTTGTTTCTATACTTTTGCTGCACATTACTAAGCCACATAGTCATGCAAGCACTGGAGCAACCTACAAACCCAATATTTAATATTTCCCTCCAAGAAACACATAGACACATACAGTGTCCTCACAGATGGGAAGCTGCTTCATGGTATTCATGTAGTAAAATGTATCCTGCTCTCTCTGAGCATCTTGCAAAAATCCATCTACAGTAGTTCACTTTTATGGATTTCTTTATTGCAGTTGACATGGGCTTGCCCTGGGGACTAACTTGCTGTTCCATAAAGATCCTTAAATAGGCACTTCTGATGAAACATTTAATCCCAGCACTAGTATCAAATTGCCACTTCTGCCCGTGATCGTAATGGAAAAAATCAGTTTGACAATTAATTAATTATATTTATGCCCATCTTTGACTGTTTATTATGCATTTCAAAGCAGTTTAGTTGCAGGTTGTGCATTCAGTGCATTTCTCATTTATTTCTCCATTTATAAACATTTAAAGAGATTTGGTTTCTTCGAGGGCTCATGATCAAACATGTTAAAACTCTGCTTTACCGCTCAGCATTCCCAGATCTCTTCACAGTCTTGATATTTTAAGAACACATAGTCTGAAGAAGAAATCAGGAAAGAACATTCGGCTACAGAGAATGAAGATGTCTGAAGCATGGCAGGCCTTGGGGTTCAAAAATGGATTAGTGAGATCTTATTATTTGCAGTGAGCTCATAGATCAAGGGAAGGTGCTGGACAAAGCCATGGAGTTTTCAGACAGCACATGACTTGACTGAGACATCAAAATAGTATTAACTGTTCATTGGTATAGATATTTCCTCATGAGCCTATACATGTTAATAAAAATATAGCATAATATATTTACTGGTGAAATAACAATAAGGCTGGATTTAGGGATCTGTAACCTGAATGGTCCCACAGGAATTATCATCTGTCAATACTGAGGGGGGTACTGTTGGTGGAGTATGGAGTGGGCTCAGGATACATGGTGGGGGCCAGCTGTTATCTGCAGGTGAGAGCAACTGCTAATGACTGACATCAGCAATCACACTGATGCCGGTCACTTAACCCCTTAGTGATTAAAAGTAATCACAGCATTTAGGGGTTTGTGTGACAGAGGCAATTGTACGCAGTGCCCAATGCAATGGTACAGTGTCGAGTGACTACACATAAGCTGGGCGCCTTGTAAAGGCCCCCATGTCTGCCATGTTAACTTAACTAATACAGTCTATGACCTTATTTCACAGCTTTCAAATAAAAGTCTAAATTTTGATTTAAAAAAATGAAATAGCATTTTACTGATCCTGCACGCTTAACCGAGTACTCGAAAAAATATATATATTAAACACCAGATCTATTAAACTACAAATTAAACTACTATTAAACGCCAGATCTATTAAACTATCCAATATATTAAACTACAGATCAAGTGGCACAAAAGATCTAGATAGCTCTATAGGTTAGAAAATAAAAATTTATAGGGGTCATAAAGTAGTACATTTAAACAAAAGTTATGTAAATTAGATATTATTGCAATCATGCTGACAAGAAACAAGTCTTTATATGGCTCAGTTGATGTAAAATAAAAAAAGAGTTATGACTTTTGGAAACTAATGAGAGAAAAAAAATCGCTTTTGGAAAGACAGTCAGAAAGGACAGGCATGGAAAGGTCTTTGGCTACTATAACCCATCCACATCAAGGCTCAATGTGGTCACAGATGCATGATTACATGGCCATTCTCATCTCCCTCAGTAATATGTGTATTCCCACAAAAGATTCACTGGATTTTTTCAGTGTAGCTTATAATTTATCAGAAAATCATCCAATCATGTAAAGGCCATGACAAGTTTCAGACATACTTTATCATTTAAGCATAAAAAAATAATAATCAATTCTAGGATCGCTTAGCCACTCCTAACTGTACATTTAAAGACAGTATCTCCTGCTTAATATCACCAGTAGCCAGTGTAAAGTGATTATACAGTGGTTCCATCTCCCTATGTACAGTTACAAATTGGCAGGAGCAAAAACAGCTGCTTTAGTAAAATGATTATTGTGCACAGTGCTGCACTATAATCATTTCTTAACATTACTTTACAGGTACACTTAAAGGGAACCAATCACGCCAAAAATGCAACTAATGCTAAGAAAATGTGCTTGTACATCACCCAGCATTCTTTCCAAACATACCCTCGCAACCTGGGTCCCATATACATGTACAAACACAACCTTAGTTTTATAATCTACTGCGCTGTATGTAAATTACCAGTCAAGTAGTCATCCGGGCGTGTGGCTCAGATGTGACGTCACCTGGGGCTCTGCTCTTGTGATGTTATCTGTGGGCCGGCATTGCAAAGCAGCGTGTCAACGTCTTTACTACGCCGCACATGTGCAGTTTTGCGAGAGAAAACGCTGCTGTACTGTGCAAGTGCGGCGTACAAAGGACTTTGGCGCACAGATGTGCAATGCCAGCCCCTGGGTGACGTCACAAGACCTCATTGCTTTTAGTCACACCCAGAGGGGCATGATTACATCGCTAAATACCGCCCAGAACCATGACTTGCTGGGGGAGCATCACACCCAGATGACTACTTGACCGGTAATTTACATACAAAAAACAAACAAAAAAAAGGCTGAAAATGCAGAGCCGCCTAGTGAAAAGGCTGGGTGCACAGATATTATATAAGAACACAATTAGCCAAGAGAGAGAAAAAGGTATATAGTACAATTGACTGGCACACCAAGCAAAAGTCTACAAAATAAATATATACTTTACTAGTCAGATAGAAAAATATACAAGAACGACCTGCAGCAAAAAATTCATGTAACATTTACATAAAGCGCGGGACATTATAAAACTAAGATTGTGCGTGTTATGAACCCAGGCTACAAAAGTATGTTTGGGAAGCAGTGATTGGTGCAGTGATTGGTTCCCTTCAAACTCTCTCTGCTCTCCACACTTTAGAATTCTATCAATATATTTGTATTCCCACTGTATAATATGATTATAACTCTTTTCTTATTATTCAATTAACTAATTAGAAAAAAAATATATATATATAGTGGTACCTTGGTTTAAGAGTAACTTGGACTGACAGCATTTTTCAAAAAGAGCTCATAGTTTTTCAAAATTATAACTTTGTTTAAGAGTATTGCCTTGGTTAAAGAGCTCCCTGTACTGCGTGGGAGGGCGAGTTTGAGAGAGGCATGGTCTGAAAAGTGGGGTATACAACAGTGTACTCTGACCCAGGAAGTCTCCCTCACCTTACAAATCATAGGAGATCCACTTCTGGCTGGGTTTTGCATCAGGGGACAGGACTTTGGAAGTAATCTTTTCTTAGCTGTAACCCCTCTCTTCTGGTCAGAGAGTGCTGCATGTATGTGCCCACAACTGCCTTGCTCAATCTTTCATGCTCTTTGTGCAGTCTCTGTCAGCCCTTGTGTTTTCCATCCTCTCCATTCCTGTTATAATGTGCCTGCACTTACACTCAGCCATACACACTGTTGATATAATGTGTCTGCACTTGCACTCAGCTATACACACTGCTGTATAGAAAAGTTTCTGCCACTGTCCTCCTGCACAGCTCTGTGATTCTCACTTCCTCATTGGTCCATGCAGAACACACACCCCTTCCCTATTGCTGTCATGTGACCACACAGACCTCTGACAGCAGCCCTGCTTCTCTATTCTAGCCTGTCGTACTACGCTTCTGCCTTATGGGGATCTGCAGTTCTATCCTGTATCTACAAACTGCTGCTGTTTTTTTAGGTTTATGCACTTACTTTACATTATACTCCACATGCTGATTGCTATACTGTACAGTAACTCATAATATGAGTTATTCAGCTGCTTCTGTTTGTTTGTTTCTTTTTTTTTTTTTTACATGTTATTCAGAATTTAAAAAATCATTATTTTTGGGTTGGGGAACCAACTTTCTGCATTTCAATGATTTCTTATGGGAAAATTTGCTTTGGTTTAAGAGTGATTTGGATTACAAGTATGGTCCCGGAACGAATTATGCTCGAAATCCAAGGCACCACTGTGTATATATATATATATATATATATATATATATATATATATATATATATAGTGGTGCCTTGGATTACGAGCATAATTCGTTCCGGGACCATACTTGTAATCCAAATCACTCTTAAACCAAAGCAAATTTTCCTATAAGAAATCACTGATATGCAGACAACTGGTTCCACACCCCAAAAATTATGATTTATTATTCGGAATAACATGTAAAACAGATGAAACAAACATTCAGAAACAGCAGAATCTGTGATATTATAAGTTAGTGTACAGTAATGGAGAGGATGGGAAACACAAGGGCGGACAGAGACTGCAGGGAGCATGAAAGAATGAGCAGAGCAGATGTGGGCACTGTATAGCAGCACTCTCTGTCCGGGGAGAGAAGGGTTACAGCTATGGAGAAATTACCTCCACAGTCCTGTCCCCTGATGTAAGCCCCAGCCTGAAGTGGATCTACCATGATTTGGAAGGTGAGGGAGACTTCCTGGGTCAGAGTACAGAGCTGTAGACCCCGCTATGCAGACCATGCCCCTCCTCCACTCGCGCTCCAACCCAGTACAGGGAGCTCTTAAACCAAAGCAATGCTCTTAAACCAAGTCACAATTGTGAAAAACTGTGAGCTCTTAAACCAAAACGCTCTTAAACCAAAGTACCACTATATATATATATATATATATATATATATATATATATTTATATTAAAATCAATGCCCCTGTGGGGGGCGTGGCCTGGCGATGGCGGCGTGAGGACGTGTTCTTGCAGAGCTCCCGCTGTAGGGAGGCCGCACTAGCTCTTCTCCCCGCTCTCCCCCCTCTCACCCCCGGCCATATGTTTGGGAAAAGGACCGGGAGACAGCCCAGCACCCGCCGCACCCGCTCCCGGCAAGGACAACGCAGCCTGGACGGCTTTCTCTGTCCGGACGCCGGACACTCCGCAGCGCGCGCAGCAGCAGAGCTGCGACACGCAGCTCCTGAGGGACAGACGCCGGGAGATCAGCCGCGGGGCACCCGCATCCTCCGCTCAGCAGCGGGCACGGTAGGTGCCGACCCGATCTCTCCTCCGGTCCGCTCTATGCCCACTGTCAGCCCGGGCCCGGTCGGCGCCGCCGCTGCACCACGTGAGGAGAACCTGCAGGCGCCATCTTTATCCTCCCCTCCCGCGCTGGCTGGTTCCCCTCAGGCTGTAGAGATGGAGCAGGCCCCACAGCCACATGTCTCTCCCCCTCCTACATGGGACTGGCAGGAGTATGTGAAACAGCTACCCACGAGGGCAGAAATGGAGGGATTTGTACAGAGACTGGAAAGATCTTACAGGCAGGAGCTGAGCTCCATTAAAGCGGCCATCCAGATGACTGAGGATAGGGTTGAGGAGCTGGCGGCAGACCAAAAGCAAGTATCCACACAAGTGGCTGATATCTCTAGCAAAGTAGAGACTCATGACTATCATATTGCTCAGCTCTATAAGCTACATGACGATAATGAAAACCGCAGCAGGCGGAACAACATTCGAATCAGAGGTCTGCCCGAAGCAACTAAAACACCTGACCTCATCCCTTCCTTACAGGGGATTTTCAGCTCACTGCTCAACCGCCCGGTAACTGATGACTTTGAAATCGACAGGGCGCACAGGGCGTTGGGGCCCATTAGCAAAGATCCTAACAGACCACGGGATGTCATATGCCGCCTGCATCATTATGCCATAAAGGAAGAGATCATGCGCAAAGCACGGGAATTGGACACGGTGGACTTTGATGGTGCTCCTCTGATTCTGCTTCAAGACCTCTCCAGACATACGCTGTCCCAGAGGAGGGCTTTACGACCATTGTTGGAATTGCTGCGGGAGAAGGAAATACCATATGCATGGGGCTTCCCGTTTCAGCTTGTTGTTCGCCTCCATGGCCGCCGCTATGTCCTTAAAGATCCAGCTGACTTGCCTGAATTTCTCGCTAATCTTAATCTGCCTATGGTGCGGCTACCGGATTGGTCCAGTGTGCCTCAGTTCCAGGAAAGACGGGGTCCTTCTGCACGTTCCAGGGACTTGGAGGACGAGGGATGATGCACAGCACGCGGATCCCCGCTTTACAAGGATTGAGCGAGACTGTTAAGCTTTAGCCATTGACTGGCCGTTGGTTCTCCTTTTGCCTGCTGCCCGTTTTTCACTATGTAGCAGGGTGGTTACTGTGCCTTTCCTACCTTTCAGATTGGGAACTCAGTTATGTTGCCTTATATGTTACTAAAGGGGGGGGCTTAGGGCTCCATTAGTCTTGTTCACTATAGTTGGCATTAGTTTGCTTGTGCTCTCGGTTATCATATGTACCCATCTCAGATGTGATGTGTTGATATGCTCTTTATGTTGGGTTCGGGGGTTTTGGCCTGGGGGGGGGGGGGGGGGGGTGAGGTGGGGTGGGGGGGAGATTCAGATTACATTTAGTATGAGCTGTCCTCCTTCTGGGGAGTTTTGTGTCTGTTATTGTCAGTCAAGCTCACATATAGTGTCGGCGCCTTTGTCGCCGTGACTTTTGGTCTACCTGTGGAGCCTAGGTCTCCATAGTGCAAGGGATCTCCTTTAGGTTCCTTGTAATACGTGTTCTCTACTTGTGTTTCTGCTTGTATTGTGTTTCTGCTATCTGATTGTCACTACAAGTGGCCTTTGGTGTCGTACGTCTTTTGTTTTGTTTTCTGTCTCTACTTACGTGTCTACCTTTCCTCCCTTCCCCTCCTTCCTTTCCCTCGTCCGGGTGCCCAGATGTCTACGCTTAAAGTCGCCTCTTATAATGCCAGGGGCCTCAATGAGCCGGCTAAGAGATCTCGTGTGTTATACTCTATGCATAAACAACGTGTACATATTCTATTCCTACAGGAGACTCACTTCCGCACGGGTCATGTGCCTCGGCTGCAGTCCCGCCATTTTCCTTACTTCCTCCACAGCACCAATCCAGACTCGAAGTCTAGGGGTGTCTCCATTGGCGTCCACAAGTCTCTTCAGCACGTCCTTCTTGACACACTCATAGACCCGAGGGGTAGGTACGCTTTTCTCAAATTGACGATTGCTTCCACACTGTACACTGTGGGTACTGTGTACTTCCCCAATTCTGACCAAGGCAGAGCGCTTAGGGATATCCTCCTCGAGACGGACCATTTTATTGACGGTACATTCATCCTAGGGGGAGACTAGGGCTGGGCGATATGGCCAAAAAATAAAATCTCGATTTTTAAAAAATTTTGGACGATTCTCGATTTAAATCTCGATTTTTTTGTTTTTGCTAAATAAATAGGACATTTTTCTCCCTGCAGCATCAGATACGATTTTATTGACGTTTGAGACAACTATATTGTTTCCCAGTGTAACAGTGCTCCTCCTGTGCCCCCATGTAGTAGACAAACACATTGTGTGCCCCATATAAGTAGTTTTCCCAAATATGTGCCCTATGTACTCTGTGCCCCCATATAGTATAGGCGATCTTCTTTGTGCCTTCATCTAGGTAGGGAGTAGTAGTGAGGGTATAGTGGATAAGGGGTGTAATAGTACAGGTAAAGATGAGGAGTGTGGTAGTAGTACAGGTATAGATGATGGGTGTAGTACTACTACTGAGGGGGTATGGGGTGGACTGGGGGTCACTGAGTGGGTATGGGGCAGGCTGGGGGTCACTGAGGGGTATGAAGCAGGCTAAGGGTCACTGAGGGGTATGGGGCAGGCTGGGGGTCACTGAGGGGTATGAGGCAGGCTGGGGGTCACTGAGGGGTATGAGGCAGGCTGGGGGTCACTGAGGGGTATGGGGCAGGCTGGGGGTCACTGAGGGGTATGGGGCAGGCTAAGGGTCACTGAGGGGTATGGGGCAGGCTGGGGGTCACTGAGGGGTATGAGGCAGGCTGGGGGTCACTGAGGGGTATGGGGCAGGCTGGGGGTCACTGAGGGGTATGGGGCAGCTGAGGGGACACTGAGGGGTATGGGGCAGGCTGGGGGTCACTGAGGGGTATGAGGCAGGCTGGGGGTCACTGAGGGGTATGGGGCAGGCTGGGGGTCACTGAGGGGTATGGGGCAGCTGAGGGGACACTGAGGGGTATGGGGCAGGCTGGGGGTCACTGAGGGGTATGAGGCAGGCTGGGGGTCACTGAGGGGTATGGGGCAGGCTGGGGGTCACTGAGGGGTATGGGGCAGGCTGGGGGTCACTGAGGGATATGAAGCCGGCTGGGGGTCACTCAGGGGTATGGGGCAGCTGAGGGGACACTGAGGGGGTATGGGGCAGCTGAGGGGGTATGGGGCAGCTGAGGGGACACTGAGGGGGTATGGGGCAGCTGAGGGGACACTGAGGGGGTATGGGGCAGCTGAGGGGACACTGAGGGGGTATGGGGCAGCTGAGGGGGACTAGGCAGGCGTGGTAAAGTGTCAGGACTGCGCGGTGAGGTGCAGGGCCGGCGGTCAGGAGAGATGTGGTACCGGCGGCTCCAGCCTCTTCACAGAGCCGCGGCTGACCTCTCCCGCCCCTTACACGTTAGTGCCGCGCTGAGCTGCGTCCCGCTCTCTTCCTGTCACACGTGCAGGTCCTGTTCTGTGGAGGAGGCGGCAGGGATCGCAGCAGAAGGAGAGAACGTCGCTGCGGGTCCTGGAGCTGTACAGCGGGCAGCGACGTTCTCTCCTTCTGCTGCGATCCCTGCCGCCTCCTCCACAGAACAGGACCTGCACGTGTGACAGGAAGAGAGCGGGACGCAGCTCAGCGCGGCACTAACGTGTAAGGGGCGGGAGAGGTCAGCCGCGGCTCTGTGAAGAGGCTGGAGCCGCCGATACCACATCTCTCCTGACCGCCGGCCCTGCACCACACCGCGCCATCCTGCAACTCTCTCCGGACCCGACACTTTACCGCGCCGCCCGCAATGATTTTTTGTGAAAATCGAATTTACGATTTTCACAAAAAATCAAATCGATTCTAACTGTCTGGGCGATTAATCGAATTAATTCGATTAATCGCCCAGCCCTAGGGGAGACTAACATGACAATGGAGCCTCCACTGGATTCCTCCTCTGGGAAATCGGTGGTCCCTAGGTCATCCTTGACCATGGCGAAGAGAGCCTTAGACACACAGAGATTGGTTGATACATGGAGGGTTTTGCACCCTCAGGATAGGGACTACACCTATTTCTCCCCCGCACACCAATCATACAGCCGGTTGGACATGATTTTTCTTTCACAACATGCTCTCATGCACACCCCATACGCTTCGATTGGCACGGGCTTATGGTCTGACCACTCCCCTGTTTTCCTTTCTCTCACTCTGCCTGACGGCGCACCCAGAGAATGGTCTTGGCGCCTCAATGAAACCCTCTTACAGGATGTGGTGTGCAAGACAGCAATAGAATCTGCCATTTCAGACTTTCTTTTAATCCATGCTGGAGACCCCACATCCCTCCCTATGCAGTGGGAAACCTTAAAATGTGTCCTCCGTGGAGTTCTTATACAAAATGGGGCTCGATTGAAAAAAGAGAGAGGCGCTAAGCTCCGTAAACTTCTGGCTACCCTGTCTGACCTCACGGCCACACATAAACGCACCCTAGACATTGCCACTCTCCAGGCCATGACTGTGGTCAGGGAACAAATTAAGGATCTTGTGCTGAAAACTGAAGTAGCCAATAAATTGAGATTCAAAGGGTATCTGTATGCTCAAGCTAATAAATGCGGTCGAGCTCTGGCGAGGTACATCCATCCACGGAATGCTCCTACCTATATTCCCCTTATTCAGGACACAAATGGTGTGGTTCATCATAATCCGAGGCTTATTGCCAACACATTTAAAGACTTCTACAGTTCCTTATATTCTATATCTGGACATTATGATGATGCCTCGGCGGAGGTTCTTGACAATAAGCTATCGGATTATATGAGAGAGACGGCCCTGCCCGTGGTAGATGATGACACTAGGGAGAGCCTTGATGTGCCTTTTACGGAGGAGGAAGTGGGGACAGCTATTGCAGCCTCCAAGAATGGCAAAAGTCCTGGGCCTGATGGCTTTACGGCAGTGTTCTACAAAAAGTTCAAGGGCTGCCTACTTCCTTTCCTGACAAAGGTCTTTAATGCTGTCTCAGCGGGTGTACAATTTCCGAAACAGGCGTTGGAAGCTCATGTGGTGGTCCTGCCTAAGCCAGGGAAAGATGAGACCCAATGTAGCAGTTACCGCCCAATATCTCTCATCAATTGTGATATTAAACTGTACTCAAAGATGCTGGCAACCCGCTTGAACCCTGTAATTTCAAAGGTGATCCATTTGGACCAAGTGGGTTTTATTCCGGGACGGGAGGCAAGGGACAATACCATACGCACCATCTCTCTTGTAGCTCATGCTCACAGCACTAAGACCCCGTTGTGTCTGATCTCAGTCGACGCAGAAAAGGCCTTCGACAGGGTCCATTGGAAATTCCTGACGGCATCCCTGACGCAAATAGGCCTGAGCGCTGCCTTTGTCAGCAAAATCATGGCACTTTACACTCATCCTTCTGCCCGTGTCAGAGCCAATGGGGTCCTGTCGGAGGTCTTCCACATCAAGAATGGTACACGTCAGGGGTGCCCCTTGTCTCCTCTCCTGTATGTACTGACCATGGAACACTTGGCGGTTTCCCTGCGCAGTGACCCGAATGTTACGGGAATGGTAATTGGGCAGGATCACCATAAGTTAGCCTTGTATGCGGACGACCTGCTCCTTTACGCGACATCCCCGCACACATCTTTGCCCTCAATTTTAAAGATATTGGAGACTTTCGGAAGGCTTAGCAACTTTAAGGTGAATCTGTCTAAGATGGAAGGCCTCAATATCTCTTTACCAGCACCTGACTTGGCCCGGTTAAAATTTAACTTTAACTTTCGCTGGCAATCTGATAGCATCACTTACTTGGGCATACAGATTCCGAATAGGCTGGACCTGCTGTTCTCCCTGAACTATGTTCCCTTGCAAAAGAAAACGTTAGACCGTTTACAATCCTATCACAGACAATTTCTCTCATGGTTTGGTAGGATGAGCGTCCTCAAGATGGACATCCTTCCCCGCTTTCTCTACATATTCCAAACAGTCCCTATCAGTGTCCCCGTGGCTTATTTCCGCACATTACAAAAAGCCTTCACCCTGTATGTCTGGGGAGGCAGCAGACCACGTTTGAGCCGACTAGCCCTGACGAAACCTAAAATTGATGGAGGGGTGGGTCTCCCGGACCTTCGCCTTTATCACGAGGCCGCGATGCTGACCAGGACATTGGACTGGGCGCACAGGGGGGCTGTCAAACGGTGGGTGGGTTTGGAACAGAGTATTGCCCCGAGTAATCTACTTGCATCTCTATGGATACTTCCATTAGACAGGGAAACGTTAGCGGGATGGCCATTCCTTGCTAAACACACCTTTCACATATGGGACAGGTGGGTGCGGCAATTCAGCATCTCGTTTCGGCCTGGCCCCATGACACCTCTGTTTGGGAATCCGGCTTTCCCGGCAGGGCTGGAGACGGGGATTTTCCTACTGTGGCACAGGGACACTGACCCCCGCTTACATCAGATTGTGCCTGATGGGAGTCTCCCTTCATTGCAGACCCTACGAGAGGCCAACCCGGCAAGAGCTTTGTCTTGGATGGCGCATAATCAATTGCAGTCCTTTCTCCAAACCCCCACCGTGCGTGCGGCATTGGACCTTTCCCTGACAGATTTTGACCACTGGGCGTTAGCATCAGATGGTGGCACCCAGGTGCTATCTAAACTCTATAGTATGCTCATGTCTCTCAGCAACCCTGGCGTGGCTTCTTACTTCTCCCTTTGGGAAAGAGATCTGGCAGTTTCTTTCACTGCGGAGGAGATCATTAAGATGTGCACTTTTGCTCATGGCATGTCTATGGCGTCTCATGCAAAAGAGAAAAATTTTAAAATTTTGTCCCGCTGGTATCGCTGCCCGACTCTGCTACATCGCATGTACCCTAAGGTGTCTGATTTATGTTGGAGGTGCAACCAAGAGGAGGGGACCTTGCTGCACGTATGGTGGGGTTGTACCCGTATTAAACCCTTCTGGGAGGGGGTCTTCAGAATTTATGAGGAGTTCTCTGGGAAACGTGTTGTCAACTCCCCCCAAATCGCTCTATTGTCCTTGTTGCCCGGTACCCTGTCTGCTCTCAAGAAGGACGTGCTGAGACACTTTCTTACAGCTGCTAGAATTGTAATACCTCGCCATTGGAGGACGGCAGTCTCGCCTGTCCTACAAGAATGGTTCGCAGAGCTGTGTGCTATTCAACGTGCAGAGGAGATGGTGGCCGAGGCGCAGGGCCGAGTGGACGCTTTCAAGAAGGTCTGGATAGCGTGGACGTTCCACGTAGAGGCCCCAGGCTTTGTAGAGACCCTAAGGTGAATTGATGGTGAATCTCTGGATTTCCCGGCATATCCCTCTGTGCTTTCCCTTGTCTTTCTCTCTTTTCTTCTCTTTTGTGGTGTCTGTCCGTTATTCCTTTGTGGTTTGTAGTTCATATATGGTTTATTCTTTGGTTTCAGATTTAGCCTCATGTGGATCAGCGGAATGGGGACCGCTAGGGTTTATTTTATACTGTGCTGACCATAATGTTATGTTTTGATTGTTCTCTTTTTATTATTGTGCCCTACTGCTCGCTGGAGGCCACTATCTGTGGCGCAAGCTTTATGTTATATTGGCTTTCTGACCCATTGAATGTGATTCTGTTTGTGTTGTTAATTTTTCTGCTATTCTACACAAAATTCTAATAAAATCAGAGTAAACATAAAATCAATGCCCCTGTGATCACATTTCTTTTCTGTTCTGGTTTATAGAACCATCTGAGTCTCCCTGCCATGTAAATATATAGACTGATGAATATGACTGGCTGAAGACATGTTTGGACTGAGGAGCTGGTGTAAAGCTGTATCTACTGTAATGTAACCTTTAAATTGTGTGAATTTCCTGCACACATACTGTAAATGTATAATACTATGCTGTACATGAGCAAGGTCATCTCGGAGCAGGGGGCTACCTCTGTGATCAGTCATCCTTACACGACAGCTCAAATGAATGACCACTGGACGCCAGAAACATTTTATAATAACAATGTTATGCATCAAGCTGAAGACTATTTGTTTCATTGACACTACTGTGTTACTGGAGGCCATTTTAATTTCTCATCACGACAAAGGAATAGCCACAGTTTAAGAGTGTGTTAAGGTTTAGCACTTAAGATAAAGCATTGAGGGGGAAAAATATATGTCTGTTTACATAAAAATAGAAAATAAAAAAAAATAAAAAAAATGTAAACAAAGTAATATTAAAATTTGTGAGCTTATATAGTAGCTATGTATATGCTACGATTAGCACTTCACATTGCAAAACAATTATTAAAGGTGTAAACTGAGATTAATGTTTACACCCCATCTTTATTGGCTGTTCATGCCTGCAATGATAACAATACCAAGATTGAAGTTAAAATAAGGAGGAGCTGTCCTGGCAACAAACCTTGCCTCACACATTCCATCACCTACCTGCTGACTTCCTCAGGGGTATGAATTCTTAGCCCATAATGTGATCCCTAAAGGGGTATTCTGCTGAATCGTAACTCTTAATATGTTGTTGCCCTTGTCTGGCAGTGACAGCCTATCAGCTAATCACTGACTGAGGTGAGACAGTGTCAGGGCCAGTGATTGGCTAAGCACGCTATCACTGCCAGATGAGTCCATATTAGAAAAGGAGATGGGATCTGTCAGCCGGGACACGAACATGATGTTGGAGGAGACCGAAAGAGTGCAGAAATGTAAGAATTGGCAGTTTCTTATGTTCACCCCAAGGGCAGAAACATATTAATAATTACATTTTAGATGAATTTCCCTTTAACCACTAGACGACCCTGGGCGTACCTGTACGTCCTGGGCTGCCTAGGGGAGTTCAGAGCGGGGCCATTAGCGTGCATGGTGTCGGCTAATTAAGTAATCAGATGCAGCTGTCAAAATTAACAGCTGCATCTGATTACTATATGTAGCCTCTTCCCAGGTGTCTAGTGGGGTGTCACGCGGAGGAGTGATCCCAGTGTTCGGTACTCGATTGCTTTCAGCTGCAGCATAGATCTCAATGAGAGATCAGTGTGCTTATACTAGAAGCCACCCATAAGGTCAATGAGGTCCTATTTTTACCAGGTGCAGCCAGTGGCTCTTATCTGGTACCTGCATCAAATTATTTTATTTAGTGAAATATGCTTAGCAAAAAGTGTACAAATCAACTAGGCAGCAATTGAAAGAACTTGGCTAAAACAGGAGAGGAACACCAACCAAAAATTCCACAAGGCAGCGGCGAGCGGGTGAATTGGCGGGGGGGGGGGGGTGTGCTGCCCGGGTGATCGCTAGATTATTTTAAACCGGGGCAGAGCCTGGCCGGCCCCCTGATATTTACCCCCTCCTGCTGGTCCCAATCCCAAAGCTAGTCCCAATGCAGAGAAATCGCCACCTGGCGGTCTGCACGTTAAATGTGTTAATGGAAAGAAGAGATAAGTTTGACATCCTTAGGAAATCACTACTCCAGAGCTGCTAAAAAGGGGGACCTGCATGATGTTGTAAACATTTTATTTTCTCGAAGAAATATGTAAAGTAGTTTTATACATACATTAGGCAAAAAAAAAAAACAGGTCTCTTATTTTCCTCTGATTGGTAAGATGGCCAACCACATGCATCACTCAGCACCCCTGCTGAACCAACTGTGAAAATCAGTGCAGTGTTGCCTGGGGTAAGGGTGGAGAACAGGATGCTGAACTGGTTAGTTCATTATGAAGTAAAGCTCTAACTTCTCATTTATTTATAATGTATATCACTATTTTACATGGGTAAGCCTTTTTAAGCCTGACTGCTGAGTACCAAAGTGGCTTCATTTACAGTATTTGTTTACACGGTTTTGTATTAGTCACTCTATACATTGATCAGTCAAAACATTAAAGGGTACCAGTCACTATGGTGTTATTCCCTTAACAGCGTGCAGTCACAGCTGATGCCGGAAGAGTGGGTTGCTTGCCCAATGTGGCAAATAATCGCTCCATGTAATAAGGTCTTAAAGGGAATGTGTCACCTAAATTTTATTTTACTGATTAGAATCACATACTAAAACCTGTTCTTTTATTCTTATCTGTTTCTATTTTCGGACTTTAATATTTATTTATTTATTTCACTATACGTACATTCTTATGGGAGCTGCCAAATTGTCTGGGCTATTTTTCACAGCATTTAGTGACATGCTTTACAGCAAGATTCATGGACATAGATGACAAGACAGAGTCTATCCTCTTGAAATGAGTGTGAAACATAATTGAGCATGCTCTATGAGCTTTGAAAAGGTCTTTCCAAAGGGAGCTGCTATTGTCTTATATTGATGCTATCTACCTACTGGTGTCACATGTTGTAATAATGTACAGATCATTTTACAGCAGCCTCCTCTTATCACTACAGACACAACAGAAAATCTCAGCTTAGTTTTAGCCCTAGTGGTAAGAATGAAAACTGTAAGATTTTAGGATTATTTTATAATATAGAGATAAAAATTGAAAATTAGAAAAAAAAGTCACCAAAAATTCTTAAAACATGTTTAAAAAAATATTACAAAATATTATTAAAAATTAAAAATCATGACACATTCCCTTTAAAAGCTGCTATTTTGAAGCTTTGTAGCGGGTTTTTTTTTTTACTTACTATATAAAGAAAGCGTGACACAGCTACCATGTTGTCGCTTTCAATCAAATTTCTCTATTATTAAACTTAGTAAGGCTAAAATTTCTTACTTTCTTACTCCTATTAGAAATGTTATTAAAACCTGAACTGCATTACAATCAATTATGTAAAACCTGCAAATAGTGCAGGAAATTTCCAGCTAATTTGGAGACATTAAATTTCCTGCAAGTACCAATTTAGCTCAGCGCTATAGTAATAAAAATAAACTGTTTAGTTAATACAAACCAGATAGAGAACTATTACCTAGCACACATGCAAACTGCCATATGGACAGTAATTATTATCTCTAGTGCACAAACAACACTAAACAGCAGGGACGTCGACTTTACAGGGACACGTTTATATTTTCCATAAATATTCAATCAAACAATTCCCATGATTCGGTATTTAGAGGCTTACAGCTTTAGGCTGGGTTCACACTACGTATATTTCAGTCAGTATTGTGGTCCTCATATTGTAACCAAAACCAGGAGTGGATTGAAAACACAGAAAGGATCTGTTCACACAATGTTGAAATTGAGTGGATGGCCGCCATTTAATGGCAAATATTTGCTGTTATTTTAAAACAAAAGCTGTTATATTGAAATAATGGCAGTTATTTGCTGTTATATGGCGGCCATCCACTCAATTTCAACATTGTTTGAACAGAGCCTTTCTGTGTTTTTAATCCACTCCTGGTTTTGGTTGCAATATGAGGACCACAATACTGACTGAAATATACGTAGCGTGAACCCAGCCACAGGCTATGTTCACAATACGTAAGTACCATAGTGATCACGGCCGTTGTTAATCATGGCCGTCAGTACTTCGGTACTTACGTAGTGCTGCCACTGAGGAAATCCCGGCCAAAGTGTATACACATAGTATACACTCCGACCGGGATCCCTAGCGACACTTGCTGGTATCACTCTCAGTGTGGTAACCACTAGGGCATCTCGGCTGGATTAAAGAAGTGAATACTGTTTTATTTCTTGAGAGCCACACAGAGCAGATGAAACAGGTTGTCTGGAGAGGACTCATTGACTTCTATGTGGAGAGTTAGGGGCATGCTCTGTGACCTGTGATTGTTATTGTGCAGAGCAGGGGAGAAAATGAGTTGTGATATCACCTATTTTCAATGACAGATCCTGATCCTAATATAGCCAAATCTTAGACTCTCTGGTCATAGATAAAAATACTGTAGAATCCTACACCTGTCTCTTTTAGATATCAAATAGATTTATTTGTTTTCTTTCTACTAAGTCACGGCTATGGTGCCTCTAAGGCAAACCAACAAATACACTGTAAGGAATCTTACTTTTCTGCAAATCCTGAGCTACCAACGTACCAATATGTTGCAGGCCTAAGTGGAATAAGCAGAGTTTGTCATTTATTGTACACACCTAGCTGTACTAAAGATGGAAACATATGCTGCCTGTCTATATACCGTATATGATAGGACATGATGAAAAATAAGTGAATTTTAAGAGATCCTTTCTGGTGTGCCATTTTGCCAAGTCATTACCATATTTCTTTTATATGGTGTTATTTGATTTACCATTTATCTTTTATTTACATTTGTTAAACTTTGGCAGATTTCTTTTTAAAGAGAATATAAAGTAATAAACATTGTTCGGAGGAAATTTTATAATCAATATTTATGGTGTGCTCAGTGTTAGAACCTTAAAGGAAAATTCTACTTTCTATCAAGTCTTTTATTAGTTTCAGGCCTGCGCATAATACTGCATTTCTGGGTCTGTATTGCGACTGAAAGTCCTGCGAGTTTAATGACCCTAATGGAAAGTATCATGGATCCCTATGCTGCTTTCAGTTCAGGTCATTAGGTTTGCAGTGGCTGTATTATGGTGCATTTACACAGACAGATTTATCTGACTGATTTTGGAAGCCAAAGCCAGGAATGGATTTGAGAACAGAAGAAATCAATCTCAATCTTTCCCTTATTACCTGTTCTCTGTTTATATTCTGTTCCTGGTTTTGGCTTCAAAAATATGACAGATAAATCTCTCTGTGTAAACGCACCATTACATTTGTCTGATACACTTGGCCTAAATTGTTGAGTGTTTAGCCTCATCCAATTGTAAACTATATGAATAGATATAGACCTGTGCGAGAACATACACTAAGGGGCTCACGCCATACTATACTTATTTGGGGTACAAACTCACTGGGCGGATCTCCAGCAAGTTTCTCGCTGTGGATCCCTGCCCTGTACAGTCTATGGGCAGACAAACTCGCAGCAGGATGCACATTACGCTGCAAGTTTGTCAGCAGCCTGTCTCGTTAACCCCCGGCCGCCAGTGCGTATGCATCACCGGGTTCCAGCTCCGGCTTGCTTTGGGGCTTCCGATGACTTCACGTCTTGCTCAGCCAATCAGTGCACTGTGGCGGGGCAGCGCATTGGTTGGCTGAGCGGGACGTGCCAGGAACCCCCGAAGCAAGCTGGAACAGTTTCTGAACAGTTTACCTATACTCATGAAGCAGTTACTCAAGAAGATAGCGGATCAGTGGTGTAAACTTGAATCAAAACTTGACCTTTATTTTCAGTGACCCCTAAAATCAAGACAGGACATGAAATGGCGACCTCCAGGCTGTGACGCCCATGCGTTTCTGGTGCCTATACACCCTTAATCATGACCATGACATCAAAGTAACAAGACCTGAGACTTCCGGTTCCGGCGCGGCCAGGCAGCATGTGCTGAGGCAGAGCTCTTGGGCCGTTAAGGCACGTTACTCGCATTAACAGCCTCACCGGCGACCGAACGCGCACCACAGCAGGAGGACGTGCCGGGGAAGTGGAGGGAGCAGCAGATGGACCGGTACGTTCTAAGGATCGCTGCCAAACAGCCCTTCTCCGGCGGCGCTTCAGACGCTGAGGACACGCAGCAGCCCAAGATGGCGCCCGGAGATCCCACACAACCGTAGGCCACGCAGCCAGACCCGTCGACCACACCATCTACACTGCCAGGCACTGAGGCGGACGTGGCGCCCGCACAGCAGGGCCCGGGTCCTATAAACTTTGCAGCATTAGCTGCCGCAGTTACTGAACATATAGCCCCTGACATACAACGGCTCCTGGAGGAGGCGCTCAGGTCATCCCTTACCCAGATACAGACGGAGCTGAAGGACAGCACAGCTAGAATCACTGCTGTGGAACAAAGGGTCTCTTCCCTGGAAGATGAAAATGATTATCTCTGATCCCGACTGCGCCAGCTAGTAAATGAGACAGATGTGATGGCAGACAAGATGGATGACCTAGAAAACAGGTCCCGACGTAATAACCTGAGAGTGGTGGGCATAAAAGAGTGTCGCATTGGGTGACCTACAGTCCTTTTGTGAGAGGGACATTCCCAAAGCCCTCAATTTGCCACATGCATGCCGTATAGAAAGGGTGCACAGTCTGGGTCCAACCCCACAGACCAGAGGGGAAAACAGCAACCAGCTCTCCACTAGACCAAAACAGGTGATTCTCCGCCTATTAGACTACAACGACAAAATGGCGTGGCTGAGGTCTTATAGACTCCGCACACGACCCTTGGAGATCAATGGTATGCGTCTTCTCATATTTTAAGATTTTTCGGCTGAAGTGACTAAAAGGCGCAAGTTGTATAAAGCAAAACGGAGGTTTCCATTACAATATCCTGCACTACTTCTCATCGCCGAGGAAAGCTAAGGAAGCTCTGGACTCCTTGAGATCTTCTTCACTGGATTCTCTATCCACGTCAGGGAATATTCGCAGGCATTTCCTACTCACGGGTTGTCAAGAGGTACTCCACCCCGGGGCTCCAACTTACCGCCCAAGGACAGGCGGAACCGCCGGCGAGATTCTCCAAGGCGATCCAGGCGCTCCAGGTCTCAGTCACCGGACTGAATAAGAAGGTAAATTTCTACTATTATTGCCGGTTGGGACAGTATGTTTCTATGCCATTTGGGTTTTCTCATGTACAGTTTATATTTTGCATGTCCTATGTAGGTTAACTCAACCCTGTTTACACCTATCTGGTGCTCATACTGATCTTAGTTAAATGTGTCTCCCGGTAGCTTGCCACCTGTCTGGAAAAAGAGAAGTCCAATACTCATAAATAAGGGAGGCTACAGTTAAAGTCAGTGCTCCCTATGAGATGTTTTTTGTTTTACTGTTTGTCCTGTTTTGTCTGGTTTTACTGTTGGTGCAATAGAATACCTATACTTGTCATGTGGGGGGTACAGGACCAGGGGGCGTTGATGGAGGCTGCTGTGCTACCTAATAGTGGGGATCCAACCTCTGTGCTGCTCATGCATTTGTGGTATCCTTCCCTTAAGATTTCTACTGATTTAACACACCATGCCGACCATAGTGACATGGAATGTGAAGGGGCTAAAATCGCCCCACAAACGGATCAAAATTCTGAGATATTTAAAACTATTCCGCCCTGATATCGTCCTCTTACAGGAAACCCATTTGGAGGCAGAGGATATTACTAGGATGCAGAGACTATGGGTTGGCACAGTGTTTGGATCTCCCTCCGTAGAAGGTAAAGCGGGAGTAATAACATTGTTACATAAATCCTTTACATTCTTACTGGTATCACATGAACATGACGGGGAAGGCAGAATTTCCCACCTTGTACTTGATCATCAGGGGGGAGCATTGTGGTATTTATAATGTTTATGGCCCAAATGGGGAGAATCAGTTGTTCTTCTCTAATTTAGCCACTAGGGTCAACGCGGATCCCACTCCACGGAAGGTCTTGGGGGGGGGTTTGAACACGGTACTGAACCCGTTAGAAGATAGAAAAGGTCAGGGGGGCTCTGCTCCACGAGCTCGGGACAAAGTGCTAGCAGGTTTTTTGGAGCAGGTTACTTTGGAGGATGCCTGGCGCTTCACTCATCCTGTTGAAAGGGATTTTACACACTTCTCCCATTAGCACCAATAATGGTCTAGAATAGACTATACCCTCTTCAGCCCTGCAGTAACTCGCAGGTTACAATGGGTGGATCATAAAGACCTCGTAATCTCTGACCACACTCCGATTGTGCGGAAACTCCTGGACTTTAGCCCGGTGGGGTTGGATCATATCTGGCGATTCCCCTCCTTCCTCATGACTGACGAATCCTTTGTGGAAGTAGTTAGGGCATGGTGGGTGGAATATGATTATCATAATTCCCAACATAAAACCACCCCTCAATTGTTTTGGGAGGCGGCCAAGTCGGTCCTTAGGGGCCAGCTAATCTCCCATATGGCATATGGCCTCCCGTATGCGAGGGGCATACACCGCTTTCCTTCAGGTCCCTTCTGATCGTAATAGGGCGGCCTGGCAGAAAGCGAGAGATGACTATGAATTATGGTTGAAAAGGCGGGACAAGATATATCGCTCTCATACGGAAGCCGAGTACTTCCGCTATGGCAACAAGGCCAGTCGCCTACTGGCTAGATTGGCTGGGGGTAAGAGACCACCGACTCATGTCTTAGCCCTCCGAGATGACTTAGGGGTACTCCATACTCCAAAACAGATTATTAAGGTGCTAGAGGACTATTATGCTAATCTATATGCTTCTCCCCCCTCGGATCCGGGGCCCTTATCATCCTTCTTGCAGAATCTTACCTTACCCTCTTTGACGGATGAACAGCGAGAGGTCCTCAACGCGGACATTACAGAAGAGGAAGTCCGCGGAGTGATCAAGGTGGTGCATAATGGTGAGGCCCCCGGACCTGACGGCTACACTGGTGAATTCTTTAAAGCCCTTATAGACCACATAGCACCAAGCCTTACTAACCACATTAATGACATGCTAGCAACGGGATCCCTTCCACTGGGAGCTAAGATGGCATACATCAAAGTCATACTAAAACCGGGCAAAGACCCACTCGATCAGACATCCTACAGGCCCATTTCCTTAATTAATAATGATATTAAGTTATTGACCAAAATTCTGGCAGATAGACTGGCAGATTTCTTACCTGAATTAATAACCAAGTCGGTTTTGTTAGGAATAGGTCTGCGGTAACAAATATCAGGCGGTCTTAGACAGAGTGCGGCACCGCCCACAGCCAGGGGCGGTGCCGGCCTCATTGGCACTCGACGCAGAGAAAACCTTTGATAGTGTCCGCTGGGACTGGCTGTGGGCGGTGCTTGACAAATTCGGGATACAGGGGAGAATAGTACGGTTTCTGGGAGGCCTTTATAACGACCCCACTGCTAGAGTGCATACCCTGGGGTTGCAGTCTACTCCGATCCATCTACATAGGGGAACTAGGCAGGGGTGCCCCCTGTCTCCTTTGCTGTTCGACCTGGCAATAGAGCCCCTGGCAAGATATTTAGACTATTCCTCTCTATAGGAGGGGATCAGAGTGGGCACTCAAATGGTGCGACTGGCCCTCTTTGCCGATGATGTGCTCCTTTTTTTAAACAACCCGCGTCATAGTATCCCAAATATCCTTTCCTTTCTGACGGACTATGGGAAAATATCAGAATATAAAATAAATACCGCTAAGAGTGATCTTCTTCCACTGGGCTTAGCTCCCCCTAGATGGCTTCAATCCATCCGCCATCTTCCTATCAAGGTAGCTTCCTCTAGTATCCCATACCTGGGGATAAAAATTGGAAAGACCCCTGATACTCTGTATTCCTTAAATTACCCACCACTATTCCATAAGATCACAAGTGAATTACAGAGATGGGCACGCCTTGCCCTGGCCTTCCTGGGCCGCAGCCATTTAGTTAAAATGATTCGTTTTTCTCGCCTATTGTACCCCCTGCAGACACTGCCACTTCTTCTCAGACATGTGGACTAGGGATGCACGATGCACCGAAATATCGATACTACTATCGATATTTCGGGAAAAAAAAACGGTTCAATACCAGGATTTCCTGATATCGAAACTTTAAGTTAAGCTGAGAACACGGTGGGCGGCTAGCTGAGCTCCGGCCGTGTTCTCTATGTGCCTCTCCCTGCCGCCTGGAGTCTCCTCCTCTGCTCTCCCTCCCTCCGCTCCCATTGGCGCCAATTTTAAATAGCCGGCACTTAGCTATTGCTAGTGCCGGCTATTTAAGTGTATAGATGCCGCTGTCACACTGACAGCGGCACTACCCCCCTCCTGAGCCCGCTCCATATACAGCGGGGGTCGGCTACTGTGTGTAACAGACCCCCGCTGCTGGTGTCTCTCTGATAACAGAGTCCGGCTCCGCCTGACTCTGTTATCAGAGAGATGATTTTTGCAGAAGAGCCAGAGCTGCAAGGAGATCTGGGCGGCTGGAGAGGGAGAGGAGGAAGGAGGAGAAGGCTGGAGAGGGAGAGCGGCTGGAGAGGGAGAGGAGGACGGAGAAGGCTGGAGGTGGGGAGGCTGAAGAGGGAGAGCGGGAGTCTGTGAGATCCGGGAGAGGAGGCCGGGGGATGTGCAGCACATGTGAGGATCCAGCCGGCTGGCAGGTGGGGGAGGTGGCCGGGGCTAAGAGGAGCAGATAAGATCGGCTGTAGTGTGTGGGATCCTGTCTAACCTCCTCTTCTCCTCCTCCACAATCTTGGTAACTAGTGCAGATAGCAGCAGAGCTGTCTTAGTGGTGGGTGGTGCATTAGAGCTGTCTTAGTGATGGGTGGTGCAGCAGAGCTGTCTTAGTGGTGGGTGGTGCAGCAGAGCTGTCTTAGTGATGAGTGGTGCAGCAGAGCTGTCTTAGTGATGGGTGGTGCAGCAGAGCTGTCTTAGTGGTGGGTGGTGCAGCAGAGCTGTCTTAGTGATGGGTGGTGCAGCAGAGCTGTCTTAGTGGTGGGTGGTGTAGCAGAGCTGTCTTAGTGATGGGTGGTGCAGCAGAGCTGTCTTAGTGATGGGTGGTGTAGCAGAGCTGTCTTAGTGGTCGGTGGTGCAGCAGAGCTGTCTTAGTGGTCGGTGGTGCAGCAGAGCTGTCTTAGTGGTGGGTGGTGCAGCAGAGCTGTCTTAGTGATAAGTGGTGCAGCAGAGCTGTCTAATCGCTCGGTATAGCAGAGCTGTTTTAGTGATCAGGCTATTTGGAAGAGCAGAATTGTATTAATGATAATATCTAGTGTATCAGTGATCATGGCACCTGGTTTAGCAGAGCTGTATCAGTGATCATGGCACCTGGTTTAGCAGAGCTGTATCAGTGATCAGGGCACCTGGTTTAGCAGAGCTGTGCTAGTGCATACAATAGAATCTGGGCACAGTCCCTGGTGATGGTGACAGCTGCAGCTATTGTATCAGACTCTGGATAGTGGTGATAATCACAAGTACAGACTGTTAGATTCTATTGCATCTCATAGTATTCCGAGCCTGTGGCTGTCGGTGAGCTACATCCCCCAGCATACCGGTAGCTAAACTATTAAGACTACAACCCCAGCATAGCCTGATAGCTGAATTAGAATAGGACAGTTTTAACCACAATTATTTAGAAAATGTAAATTTTATTTTTAACGCCATAAAATAAAAAAAGTCCATAAATTGTTATCACTGTAACAGTGCGGACCTGAAGAATATAGATAACACTTCCGATTTATTATATTTGGGGGGTATTATATTTCTACCACTGTTTTTTTTATTTTTTTATACTTTACTAAGTATCGAACCTGTATTGAGCATCGAAATAAAAAAGTTAGTATCGGTATCTAACTCAAAATTTTGGTATCGTGACATCACTAATGTGGACATAACTCGATTGCGCCAGCCGTTCTCCAAATTTGTGTGGGCAGGAAAACGCCCTAGAATAGCATTCCAGAAACTGGCACTGAGCAAGCTAGAAGGGGGGCTCAATTTCCCAAATATAAGGGGTTACAACATCGCTTGCCTTTTTAGATATGTGGTAGATTGGGGGCACGACGCTTCCTTTCATTCCAATATAACACTGGAAAAGGCTCTTGCTTCCCCATGGCACCTGGTGGCTCTTTTACATACTTCAATACTGAAAGTTCCAACAGAAGTCAAAGCCTCCATGGTATTGCGGGACACTATAATGGCCTGGAGGGAGTTGTGCAAATTGCATAAGGTCCCATTTCTATTATCTAAACGAATGCCATTATTTGGTCACCCAGAGACACCGTGGGGCAGCAATCCGGCCTGGGGACAGATTTGGAGAGATAGGGGCCTGACGCATGCAGGGGCCCTGATGAACTCGACCACGAAGAAATGGTTGTCACCACCAGAGATTTTAAGGAAATTTAACCTTCCCCCCTCCCACTTCCTCTACATTAGCCAGCTACATTACTTTTGCTCTAACAGACTGCGAAATCTGACAGTGGAATCACAGAACCACACGCTAGATGGCGTTCTGGGCGAGGTACCGTGTAAAGTGACGATATCTGGGCTTTATAGTGCTTTTCGCACCACTCTTCTTAAAATTGATCCTAAAGCCCTCTTCCCTACCTGGGTGCGGTGGACCAATGATGCCCAGATCCAGGACTCTATTCTTAAGGGATGGAAAATAGTTAGGGGTTGTATTATAAATGAGAGATGCAGAGAGACTTATTTTAAATTAGCTCATGCAGCACTGTAAGGGTTTAACATCCCTCCTTCCCCTAATTTTCCTGACAGAATAATAGAGTGCCCGAAATGTAAACAACCCCTCACGAATCTATGGCATGGGGTGTGGGATTGTACGCACTCCCGGTCATTTTGGCGGGTGGTAGCGGACTATATACTAACTCACTGGAGGGTCACAGTTCCAGATTCACCACAAGCGTTTCTCTTTCACCAACTCCGGCCTCCAGATGTGGAAGAGGACAGGATGGTTATACCGGAGATGGTACATATAGTCCTACATGTGGCCCTGAGATGTTTGTTCCAGGTCTGGCTGACAGAGAAGGTCCCAGATGTTCCCATGTTGGTCTCACAACTTAAACTCCTTTTTGGAGTGGACAGAATTTATGCAGAGGGACATAAAACCCAGGAAACACAAAAGTTCTTTAAGCGCTGGAAGTCATTTATAAACTCTCATTACCAGATGCAGGAAATACGTGTTTCCCTTCAAATGTACAGAATGGGCCTTTTGAGGCTTCCCTCTGTCTGCCGGCCTGAAAGCAGTGGGTCTGCTGAAAGCAGATTGGTGGATGTGGTGGGTGGTGACTGATCTTGCACTTTGTTCTCCTCCCTCCTCTGTCTCCCCCCCCCCCCCAGCCCTGATGCTTTATTGATGCCTTATGCACCCTTTTATTGTGTTTAAACATGTTTTATTGTTTATATTTTTCGGACCGTGTTATGGTCCATGAATGTTTCCAATGTCTGTTTTGTTTTCCAACAAAAATGCTGAAAAACCAAATAAAACTTTGTTTAAAAAAAAAAAAAAAAAGACCTCCAGAAGACCTATTTGCTGAAAGTCGGTATGTTGCATGCCGGGAGCTGTAGTTTCCTGGCTGTGCACCATCATTGAAAACTGACGGTGCTGGAGAAAATTGGATCGGGTAAGAAGATCAGTGGAAAGAGTCAGGGCAGCATATTGGGGATTGGAAAGTAATCCGATATGCTTTTTTTATTTTTTTTTAAGCCAGAATTGCGAAATTGCAGAATTGCACACAACCCCCTTTATGTTTCAAGTAGATACAAAGGACAAATAGAGATGTATAGGCCAGCAGTGGAGGCCAGGTAGGAGTGGGAGCAGAATAAAATAAATATATTTACCCAACAGAGTGCCCCCACTGCTGCAGCACCACCACTCACTGTCAGCCTCTGGTCTTCTGGGTCTCCTGGCTTCCTGAGTTGACAAGACCTGGCAGGAACTACCCCGCTCATCCGTTCAGTGACCACAGAGATGTCCCACCTCAGTCACTGACTGGCTGTGCAGGCAGTTCTGTGATGGGTTGTGGCGTTGCAGGATTGGGAGCTACAGCAGACTGGCGAGTGACGGGTCGTACTGCCACTGCAGGAGCACTTGGACAGGTAAGTATAACTTATGTTAAAAAACTGGCTATGATAGATTCAGTGCATGCCATACACCAACAGTGCCCGATGACCCCAATGACTTTAATGGGTCCAGCAGGTTACAGTCATGTTGTGCTGCAATGTTCGGTCCCCACTTTCAGCAGAATTTGCAAATTCTCCTACTGGAACCTTTAACACAGATGTGAACCGAGCCTTACGGTAAACTGGTTATAATACAAATCTTAAGAACCAGAGGTTATAAAACAAAGGTCAATAATACACTAAATACCTCAACACACTTGTTTTCTTTGTAACGAAAAAGAATTTTGAAAATAAAAATTAAAAATGGTTAGAAGAGAGCAAAAGTAAAAAGCACCAGGAATAAATTATCTTTGTTATAAAGAATCTCCATAAATCATTTTAAGGTGGTTCCCTTTGTTAGTGTAACTTTCACAATCCAGTTTGCAGGCAGCAGAAAAGGTTCACTGGATGATTAAGAGCCTCCTGTTGGGTGTGCGGGAGATGAAAAAAAAAAATCACATTTCTAGTAAAGCAGGAGTGCATGGATTTTTAGGCAAAACTAGATTAAAAAAGGAGGAGAGGTGACTTTGCTATAACCCAGAGTCATTAATAATATTGAGTTATAAATCAAAGTTTCAGACAGAACAAAGACGAGCGCAGCAAATAAACAAGAGGATACACAGGGTATTGTAGCAAAGCAGGACAAAACTCTTGAAAGCAACAATAGGGATGGCACTGCCAATAAAGTGCACTTGATTTATAGTTGCATTCATTTCCTAGAGTCACGGAAAGTGACACAGTTCACACATGATGTCCAAACGTGCAAAAAAAACAGCCCACGTGACTGTAATAGCAATCAGGCCTTCTTAGTATTTGCTAATGCCACTAAGCATTACATATTACTTCTCCACTTACCGCAATGACATAAATAATATTAAACGCAATAAATTACACGATTTACAGCGGACACCTTGGTACATTATTTGGCCTAACTCCAACAATAACTTTCCTTCTTCATCTAGATCTAGAGTACAGGCATAAATTTGGCGGTAGAAACGCATGAAAATCCGTAGCACTGAATTTTTAATGGTTATGCATAAAAATGCTAAGCAAGTACAGGTGTTAAGCAGATTTAAAATTTTACCTCCACTAAAACATATTTACTACGGCTCCCAAATGGTTGTCCATATACCAAATTCCCAATAAAGTGTTTCTAAACCAGCATGTGACAGGTCTGGCTATAAATGTCAGCCATAGTCTAAAGAGCAGTAATTCAAACCACTTCATCTTTCATAACATATGAGCTTATAATATTCCTATTGTAATATTATCTGAGAAGTAATAAAAATATGTATATTCCCATGTAGATTTATGGGCTTATAAAGCAGCAGGAATCGTTCCATCCTATCGAAATTCAAAGCATCTCAGGTACCTGCCTGCATCATGTATAACACCAACAAGCGGGCGAATGGAGGCACTGGGATGAATGGGGAGCGTTACCTCTGATGTGATGATGTAATGAAGTCGTTGGGACTGATTTATGCCCCTCTGTTACGGTTCACAGGAGCTTACATTTGCTCTTGGTCGCCCGCTTCACTCTAACATAACTCCTTTCTTATTTTGATTTTATAATATTATAAACTCTTCACTTGCAGTAATCAGGTAGATTTACTCCGCTGAGCAAGTAATAATTCTACTTTATTACGGCTTTTGTTGGGAATTGTTTTATTGTGCCGAGTTCAGAGGATAATTCACGAAAAAATTCCAATACAGAAGCAATGAAACATTAATGTAGCTCCTCTAAGCTGCATACCGAAGCTCTCAGCTGTTCAGTTGACTACTGTGTGGCCATAGAGTACGTTTTACTATCTATAAAACGCATAACAATAGTTATACTGCTTGCACACATCCATAGAAAACACATCTATTCAAATAAATGGAGCAAGACATGAAACAAAAGAAAAAAGGGCCTGTAAACAGCACTATAAATCCACCGCAGAGAAGATCTTCACTACTATTGTCCTCACACAATATTGTTATACAGTACCTTGCTGTAATACACCTGTATTGATGCTGTATATAACAAACCTTCACCTGGAAGACAGCAACATTGGAAGGAGCATGATCAAAAACGGACATGATTTAAAAAAGATCCTTAGACGTATACACAAAAGGTACCTAAAGTTTTAAGAAACGTCTTTCCACATCATAGTGACATGTCAGAACACCCCAATCACTAGTGCTGTGCCCCTTCATTTCTGCTCCGCTTTCTTTGGAAGGCTGAGGGAACAGTCTACAAATTAATAAATCTAGAAAGTCTAGAAGAATTTTTATAAAACTATAAAAGTATTTTTTTTTTTTTACTGTAGGTATTAATCCTTATTTTCTAAAATGTTTATTAGAGATTCCAATTTTACAAGTAATACAGATTTAATACAATATAGTGACATTTTAACAAACCCATCGGGACGCTGTAATCGCTATGTGACCATATACTGTATAAACATATTCAAAGTTCCTGACAGAGCATTGTGAAATCTGGTCACCTTCCAACTCCAGGCTTGGGATATATCAAGCCAAGAGGAAAGGTAAGGTAAGAACACACCTGTACTTTGCCTACTTTTTATCCAGAGAGCATGGCCCATAAAACTCCTCATGACAGTTTGGTGGGCTCCCCAAGTAGAAACATTATTCTCTCTCATCCACCATGCACACGTTTTAAAATGCCACACAGGTTTCTCTTACTTTTCCACAGCTTTTTATATCCTGCAACCCCAAATACAATGTTTGGCCACAACTATGGTGTCATCGATTGAGAAATGGGACATCAGCAAATGTATAAATAAGAGTCATCTGAAGACAAGGAACAAGAGGTACAGGTATGGCATCTCCACTTGTTACGGGTCTGAACACAAGACATGTCACTTCTTTGAGCGGAGAGCTGCGGCAGTGGAGGAGCTCACGCTCTACCATAGACAAGCTATGGCGCACTCTGGAAGGTGGGATTCCGCGGCGGAGATTTCCGCCTGATTTACTCAGTGTGAACATACCCTTATAGAATGAGAATTCTGTGGATTGGGAAATTTGGGTCCTGCTCATACAGTATGTATGCAAGGAAAAAAGTCTGCTGCAGAGCGTCCACTCTCCTCTGTGAATCAAAAAAAAAAAGAATAGGATTTATGATGGGCTACTACGGTGCTCGGCTTTTTTTTTTTTTTAAACTCAGAGCGGGAAGCGGATGAGCTGCAGCTGCGGTCCCCTCCCCGCTCTATCTCCCGATCGGTACTGGTCTGAGCACTAAGACACGGACTCATCAAAACTGGCCACCATTGTGGATTATACTGTATTATACTGTATTATATTATAGTATAGTGCCCATTTATTACTATGGACCGATTTGTACTTCCATAGTTGCGTAATTAATGGGTCCGGGACCCAATGCAGACAGGGACAGATACACATCCGAATCTTGTCTGTTGCTGCGGGTCTGCAATTACGGACTGGATTACTGAGGTGTGACTAGGGTTTTCGGACGTATATGTCCCTACAGTCTAGGGCACTACTACTACTACTGAAACTCTATAAAGAAATATTTTTAAGCATGTTAAAAAATATTCTGTGTTTTGGACTCACTCCTGGCTTAGGCTAAGGACCACATATTGACTAAAACCCTACATGTGAACGCAGCCTAACCTCTTATAGAAATAGAAGAGAGCATACCCTCACCAAGCTAGTGGAGAAATGTAAGCTATTTCCTGTTAACTTTAGTGCTGAACTCATTTCAAAATTCTAAAAAAAAAAAACCTCTGCTTCTACAGATCTCATTAGCTTCGACACAACAAAATTACAAAACAGATAATAAGAAACCTGCCCTAAATACAATAGCCCAAGGAAGCAATTGACAAAAAGTAATACTGATGTTTCTAAACACCAATTCCTGAACTTATAATTCAGTGAAGCAGTGCCTATGATTTCTGCGCGTAATGTCAAAGAAGCTATGCTTACAGATATACAAAATGCTCTGCCTTTGAAAATGCAGTGCATATAATCTAGGAGAACCCCCCAAGGCTCATATGAAAATAGTGTCTATTTCAGAGACAATAAAACTATTCAAGTGCATCACATCACCACCTTGTTTTTGCCGCAGCAATTTGGGTTATGATAAGAGTTATAGAGGATGCATATTTTACCAGCATCTCTGTTTTCCCCACTGTGCTCACTAACTCCTTCACCATCCAACTGAGTCTTAATGGCCTCGACTTGTATGCGATACACTTACTGAGCTGCAGTGGCAACGGCATCTCATATCTACAGCTGTTCTCAAGCAGCAATTAGAAACACCTAGTTCCAGCAACATTTTATTCTTTAAATGTGAATATTTCATAAATGTTACCAGCAGATGATGCTTCATATTGAATGATGACTTCTCACGGTACAAAGCATCTCTGCTTTGTATTCTCGAGCACTTCTGGGTCTTGTGTTAGATGGGAATTTTAACAAATATGAATAACCTAATTTATGTAGTGGCCTAAAGGATTTCTATTGCAGGTATATTTCACTTTTGTGATTTCAAATGACAGATAATCCCATACCATGTAGGTACCAAGGACAAAGATATGTCTGATGTATTCTGACCTTTAGGCTGGGTTCACACAGAGTATATTTCAGGCAGTATTTGGTCCTCATGTCAGGTCCTCATAGCAACCAAAACCAGGAGTTGATTGAAAACACAGAAAGGCTATGTTTACACAATGTTGTAATTGAGTGGATGGCCGTCATTTAATGGCAAATATTTGCTGTTATCTTTAAACAACGGCTGTTGTATTGAAATAATTGCAGTTATTTACCGTTATATGGTGGCCATCCACGTAATTACAACATTGTGTGAACAGAGCCTTTCTGTGTTTTCAATCCACTCCTGGTTTTGGTTGCAATGAGGACCTGACATGAGGACCAAATACTGCCTGAAATATACTGTGTGTGAACCCAGCCTTAAGGCGCTGTGGACTTGTGAAGATGTCAGGGTTCTAAGAACGGCAATGATGCCTGACATAGATCCTCGGTTGGGGCCGAAACACATTGCAGTACATGACCAGATAAAACTGAAAGGGAATCTGTCAGATTTACTGGAAGTTCAGAGTTTCAAGTGGTGACAGATAGCTGATAGGGAGAGATTATGGCTTTTTATAAAGTTATGAAGTTAGGTTTTACGTCTGAGATTAGACTTGCAGAATTAATGTCTACTCTCTGCCTTTTATGATTGATAAATTAGGGTAGGGGCAGGGAGGGTGGTGGAGAGGAGGTGCGCATTCAGCAGCTCAGCAGAGATTCTACGACTCTTGAGCTTCATAGCCCAGAGCACAATATAGTGCTTATGGATTCCCATTAAAAATAATGTATAATTTTCTTGGAACCCGGATATCTGATCACACATCCATAGCATCTTGGAAATCCAAATACTTTGTGCTCCTTTTCTGGGCACCGACCTACACTTCCGCTCTGGCTGAGAATTTTATGCAAGGAAAAATTTGATAATGTATATGCTAACTGCCAGCTCTATAATTAGGAGTCTAATGCAAGCGGAGATCCAAAATTACACCATACTATGCTGTCAATAGTGGAAACATTACTATAATACTTACCTTTATGTTAAAAAATAAAAAAGGTGCAGAAATATAATCTGCTAGAAACACTGGGTTAGTAAAAAAAATCAATGCAAGACTCTTATTCTATAGAATAGAATTGGTATATTTTTTTAAGCTATAGTTAGTAAATTCTCACATTTCCATTAGTGTGTCATTGATAACTCTGCTTTTACTTAAACATTGGGATACGATGACTATCCACTATAGACCAACACATACATTTCCCTCTGGAGGTGGCTATACACATTAAATAAGTGTCAGCTGAACCCATCGATTTCAAGAAGACCTGCAAGATATCTAATGTGTATGGTGGGCTCCTGACTCTCCAGTTTAACTAGGACCAGAAGAAAAAACAGAGAGGCAGCGCTCATTCAAAAGAAGAAACAATAATAATATATAACTCAACCGGTGTATGTGGATGAATAATTACACCCACAATACCCTAGAGCCACGTTCACATATCATTGTAGAACAGAGTTGATGTTAATCCTTCATTCAAATGGATATCTCAAGTTTCGGAGAGGTCGCCAGAAATTACTCGGATCCACCAGTGGTGACCGATATATAACCATGCAATAGAAACAAAAAAAGTTTCCGGCGCTCAAAGGATCAACCATATAGGAAGTAGTGCATAAGGTTAGCAAGAAATATATAACTTACTTCGGTTGGGGGATAGGTCTCAGTTTAGAAAGCATATCCCCCTCCAGGTTCGCCAAATCAAGATCGATGCTCATCAGTATAACAGTTCCACGATTTACTCCATGTATTAAAACATAACAGTTCGGAGATTCAGGGCGACGCGTTTCAGTGCACATATAACACCTTTCTCAAGCCTTGGGGCCCTCTCATGACCCTCCACAATGGATGTAAAGGGTTTGGCTTCTGGCAAAGAGCCTTGTAAATCAATGGTGGCGGGCAGGAGAGGGACGGTGACGGGAAAAGGCATGCATGTTGCAGCTTCAACAACTCTTTAGCTTCTCAAGACACCTCTTATGTGGTATATTTTTCTTTTTGTGAAACACTTTTAAAAATTTAAGCAAATGTACATCATAAGGCTATGTTCACACTACGTATATTTCCGGACGTAGTTTTTACGCGGCCGGAAATGTGCGGCTGAAACTACGGCCGTGGGAAAAAATAGACATGCGGCTGAAAACATACGGTAATTTACTTGGAAATCTGGTTCAACTAAAAATACCAAACAAAATCTTTAGAAAGTGATGCAAACACCTCTAGATGCATCTGGGAAAGCAGGGAAACAGTTAACAGGAATCACTATTACCGGGGTTAGCGATCCTCTGCAGTAATGCCGATGCCTCTAATAGTTAATATATTTAATTAATAAAACACATTTTCGTTGTAATAAAGTCCCTTTCGTTGTTCAATAATTAAATTTAAACGAATCCATCATTGCGCAATTAAATATACTATTAAAATAAATATATATATAAATAAATGTATATTTATATATATTTTTATTTTTTGACAGTATATTTAATTGCACAATGATGGATTAGTTTAAATTAAATTATTGAACAACGAAACTGATTTTATTACAACAAAAATGATTTTTATTAATTAGTACAGGAAGCTCCATTAAGCCGTTAATTCATATTCCCGGTAAATAGAGCATTCTGTACTAATCAATACTTGACTTTAATTAAAACATCAAATGTTTCTTCTAATTATGTTGTCACAATAGCATTATTAGAAGAAACATTTTGAATTATATATGCGCTCAGCTGATTGGCTGATCGGCTGAGCGCACATATAAAGAGCCGGTCCGCAGCACAGTGACTTCATTGTGCTGCGGACCAGCGAAAAGGACACATCGGGATATCGGATGGTGAGTATAAAGCTCTCCCCACCCCCTCCCCAGCACTGCACCCATCCCAGTAAGGAAGGGGGGTCACTTAACCCCTTCCTTGCTGGGATGGGTGCAGTCTGACATCAGTCTGGCCACCAAGGGGTTAAGGGGGATGCAATACATCCTCCCTTAACCCCTTGGGCGCCAGACTGTAAGCAGCAATCTGTAAAGATGCTGCATACTGTAAGGTGCACAACACCGCTCACAATGATGGGTGTTGTGCTCCTGTTTGTGTGTTTTTTGTGTGTTTCTCCCTTTTTGTTTTTCAGATATCGGTATCCTGTGGATTACGTCGGATTTAATGGACTACGATGACGACCAGCGGTTGTTTGTTTTTTTTAATAAAATGGTCAATGAGGGGTGTGGGGGTGTTTTTATTTGAATAAAAAAAAAAATTTCACTTGTGTCTTGTCTTTATTTCTTTACTTTATAGACTTAGTAGTGGAAGCCGTCTAATAGACGGAATCCATTACTAAGTCGGGGCCTAGTGTTAGCCGGTATAAAATGGCTAACACTAACCCCCCATATTATTATCCCAGTACCCAATGCCACCAGGCGTACTGGGAAGAGCCGGGTGCCAGTGGTCCCGGAGCGTCAAAATTGCTGCTCCTGGACTGGGGCGGCAGCAGGCTGGTAAGATTTAGGCTGGGGAGGGCCTAAACCAATGGCTCTTCCCACCCTGGTGTTACCAGGCTGCTGTTGCTTGGTTTTTAACCCGGCTGGATATAAAAATAGGGGGGACCCTATGCGTTTTTTTTAATTATTTATTTATTTTAAAAAAAACAAAACGCATAGGGTCCATCCTATTTTTATAACCAGCCGAGTTAAAAACCAAGCAACAGCAGCCTGGTAACACCAGGGTGGGAAGAGCCATTGGTTTAGGCCCTCCCCAGCCTAAGTCTTACCAGCCTGCTGCCAATTTTGACGCTCCGGGGCCACTGGCACCCGGCTCTTCCCAGTACCCCTGGTGGCATTGGGTACTGGGATAATAAAGGGGGGGTTAGTGTTAGCCATTTTATACCGGCTAACACTAGGCCCCAACTTAGTAATGGATTCTGTCTATTAGACGGCTTCCACTACTAAGTCTATAAAGTAAAGGAATAAAGACAAGACACAAGTGAAAACATTTTTTTATTCAAATAAAAACACCCCCACACCCCTCATTGACCATTTTATTAAAAAACAAACAAACAAACAACCGCTGGTCATCGTCGTAGTCCATCGAATCCGACGTAATCCACAGGATACCGATATCTGAAAAACAAAAAGGGAGAAACAAACAAAAAACACACAAACAGGAGCACAACACCCATCATTGTGAGCGGTGTTGTGCACCTTACAGTATGCAGCATCTTTACAGATTGCTGCTTACAGTCTGGCCCCCAAGGGGTTAAGGGAGGATGTACTGCATCCCCCTTAACCCCTTGGGGGCCAGACTGATGTCAGACTGCACCCATCCCAGCAAGGAAGGGGTTAAGTGACCCCCCTTCCTTACTGGGATGGGTGCAGTGCTGGGGAGGGGGTGGGAAGAGCTTTATACTCACCATCCGATGTCCCGATGTGTCCTCTTCGCTGGTCCGCAGCACAATGAAGTCACTGTGCTGCGGACCGGCTCTTTATATGTGCGCTCAGCCGATCAGCCAATCAGCTGAGCGCACATATAATTCAAAATGTTTCTTCTAATAATGCTATTGTGATAACATAATTAGAAGAAACATTTGATGTTTTAATTAATGACAAGTATTGATTAGTACAGAATGCTCTATTTACCGGGAATATGAATTAACGGCTTAATGGAGCTTCCTGTACTAATTAACATTTGATTATTAAAACACATTTTTGTTGTAATAAAATCAGTTTCGTTGTTCAATAATTTAATTTAAACCAATCCATCATTGTGCAATTAAATATACTGTCAAAAAATAAATATATATATAAATATACATTTATTTATATATATATTTATTTTAACAGTATATTTAATTGCACAATGATGGAATCGTTAGAATTAAATTATTGAACAATGGAAGGGACTTTATTACAAAGAAAATGTGTTTTAATAATTTAATATATTAACTATTAGAGGCATCGGCATTCGGCATTATTGCCCCCTATTTTTTTTTAAGTACTCCATACGGCCATGAATTTGCACAGTTCCGGCCGCAAACAATGGTCTTGTTCATTTTTTACGGGTCCATTTACGATCGGGCCGTAGGCTCATACGTAGTGTGCACTGTGCAGCCATATATCGTATACTTTCCAGCGTACGCATCAACCTCAAAACTACGGGCGAATATTCGCAGCTCGCACTACGGCCGTACATATACGTAGTGTGAACATAGCCTAAGGGTGTTTGGGGTCACTTTGTGCTATAGCACAATATAGTATAGCTTTACTCCACATACTGAGGAAATACCATTGTAAACAGCAGTTGGGTATTTTCTAGGATGAGCCCAATCTGTTATATAAGCAGATAGTAGAAGTAATAATAATCAATATCCATTCAATATATAAGCCCTGGAAAAAAAACTAATAAAGGGTGGGTTCACACGTACAGGATCCACAGCCGATTTAATGGTGCAGATCCGCAGCAGAGTTGATCTAAATAACTGGACACAGTTCTGCGGATCTGCTGCGGATTCTGTACATGTGAACGCACCATAAATGTAATTGTCAACTAACTTAGAAATGTAGATATAGGAGGAAGATGAAAGAAAGAAAATTCTTAATGTTTAAGGGGACAAAAACTGTCAGGCATGACAAACTCCAGCCAAAAAGCGATTGAACTATAAAGGAAAAGTTACATGGTGGCAGTGAGATGGATTATTTGCCATCTTTCAGCTGAGTTTAGAACCAGCAGAATGCACAGCAAATATGACCCCATTACACAGAGCTGTAACGGTAGATTTGCATCAGTTTCTCAAGTGAAATGATGTGTGGAACATTATTCTTCACAGCAGAGAAACAAAATAAAATCATGTGTAAAAAAACAGATGCAATAATAATGTGAACGTTACAGAAAAGTTTTATTTTGCCAGAACTGCACAGGGGCCTGGGTGATGGCGTCCGCCACCTTAGAGAATATACATATTCCTTTTAATTGTATTGTAGATTATATAAATTAATCTACATACTATTAAAATCGATGGATGTAACGCACGTAAGCGGCAGTAAATGTCATCACTAAGGTCGTCTGTATATTTAATATATGGGCAGGGAAAGGTCTCAGCACCAAACATATCTGTAATGTTCCATTCACCCAAATGGTGCCAAAAGGGTATATACATTGGTGCATATATTTCTTCATCATTATAACAATGTATGCCTATTAGAGATGAGCTTGAGTCCGATCGTTTGACATTTAAATACCAGTGGCTGAAGAAGTGGGGTGCATCCCTGGGGAAAACATGCATGCACAGCCTATGGCTTCATCTCCCTATACATCAGTCCTCTGTGAAGAGTAAATTTGAGAAAATCTTCCAAACATATACCTCTAATAGAAGGCAATAGGAGACTCAAATGCTATCTAAAAAAAAAACAAAAAAACAAACAAACTTTGAGCTACCTGCCAGGAATCCTATTAGACAAAAACCTTCTTTCTCCTCTTATTAGGCTCTGTACCTGCTTCTCTTTAAACTTGCATTCACATTGACAAACAGCTGAATTCTGTCTTGTGTTAACAACAAAAACTAGCAGCTCATCGAAAGATCAGGTTAAATGATGCCCAAACTAGTTTATGGAAAGTGGAGGGCTGAGAAGGGGTACGGGAGGGGAAAGTGACTGTAAAGAGGCAGAAGCAAACAGAGACTACAAAAAGACCACACAGATTTATTACACTAGATACCACTTAAGTCCCAACCACAGCTTAGACTGCACAGTACTACTCTATATTTTCCTCCACGCTGTTTCTGCCTCTTGGCGATTACCATAAAGACATAGATCAGGATTATTTCTTTCTTCCTTCTTCGTGTGCAGATTATGGAAGCCATTGTAGACATAAGATTCCACTAATTAGCTTATGGACAACTGAAAATTACAGACAAAGGCTATGTTCACACAACGTTTTTTCAGCTCCGTTTAAAATGACGCGTGTCATTTTTAGTCTAAAATAACAGTTATTTAGCTGTCTTTCCTTCCCTTAGTGCAATGATGGCTGCTGGTACATTATTTTAGTTATTAATTGCCCTTTGGATGTGGCTTAATGAAAAAGGCCATTGAAATTAATAGTAAAAACATAGAAAGAACGGTGAGAAAAGAAAAACTGCGTGTGAACAACTAATAAAAAACATCCGCTGTTTGCAAAAGACGTCCGACAATAATGATCATGATCATTACCTTGACATCTGCGGTAAAAACGTCCGTTATTCAATACATTGTGTGTACTGGACGTCAATACTTCAATACATTGCCACTGCAGTCAGTTAAATCGCGGTAAAAACTGACGTTATTTTAAATTGGCCGCCTTTTCTCTATTTTTGACGTTGTGTGAACAGACGTGAACAAAAGCATGCAGAACAGAAATCTGATTAAAAAATGTCATATACAGATTATATAAAGGCCAGAGATAGTGTTACTAAATCACCATCCTAAAAAAATCACCTAAAACAGGTGAACGTTAATCAGTTTTTCTTACCTGTACCAAGTTGTAATTCTTTTTTCTTTTGATCCTTCAGATAATAATTCTCACTTCAAAATCACATCACATTTGTTGCCTAATGACTAATCCATGTGTGTCCAGGATTGACAAAAACCTGTAGCAAAAAGGAGGAAGAAAGATGAATAATAGCAGCTAAACTCACACATAGAAAAACTGTTCAAGCTTCAGAGGGTTTAGGGTACGTTCACACTTACCGGATCCGCAGCAGATTTCATTTAAATAACTGAACACAGCATCAAATCTGCACCATCAAATCTGCTGCGGATCTGCAGCGGATCTGCTGCAGATCTGCTGCGGATCCTGTAGGTGTGAACGCACCCTTAGTCTGAGAGCTCTAAACACTGATACCAACCCTTGAGTGCATTTGGACCCTGACAAGAGCAACATATGTAAAAAAAAAATAATAATAAAAAAATCTAACAATCTTTTCAATAGTTTTGTTTTATTTAGTCATCATTGTACAATGAGTATAAAATCAATTAAGTTCTCTTCCTCATCTAATAATTGGAGGAAATCTTCAGCCCCTATAACGTTTGTTACAATAGCTACATTAGACTAGAAGCATCTCTATTCAAGCAAAAGGGCCATCACTGAAGTAGTACACGGTGGGCTTCAGTTTAAAGTTCACTGAAAGAAGAGACGCGTCTTATTTGTACCTACACACTTCACGTAGCTTTCTGCTGCACTGTCTTTGAACTTACTTATCATGCACTAACAGAAACTGGACTGCGTGCGGATAATACTATTTATTTGTCACATTCTGTAAAGGCTTTTAAAGTTCTGTGACCGAAATCTCCTGTGACCAAGCCAGCCTGTTGTTTGAAGGTGACAGCATGTTTTTCCTTGACACAATATATACAGCATCAAATTGAAAAGCAACTGGATTGTAACAATTCCCCCTGTGCAGCTGTCAAAATGACAAACATATTAAATCTAAAACCTGTTTGCTGTACTTTAAATAAATATAGATACATGCCTAACCTGCTATTCTAGACAAAATCAAACTTTTAACCCCTTGTAACATTTTTACGGCACTTCTAAAACCATATTTAACCTCTGGAACCCATAGCCAGTTTTGGCAGAGACTTTCCTTATTTCTAATCCTTGCCAAAAGCAGTTACTTTTGACTTGTTCCGTCAACATTATGGAGTTTTTTTTTTTTTTTTGCAAGACATCATAAAAAAAAAATAATAATGAATACAACTTGAGAATTTTAAATTTTTGGGTCCAGTCTTGGCTGTGGCAACTGTACAGCGAAATTACATGATAATTCTGCATTCCAAATTTCCATGGTTTTGGCATGTTTATCCCTTTTGTATGTGTGTGTGTGTGTGTATATATGTATATATATATTTTTTTTTATTATTATTTTTTAAACTATGATAACTAAATAATCAAAGGGAAACTACAGTAAATGTCTCAATGCAGCACACAGCAATTTCTTTTTCCAGAACATTTTTGGGTACAAACAACTTTTTCATCACTAGTAGAAGTAGTACAAGTAGAAATTGTTACTGAACATTGCATGTGATTGGCTAAACAGTCAGGAGCTGAGTTGTCTCTGATCCCAGCCATTACAGCTAAACCTGCTGCATATACGCTCTGC
Source organism: Dendropsophus ebraccatus (assembly GCF_027789765.1). NCBI lineage: Eukaryota > Metazoa > Chordata > Amphibia > Anura > Hylidae > Dendropsophus > Dendropsophus ebraccatus. Next base: position 165,455,085 of record NC_091455.1, read on the forward strand.
TTTATCAGCTGTACAAATCCAAGAAAGAAAATCCTGGCACTCTCGTAATGCAATGAAGAAAAATCGTGTCTTATTAACACATGTGGTTCGCTGCACGCGTTCCGACCATAAGGTCTTTATCAGCTGTACATGCATGGCAGATGGTACAAAGGGGCTTGAAACAAATCTATAGCATTGCTTAGTAGTCTGAGTACATAAAATGGTCAGCATTGCAGCACGCTGTGATGCATCGTTGGGGAACCGACTGACTTTGTGGGAGTAATTACTAGGTTAGTGTGGCTGTAGGTGCCCCATGGCAGGAGTGCCCAGTAGTTAGAAAGTGATTGGCACTAGCGTAGCGATGTCAGGTCAGCATATTAAAAGGGTACTCTGACATCACATTAAAAAAAAAAAAAACATACTGCAGAAACACACAGAAATGCTAACCTGTTCACCCCAGTTCTTGAAACATCACTCATCAAAAATCCACTTGTTTATAGGGCCCTCATTCTGTGCTTTCTTGTGTACACCGTGGTTGAGCAGTTGCTCAGTATTACAATTGCCAGAATGCATTGCCTTCCCTCAGCTCTCCGTCATTGTCGTAATACCCTACTTTTCTCCCCTCCCACCGCAATCCTGCCAGATCCACAACCAAAGCTGTTACAGAACACCTTATGTCAGCTCACTTTACCCAAATGTCCCAATATATATATGTATCTATGTATCTGTGTATAAGATATGGGGAGATTGTGATGTAGGGTATAGAGGATGAGACAAGATCCAGCCAGGCCTTCTGTGACATCAGAGGATAAAAGTTGAAAACAAAAAAGAGTCCGTCAAGTGCAACCTAAAAGCCTACAGTGTTCATCCAGAAAAAGGCAAACACCCTTATAATGCAGATGCCAATTGCTCCATAGCAGGGAGAAACATTTATTCCAGACTCCAAAAATGGCAATCAGAATAAATTGGTGTTGCGAAAAATAAGGCACAATGTGGGTCTTTAAATAAAAAAAATGCAAGCGCTATGGCTTTTTAAACATGAAGAAGGGGTTAAGTGTACAGTCTGCATGTACAGTAAAATCAGAGGGTCATTTGAAATAATTTCTTCCAAGTCCAAGTAACTACACTCAGATCCACAGTCCAGCCAATATTCCCGTACACTGCTGACCTGAACACTGAACATGTGTATATTCATTCTGCTTGCACATTTGACAGTCATTACAAGCTTTATGTTCAGTGTCTACTGAAAATTAATGAAAAAGTCAAAGAAAATCTGCTTTACAAACCTAACCCTAACCTCTCACATTTAGCAGGTTACCTACTCTTTACACATCTGGTTTTCATCTGAAGAATATCCTGAAGAATATCACTAACACATACACTCAAAAGACCCTAAGATCCGCAATAATAAAGCTAAAAATAATGACTCTCCCCTTTGTCTTCATATAAGGTAAATTCACAGACTAAAATAGTTTTAAAAAGGGTTAAAAAGGGTTATTTATGAATATAGAATTAAAAATCTAATACGTGCAGGGATTATGTCATGGAAATTACAAGCAAAATGGAGAACCATTTCCTGTTAAACCAAACCGATAGGCCTATACGGGGTGATCCAGAAGACTGTGTACTGTACAACATATTGTATTCAAGATACAGTGATAAGAAACCACAAATGTAAAAATAAAAAAAAACAACAACAAAAAAAACACTTTGTAAAGTTCCAGGCTGTACCAGTTGCAATGACTTGGAGGTCCATTCCCCACCAGTGCTTACAATCTAGGGCTATGTTCACACAAGGTGAGACACCGGCCGTTCCGTGACCCGGTCGGTGTCAGATAAGATCATCCCGGACGGTACTGCAGTACCAGCCGGATGATCTTCACTGCAGTTGAATTCGGATGCAGGCGCATCTGTGCGCGCCCGCATCCGAATTCGCCGCTGCACTCAATTGTGTGAACTGACAGGTTTTCTGCGGCCGATATTCATAGAATAGCAGGCGCTGAAAACTGACATGTCAGTTTTTTGCTGCGCCACTAGGGATGCTGGCCGGAGTGTATGCTATGCGTATACACTCCGGCCGGGATTCCCTTAGCCTGCAGCACAATGTAGGTAAAGGAATAATCACGGACGTGTTGCAAATCCGCAACAACGGCCGTGATTATTAATTTACATACGTTGTGTGAACATAGCCATGGAGTGCATCGGCATGTGACTGCTGCAGCCAATCACTGACTTTACAGATCATATGTCCTACTTACTGGCGTAAATAGAAAATTATGCTCTGAGGTATCCAATAGTTATAGTGTTCGCTCCTTGTTCTCCATCAAGAAGAAGCGCAATGAGCGGATGTAATGTTCTGTACACCTATTAAAAGCGGTGAGCAACCAACAGAGAGGAGCGAACCTCAAGCACAGGTTTGTCAGGTTTGTCCAAACCTATATGCTCTGCATTTGATTACTGGTGGATAAAGAAGTTGGATGAAGCGCTAGAGAGTCCTGGAAAACATGGATATGGAAAAACTATGGCTGGAAAAACTAATATTTCATGTCTCTACACACAAAAAAAAAGGATTATGAAAAACAACAGCAGTTGTTGGGGAAGAGAAGTATCAGGCATGTTGAATTTTAACTGCCCAATCCCATTGTTCTTGGGGAGATAGGCCTCCAACATACAGTAGGAGTCTGGGAACAGCAAGCTCCTCCTTTATAGTCTGAAAAATGAACATTTAAGGTGGTCATGCACCTTCAACAGTCAGCCTAAAGTTATCTCTCCCATCCTCTCCATACACACAAGGTTTGTCACGCCTGAATGTTCCCTTGTACTCTATAGTGAGGGGAGGGATAAGCTCTTATCTCTTGGAGAACAAAGTGAAATTCTTACCAACCCCAATCTCAACCAATGTCATCTGTCTGTGGAGTCTCAGAAGACCCTCATGTACTTATACCAACTGCAGAACCAGTGACCAGGGATTAAATTGGTCGACATAAGTGTAAAGTGTATGGGGACCATTAGCCAAACGTTCATGTGTACGGAGGTTTGGGGGAACTGAACAAGCATGTCACTGACAGCTATCCTTTGTGTATGGTTAAACGCAGACTCCGACCATGTTAGCTTTAAAAAGGTTTGTCTTTTTTTTACACAGGCCAACAGAATATTGCAGTGGGTTTCTCTTCTTTGTATATTAGTACACAGCAGTTTACCATATTCATTTTTACTATTTTATATTCGCAACTTTAAAAGGAGTATACTATAGGTAGACAGCTGAAATGCCTTAAAGTAATATTATTGTTTGGGGTGAGCAAAGAGACTACACACTATAGCATATCTAGAGGTCTTTTATTTCAGCCTATTAAAAGATGCCGGCCCTGTCTTTCGTGTAACTGCCTGTGCTATCACATTGCCATTGTAAAACAAATCACTCAGACATGCAGTGAAATTAGCTAATCTTTAATAAGTGTAAGTATTGCCCTGTCAGGGCCTGACCCCGAGTGACTGCCAAGTAATTTATTCATATTAAAATACAACATCTGGTTCCTATGATAGTCGGGTTTAGCTTGCGCTTTTGTATGAAACACCAGGTGTAAGACTTTCCAGGTTTGCTTAAGTAATGATATGATAGGAAGCACTTCAACTGTTTTGTTTTTTTCTTCCCTAAACTTTTCCTGGCAAGCGAAGGCCACTTCATCCATTTGCCCTGCATTTGACTCCTCTGTGGTACCCATTAAAAGAAACAGCAAAACCCCCTTTGAAACTTTATTCACACTGGCTGAAAAAAAAAGCCAGGGAGATTCTTTGTAACCATGCTTTAATCTAGCTGGAATGCTACAAATGACTTCCACATGTGCTCCCCAAAAACAGTCAATCACAGCTATTTATACTGACATGATACAATCCAAACAATCCGAGCCTGGATGCTTTGTCTTTCTTATAATATAGCTTTAAATGTCAGTCTTGTTGAATTTGTGGAGGTGTTGAGACGGTCACGCAGGATTTAGTAAAACAGGGATCTTATCTAAGGACAAACCACTCCATTTATTTTTAATACTGTATATAATATATTACAAAAATTCTACAGGTGATGACACACCGGAATATTTTGGTCTATTCTGAGCAGAAATATCGCTTCAGTGAAAGCCTGGATTTACTAAATATTGCCACAAACTATTATAGAAAAGCTAAGTTAAATATACTAGTATGATGGAAATTCTTCTAATTTTTCATATCGCCAATATAATCCACAACACTTTCCAACATTCAGACATTAGACACTGTATGATATAGTGAGGTTACATAAAAATTTCGCAACCTTTAATAAAGTTGAAAATAATAAAGATAATATATTTAAAAAAACAATAAGAAACATGAGATGTTACTATCATTACTATATTAGGGCCAGTTTACAGTGAGGAATCAGTGCTGAATCAACGAGGAAAATGTTTCAGGAGGAAACCGCGAGGAAAGTGTTCTGCCTGGAATAACCTCTGGCGGAATTCCACAGAAATTAATTTTTCATTTAATTAAATTTATTAATTTTTTCCAATTCAGCATTTTTTTTTCAGAGCAGAATCAGAGCTCAATTCATTTCAATGGGATTTCGCCAAAAGAATTGATATGTCAATCCTTCTGGCGGAAAGTGGATCCGCCGTGGAAAAATTCAGCACGGAAATTTCGCTGTGTGAACTGCAGAGCGCAAAATTCACTAAACTCACTGAAATTCAGCACTGATTCCTCAGGCCCTTTAAGAGTACCTATCATTTGGACTGCGGCAGGATATGATTAAAAAATCTAACAGGTACTTAGTCTGTTTTGATGAGGGTGGGGGATGGAACTCCAGAAGCAATATAACGCAGGCAGAGGCCGGGCCCCCTTTTAGTGCTGCCGCACCCCCTCTTTATGCCTCACCCCTCCCCTCTGGCGCAAGCTGGTCAGATAGCCCACTTGCAAATAAATTATTCCCAAAACAGGTGTTTGAAATCAGATTTATGTGCAAGTGGGCTCTCTGTGCCACACAATGTCCCCCTATATGTTGTCGTGTCTTATACAATTTGAGCAGATCCATGTGAAGGCATAGAAATATTTTTATATTATTTGCTTCCATGAGAAGCTCTGTGTAAATCTTTACAAGGGTTTAATGGACACTGTTAGGTTTAATGGACAGACAGTAGTCTTCTAGTGACATGGTCCATTTTCCAAATGCATACTGTTTCTGCACAGGGCTAAAAAGCATGGTTTGCTACACTTTTGTGTCCTGAACAGAACTACTATGTTTGAGTCATTAAATGCTCAAGTGTTCAACTTGAGTAACGAACCCCATTTTTTTCAGGGGGATCCTATTCAGCAGAAGGAAGGGCGTCTGCCACACCTGAAAACCTCAGAAAGTGATGAAAACACCAGGGAAATGGAGCAGGCAATTAGTCCAGCAACACCTCCTGGCATTACCCTTACAACACCGCCTAACACTACTCCTCCAACACCTCCTGGCATTACCCTTACAACACTGCCTAACACTACTCCTCCAACACATCCTGGCATTACCCTTACAACACCGCCTAACACTACTCCTCCAACACCTCCTGGCATTTCCCTTACAACACCGCCTAACACTACTCCTCCAACACCTCCTGGCATTTCCCTTCCAACAGCTCCTCCTGTTTATACCCCTGAACACCTCCTGGTATTACTTCTGCAACAACTCCTGGTATTTCTCTTCCAACAGCTCATAGCATTATTTCCACAACACCTCCTGGCATTAGTTTTGCAACAACTCCTGGAATTATTCCTATAATCACCAGTACCTAGCTAAGCACATTAAGCCCTCCACTTACTCTGTCCCTACTCCAGAAGCTCTCCCTGTCAGCTAAAAGATGGCACGATTGTGCTGATATGGTTCCCAGAATCATAGTTTAGATCTACTGTGCAGCTCAGGGCCCCTAACGGGGCTCTCTGCCTGTCATTCAACCCTGCAATGACTAGTCATAGGCAGCTCCCAGCCCAGATGACTAGTTGCCACTCCTTGCACTGCCTCATGCGGCAGAATAAAACAACTTTCTATCCTTACTAAAGTTACTGCTGCAATCACGGCTGGTACATGCCGCAAGCTGCACGGTAGCTCTACACTATGATTCTCATAGTATGATTCAGCACAATTGTGCTGATATGGTTCCCATTAACTACTTTCAAGTACCCTTAAACCTCAAGCAAATAGTGAGCTAGAATGAGCATGTTCGCTCATCTCTAGCCATTAACCACAATGGCATCTGTTAAATTTCTCAAGGAACTTGAATTAAACCTGATGGGTCTTTCAAAGAGCATGTCACATTAGATTGCCACGAGGCAAGACAAGCTAAAGAACTGGAAGTATGTACAGCTATACTTAAAAATAAAGAGTGTCCCATAACTTATACCATCTAGGGATGTATAGCCTCTGGTTAGAAATTTAAATATTATTGTGTGTGCTGGTTTTCTTTGGTGTTTCTTATAGAAAAAAATTAATTAATAAAGACACTGTTAGAAAGACTGAATGTAAGGCTGGTTGACTGTAGACTCAAAGTCCCAAAGCAGCACTAGATCATGGATGGATAAGGAAACAGCTGTTAGTGAAAGCAGACACAAATGAGAGGTGAAAGACATATTGAGGGGAAGACTAAGCACTTGCTGAATGCTGTTGACTGACTGAACAGTGGACGTTCACCGAGCGCTCACTCTGACTGAAAATGATGCCTCAAGTACAAGTCAATCATTTCAGAATCATGATACAATGCAGTAAGGGCAATTTTCTTTGAATATCCTTAAATTTTTTGGATCTAATTGTGCCATTATTTCACACTAAGTGACTGTTCAGATTCTGGAAGTATTCCCTATCGAATACCCTTAAAAGAATATATTACTATCTTTCCCTTTTATGATGATAAATTGATTTGTTCAGGCGACTTCTCTGTCTTATTGCCTAAAGACCTTTAAACGACTCACAAATGCCACATTGCAAATCAAGTGCCCACAAGGGTAGTAATGGGGGCACTGCTCACCTGTGGGCTGACATTCTACCAATGCCTATGAAAACCAGCAGGTGTGGACTCACTGGGCCACCTAACCAGTTTGGCTTTGAGAAACTTCTAAGAGCACTGTCTAAGGGTCCATTAACACAGACAGATTATCTGCCAGAGATTTGAAGCCAAAGCCAGAAACAGACTATGAACAGAACAGGTCATAAAGAAAAGCCTGAGATTTCTCCTCTTTTCAAATCCATTCCTGGCTTTGGCTTCAAATCTTTGGCAGATAATCTGTCAGATAATCTTTCTGTGTAAATGGACCCTTAGGGGAAGATTTATCAAACTGGTGTAAAGCAGAATTGTCTTAGTTGCCCCTAGCAACCAATCAGATTCCACCTATCATTTTTCAAAAAGTCTCTGAGGAATGAAAAGTGGAATCTGATTGGTTGCTAGGGGCAACGTATGGTCCTTTTACACGGAACAATTGATCGTTCGTATTTGCACGATAACGATCGAATTAGAACGATAATCGTAAGTGTAAACGCAGCAAACGATCAAATGACGAGCGAGAAATCGTTCATTTTGATCTTTCAACATGTTCTCAAATTATCACTGGTCGTTCGCAAAAAATTCGCAGATCGTTCCGTGTAAACAGTCTTTCAACGATTTCACCTATGTGTGAGATAGGCTTAAGCGATTGCAAAACTATCGCATAACGATTTTTCCATACGATATATCGTTCCGTCTAAACGCTAATTGTTATAGAAAAAAACATTATTCATTCAAAATCGTTAATCGTGCTATCAGCCGAATTATCGCTCCGTGTAAAAGTACCATAAGACAATTCTGCTTTACACCAGTTTGATAAATTTCTCCCTTAGTGTTCCTCTAGTTTTCAACATTTAACCGAACTAGAGGAATCTGGGCTTTACTGTAGGGGGCTCAGCGACTATACCCCCCCCCCCCCAATAGATGCACAACACAAATAAGGGCACTCTCCAGTGCTAATAGCAGGCAGCGATGGGACTTGCCACTGTTTAAAGCTGTGAGACCAGATGTCGCCTCCAATACTTTGGAAACAGAAGAGCAGAGCGCCTCCTAGTGTATTAAAACATAAACGGTGAGCTGTGAAAAATACACTCACTCACCTGGTGGAGTTGTGCTAAGGAATAGGCACAACTTTATGGAGTGCTTTTGCGAAGTATCACCGTAGCCACGGTGGGGGCACCGCTGAATCGGTGTATAGAGATGAGAAGGAGTGATCCATGGGGGATCAGTGGACCACAGATTCTCCCTTTCAAACTGGCGCTGGGAGCAGGCAGGGTAACAACGTGCAGATATACTATATGATTTATTATATGCAACACGTTACGGCACTACTAATGGCCTTTTTTTAAGCATGCTCAGAATTTCAAAGGGTTTGAAAGAATGAATCTCTGGTCCATGGATCCCACGTGGGTAACTCCTTCTCATTGCCTTCAATACATGGATCCCTGCCGTTTGCCCTAACAAAAAAAAAAACATCTTTCTCCAAATTCTGGATTTGGGTTTAATAATTTGATTTACTTTACTGTAGATGCTACAAAATTAAGCATAGTAAGACAACTTATGGTGCGTTTACACGAAGCGATAATTGGCCCGATCGTACGATTAACGATGTCGGAGTAACAATTTTTTTTTTCATAACGATCAGTGTTGCATTGATTGGCTGAAGAGGGGAGCCGGGAATTTCAAACGGCTCCTCTTCAGCCAATCAATGCAAGGCAGCACTGATTGGCTGAAGAGGGGAGCCGGGAATTTCAAACGGCTCCTCTTCAGCCAATCAGTGCTGAAGAGGAACACTGATTGGCTGAAGAGGAGCCGTTTGAAATTCCCGGCTCCCCTCTTCAGCCAATCAGTGCACTGAAGAGCGGAGTCGGGGATGGCTGAAGACCTGCTGCGCGGAGCAGATAAGGTATGACCGTGGGCCAGCGGGGGCGATCGGGGCGACCGGAGCGGCGGCGGGTGGCGATCAGAGCGGCGGGGATAGCGATCGGAGCGGCGGGTGGCAATCAGAGCGGCGGGGGTAGCGATCGGAGCGGCGGGTGGCAATCAGAGCGGCGGGGGTAGCGATCGGAGCGGCGGCGGGGGGTGTGGGTGGCGACCGGAGCGACGAGTGGTGATCAGAGCGGCGGCGGCGATGAGAGCGGCGGGGGTGGCGATCGAGCCGGCGCAGGGGGCTGCGGATGAGCGGGGGGCCGGGCCGGACTATCGCGCGACGGCGATTGCTCGTTCGTCGTTTGATCGTTCGCTGCGTTTACACGGATGATTATCGTTCGATTTCCATAGTCAAACAGTAAAGAACTGTGATGCCTAAGTAGTAGAGGAAGGTATCACTGCTGTATTCAATACAGGTAATGATCAAATATCCGCAAATGGAAACTAATGTGGAGGCATAATGTACATTTGTGTTTACTGGAATGGCCAGAGGAAATGGAAACCCACTGCATGCTGGAGCAGTGCTGCCTGCTTATTAGCCTGTAGAGGATTGACAGAGCAGCGGAGACGTCATAAATCTATTTGTGTTCATTAGTGACCAGAAGTCATTATGTCCTAATGGCTGATCACTGACCTGTGTAATATAACTTGCTGTCACAGTCCAGTTTTAAGTGGACAAGCATGTACATCATAAAACACCATAACAATTGACATAAACTAACAGCTTATTTAGTCTCTGTTAGGAGACGTGTCCATCATATTTGCAATAAAAGGGCTTAGTATTTAAACTGTGACACGACTAATGTCAGAGGAGCAATAAACAGAGATTAGCATTCATGAATTTGTTATGAAAAGATTAAGTGCAGAGGTCGTCACAGAGAGCAGAACAATACGGGTAAGACAGAGGCGCCCTGGGTCCATGCTGCACCAGTACAACATAAATGCAGACAAACTACCACCTATCTGCTGGATATAGAGCTCCATTGCATTTTATTAATAGCCACGTTTCACATAATCGCTGAAAATATATTTGATCAAGCAGGCCTAAGTTACAAGTTTATATAAAAGCCAATGCTATAACCAAGCTATGCCTGCTATTCCAGCATTTGCCATAAAAGACAATAAGAAGAATGATCTGGGCCCAGCACTACGACTCAGTTCTTCTCTCCTGAATTAACCGCTCAATTCAAGAGCACCTTTTTCAGGTTATGTTGTTCTTACAAAGTCTTTGCATTAAAGTTACAGCAGATTCATTGTATAAAGTAGGAAATATAGGTCTTACCATGGGCAATGTTTAAAAAGTCTTAATTCTCCATTAAAGTATTCCTTTAACTCATCCATATTGACCTTTCCAATGGCCTCCTATTTACATTTCACATATGCTGACAGCAAAGTTTTATCCTGCACTCTCAAATTATGCTCAATGTTAACACAAACGCTGACAACACTTTGATGTACATCTCAAAGCTGACACTTTGATGTTAACTTCATAGGCAAAAAAGCTTTAATGTCGACATCAGTCCACCTGCTAAAGTTACCAATAAAATTATAATTCAATATATTCCATATAACATGATTACATATGCACAGCGGGAGATTTTAATGTTACACTCAAGGATAAGTGTGTAAATTCATTATCCAGCCAAATCTGCCTCAAATGGTTACAGGAAAACGATAGCCTCCATAATGTACTTCGTACACCAACCATGTTTCTCACATCTGTTTTTGTTAAATCAGACATTTTTTCTTCCCTTTGGGGGACAATCATATGAGAACCATATACCTTACCTACATTCCTATTACAACAATATGGTATATCAATAATATATCACATACTCATTCACAAACCTGATATAGTTGATTAAACACCTAAAAAAACCCACAACGGATATGTTTGATTTTGGATTTGGATATATATGATTTCTTTTCACATATTCTTCATAACCTGATGAGAGATTCCACCTATTGTGTGGGTGCTGGGTTGAATCTCACACTATAAATTGTTGTGTTCCTAGATGTGACTGTTTCCTGGCCTTACCCCTCCGGTCCTGTACTGACTCTCCTGCTGATGGTCTATACATTTATCACCTGCCAGTATTTGACTATGTCACTGCCTAATCCCTGGGTATAAGTCTGACTCTCCACTGTACGGTTTGACTAAAGGCCCTATTACATGAAGCAATTATTGGCCGATAATCGTTTCGTATAATAGAAGACAATGATCAGCAGAGATCCGCAATGTTGGCAGATCATTGTCTGTTGCAGTCGCTGTGTGTAACAGGAACTTCGGCAGCAGACCACCGCTGTCTATGGGCTGCCCGGACAATCTCATGATCACCCGGAAAGCCCCCCACCTCTTACCCGCCCCTCCTCGCTCACTGTTGGCGCATGTAATAGTGCCGTAGCGGGCGGCGGAATGTGGAGCAAGCGAGCGCTAATCTGACAGTCAGTGCTCGCTTACTCTCCACATCGCCCCGTGGAATAGGGGCTTTAGACTCCAGACTATGCCTACCTGTCTGATCAAATAGTGCCATGCCCCAGTACCATTATGTCTGCTAGCAAGGCTGCAGTCTTAAAGGGGTGTCCTATTTGTATACAGTATACTAGCACTGGGTTAAATCCCACACAGAGGTCTTATTTGCTCTGTGAATAAATGAAATCTATCATAGGTGTTATGCCTCACTGGATAACATAGGAATTGTTTTTTGAATTTCTGAACATTGAACATTGATCATCCACAATCAGTCCTAAATCTTTCTCCAATTTTCTCCTTACATCTAGCATAAGGCATTGCAGGCAGGATGAGAGCAGTTCTTTCTAGATAGAAGAGATGATTCCCTTTGCATTTCCTGATGTAGAGATAAAATCCATAAGAGGATGGAATCAGCTTAGAAGAGCTCCTCACTTGTGTTTTAAATGCCTGCCGTAGCTGCAGAGTCTGGTAAAGTGCCCGTGTGGGAGATTATAATCGCTTTGGAGTTGTTCAAAAGAGTTAAATTGCCCATCGGAGTGTAGTGGATCCAAAAATATTAGTCCTCTTTTCTCCCAGGGTGAGAATCCCTCTAGCCTAAATACTTCTAGCAGTTTAGGATTGAGCCATAATGGTTTATAGGGAATGAATCCTGTTGTCTGTAGTAGTCCCTTTAGTTTGATGCATACCTTTATCCATGGCTGGCCTTAGCTATGTATACCAGTGCGGTCACACAGGACGTGAGCCACCAGACTGCTTGGATGTATGTGTGTGTATGTATGTATGTATGTATGTATGTATGGGGGGGGGATTACAGAAGGAAGGGTGCATGCATGGAACATATGTGCTGCAACTCACCCATCCACTAACCTTGTCATTTTGACTTCATACAGTGCGGTGCATGGATGTCACAACGCCCAGCTGTATAAATCATTGCCTAATAATACAGAGGGAACCTAAAAGAGAGATTATTTTACCAATACTATGGTATGGCATAGCAGAGAATGTGCTGTGGTTAGCCATAGAAGTGAGGAGAAGATAGTCCATGTTTGTGTGCTAGCTCTGGTCCTTCACCATGAAATTGACAGAATACAAAGTAATAATGCACTAGGAAGGGCCTCTCAGGGACTCAACCACAGTCAGAGACCAAATACCCCCATGTCACCATACGGAAGGGTTTAAATCCTTTTTAAATAACAGGTAATCATTTGTGAGAGGGGGGATTAGGGGTGATTAGGTAACATCCGAATTGTACATTCTGGGGCGGTTTACATCAGGGTAAGAGCCTTCTGTCAGAGGTATACATCAAGAAGACCCCTGAAGTATAACTTCAACAGAGGGCTAGAACATATCCCACTACATAGTAATATAGGGGAATGCATTGCTGATACTTTTGCTTATCCTCTCTACATTAGGCAACTATGATCTTGCATAGCCATTCTGCATCCTGTCACATTAAGATTCTGCTTTAAAGGTTATCAGTCAGGCCCTTACCAGGTACAGAGATGCAGACACAGGCAGATAGGTGATAGGGACATAAAACAAATAATGCCCTTGTCTTTACTATTGGACATTCGCAGAGTTATAAAATTGCATTTTTCCTTGGAAGCTGATGAGCCACAGCATGCACGCCTCCTTCCTCCCACATCTTCCCTGTCTTAACTGATTGATGTACAGAGACATAGCAAAATGTCCACGGTGTACTGAGGAGATTTAAAATCTGTAGAGAAAGGTAATAGATATAGTGTATATGGCTTAGCTGTCCTAAAGTGTGTTTGGGATCTGTTCAGGAGTTAACTGGAGATGATCTTAAAAAATTGTCTGTGACAAATATCCCATTCCACACCAGTAAGGCTATAGCACTGGATTAAGGAGGAGCCACCTAAATTGCGTAAAATAATTAATGTCTTCAATACTACAATACTGATGAAGCAGTGTGTATATGTCTTGGGATTTGATCACATACTGGGAAATGATGACAAAACGCTGTTCCATCATTTCCCTAGGGATTTGATCAAATGCCTGACCCCTTTCAGAAAAAAGATGAAATGAACGATTGAGGAGTCACCCGGCTCTATGTTTGGCGGCGGAGGCGGTCAGGGGAGCAGCGTGGCACACCCCCCGGCAGGCAAATAAGGCCAGCATACGGGGGAGCAGAGTGGCACATTTCTCTGGCAGGCATATGGCAGGGGGGCGGACGGCAAGCAATGCAGCACAACTCTTCCCGGCAGGCATATGGCGGCGGGGCAAACGGGAAGCAGAGCGGCACACCTCCTGGCAGGCATATGGCAGCTGGGCGAGCGGGACTGGAGGCGGATGAGGTGCAGAGCGGGCACACCTCCCAGCAGGGATAGCGCATTGGGGTGAACGGGGAGCAGGAGGCATGTTGCAGGGCGGGGCGGACCGGAGGCGGACGAGGAGTAGAGCGTCACACCACCTAGCAGGTATATGGTGGCGGGGCGGACGGGGAGCAGAGCGGACAGGCTGGGGGAACAGGAGGCGCGTAGTAGGGGAACGGGGAGCAGAGAGGCCGCGGAGGTGGACGGGGAGCAGAGCGGACAGGCTTGGGGAGCAGAGAGGCGATACGCTAAGCAAATTCTATGTCGCAGGAGGAAATGATAGAATTCATTCCATCATTTCCCTGAAAGGGGTCAGTGATTTGATCAAATCCCTAGGGAAATGATGGTCATTTCATCAAATCCCTTAGGGATTTGATTAAAGGGAATCTGTCAGCACCTCTTTTGGTTCTGAGGTGCTGACAGTGTGATGGTCTGTGTTTGTTAGTGTGGTGGGTTACCTTTCTTTTTCAGATCGGTCCTGTACTTTGTCAGATCGGTGCTGTAGTTTGTCTTCACAACTGTCAAAGAGGGGGAGTGGTGATGTCTTCGTGCCGCACTTTAGCCTGCCTCACCACTACCTCCTCCCAGCTTGTATTGAATATTCATGGCGGCCGTCCCCCTGCCTCCTGGCGACGTCATCTGTAGCTTCCTGGTTCTGTGTACTGCGCACACACCCGCGGCCTGATTCGCGCATGCACCGTAGTGTGTAGGAGCGGCGCAGGCGCACTGAGGGCCTAAGCCTATGCCTTCAATGGCTTCGCTCAGTGCCCCTTTGACGCACTACGGTGCATGCGCGAATCAGGCCGCGGGAGCGCGCGCAATACACAGAACCAGGAAGCTATAGATGACGTCGCCAGGAGGCCGGGGGACGGGCGCCATGAATATTCAAGACAAGCTGGGAGAAGGTAGTGGTAAGGTGGGCCAAAGTGTGGCACAAAGTGCAGCATGAAGACATCACCACTCCTCCTCTTTGACAGTTGTGAAGACAAACTACAGCACCGATCTGACAAACTACAGCACCAATCTAACAAACTACAGCACCAATCTAACAAACTACAGCACCGATCTAACAAACTACAGCACCAATCTAACAAACTACATCACCGATCTGACAAACTACAGCACCGATCTGACAAACTACAGCACCGATCTGACAAACTACAGCACCGATCTGACAAACTACAGCACCGATCTGACAAACTACAGCACCGATCTGACAAACTACAGCACCGATCTGACAAACTACAGCACCAATCTGACAAACTACAGCACCAATCTAACAAACTACAGCACCGATCTGACAAACTACAGCAGCAATCTAACAAACCACAGAAACAATCTGACAAACTACAGCACCGATCTGAAAAAGAAAGGTAACCCACCACACTAACCGAACAGACCTTTATCACACTGTCAGCACCTCAGAACCAAAATAAATGCTGACAGATTCCCTTTAAATCCCTGATGCTATTATTTTCTCTCTCTCTCTCTACACACACACATATATATATATATATATATATATATATATATATATATATAGAGAGAGAGAGAGAGAGAGAGAGAGAGAGAGAGAGAGAGAGAGAGAGAGACACACACACACAGAGGGAGAGAGAGGTAAATGATATATATATATATATATATATATATATATATATATATATATACACATACACACACACATATCATTTACCTCTCTCTCTTTATATATACATATGTACCAATATAGAGGGCTCTCTAGAAGCAGGTGGTGTGTTACAAACACTGTCAAGACATATGATTTGTGCACCTGTATAAATTGTACGTCAACATTTATTGCTTGAATCTATATATCATATTGATAGTAGGTCATCGCTGTAAAAAACCTAGTAAGGTAAACCTAATAGTAGAAAGCAGTCTATATGCATAGGAAATACATAAAAATCACATATAAATGCCTAACTAGTATAAAGATAAAAATGGATAAAATCTATAAGATAAAATAAAAATTGTGTGTATATGGAGCCTAGTGAGGTTGCCTGCGCCGGGCCCAGCGCAGGCAGCTCACCTAGATGTATTTAGCAGTAGTCCCGAATCAAGAAGTCTGGCATGAGCTCGTATCGCTGGATGGCCGTTGGAATAATTATATTAGTGTCCTAGTGAGACAGCTTACTTTTCAGATCATACACTTTGGGTGAGATAAGGTGCTATAAATGACAAATGGTGGAATGTCCACCTCTCACCCTGCCGGCGGTAGCTCCCACGGTCCAATATAGTATTGTAGCGGCGGTCCAAGTCTCAGTCAGTGCGGCTTCTATGCAATCCGTGCAGTTGAGATCTGATTCAGCACAGTGGGTTGTCTCATGCTGTTTGCAGCATCCACATGCATGTGAGCGCGCGCTCTTGTTAACTGCCGCTTGGTTTGAATGTCCAGGCAGATACGGCTTGAGTTCGGGATATAATCAGTAAATGATAAAAAGGCTCTGTTATCCTTGGTTCTTGTACGCGTTTCAGGAGATCTACTCGCTCCTTTCCTCAGCAGAGAACTTGGATAACTCTCCAGTTATCCAAGTTCTCTGCTGAGGAAAGGAGCGAGTAGATCTCCTGAAACGCGTACAAGAACCAAGGATAACAGAGCCTTTTTATCATTTACTGATTATATCCCGAACTCAAGCCGTATCTGCCTGGACATTCAAACCAAGCGGCAGTTAACAAGAGCGCGCGCTCACATGCATGTGGATGCTGCAAACAGCATGAGACAACCCACTGTGCTGAATCAGATCTCAACTGCACGGATTGCATAGAAGCCGCACTGACTGAGACTTGGACCGCCGCTACAATACTATATTGGACCGTGGGAGCTACCGCCGGCAGGGTGAGAGGTGGACATTCCACCATTTGTCATTTATAGCACCTTATCTCACCCAAAGTGTATGATCTGAAAAGTAAGCTGTCTCACTAGGACACTAATATAATTATTCCAACGGCCATCCAGCGATACGAGCTCATGCCAGACTTCTTGATTCGGGACTACTGCTAAATACATCTAGGTGAGCTGCCTGCGCTGGGCCCGGCGCAGGCAACCTCACTAGGCTCCATATACACACAATTTTTATTTTATCTTATAGATTTTATCCATTTTTATCTTTATACTAGTTAGGCATTTATATGTGATTTTTATGTATTTCCTATGCATATAGACTGCTTTCTACTATTAGGTTTACCTTACTAGGTTTTTTACAGCGATGACCTACTATCAATATGATATATAGATTCAAGCAATAAATGTTGACGTACAATTTATACAGGTGCACAAATCATATGTCTTGACAGTGTTTGTAACACACCACCTGCTTCTAGAGAGCCCTCTATATTGGTACATACTCATTTATTCATTTATATCCTGTGAGCGCTGGGAATAGTGGTGCACTCGAAGGGGGTGGACTCCATTCGTAGGGGTTAGGTGTAGCAGACCTTTACTATTTTTTGTTTCATTATATATACATATATATACACACAAAATCGTAGCTAACAAACACTGTTGTACAAGGAACTTGTACCATCAGCTAGATAGTGCACTATATCAGGAGGGTCATATAGTCGTGGATTCGTTCTGGGAAAATGAGAGTGAGTCTTCCTTGCTTACCTGGTCTTCACAGTCCCCAGATCCTATAAAGGCACCTCTGGTCACAGAAGGTCAGTACATCTATATAATTTATGGCAACAATTCCGTTCTAGTCTTTGGTGGAGGTCCAACTTTTCCAAAGGAATACCCCTTTGGGAAAATGGTGGACAGGGGGTGGGGGACATAATAAGGGAGCTTTGCTTACTTGCCCCCAATGCTGCCCTGCATCATCGGTTCACTGACAGCTACCAGTCTCCTGTTTCCCAAGGCTTCTTGCATTGTCACATCCTGGCAGGAAATACCAGCTCAGCCATTAACTGACTGCAGCTGAGTCCCGCTCCAGTCACTGACTGACTGTGAAAGCATTTCTGAGCCAGAATGTGCCATCACAGGACCAAGAGCTGCAGTAGACTAGCAGAATTAGCCATGAGCAGTGGCGCTGCGGGGGCATGGGGACGGAAAAGGATAGGTTCCTTATTATGTTCCCCCACCCCCTGTCCACCCAGAGATATTTACATTTCCCTGGAGTTCACCTTCAAATTAACTTGCATTTTACTTGTGTTTTTTTTTAGAGCGGCAAAAAATTTAATTCTAAAAATGCATAACTGCTATTAATGGTGTGTGTCATAATTTTGGGACAAAATAGCGAAGTAAAGTAAACCAACCAGGGGACAGATGCATCAAGATGCACCAAAGCTGTTACATAGAGTGTGCACGGATTCTGCCTGTCTGGTCTACTTTTACACTGTCTGTATGAGACGGGATTAATAAAACTTCTCCAATGTTTTAACTACCTATTCCTAAGTACAGTATATCATATTGACCTTAGTTTCCAACCTGTGAAAACTTACTCCCTGCTAAAATGCAAAGCTAAACAACTTTCCCTGTTTGCAATAACATATCCATCTTTACGTTGAGAGGAGACATTCATTACTCACTCCGGCTCAGCGGCTGTGATTAATGGCAATTGTTTGGTAAAATGAGATAAAGCTGATAAATGACAGTCACTCAATTCAAATATTTCTAGTGTACTTTTCTATGATTTATCCATGTTGGCCAGCGATGAGCAGCCTCTGCATTTTAAGTGAGCTTCATTCCATTAAGTTATAATGGAGAGTTTTGTATAGGTTTGCTGCAGCTCTTCAACATTCAAAAAGAAACCACAAAAAATATCCAACCAATAACATCACATATCCACAAGATAACTGTATGATCGCTGGGGTCCCCAATGATCACTGGAGTGGGATTCCTGAACCCCTATTTCTCCTCACTGCACCACTACCCAAAGACTGATTGGGATTTGAGGACTGTGAAGTCTGGGGATACAAGAAAGACTCAGTCTTGTGTTCCTTAAAACCTATTCATGACTATACAACATTTAGGCCACATCAAAGGGAATCTGTCACTAGTTTTATTCAGCCTTAAATGAGCATAAACTAGTGACAGAAATGCTGAACAGATCGGTGTATTATAAAGAATGTACAGGTGCAGCTCACAATCGAAGAAATGGTTCTGGCCGAGGTTAAACTAAAAATGCCCTAACCTAGAAAGGGGCAAGTAAGAGATAGGATAATGAAAATAGTGTATAGTCCTCAAGACCAGAAATCAGCCCTACTTCATACAGTAGATATAGATTTAATGTGATTCAATAAGCAGTACTTATAATAAACATGATTGTGTGATATAAAACATAGTAAAACCAACACATGGGGAGACACAATGAATATCATAAAAATAGTAAATATTGCATAAAGGTATATTGCATAAAAGGAGGCGAGATAAGAAAAAAGAAGAAAAAAGAAGAGAAAAAATATGTCAATAAAATAAAAATTAAAAAAAAAAATAATAATAAAAAATAAAAAATAGTCTCTGTATATTGCGAGGTGCTGGCCAGGTATATAGTTGTATTTCAAACTAGTATGATGTTAGACCCCTGGATTCATCTCTTATGAGCCACTGTTTCAAAAAGGCACGATGTAGTTTGTGCTCGATCAGAACAAAATAAGTGATAAAAGATAGTTAAGTGATAGTCTGAGACTTTAATCCTTCCACTCTCCAGATATATAGTCCGTTTGGTTATATATACAGTCTCATTACAACTAATTCTGTGTTGCATACATGTTGTGATTCCACATCAGTTCATTGATACAATTCATAAGTGGGAAGTAAACAATAGTAACGAACTGCGATGTAGCGGCGTTTGTAACGCCTCTCACCCGTCCTGGAGCGGCTGGTAGTGAGGCGCTTCTTCTACTGATTTCCCTTGTGAAGAGGCCGGTTGGTGATCACGGCTTCAGGCTGGAGTGGTCCTGCAGCGCGTCCTCGTGTCTTCTACAGTTGGATTCGCGCGCAGCGTCCCAGCCTCGTTCTCGTTCCTGACCTCTCCGTTCCGGGGTGATGGAGATGTGGATATGAATATGGATTATGAGTAGTGGCTATGGATGTAGGGGATATTAAAATAGACTAGGGGGCCCCCCCAGAAAAGAGCAATATTGCGCAACAGGAGATGAAATAAAAAAGTATAAATTGAAAATGGAAAAAATAAGTTGAGTGATAAAAATGATAAAAATGATAGTGGCTAATCCTATATGGTATTACAACAAACCAATAAAACACAACTGAACCTCAAACTGATATCAAAACAAACAAGTCTTTATTGTATGAAATATTAAAAAACATATAATAACAAACAGCAGAAAGGGAATGAAGCGGTAAACCACTTCTGGGAAGAAAGTTAAAAAACACAAAACAACAACGAACATGTAAGCCGGGGGTGGTGGTGGTAACTCATAAGGTGCAATGCAGATGGGAGTAATATCCCATCTGTAGGAGCGAAAGTACCTACACCTAAATGCTGATATCTAACACATAATGGTTGTGACTTAAGTTAAAGGTATATTACCACAAGTAGAAGTAAAGTTAAAGGTATATTACCACAAGTAGAAGTAAAGTAGAAGGTCCACCAACAGCCCCCACCCCGACGTACGTTTCGGCTATGCCTTCTTCAAAAGGGGATGCGAGCATTTAGATATCAGCATTTAGGTGTAGGTACTTTCGCTCCTACAGATGGGATATTACTCCCATCTGCATTGCACCTTATGAGTTACCACCACCACCCCCGGCTTACATGTTCGTTGTTGTTTTGTGTTTTTTAACTTTCTTCCCAGAAGTGGTTTACCGCTTCATTCCCTTTCTGCTGTTTGTTATTATATGTTTTTTAATATTTCATACAATAAAGACTTGTTTGTTTTGATATCAGTTTGAGGTTCAGTTGTGTTTTATTGGTTTGTTGTCTAGTAACTAGAACCCGGATTATGTTGATTTTCCCTACGGAACAATTACTTCCCCATTCAGATGTGTATTATTATGGTAACTGAGTGAGGGAATACTGCTTAACTGAGTTTCGGTATATACCTATATGGTATTAGTCCACAATATTGTGTGCCAAACGCGTTTCAAGGTTCTTTAAAATTAACCCCTTCATCAGTGGCAATGGTAATGTTCAGTATTAACCTCCTCTATTTATACCTAGTCCTCTTATTGGTCCTGTGTTAAAGGGAAAGTATGGACCGGACCAGGGTGTTCCAGGTCATAATTTAGTGTTTGCTACATTCAGATATTTCAAAAACATAGACATGAACATATGCTCATAAGTGGACAGATGTTGATAGAAAGAAATAGAAAGGAATAGAAAGGAATTATCAATATATTCTTCTAGAACCACAAATAATATTGTCACAAGGAAAATTGGCATATTGGGCAGACTTCAAAAAACGCATTATAACCGCATAATGTGAATAGGGTACTAAAAGATTAGGATTCATATAATAAATTGCATAGGTGATATAATTACAGTTAGTATTATTTACAGAAGATCGGTTATGTCTCAGATTACATACAATACACTTGCAAGGATTATATAAATTGTGTGTGTTGTGTCATCAAATTATATAGTATTCAGATTAAAAGCACAGAGCATCCCTAGAAGATTGTATCGATTGAAACTTATTGTGTGAATGTTGATATGATGACTTGTAGGGTATGTAGCATTGTATTGTTTATAATAGATCATTTATGTGGTATGGAGGACAGACCATACATATAAAGTGTGGACCCTATAAACTATGCCAATTTCAGTATAGACATATAAAAATCCGCAATGAGTAATGCAGATACAATGCTATATGGTCATAATAACCAAGGTGGCAGGGGCGGCTCCGGCGCCGTGTAAGACGGCCAGGCACGGAATCGCCCGTGGCACAGAGGTCACCAGGACCGAGGGATTCTTAGTTATTACAGAAAACCAAATACTTCCATCTCTGCATTCAAGCCCATAGGCTCGAGACTATCAAACTCAAATATCCTCTGAGACTCAATTCTGGACATTTTGCTTATATAGTCGCCCCCTCTCCAATCTTTCTGGACACTCTGTATAGCTGTAAATGTCAGTTGGAAGGGGTCACAGCCGTGTATTTCTTTAAAGTGAGATGATAGGGGGTGGGTTAGCTCTCCTTTCTTTATGTTCCGGATATGTTCGGTAATCCTAACTTTCAGTGGTCTTTTTGTTCGCCCCACATACTGTTTGGGGCAACTGCACTGGATTACGTAGATCACTCCCTTTGTGTTACATGTAAGTAGTTCTTTGATGTCCATTTTGAAATTATTAGAAATGGAGGCGTATGTCTTGGTGTGGGGGTGCTTTTGCACCCCAGACAACTACCACATCTGTGGAACCCCGGAATCTCTAACCAGGATTGATTGGTGGTACGCTGTGATTTTCTTGGTACAGTGGGGGCTATTTGGATTCCCAAGTTTGGGGCCCTGGTGAACACAATTGGGGGTCTTTGGGGGAGACGAGGTCCCACTACTTTATCCCTTTGTATCAGATGCCAGTTTTTAATGAGGAGTTTCTCTACTCTTCTATGTTCGATATTGAAAGGGAGAATGATGGATTCTGTTCTCTCTGTAGGGGTTTTGTCAGTTGTGTTGAAGAAAGATGGACGTTCTAATTCCCTAACTTTGGCCAATGAGTTCTGAATGATAGTGTCTGGGTATTTTTTCTCTTGGAACCGCACTGCTAGTTGTTTAGCCTCTATCTCGAACTGTTCTGTTTTGGTACAATTCCTCTTAAGTCTTCGGAATTGGCCTACAGGGACATTAATTAGCCATCTGGGAAGATGGCAGCTGTTGAAGAGAATAAAACTATTCCTAGCAGTTGGTTTTTGGAATGTTCTGCACTCTAATCCCTCGCTTGTTACTACAATATGGAGGTCAAGGACTAGGGCCCCCTAGTCTATATTAATATCCCCTACATCCATAGCCACTACTCATAATCCATATTCATATCCACATCTCCATCACCCCGGAACGGAGAGGTCAGGAACGAGAACGAGGCTGGGACACTGCGCGCGAATCCAACTGTAGAAGACACGAGGACGCGCTGCAGGACCGCTCCAGCCTGAAGCCGTGATCACCGACCGGCCTCTTCACAAGGGAAATCAGTAGAAGAAGCGCCTCACTACCAGCCACTCCAGGACGGGTGAGAGGCGTTACAAACGCCGCTACATCGCAGTTCGTTACTATTGTTTACTTCCCACTTACGAATTGTATCAATGAACTGATGTGGAATGACAACATGTATGCAACACAGAATTAGTTGTAATGAGACTGTATATATAACCAAACGGACTATATATCTGGAGAGTGGAAGGATTAAAGTTTCAGACTATCACTTAACTATCTTTTATCACTTATTTTGTTCTGATCGAGCACAAACTACATTGTGCCTTTTTGAAACAGTGGCTATCCAGGGGTCTAATCCAGGGGTCTAACATCATACTAGTTTGAAATACAACTATATACCTGGCCAGCACCTAGCGGTACCGCAATATACAGAGACTATTTTTTATTTTTTATTATTTTTATTTTTAATTTTTATTTTATTTACATATTTTTTCTCTTCTTTTTTCTTATCTCGCCTCCTTTTATGCAATATACCTTTATGCAATATTTACTATTTTTATGATATTCATTGTGTATCCCCATGTGTTGGTTTTACTATGTTTTATATCACACAATCATGTTTATTATAAGTACTGCTTATTGAATCACATTAACCCCTTTGTGCTGCAGCTAGTTTGGGCCTTAATGACCAGGCTAATTTTTCAAAATCTGACCTGTCTCACTTTATGCTCTTATAGCTCAGTGATGCTTTAACGTATGCTAGCGATTCTGAGATTGTTTTTTCGTGACATATGGCACTTTATGTTAGTGGCAAAATTTGGTCACTACTTTGTGTGTTTTTTGTGAAAAACATCAAAATATCATGAAAAATTTAAAAAATTTGCATTTTATGAACTTTGAAATTCTCTGCTTCTAAAAAAAGAAAGTCGTAGCACATAAATTAGTTACTAAGTCACATTACCAATATGTCTTCTTTATTCTGGCATAATTTGGTAAACATATTTTACTTTTTTAGGGTGTTATGGGGCTTAGAAATTTATCAGCAAATTATCACATTTTCGTGAAACTGATTTTTTTAGGGACCAGTTCTTTTTTTAAATGGATTTAGAAGTCTGGTATCCTGAAAACCCCCATAAGTGACCCCATTTTGGAAACTACACACCTTAAAGAATTAATCTAGGGGTATAATGAGCATTTTAACCCTACAGGGGCTGGAGGAAAGTAATCACAATTAGGCAGTAAAAAAATTGAAAATTTAAATTTTCCAATAATATATACGTTTAGATTAAAGTTTCTCATTTTCAAAAGGAATATGAGACAAAAAGCACCCCAAAATTTGTAATGCAGGTTCTCCTGAGTACAATGGTACCCCATATGTGGGCGTAAACCACTGTATGGGCACACAGCAGGGCTCAGAAGGAAGGGAGCGCCAATTAGCTTTTTCAATGCAGATTTTGCTGCAGAAGTTTCCGAGCGCCAGGTGCGTTTGCAGAGCCCCTGTAGTGTCAGCAGAGAGAAAACCCCCCATAAGTCACTCCATTTTGGAAAGTGCACCCCTCAAAGTATTCATCTTGGTGTGTGGTGACCATTTTGACCCCACAGGTATTAGAGGAAAGTATTCAAAAGTAGACAGTAAAAATGAAAAACTCAAATTTTTCCAATATTATGTTCTTTTAGTTTGAAATTTCTCAATTTCACGAGGAACAAGAGGAAAAAAGTACCACAAAATTTGTAACGAAGGTTCTCCTGAGTACAATGGTACCCCATATGTGGGCGTAAACCACTGTATGGGCACACAGGAGGGCTCAAAAGGGAAGGAGCGCCAATTAGCTTTTTCAATGCAGATTTTGCTGAAGAAGTTTCCGAGTGCCAGGTGCGTTTGCAGAGCCCCTGTAGTGTCCACAGAGTAAAATCTCCCAATAAGTCACTCCATTTTGGAAAGTGCACCCCTCAAAGAATTTATTTTGGGGTGTGGTAAGCATTTTGACCCCACAGGTGTTTGAGGAAAATATTCAAAAGTAGACAGTAAAAATGAAAAACTCGAATTTTTCCAATAATATGTTCCTTTAGTTTGAAATTTCTCAATTTCACGAGGAACAGGAGAGAAATGTCACCCCAATATATGTAAAGCAGGTTCTCCTGAGTAGAATGAAAAACTCGAATTTTTCCAATAATATGTTGGTTTAGTTTGAAATTTCTCAATTTGACGAGGAACAGGAGAGAAAATTCACCCCAAAATCTGTAACGCAGGTTCTCCTGAGTAAAAAGGTACCCCATATGTGGGCATAAACCACTGTATGGACACACAGCAGGGCTCAGAAGGGAAGGAGCGCCAATTTACAGGAGCAAAACCGCAGCTAGTAATAGTTATTAGAATAGCGCAGTTACTAAAATAAAATAAAAAAAATGAAATTACAGGTAATGTGGGGTGGTTACGGGCAACCAGGGGTGGTTATGGGCAACCTGAGGTGGTTACAGGTAATCTGGGGTGGTTACGGACAACATGGGGTGGTCACGGGCAACCTGCTGTGGTTACAGGCAACGTGGGGTGGTTACAGGCAACGCGGGGTGGTTACGGGCAACGTGTGGTGGTCACGGGCAACGTGTGGTGGTCACGGGCAACCTGCTGTGGTTACGGCAACGTGGGGTGGTTACAGGCAACGTGGGCTGGTTACAGGCAACGTGGGCTGGTTACAGACAACGTGGGCTGGTTACAGGCAACGTGGGCTGGTTACAGGCAACGTGGGCTGGTAACGGGCAACGTGGGCTGGTAACGGGCAACCTGCTGTGCTTACAGACAATCTGGGATGGTTACGGGAAACGTGGGGTGGTCACGGGCAACCTGCTGTGGTTACAGGCAACGTGGGGTGGTTACAGGCAACGCGGGGTGGTTACGGGCAACGTGTGGTGGTCACGGGCAACGTGTGGTGGTCACGGGCAACCTGCTGTGGTTACGGCAACGTGGGCTGGTTACAGGCAACGTGGGCTGGTTACAGACAACGTGGGCTGGTTACAGGCAACGTGGGCTGGTTACAGGCAACGTGGGCTGGTAACGGGCAACGTGGGCTGGTTACGGGCAACCTGCTGTGCTTACAGACAATCTGGGATGGTTACGGGAAACGTGGGGTGGTTACGGGCAACCTGCAGTGCTTACAGACAATCTGGGGTGGATACGGGCAACGTGGGGTGGTTACGGGCAACCTGCAGTGCTTACAGACAATCTGGGGTGGTTACAGGCAACGTGGGCTGGTTACGGGCAACCTGCTGTGCTTACAGACAATCTGGGGTGGTTACGGGCAACGTGGGGTGGTTACGGGCAATGTGGGGTGGTTATGGATAAACTGAAGTTCTTATAGGCAATCTGGGGTGGGTACCTGTAATCTGACATGGGCACCGCAATCTGGAGGGGGTCATTGGCAATTTGGGGTGGTCAGAGGCGACGTGCGGTGGTCAGAGGCGACGTGCGGTGGTCAGAGGCGACGTGCGGTGGTCAGAGGCATCGTGGCGTGGTCAGAGGCATCGTGGCGTGGTCAGAGGCATCGTGGCGTGGTCAGAGGCATCGTGGCGTGGTCAGAGGCATCGTGGCGTGGTCAGAGGCATCGTGGCGTGGTCAGAGGCAACGCGCGGTGGTTACGTGCAATCTGGGGGGGGTTACATGTAATCTGGCGTGATTACGGGGAACCTGGGGGGTTATGTGCAACCTGGAAGGGTTACAGACAATCTGGGATTGTTACTGATAAACTGAAGTGCTTATAGGTAATCTGGGGTGGGTACATGTAATTTGGGGTGGTTACGGGCAATCTGGAGGGGGTCACTGGCAATTTGCGGTGGTTACGGGCAACGTGCGGTGGTTACGGGCAACGTGCGGTGGTTACGGGCAACGTGCGGTGGTTACGGGCAACGTGCGGTGGTTACGGGCAACGTGCGGTGGTTACGGGTAATCTGGGGAGGGGTTAGGGGTAATTTGGGAGTAAACTGCAATTATTACTATAATAAAAAGTGTGTGTTTTATTTTTTTGTATGTTTGTCACTTTTTGTACTTTATACATTCATTTTCACTGTATTACTATGATTACTGTGATATTTTCTATCACAGTAATCATAGTTCAGTGACAGAGACCAAATTGGTCTCTGTCACTTTAAATTTTCAGAGCTTGGCTGGTTGTGAAGCGCATGCGCACTTCATAACCAGCCAGGACGTCGAGGAGGAAGGAGCTCCGTGGATCCGGTGAGTATATGGGGAAGGGAGGGTGACTCGGGGACGGGGGTGACAGGGGGGGGGTGGGGGGCGACTTGGGGGGTGGGGGGACATCACTTTTTATCCCCTGTCACCAATCATTTATGGTGACAGGGGATAAAAAGTGCCGGGAGCACATGGTACAAGCGATCAGCGGTATATAGTATATACCGCTGATCGCTTGTACCGGGACCCCACAGGGGGGTCCCCGATGACTGCCCCATGCTCTCCGCTACCTCCGGTGGCGGAGAGCATGGGGCTTTCATTCATTTTAACTTTTTAATCGCTGTGAACCGACGTTAGTCGGTTCACAGTGATGGCGGCGGCCATCTTGGAAATGATGGCCGCCGGGGGAGGGGGGTTAGTTATCGGGGCACTAGGGGGGTCTGATCTGGGGTCTGATATACACTTATTTCATCTCCCCCCGCCGTAGATTCACGGCGGGGGGAGATGAAAGGTGGCGGCGGCACCGGTAATCCCATTTACCGACGGCCGCCGCTATAACGTTAATAGCGGCGATCGTCGGTAAGGGGGGGGGCCGGGACGGACCTCACACACTGCCCCAACCCCTCAGCTACCTCCGGTAGCCGGGGGGATGGGGTGGGGGCCGTCCCGGCCCCGCAGCCTTATTCTCTGCCATCGCCGTAAAAAGCTGATGGCAGCAGAATAAGGCCCATTAGTGACCGCCGTAGAAAGCCGTATCGGCGGTCACTAAGGGGTTAAATCTATATCTACTGTATGAAGTAGGGCTGATTTCAGATCGGTGTATTACTTACATCATTCTGTTTAGTCGTTCTCCTAATATGCAGGAGAATAGGATTCTTGCCTCCCCCCGCCCTACAGCTGCTGATTGACAGTTGACTGCCTATACACACCATGGATAGATAACTGCCAATCAGAAGCTGGTGGGCAGAGTTTTCTACTTCTCATGCATATCCAGAACTATTTGGTTCTTGCACATAGTTGACTACTTGTTATCCGTGTTATTTAGAAAGATATCTTTGAATCAGCTACAGAGAACAATACATCATTCTGTCTAGCTTCTCGGTCATTAGTTTATGCTACCTTTAGATAGCAAAGCATAAGCCTACTTTAAGGCTTAAAGGGGTTGGCCACTTTATAGTAAAAATGCTCAGTGTACAGTATTAGTAACTGTACTCACTGTATATACTGACAGCAGCTCCCTGTGTACCTCATAGAGCTAATATCAGACTCCCCTCCTCCAGGCTGTGCTGCCCTGCTCTGTGGTGTTTTGGTCCATAAGATTGCTGACATGGAGAAGCATCTGACCATGCCCCGCCCCCCAGTGTCCACCACTTAGCCTGTATATGTCTATGGAGGACACAGGGGACAGGGCATGGTCACATGCTCCTCCATGTCAGCCATTTTGTGGACTGAAACAAAACAGAGCAGGACAGCCCAGCCTGGTGAAGGGGAGTCTGATTGTAGCTCAATGAGGTACACAGGGAGCTGCTGTCAGTATATACAGTGAGTACACTTACTAATACTTTGTACTGACCTATTTTACTATAAAGTGGCCAACCCCTTTAATGTTTGGGTGGTTTGGCTTATCCGATCATCGTGTCTGACTAAGTTCACCTCATCAAGGCAGAATGAAACTGTCAGCAGTATAATGCATCATTACCATATGACCAGATTCACACGTTTGGTAGATACAGTCTGTGCATGGACTTTATGCTACAGACTGGACCTTGTAACTCCCGGCATCATCATTCATGATGATGCCTGAGCTCCGAAACAGATACATCTCCACACTACTGTACTGACACAGCAGAGATTTAACTGTTTTTGAGGTCACAGCATCATTATGAATGATTATGCTGGGAGTTTCCAGGTCCACCATATCTACCAAATGTATGAATCTGGCCTTATGGTAAGATTCATTATACTGCTGACAATTTTATTCTGCCATAAGGTAAACTGCTGTCAAAAAGGGGTGAACTTAGTCGGACACAATGCTATGATAAGCCAAACCATCCAAACATTAATCCATAAGTATCAGAGGGTGTACCAGGAAACATTATCCCAACCATCATGCCACCTTTACCAGCCTAAATCATTAAAATCTTATGCAAAGAATTCATGACTTCATTCTACTTAACCTTTAGAATAGACAGTATACAAGCACACAATACACACACACTAATCTATCGACATTTTTTAAATTTCATTTTTACATTTTTATTTTGAGCTCCTGCAGTGATAGTTGAATAGATAGGTCATCCTTTCTTGGTTCTCATACTGTGGTACATGTAACCCACGGGGTACCTGCCATGTCTCTAAAGGGGAACTCATACTGTCCTCAAGCTATGCTTTTAATGTGCAGAATAGAATAAGATCATAGCTTTAGAAGTACTTTGATGTAGTTTATTTGAGTCAGGGGTACTTGGCTTAGAAACAGTAATAAACATGTGGTACAGGCCCTCTAGGAGTCTGAAACTTCAGAAGCAATTTCTTTTATACTATATCAAGTGGCACTTCAGAGGTAGTAGCAATGGTATAAGTAGGTAATACATGTGTCAATCTTTTCTATGCACCCCAAACCTCAATAGGCTGCATAGCCCCCCCCCCCCCCCCCCCCAAAGTGTAAACTTGCATATCATGATCTGAACAGATGAATAAGAGATATTCAGGTGCGGAAATTGCACCTAAAGATGTACCAGTCAAAAAAAGATGATTTTTTTTAATTTTTGTAATCCTTTAAAAACAAAGTGCACAACATGAAAACAAAAAGCTACGCATTTTGAACTAAACAGCTCTTCGCCGCCACAGTAAAGATCTGTGGGTCTTGAAAAACTTCAGGCGCACCTGGTATGGAGGTTCTCTGTACTGGTCTGGTGTATGGGGAATGGTGAGGTGACATGGCTGCAGTGTATCCTTAAAGGGAACCTGTCACCCCCCGTGCCGGGGTGACAGGCTCCCGACCCCCCGTTAGAGCCCCCTATACTTACCTAATCCCGCCGGGTCCCGCTTCTGGATTCGGTCGGGTCCCGGAGATCTCAGCCGCTGCAGCCCGGCGCGCGCGCTGACAGATGAGTCCAACGCTCATAGAGAATGACGGAGCGCTGGACTCTCCTGTCATTCTCTATGGGTGTTGGACTCATCTCTCAGCGCGCGCGCCGGGCTGCAGCGGCTGAGATCTCCGGGACCCGACCACCTCCAGAAGCGGGACCCGGCGGGATGAGGTAAGTATAGGGGTCTCTAACGGGGGGTCGGGAGCCTGTCACCCCGGTACGGGGGGTGACAGGTTCCCTTTAAGCTTGTGTCTTTAAAAATGAATCGTGTTATATGAACATGTATCTATCTACCTCTACCTCTATCTACCTTTTGGAAATTATTTTGGAGTATATATATACATATATATATATATATATATATATATATATATATATGTGTATATATATATATATATATATATATATATATATATACTCCAAAATAATTTCCAAAAGCAATAAATAACAATATATCACAATTCATCAAAGGAGTACAGGCCCATAAGCATAATATGCAATAATATGGCTGGGCTTAATTGACATGCAAGTGCTCTGAGGTAGATAGATACATGTTCATATAACACGATTCATTTTTAAAGCACTAAAACAACTATACCATATATATATATATATATATATATATATATATATATATATATATATATATATATATATATATGGTATAGTTGTTTTAGTGCTTTCTAATAATATTAGATATTTGTATTAACAAAAATTTGTATTATGTTTAAATAATTATAACTTATCCCGAGCACTAGCATTTTAACCATATTAACCATATTACCATTTGTCCCACATTTAAACTGTACTTAGTTCCCCTGAATTGTTTTTAATGGGTGTTTTAAACAAATGCATAATGTATCAATAAAGTTTGAATATTCATGAATTATTTTTCTTGTATTTATTTTTTGGGAGGTGGAAACTATAGGTTTCATGTTAATTTCAGGGTTTCACCTCTAAATTATATCAGAAAATAGTTTTTTTTCTTTGTAAAAAGTGCAATAAAATTCTACTGGACAAGCTGAACAGCTTGGCAAATGCCAGACGCCTAAGAAACAAGGTTACAGCTGTTTCATGTGCATGCGTGCTTCATCAGACACCATGAAGCGCATGTGCGTAAAACAGCTATGACCTTGTTTCTTAGGCGTCTGGCGTTGCCAAGCGGTTCTGCATGTCCAGTAGAATTTTATTGTACGTTTAAATAAAGAAAATGATATTACAGTATGTGGCGAGTGCCCTTTCTCCTTCCTACACATACTGATTAGACATATATGTGTTACAAGTGTAAACAAGGCCTTACAAACACATCTGCAGTTACGTAACAAACCTAATACTTTATAATGAATTCATTCTATTAAATATTCAGCACAAATGTTTGGATCAACACATCCTACATAACATCATTGTAAATCTATTTATTCAAGTCTGAAGGTCAGCATAAACGGTGTGAAATCACTTCCCAACAGGACCTGATCAAGGCACAGATTCAGTGTGGAAAAGTGTTGTTTACAGTAAAAAGATTTTTAAAAAATCTGTCCAGTCTGCTTACAGCAACACAGATTGATCTCTTCTTTTCCTTCAAATGGTATGTGTTAGATGGCAGATGACACACATTAAAAAGAGTGACTGCCTGATAAGGTGCATCCTATTTTCTGCCCTATGGAGAACCTTATCTTTTTTGTTTCTCTTCTAGATATTTAAATTGTGTCCACACACTATTGTTCAGCATAGCCACAACTACACACTTACAAAACCTGAGTTTTATGTTAGTATATGGGACCTCAAACCATGGTAGTGATAGAGAATTGTTGCCTTTTCACTTCAGGTTGTTCTACTCTACTTACTTTTATGAACAGAAGCAAGAGAGACAAGTTAACTAATTTCCATATTAAGCGAGATCCATCAATCTTTCCAGAGACGACTCCCTCATGTATCCACCACAGTAGATTCTGTACAATTACTAAGGGAAGTAATGCAACATATCTGAGTCTGTGCATAGTGTTAATTTTTAATAAGGCCATTTATAAACCATACAATAGGGTTTTAATAAACAGCTGATGCTTCCAGCAGATTTTGTACTTTTCTTTTTAGAAAGATGTCATATACACTCCATTTCCATAGATCAATAGCAGACAATAGTCATTATCCAATGAAACTGTTCTGTCTAGTGAGTGGCCTAAACAACTAGGCAGGAAACAAATGTGTTGTTTTTTTTGTATAAAAAAGATACTATATTACTTTTATCTTAGGATGGATATATGGTATGTTTATCTCAGGCATATTTCATCCCTTCCTTGTCACCAATATATGACAAGTTTTTAACTCCTCACCTTCTAAGGCTTCTTCTAGACATTGGAAAATTTGTCCATAACTGCAAATCCACAATTGCAGATTAATTTACACTCACCGGCCACTTTATTAGGTACACCATGCTAGTAACAGGTTGGACCCCCTTTTGCCTTCAGAACTGCCTCAATTGTTCGTGGCATAGATACAACAAGGTGCTGGAAGCATTCCTCAGAGATTTTGGTCCATATTGACATGATGGCATCACACAGTTGCCGCAGATTTGTCGGCTGCACATCCATGATGCGAATCTCCCGTTCCACCACATCCCAAAGATGCTCTATTGGATTGAGATCTGGTGACTGTGGAGGCCATTTGAGTACAGTGAACTCATTGTCATGTTCAAGAAACCAGTCTGAGATGATTCTAGCTTTATGACATGGCGCATTATCCTGCTGAAAGTAGCCATCAGATGTTGGGTACATTGTGGTCATAAAGGGATGGACATGGTCAGCAACAATACTCAGGTAGGCTGTGGCGTTGCAACGATGCTCAATTGGTACCAAGGGGCCCAAAGAGACACCACCACCACCAGCCTGAACCGTTGATACAAGGCAGGATGGATCCATGCTTTCATGTTGTTGATGCCAAATTCTGACCCTACCATCCGAATGTCGCAGCAGAAATCGAGACTCATCAGACCAGGCAACGTTTTTCCAATCTTCTACTGTCCAATTTCAATGAGCTTGTGCAAATTGTAGCCTCAGTTTCCAGTTCTTAGCTGAAAGGAGTGGCACCCGGTGTGGTCTTCTGCTGCTGTAGCCCATCTGCCTCAAAGTTCGACGTACTGTGCGTTCAGAGATGCTCTTCTGCCTACCTTGGTTGTAACGGTTGGCTATTTGAGTCACTGTTGCCTTTCTATCAGCTCGAACCAGTCTGCCCATTCTCCTCTGACCTCTGGCATCAACAAGGCTCTGGCATCAACAATTTCCGCCCACAGAACTGCCGCTTACTGGATGTTTTTTCTTTTTTGGACCATTCTCTGTAAACCCTAGAGATGGTTGTGCGTGAAAATCCCAGTAGATCAGCAGTTTCTAAAATACTCAGACCAGCCCTTCTGGCACCAACAACCATGCCACGTTCAAAGTCACTCAAATCACCTTTCTTCCCCATACTGATGCTCGGTTTGAACTGCAGGAGATTGTATTGACCATGTCTATATGCCTAAATGCACTGAGTTGCCACCATGTGATTGGTTGATTAGAAATTAAGTGGTAACGTGCAGTTGGACAGGTGTACCTAATAAAGTGGCCGGTGAGTGTATATCCTTTGGGGATTTCAACCTGCCTATTCACACATCCGCAAAAAAAAGGACATGTCCTCGTGCAGATCATAATTGCGGCACAGACACAGCAATACAGATCTATAGGACCTGTATTTTGTGCGTAAAGACCGTAAATCAGCCAAAAATACAGAAAAATACTAAAAATATGGATGATACGGATGATAATATGGATGCACTACAGACAATTTTTTAAAGATTGTGGACAGAAAATTGCAGACTCAAAATGTGATCTGCAAAAATATACTGAAATGTGAAAGAGGCTTAAGAGCCATACACAGAGCCACTAGAGGACATGTTTTTGCGGGACCAATAATAATCTATAAAGACATCTTTTTTTCCCCTCTTTTACAACATTCACTTTGCAGTAATTCTTATTTTGGCATCTGGTATTAGTTCCTATTTATGCCGTTCACCATACAGACAATTCTGTGCATGGTGATAAAAAAAAAAACCCTAAACACTTTTTGTATTTGAATTTTTTTAATAGGTTTTTTTTTGTTTTTTGTTTTTTAATAGTTTTAAAAATGGCTGTGACTTCTATGGTGACAAACTGGCTCTCCTCAATGTTACAGGGGTGTGCAACCTGTCAATTTACGCAACCTGTCACGACTGCTTTAAAACACGTTATGTAGAGGTTAAACCGCTGGGTTCAGACAAAAGTCTGCTTCCGGTAGTTACAGACAGATGTTATCTGTAAGACGTAGGAGCCAAGCCACCATAAAAAGGCAAATAGGCGGTAATCAAATTCAGTTATTGTGGATTTACCAAACAAATCTGCTAAAAGTTTGCTCCAAGTATCTATTACTCTTTCAGAAAAGTAATATTGTTACTTTGTTGCTCCTAACCTTTTCCCCAACTATCCTCAGATGTGCCCCCTTGTTTTTATGTTCAGTTCTTATTTAAAACACTTCCCTCCTAAATCCTATTTAAACCTTTAACATATGTAAAAGTTTCCGTCATATCCTTATTTTGCCTTCTTTCCTCCTGTGTAATAAAAGGTTGCAAAAGGAACAAAATTGTGAAAGTATAATCTTTATTTATTTGCTTTCAGTGACATTGTGGGATTCTGTTGCAGCTAGCATTTCTGCTGGCTTTCCCGCCATATTGGTTCTCCTTATTGAATTAGCTCCTCAGCAACTCAAGACCAACTGTCACTGTTCTCGCCAGATTCTAAATACATGCTAAGAAAGTGACAGCTGGTCATCGGGTGCTAAGAAATCAAAAGTGACAACCAATTTGTCTGTGAATCTGCTGTCACTTGCAAAAATGGCATATGTGGTGAAATAGAAAGTGGCTATATAAATAGCTATATAAAACTTAACAAACCTCATAACAAAGTTGGGGTACACAAAGTTTTTTTGTGTGATATTCAACAGGAGATCCATGGCAGAATGTGTGAAATTTGCATCCCATTTATTTCATAGGGAAAATATGAATATTCTTTATGTATTGTTTAAAAAAAATATAAAAAACACACATTTACACAGGCACCAACACTGGGGTCTGTGTGATGTTACATAAAAGAAAGCAGAAGCTATTGTAGTGAAACGTGTGTCGGGTTGTGGACCCGAGACCCTCCATTGCTGGTGTATTCTTTACCCCTCATGTTACTTCCTATTGGTCGTATTAACCATTTGAGCCCTGTTACATGGTTTGAGCACTTGCACTTTAAGGCTGGGTTCACACTACGTGTATTTCAGTCAGTATTGTGGTCCTCATATTGCAACCAAAACCAGGAGTGGATTAAAAACACAGAAAGGATCTGTTCACACAATGTTGAAATTGAGTGGATGGCCGCCATATAACAGTAAATAAATGCCATTATTTCAATACAACAGCCATTGTTTTAAAATAACAGCAAATATTTGCCATTAAATGGCGGCCATACACTCAATTTCAACATTGTGTGAACAGAGCCTTTCTGTGTTTTTAATCCACTCCTGGTTTTGGTTGCAATAAGAGGACCACAATACTGACTGAAATATACGTAGTGTGAACCCAGCCTAACTGTGTATATACTTATTGAGTTTTATTCCATGTGTAGGGGAAACATTGTATGATGGCAACATCCCTATACTATATATATTCATTTGGTGGTGTCCTGGGATCCCATCTTTTGCATTTGTGTGGTCATAAGTGTCCTTTTTGTAACAAAAAAAAATTTCATGTGACATCACACAGATCCCAGTGTTGGTGAGTGTGTGTGTGTTTTTTTTTTTTTTTTATACTTTTTTAAAACAATAAAAAAAAGAATATTCATATTTTCCCTATAAACGCTGCCCCTTTTTTTGTATATATTGAATTGTACGTTGGGATTTTTTATTGTGATGGGGATTTTTTTCTTTGTTAATATCCCATTAATTTCACTTGAGATCTGTGCAGTAGTTCATACAACGCAGTAATATTTCCAATAAAGTTTTGATATCGGTAGCAAAATAAATCTTCAATTGGAACCAAATTAATGAATGGGGTCTGTTCCCTAAATTACCATCGCAACTGATATAGCTAATTTTAAAAAGACAATACCCCTTTAAGTCAAATTTAAAATGTTAATAATAGATTTATCAGACACTGTATAAAAACCTGTTGTGTGAACCCATAGGAGTACATTTAATAACATTTACATCTACTGTTGCACAGAGCAATAAAAATTCACAATTTGTGTGCAAAGCCTGTGAGCTCTGGCCTCTTGCTCTCTGTGAAATCGGTGAACATGGGTGTAAATTGCTACTACAATTTACACCAGCTTGGAGCTAAAGGAGATTTCTGAGGCTGCCGAGTGACAACCTTAGATGCTCTAGATTTATTCAGATGCACCTCTTTTCAGATAGGAGCAACATATGAATCACCACTGTTGATAAATCCCCCCCCCTTAGTTTTCCACTCTTATGTTCACATTGAGCAACCAATTCCGCCTGCCTCAGTGTCAGACAGTGTGTCTATGGGAGGGCTTGCACGCCTCCACTCTCTACTCAAAGAATTGACATGTGAATTCTTTGAGCGGAGGAGCGTGAGCCCTCCCATAGACATACTGTTTCGACAGGCGGGTGGGGATTCCGATTTTGCTTAGTGTGAACATACCCTATGGATGGGTTCACACATACACGATTGCAGCAGATTTCATTTTGCGAAATCCGCTGCGATCCTGTAATTTTCTATGGGTTTCAATACTTGCAGCGGATTTTTCATTCTGCTGTGAGTATGTAAAGCCCCGTCGCACTTAACCTGGTCCTGTCCGGGTAATATATTACCAGGCTGCGCTCCTGCTTGCTTCTCAGGCTCCCAGCTTGTTGGTGTCATGCTGCAGAAATTATGTGTGAAGCTACCCTTAAGCTATGTTCCCACACAGTATTTTTGCTCAGTATTTTAGTCGGTTATTTATTGGCAAATAACACCCGTTATTTTAAAACAATGGCTGTTTTAAAATTACGGTAATTATTTGCCATTAAATGTCAGCCATCAACTTAATTTGAACAGTGTGTGAACATAGCCTTACTGTGTTTTAAATCTACTCCTGGTTTTGGTTAAGAAATACTGGAGAAAAATACTGTGTGGAACATAGCCTAAAGGGGTACTCCACCATCAGGTGAAAAAAACATGCTGCAGAAGCAGATAGGATTTGCTTACCTGTCTGCACTGGTTCTGAAACCATCAAAAAAATACACAAGTTCAAGTAACACAGCCATTGCTTTTTAACACATATAGAAACATAGTAACCAAGTAATAAAATAACAAACAAAATAATAAGAGAAACCAGTAAATTACACAAAGAAACATGTTACCCCTGTGACTACAATGTTTGCCAAAATAACTAAAACTGAAACGGCCCTTTAAATTATATTTTTTAACTACTACAGCAGGCAAATACGAAGTAAAGCTTATAGGAAGACTACAGAACAATCCAGTAACTGCAGGCAAAAGCAAGCCAAAACAATGAAAAAAAAACAATAAGATATGATACATGCAGTTACAGAAGAAGTGAGCAAAAGAAGAGGATACTAGAAAAAAATGAGAACATCTGTTTGTATTCCATACAGTTGGCAATTTCTTGCAGCAGACAATTACTGGTTTGCCGCCTTTGAAGTGTATCCGTTAGCGTTCTATGCTCAGAATGTTGTATTTTACATTAGCTTCTAATATAATTAGTGCTAACATATGGCACAATCAATAGGACATTTGGAATCAGTTTACCATGCCCTTGGGTGTATAGGCATAGGGTTTTATTGGTAGGAAGGAAACAGAACTGCCCATCAAACTGATATTTTTAACTACAGGACCAGACAATTTTTCCCTGGTGGTCAAGCTTTAAAAAAAATCATTTAAAAAGACTGAAAATGGTTTTCATCAAAGATGTAATGCCACTTAGTAAAATGCCTGTAAATGGAATGAAATGCATGGTGTGAAATGTATGTCCCGGTGATATAATCCATGAATATGCTGCTGATAGATTACAATGTACAACCTACTTCATATGATGGATACCACTGGATGTCATTCGGAGATTATGCACTATTCAATAGAATAAGGTACGGCAGTTTGCTACACTACTTTCTTTCTACAATCTGAACATACTGATGGGATACTTGTTTTTCTATAAAACTGGCACTAGTGAGCATATGTGTTTCTGAGATAGGGCAAATTAGATTCTGAACCCCGTTCAGGGCAGGAACTGATATTAATTGTTTTCAGGGTCCTGTATATGTACAGGGTCCTGTATATTACAAAAATATGTAATGTGAATCAGATACATCTTTTTTTTTTTTCAACTTTAATCCATCGGTGCCGGTGGTGCGGTCTTTTTTGTGAAGCACCACCCAGTTTCAGCGCCCGGCATTGTTCTTTTCCTGCACACCAGCCAACCCCGGAGCACTGGGGGTAGGCCCGCCGCCCCCCAGTGTGGCAATATCCCCCCCACCACCAGTGATAAGGCTCTATTGATTCTAATGGAGCCACGTCACAGAGGGGAGGGGGTTTAATCCCAATGGGGGTGCCGGACCTGCCCCCAGTACTCCGGGGCAGGCTGGTGCGTGGGAAAAGAACCGGGCTGCATTTTACAAAAAAAAGGACCGTGCCACCAGTATCCCCGTGCCAGCACTGATCGATTAAGGCAGTGCTTCTCAATTCCAGTCCTCAGGCCTCACCAACAGGTCATGTTTTGAGGATATCCCATACAAAGAACTCCTGTGATAATACCTGATGCACTGAGTATAATTAGATCACCTGTGAAATACTAAGGAAATCCTTTAAACATGACCTGTTGGTGAGGCCTGAGGACTGGAATTGAGAAGCACTGGATTAAGGCAAAAAGGAAAGAAAATTAATATAGAAAACTGCGTATGCTGATATAGAAATACCTGTTTGAGCAACAGTAAATAAAATGAAAAATAGCTAATAAAACAATGATAATTTAACAACAAGCTCAACCACTAGGGCAACACAGCAAGGATGATTGTATTGATGAGTACAGTCATGTAATAACTGTATGGCTCTGTTCATATATGGCTTCTGTTTTATTGTAAAAAAAAAAATTCTATGGTATCTGTTTTCCTACACATTCTGATAAAATTGTGTTTCTTTTTCTACCAAATAGAATATTATAGAAGTACCTCTACGCCCAGAAACAACCACTATGACATATGGGAAGTGTTTTTTCTCTGACATTCCCGCCTGATCTTTTTACATATTAGTCCCTGACTCATTTCTAACACCTACAGATTATTTTGCACTCTAAACGAATAAACAAATAAGTTGTTATAAAGCGTTCACAACATGGACCTGCTATGCTTCTAACCATTGATAAATGTACATAGCAGAAAGCATTATGAAACAAAATAATTTCAGCGTCTATGGAAAAGGTTTGCAGGTTTTAGTAAGACAAATAAATACTTGTGACAATGAGACAAACTGCTCCTTTAATGTGTCTGCCATAAATATTACATTGAGAACAGTACAGTGTATGTGGGATTTGCTTAAAATATTTCCAATGCATAAGCTGAGAATTCCACAATGACATATTTTATAGCCTGGCATTTTGCCTATTAGAGGCGGCACAGTCTATAACCCATTACCATCCAATGCCGTCAATGTATGCACGCAAAAAGAGTTCATATTGTAAAAATTCTATTCAATCTCAAACTGCACTATTTTATATCAAAATAAAATGGAGTATTTTACATTCATGAATATAACATTTAGATAGAAATTGTGTTTCATTAAAAAAAACAGTACTCGAGGTAGGCTGTCACTGCTTCACAGGGCATGCTGTTCATTGCGCAATTTACCACTTTTATGGCAGAAAATATTTTATTTGTTTTACTACTTATACTCCAGAAAATAAATTTACGAACTGTCGGAAAGTTATGAAGGCACAGCCGTGTGAGAAATCGCTCCAGCTCTCCTCTTCGCCTTCCCTTTCTATTAGCTCATTAACATTGCTTGTTTAAGCCTCCATTGCTTTTCAGATTTAATGATGGAATATATAATGCTCTATGAACAAAGGAGACAGTGTCCTCTGGATGTGACCAGCTAATGGGACATTGCTCTCCTAAACAAGAGAATAAGGACACACATTACTTGCTGACCCACTACAAATCCCAACCAACACGGAAATGCTAATAGCAAAAACAAATGTAAAAAATCCATAGGTGTGCCATAAAGGGGTATATCCATCTTGGAAATTAATAGCATATGAAGAACATGCCTTAAGTGTCCCCAGATACAGGTCCCACCTCTAGGACCCAAACCCATCTTCAGATTGAGGGCTCCCCAGCACACTGGGGCCTGTCCCAAACCACTAGAGATGGTCGAGAAGCCAAAAACAGCAGAAGCTATTGAGTTACACAATTTGAGTAACTTGCCCATGAGAGACCACATCAAGGGGACACTTACGGCATATCCAGAGGATATGTCATAAGTGTCCCAGAGGGTATATACCTGTAACTAGACTAGATATTATACATCTATGGCAGTGTTCCCAAAAATGTTTCCTAACAAACTGCTTCTGTCAGAGCATGATGGGAGCTGTAGTTAATCAACAGCTGGAGAACAATAAGTTGGGGAGCCCTGGGCTAAGTGGTAACTTCCTAAAAAGACTTTATTAAACATTTTCTACCATTTTACAACTGTGGAGTCTGTGTAAGTTTATCACCTGGATATCTGTCCTCCAGTCAAAGAGCTGTGTTTGTCCGGGCTTGTGCACATCATGATTGATGCTTCTGTGACTGAAGTGTGTCAGCAAACTGTCATAACTGACAGTATTACTATACTGTTGTACAGATTGGTTCAGTTTCTGGACAGAGGGGAGAGTATACTAGAAGAGCAGCTCACACAGGCTGTAGATATGGAGAAAGACACATAAACTGTTTGCGGGGTGGGGGGGTGGGGAACACATGAACTAAGTATATGAGAGAATGCCGAGATACCACTGCAAACTGTAGACTGCTGAACGAGAGGACCTCATATCCAGCATTTATTACTGGGAGAATACACATGCATGCAAAGAATCTGAATCTAGAAGCAGGCTGCAAACTGTATATAAAGAGGTCTAAAATAAATGAAAGAATCAGGACTGAAAACTTAAACTCAACAATTTAATTTAAGGTAACCACTAACAGAGGTTAGAGGTGTCCATAGACTAATGTTGGTTTCACAATTGGCAGTTTTTTTTTTTTAAACTGCCACTGTAAGTGGATCTGGCAGGGAGGAGACAAATAACTTCTTCCTTCATTTTACCCATTACTTTCTGCTCCTCCTAGGGGATAAAAAGGTGATTCTGTGCACAGCATTCCAATGTAACCCCTGCCTGTCTGGCAAACTGAGCTGGCTCAGCAGCATCAGTACAGGCAGAAGTTTTCTGCTCTAGACTGGGAAACCCCGTTTGTAGCTGGGATTCCCCACTGCTGGAGTAAGGAGCAGTGTGCAATGCACTGCTACTTGCTATATGTGCAGAGGAGGGAAGCAGTAATGCTACTGTATAAATACTTAACTCTTTGCCCTCTGTGGGCTAGGCTCTCTGCTCCTGACCCATGTAGAGTAAAGACCAATGAAATGTATTTCCATGATTTCCTATAGAAAAACTCTGCTCGGTTCTCGAACAGTCATCCAGAATAGATTAAGTTAGAGAACTTAAGTTCGAGGTATGACTGTGTATGTATAACTACATTGTGCAATGTTACAGGAGTGCGTTCAGCTATATACAGTATAGCCATTAACACTCTCCAAAGCCTTAGCGTCAAAGAACTTGTCAGACAACCCCTGTCCACATGTCCTATCAGAAAAAAAGCACAGTTAAATATTGGAAACTATATGAAGCGAACATCCATGCTTTAACACCATTTGGTTATCTAAACTGGTCCAAAAGCCAGAGCCAATTCATTAATTATATTATATTAATATCTTACAGGTAGTCTGCACCCTCAAAACTGCTGACCCCTATAAAGAGGTCAGAAGTGTAATACCAATCCGGGTTCCTGTCATGCAACCTACAAAACTGTTGTCTGATGACTTGGTGTCCTGAGCTGAAAGGAATAGAGAGGAGCACAACTCAAGCATGGTCGAGTCTGATCGTCCGGCGTTTAAGTGCCGGTGGCTGAAGTTGTTGGATGCCCTGAAACGAATACATCCACAGGCTATGTTTCCACATCGCCTTTTTACGCAAAATAACGGCAGTTGTTTTTAAAATGATGTCAATCAATAATCATCATGATCATTATTGATGTATGTCATTATCACAAAACAAAGAAGTAAAACAGCGCTCCATAGCACAGGTCAGACAGTAAAACAGGTAAGGGCACAATATTAGAAGCTCTGACCTGATGTGGTTGTGCAAGGAGAGGCACAACACTCAAAGATAGCTTGTAACAGGACCGCAGCCTCTCCCCAAATGAATCCAACTAGAATCATATGTCAATGCAGAAAACACCTCCTCTCCGATTAGGGGAGTCCAAGGGCGCAGGTCCAAGAAAGGGACAATGTAGTCACAAATGATTATTTATTGATAAAAATTTCATGAAAATAGTATTAAAAAGCTTTTTAATACTATTTTCATGGAATTTTTATCAATAAATAATCATTTGTGACCACATTGTCCCTTCCTTGGACCTGCGCCCTTGGACTCCCCTAATCGGAGAGGAGGTGTTTTCTGCATTATCACAAAACAGACTCTTTCATCTAAAAAAGATGTTGTGGGAACATAGCCATAGGCTGTATCCATTATTATACTCCCTAGAGCTGCATCCAACTTCTTAAGCTACCTGTATTC
This sequence comes from Dendropsophus ebraccatus, assembly GCF_027789765.1. Classification (NCBI taxonomy): domain Eukaryota; kingdom Metazoa; phylum Chordata; class Amphibia; order Anura; family Hylidae; genus Dendropsophus; species Dendropsophus ebraccatus. The sequence continues at coordinate 165,498,068 of NC_091455.1, forward strand.
AAATGCTGAACGATCGGACTCGGGAATGCTTGAGTTGCACTCATCTCTAGAAAAGAATTTTGACATATTCTGTGCACCTAAAGTGAAAAGCCTTTTGGGCAATTTCTGTAGCGGTGGCAAAATGACGCACCAAGGCACACAAGAAGAAAAAAGCCTTATACGCCAAGGTTAGAATCACAAACTGCAGCATTCTTGGAAAACTGCCACTATAGTTTTTGTGCCAAAAACAGAAGTGGATCCAACAGAAAAGAGAAGTACAAGTCCTCCCTTTATATTTTCCATCCCATTTGAATCCTCTGGCTTTGGTACCTGCAGTATGTGATTAAAATTTCAGTGCAGAGTAAATGGACAAGTCTAGCTGGATGAGAACCAAAAACACTCGTGCAACGTCATTGTGAAAACTAGGCAATATTAGGAAATCCGGGTCATAGTATCACATTGGAATTTTTCCAATGAATTGAATTCAATCAATTTCAGAATCTTTGTATTTAACATTCTTCAATGTAATAAATGTAAAAACAAATTATAAGGAAATCTTTATCTGATCTTCAGAATTATACGACATAAAAAAAGGAATAAACATTTTATTCCTTATGCTTGATCATGAAAGTTAGCATTAGCAGGAAACATGGTGAGATATGATGATACACTACCGTCCTTATTGCTAAACCATCAATTACCCAATACACTTACATCGGCAATACTGCCACTTTGGAGAGCCCGACACACCAGCTAAAAGCCTGCTTTGAATTAAATTACCCTAATATATTGCCGTATTGTAAAAACATCAATTATCAGACAGTCGGCACACCGCTGATCTCCAGACCTCTAGGAAAAAAAACTAAATACTGTACTTTTCCATTACAGAACAAATACAAACTTACATCATAATGGGGACTCTTACGAGGAGGCTGAAAATGACATTTAGCAAAGGTTTTCTATTACTGCCTTATTATCAAAGACTAGAATCCCATTTCTATGAGTACATCTGATTTTATAATGTGTCACTCCACTAATATATCAGGGAGCCGCGCACACAGCATCACTAACTTTAAGTGGGAGCTTTCCGATAATACAGTAGATAATCCAGGGCAAAGGCGGGGGAATATGAACTGGAACACTCTCACAGGTAAATGGAGCAATTCCAATTATAGGACTGGATCAGCAAACTGATATATATTTAATTCTCCATTATATTAGTATGGGTTCGACTTTAAGAGAGAATACATCCTCTAGATTAACCCTAATATTGCCGCTCACATTTTCTGCCACAAATCTACTGTAAAATCCGCACTGTGCTATGGATTTGCTGAGGATTGTTCTCTATGCTCCAAAATTCTTTTTGAAAAGCTACAACATGCTCCTATTTGGACCACACATTCCAGCTAATGTCTGAACATAGGCAAACAGGTTTTCTACAGCTTTGCTTCTCAGTTCCAGTCCTCATGGCCCACCAACAAGTCATGTTTTGAGCACCTTCTTTGTATTTCACAAGTGATATAATTATACTCAGCGCATCAATTATTATCACAGGTTTTTTGGTATAGGATAGCCTCAACCTATTGGTGGGCCTCCAGTTCAGTGGGAACACTTATGCTGCGTTTACACGGAACGATTATCGTGCGAATTTGCACGATAACAATCGAATTCGAACGACAATCGTACGTGTAAACGCAGCGAAGGATCAAACGACAAGCGAGAAATTGTTCATTTTGATCTTTGAACATGTTCTCAAATCATCGTTGATCGTTCCCAAAAAATTCGCAGATCGTTCCGTGTGAACAGTCGTTCGCCGATTTAACCAATGTGTGAGATAGGTTTAAGTGATCGCAAAACTAATTTTCCGTACGATATATCGTACCGTCTAAACGCTGATCGTTATGAAAAAAACCCATTACTCCGACATCGTTAATCGTACGATCGGGCCAATTATCGTTTCGTGTAAACGCAGCATTAGTTGACAAGATATGTAGGTACGAAAAAAATCTATGATTTTTGTAGTTAACTAGGCAAGAAGCATCATGGAAAAAGTGTAGCAGAAATTGTATAGATAGTAAATTACAGTTGGTAAAACTCCCCCCCCCCCCCTTTCCTCCCTCTCTCTCTCAGTCCCTCAAGGGTGGTTTTGGCTATGGGCTGGGGCTAGGGTGCGGTTTGGCTTGTGGGGGGGTTTGGACGTTGCTCAAATTATAGGATATATGGCATCAAGACAAATTTAGTATCTCTTTGTCTCACTTTTGGTGTAATTGAGATTTGCACTAGTATCTAACATGTTCAATCTTTTATATCTAATGCGAAATGGGGTTATATTGTCAAATATTTTTTTATGACATCTAATATTTTTGCATTTTAAACTAAAAAAGCTGTTGTTTCACTTCATGGTAATAGAATACCTTTCTATATATCTCAACAAGAAGTTGAAGGGGTTTTCTGTGCAAAACAGACTAATGGTCTATCCTATCACAACCCAACCGATCAGTTTTTCATCCCTCACACTAAACAGCGAATAAGGTCAGGAACAGATGGCTCCATTCACAGTGAAGTGGCTGGACCTGGTCATTGCAGTTTAACTGCCATTGACTTGAACAGGACCTCAGCAGCAGTTATGAGTTGCCGCCAATACAGAGTGAATTAAGCCAACTGCTTCTGACCTCATTCACTGTGTTGATGAAAGCAATCTTGTTCCTCGGGAGATGAATAAACCTGGTGGCCAAGTCTGGTTGTCTAACCACCATGGTAACCAGGTTGTGTCCAGACATGATTAGATGAAAAGTAGGTTAAAAAAAAAAAAGCAGAGAATCAGATATTGCCATTGGATTGACGATATCAGAAAATTATTGCAACACAAATTATCTGCACGCCAAATGGGAATCCATTAAGAATTGTGTAAACTTGCAGATTACTTAATAACATACAACACATAATAAAATGAGCCCAGAACCGACTGCCATTTACTTTTCTGGGCAGATTCAATCTATTCCAGCAAAAGAGATAAAATTAATAAAGAAATAAATGAAAGCTGTATACTGCATATTTTAAAGGGCAATTTGCATGCCTCTCATGCTCCAAAATGCAAAGTATTATCAGTTAAAACTCATGTGCTGAGGTCCCTTTTGGCAATTCATCAAAGGAAAGTGGTAGAGAACCACAGGATCTCGGCTGCTTTCTAGCTTTGGCAGTGTAATTAATAGCTAGCTGCATTCATCATTCGCAATCAATACCTGGGAGGCATCCCAGGCAGGGAAGAGAAAACCTGCATAAGCGATCAGTGTAATAATCATGTGAGGACTGGGATATTTATTTCAGCATTACAACTTACAGGCGTAAAGATCTTCATGTAAAGCTTCCAGCAGCATCATAGGTGCAGCCTATTAAATTGTTTTTTAAAAAGAAAAACTTTTCAGTTTAACATAGAAATAGATCATCACAGGAAATAATTGCACACCAGTGGCGGCTGGATTCTTCAGGAATTTAGGATTTAATTGAGACTTTAAGATTAGTGTTGAGCAGACTTGCCGAACTGTTCGGGTTAGGCAGCGTTCTTCAAACCTAAACGCTTGCCTGCTCTCTGCTGCCACCTCTGTCCGTGAAAGGGACTGTACAGAACAGTAGCAAGTCCCCATTGTAAACCTGTGCTGCTTAGTTCCTGACATGGACAGAGGGGGCAGACTGGAAAGCAAACACCCATTCCTGTAGCAGCAGATAAGTACTGGAAGGCTTGAGATTTCTTAAATAAAAGTAATTTACAAATCTATATAACTTTCTGACACCCGCTGATTTGAAAGAAAAACATTTTTGCTGGATAACCCCTCTAACCCCCTGTGGAATGACTGACCAAAGTACTTACACCAGAATGTATACTGATTGACTGACTAAAGCATTTATAGAAAATGCATAGTTGTGGCCACTAGAGGGCATGCAGAAGATTACCATATACAGTGGTCCCTTAGGTTGCAATGGCCTCAGGATACAAATATATACAACATACTGTACAACGGTGTTTCCTGAACTACTGTAACATAAAATATTATGGACAACCGAGATCTGCAGTATGTGTCAATAGCTGGATGATCCTACTAGAGTGGGCATTTCACTGGTAAAACCCCTATGTTACTGAAGTCTATGCACTGTGTAATATAGCCTTTCCATACTGCATTTAAAGGGGTTATCCAGCAAAAATCTTTTTCTTTCAAATTAACTGGTTTAAGAACGTTATAGAGATTTGTAATTTTCTTCTATTAAAAAATCTCAACTCTTCCAGTACTTATCAGTTGCTGTATGTCCTGTATGAACTGGTGTTTTGTTTTCAGTCTGACACAGTGCTCTCTGCAGAGCAGCAGCAAATTCCCATGGAGAACCTCTCCTGCTCTGGGCGGTTCCTGTCTCGGACAGAGGTGGCAGCAGAGAGCACTGTGCAGACTGAAAAGATAAACACCACTTTCTATAGGACATACAGCAGCTGATAAGTATGGGAAGACTTGAGATTTTTAAATAGAAGTAAATTACAAATCTATATAACTTTCTGAAACTAGTTGATTTGAAAGAAAAAGATTTTCACTGGATAACCCCTTTAACCTGTACCAGAATGAGCGGATTCTTTGGACAGTGGGTGAAGGTGGCTCCATGTTATTTTTCTTGTACACTATGTGTACTGTATGGGACCCTGTAAAGGCACCTGCCCTCTATATAAAAAGTGATTTGTAGCTTCTGTTAACTATTCCCTATTATATGTAAGGCTTTGCTGTATCTGTTAGTAATCTAGTTATTTTTATATTTCAGGATAACATTTTGGGAACTTTACAACCAATTACTAGATTTCAATATAGTAATGGTCTCAAGCTACAATATTTTAACCATGGTTGTCCCAGAGCCAATAAACCTTGTATCTCCAGGGACCACTGGTCTGTTACACATTCTAATAATGGAGTAAGGTTCCATAGCTCCCTCTAGTGGAGGCTGCAGACAGCCAAGATATCGTTTTATAACCCACGTCTAGGCATTGGAGCCAAAGTTTTAAAAAAGAGGAACAAAATAAATCACTTGAGATCATTTGGCTCCTAACTCTAAACATAAAAGGCCAAATAATTTTTTTGTCCTATTTGCAACCATTTTACTTGCCATCCGGAGCCTTGAGTTGTCCAGCCCCGCTGATTTCAGTGTGAATGAGCAGTAACCTGATGCACATTTAGCTACTGGGGATATAACTTGCAGAATTTCCTTCTCCCACCATCTCTATGGAGGCATATGTCTCTTATTATAAGCGTCTGCTGCCACGTCGTGCACTCGGGACCATCCCTGCACCAGCTAAATAAAATTTGCAAGAAAATGTCACAGGACAACAGGTTCTCCTGATGAAACTTTCCTCCCCGGGGATATGGTTATTTAGCCATTATTCCACAAGCAGTTAAATCTCTGGAAAGGAAGGACGGGATTTGCTTTTGATATTAATCTCTCTCAAGATGTCTCTCTCAGCACTTTATGGAGAGCACATAAAGCTGTGGCCAGAGGGAGATTAATACGCATTGCCTCACGTTGAAAGACAGCAAACAGCGTTCACGGACTACAATTATCTCCTTCACTATTTAAATTAGACAGATTGCACGAGAAGCAGCTGGATGGCGAGGCCGGCCCGCTAATGCTTAACCTGAGAAGCTCCGCTTAAACACACTTAATACATGCAAACATGCTTGACCTGCCTACTATACACCAGCCCTATTCTATCACTGCTCATTTAGTACAAGATCCCTGCAGAAATCCAAGCATTGTTAATGTGTAATTTACTATCCTGATGAGAGCAACCTTGTAAAAGCCATTGGCAACACACCAGAGGAATATGTTGTATCTATAAAGGGGGGGTTCCACAATAGAGGCAGAAATATTACATGGAATTAAATTTCTACATAAATTACATTGTACATTTTAATATGGATAGGTGAGGGGAATCTATGAGCTGCAATTCACATTGCAAACTGCTCACACTGTTGGATAGCTATGGATAGCTATCAGTTCAGGTAGACACATGGTACCTTGGTTCTTATATCTGTCTGTGCTTTCAGGATGTATAAAAATTAGAGATGAGCGAACCTTGAGCATGCTCGAGTCCATCCAAACCCGAACTTTCGGCATTTATTTAGCGGTGGCTGCTGAAGTTGGATAAAGCCCTAAGGCTATGTGGAAAACATGGATATAGTCATTGGCTGTATCCATGTTTTCCAGACAACCTTAGAGCTTTATCCAACTTCAGCAGCCCCAGCTAATCAAATGCCGATCATTCGGATTCGGATGGACTCGAACCCGAACCCGGTTCGCTCATCTCTAAAAAAAAAAATGCTTTAAGAAGAATTATCCAGCGCTACAAAATCATGGCCACTTTTGCCCCACTCTTGTCTCCAGACTGGGTGGGGGTTTGAAACTCTGTTCCATTGAAGTAAACAGAGCTTAATTGCAAACCGCACCTGAACTGGAGACAAGAGTGGTGCAAACGTGGCCGTGTTTTTGAAGCGCTGGATAACCCCTTTAAATTATATAGTAATAAGAGTCAAAGAACTGATCTTCTGAGGTGTAGCAAGCTGTAACACCTTCTTCGTGCCCCCTCCCATACCTGACCCCGCTTGGTACTCCGGGTGTGGAGGGAGGGGGGAGAAAGTAACAATAAAAGCATTTTTCTAGATCCTGGAAGCACAGGTGGATATATGAAAGGTACCATGTGTCACCTTGATCTAATGCTGCGTTTACACGGAATTAACGTTCGAATTTTCGCTATAACGATCGTATAAACTGTAAACAGTGTTAACTGTAAACACCCCCTTCCCAGAAGCTCCTAGCATCCTAGTTAAAGGGGTTATCCAGTGCTACAAAAACATGGCCACTTTCTTTCAGAGACAACACGACTCTTGTCTCCAGTTTAGGTGCGGTTTGCAATTAAGCTCCATTCACTTCAATGAAACTGAGCAGCAAAACCCCAAGCTGTAGACAAGAGTGGTGCTGTCTCTGGAAGAAAGTGGCCATGTTTTTGTAGCCCTGGATAACCCCTTTAACTTTGCATGTTGCCCCTAGTATTGTAGTAACAACCTCATAATTGCCTTGGAATTCCAGTTAACCCCCTCCCCCCTGGGTACCCTTTTTGAGCCCCTCCTCCCCAAAATGCTCCTAGTCTGTATTAATATTGTATTAGTCTTAGACCAGGACCTCTTCCTGCTATCTGTGCCGGAGCAGTGTAGGTCTTTTCCTACAGGCAGCGGGTGATAAAATGATGTCATTGTGCGCATCCATGGTGTACAGGGCCAGGGAGTCCCTGCTCCTGTACAGTAGTGAGTGGTGATGCTTACATTGTACAGATCGCCACGAACTTAACATTTATAGGGGACAAAATGTTGCGTCCCTAAGAACTATGAGCTGGAGCCTCGGAGCAGCACCTAAACCCTCCATGATCCGATTCTGATCATGGAGGGACCACTGTGTTAGAATATTAAAAATCAATGTCACCACACAATAGTGGGCATACCTGCATGAGTGCAATACCAATGCATGTAAAGAACAACACGATACTACAAAAAAAAAAGCACTTGCATACAATCACATGCATACAATCCTTTGCACATAAGGCTGGGTTTACATATATAAGTTGGCATCAGTTGCGTTTTTTGCCTAAAAACTGACCACAACTGATGTCACAACTGATGCCAAAAATGCATCAGTTGTGATCAGTTTTTCTATCCGTCTTTTCATTAAAAACCATCAGTTGCCATCAGTTGTCATCAGTTCCCATCAGTTGTCACAAGTTGCGCTCATCAGTTGACATTTTTTTCCCCAGTATGTTTTCCTGTCATTTTCAATGGGATTTGCGGGGGAGCGCACGGGGGCTATATACTAATTGGGGGAGCTCACAGGGGGGCTATATACTACAAGGGGAGAGCGCACAGGGGGGCTATATGGGAGGGGAGAGCGCACAGGGGGGCTATATGGGAGGGGGAGAGCGCGCATGGGGGGCTATATGGGAGGGGGAGAGCGCGCATGGGGGGTTATATACTATTGGGGGAGAGCGCACAGCAATGCTGTATACATTGGGGGAGAGCACACAGGGAAGCTAAATATTACTGGGGGGGCAACAGGGGGGCTATATACTACTGGAGGAGAAACAGGGGGGGGGTGATATACTACTGGGGGACCAAGGGGGGACTATAGGGGAGGGGGAGAGCACACAGGGGGAGATATATGTTTATTTTGTGCTACTATTTGCCTGAACGCCGGATGCCAGAGCCGAACGGCATGCGTCCTGCCCGGCGAGGCATCCGGCGCTCTATTCGATTGAATTGGTGCGGCGCCGCATCACCGGAGCGGCGGTCCGCCAGGAAGCTGCAAGATGCGTCCTAAAGCACCGACGGTCCGGCGATGCGGCGGCGACTAGTTCACCGCCGCACATTTTGAACGATCCCATTGAAAACAATGGGATCAGTTCAAAGATGCGTTTCCCTCCGGCGCTTTTCTCCTGTGCCGGAGGGAAACGTCGCCGCATCGCCGGACATATGTAAACCCGGCCTAAAAAATCCTTTATTAAAAAAAAATCCCTATAAAGCATCATACAAGACAGACATCAAACAACAAGTCTAAATGAAAAACATGCCAAGGTTAAAAACATTTAAAGAGCAAAAAATGCCTAGCTTTGATAAGGTAGGAGCAAGGCTATACATATACCAACCCCCACCACTCGGTATGCAATATAAATCTAAAATAGTACAGACATTTTTTTGCTTTTCAAATGTTTAAATCCTTGGCATGTTTAGCATTTAGACTTGTTGTTTCATGTCTGCCTGTTGTTTCATGTTTTATAAGAATTTTTTGATGTTCAACCGATTGTATGCATGTGCTTCTTCCTTTTATTTTTGTAGTATTAAAAATCATGGTACCTGAGTAAAAGAAACAGAAAACATTTTTCGTAATGATCTTATTAAATTCCCATCAGGTGAAGGGGACAAACTGCAGTACCAGGCACAAACACTCATTGGATTAAGCTCCTGTAAACAATGTATGGTGAGTCACTGTTTGCATAGTGCTGCTGACTGGCACAAGAATCACAGATCAAGGATGCATTTTTGTAAAATCAAAACAAATATTAATGCAATTAATAAAAAAATGCTGCAAAACCACTGGAAAAAACACTGGAGACTGAGGACAGAAAACAACTTAAAGGGGTTATCCAGCACGCCAAAAAATGGCCACTTCCCCCCTACTGTGGTCTCCAGTTTGGGTGGGGTTTTGAAACTCAGTTCCATTGAAGTAAATGGAGCTTAATTGCAAACTACATCTGAACTGGAGACAACAGTAGGGGGAAAAGTGGCCATGGTTTTGTAGCGCTGGATAACCCCTTTAAATTGACAAAAGTCTATGTTCCAACATTATCTTTTTTGGCTATTTTGTAGGGGCCGTCATTTTGGCCGTGAAAAAAAAGTGGTAAAATGGCCAAAGACAATATAAGAAACCAGCCAAAGACTGCACTTTGAGGTTCCAATGATTGTAATGTAGTATTTATGTCATAAATGCACAAATTCACATATCAGAGTAAGGATTTGGTTACTAAGGCTGGGCTCACACTGCAGTTTTTGCAGTCCGTTAATTATATGTTTGGGGGGGGTGTTGGCAAAAACGGATGCAATTGTGTACATCTGTTTGGATTCGTATTTCTATTGCATTCAATTATTTAAAAAGATTGAAACTAATCCTTTTTTTTTTTTTTTTTTTTTTTTTTTGGCATGCACAAAATGTGGTTGACCATGTTTTTCTGTATGTTAAAGTAACCATTTAATTGATCCCTTAAACGGACTGAAAAAACGCAGTGTGAACACAGTCTAGCATAGCCTTCCCTCAAGCAGTTCAAGTGCAAGATAAGACTTGCAATATCCGCCTCACTTTGGAAGGGCGACCTGTGCATGTTAAAAGCTTGAAGAAACTATCTTATAGCACAAATTGATATGTGAATTGCTTTAAATAAGGGTGCCTTTACACAGAGATTTACCTGACAGATTTTTGAAGCCAAAGCCAGGAATGGATTTAAGAAGAGGGGAAATCTCAGTCTTTCCTTTATGACCTGTTCTCTGCTTATAGTCTGTTCCCGGCTTTGGCGTAAAAAATTTGTCAGATAAATCTCTCTGTTTAAAGGCACCCTAAGATAAATAAAAGCAATTTTAACTATAAGCAAGGTGCCATCTCTAGTTTCAGCTCCTCCCAAGCTACTAGGTGCAGCCTTGCCTCTAGTATCCTAGTGTATGCTAAGAGTCATGTCCTGGGGTGAGATCTATGTAGTCTTTTTAAAGACTCTGCTTCTAGCTCTATACAATCACTACCCTTGCCATCTCTCTCCACACAGACTTATATAGACAGCATGTAACTGATCCCTCAGTGAGCTGGTAATCTTTGGTGTAAAGAAAAGGTGAAAGAGCTGTTTTTCAGAGTGAATGTAGCTTTTGGAGGGGGGGGCAGCAAAGGTGCTTGATAGGATGAGAAAAAAAACATTTAAATTTGATAAGATACATTGCAAGTAGGGATGGTCTGAACCGAGTTCGTATGGAGTTGGTACGAACCCGAACCATCCGCAATGATTACCGCTGTCTGCCCGCTCCGTGCAGCGGGCGGATCCAGCGGGAAGAACGCCTGGAAAACTGGGATACAGCCATAGCCATAGGCTGTATCCCAGTTTTCCAGGCGGTCCACCCGCTGTATCCGCCCGCTGCACGGAGCAGGCAGACAGCGGGAATCCGATGCCGAGCGTTCGGGTTCAGCCGAACCCGAACCTCGGCAGGTTTGGACCATCCCTAATTGCAAAGTTTCTTTCATGTGTTTGTACCGTTTATTTATGAGCTTTGTTGACATGCCAGTGACCATTTCAGAATAAGCTGAAGAGTCCAAGCAAGCACTGTAAAATGCTATCTCCTGGGAAAAGGAAGTGCAAAAAAGCTATTTGCATTTGTGAAATAGCATATAATTCAATAAGAGAAGTAGCTGAGCCTACAGGACATGCATATATTTCATTATATATGTACATGACCTGTACATGTCTATTTTCAATGTCTTAGATCAGTGTCCAGGCAAGAAGCTAATCAGCTGTTAATACATTGGGCTTTTATGTTGTCATATATTTTATTAATATTTCTACAATATGTCAAGAGGCTCTTTTTACCTCGATGCTTGTCATTCTACAGTAGTATTATTATGCTAAGCACTATATAGGTAGACATATAGGTAGACAGGAGCTGCACAATCGATGCCTTCGGTATACAGAGTAACTGCAGAGTGCGTGGCAGTGCACGTGTGCTGTAAGCCGTAAAGGACATCAAAGAAAAACATTAAACAGATTTCTTCACAAAAAAATTAGTAAGCAATTAGAAAGCTTAAGGCGATATTAAACTAAACTTCCTAATAAAAACAGAGGCACATTTGATGATCCTAATTAGAAAACAAGAATGTTACGCCATATGCTTACCCTGCACTAACACTTACACAGAATTGGCTGCAGAGAATATGCTGTTTTTTTTTTTACCATTTTTATTTTATAAAATAATTATTGTATACTGAAAATAATAAACTAATAATATCGTTTTTGGTTGTTTTTTTTACACTTCTGAGGTTAGACAGGAACCATTATTAAAGGGTGATGGGAAGCTGGAAGACATAGGTAGGTGTTTGCCAAAGAAGCCCCTCAATTATTATGTGTCTACTAATCATTATGAGAGGACAGCTCATCATAAATTCTCTACAGGACTTACCTCCCTACTGACTTACCAACACAGATTAAGAGTATCAGGACATGTGTCTTACATATATAGAGACATTAGGTTACTTCCATGACCTACTGTTGTCTTGCTTTAAAATATGTGACTATTAGAAGGAAGTCAGTAGATTCCTGAATTACCATATGGATGATGGAGCGGATTTTAAAATGTGCTTACTGTTCATTGACCCGGATGTGTTCTCGCATTGTAAAGACTGAATTGCTAGATACTGGCTTGCACACTGGGTTTCTTCCCAGACTGGTATTCCCAGTCTTAAAGGAACAGTCTGGAAAATGCTTACATGTACTACAGTATTTAGGGGCATGCTCTATAGCATTTTTTAATTAGTGTCTTAAGTTTGTTTTTATGAAAAACACTCCCTTTATATGGCATCCTATGGAAATGGAAATTGGATGAATACAGAGGTACAAAAAGGCCCAAGCACTTACTACAGTGTCTCACTGTTGTTTATTTTATTTTTTTGCAGAAATCAATAGTACAGGTGATTTTAAGAAAATGTAATTGGTAATTAGGTTTATTAGCCAAAAAATGCATTTTTATTATGAAAAAGCAGTTCAAAGCTCTCCCCACTATGTTCATTAGTGGGGTGGAGGCAGATGAGGCACCAAAAGAGGACAACAAAGAGTTCATTTACAGCTACATCACAGGGCTATCTCCTCTGAAGTAAGCACTGACCTCTGAATAGGGGCTTTCACACAGCTCCTGCTGTATAATCCTTTGTTCTCTGTTCTCTGCTGGTGACTAATCTCCCTCCTCCCCTCTCTATAGAACAGACAGGACCTGACTGATGTAAAAGAGTCGAGATTTCCTGATAATGAGCAGTGAATGAGAGAGAGGAGGGAGGGGGGGGACCTGGGTAAAGTCTTTTTGAATGCAGATATTGGCATATTTGCCTAATAAACACAGTTACAAAGTTTCTTAAAATCGCCTGTACTATTGATTTCTGTAAAAAAAAAAAAAAAAAAAAAAAAGACAGTGACACTTTAAGGGGAATATATTACCACTAGAAATAAGTGAACCTGTCGAAAGTGTAGAGAGTTTGGGTTCGATCTCTAGTTACCGCATTTTTAATATAAAACTTCCTCCAGTGCTGGAGAGTTGTAGGTATCCTGGTTCTTTCATACAGCCCCTTCTTACCTACAAAATAAAGCCTTATAATTTTCAGTTTCACAATCAACAACCAAAATTCTTCTTTTAGAACAATAAAAAGTAAACAACATTGTAAAACCCTTTAAGAAATTTATCTTTATTCTTTATGGTGCAGTTCCTAATGGATCCATATTTTATAACACTGCAGAACCTGAGAAGGCGCCGTCCGTTATCACCGACTCTTTGGTGTGGTTAATGTTTTATCTGGGTTTTCATTGCTCATTAACGCATTTATGAAGAGAGTGTTGACACGCTGTATCTTCAGGTATCTAATGAGGGGATGACTTTGATAAATAGGGGGTTGTCTATCATTTCATTAATTGTTCGATCACCATTACCTTTGCTTATTTTCTCTAGTGTTGTCGGCGGCTGCGCTTCCTTTCTAAAGATTGAATATTTTTACAATATAATATTCTTTCTCAAATAGGTCAATATACTTGCCTTGCGATATTCTCACAATTAATCAACATTTAATTTTATTTCTCCCATTTTCTAGTAAACCAGTAGTCAGTTTTTCAACGCTTTGAAGAGTCACCCGTGCTAAATGCAAATGAATCTGTCATCTGCACATGTTAATTATGGCAACCGGATTCTTGCCAACATCACTGCTGTCATCTTGGCAAGTGTACTCCACTGTTGATAACACCTCTCATTGTATTACAACTCTACCTTCATGTGTCTCTCTCCTATTTGCAGACTGCCTTTGTGTGGCAGAGAAACCTGGTAAGCTTCATTCAGCCAATACCTTGCACAAATGGCAATCTCTAATTGTCGGAGAAGTAATGCAATTGTAAAGGGGAATGTTGTTTGCTATGAGGAACTCGAGAAGTGGCTGACATATGGTCCTTAATGAGGCAAATAAGATATGGGGAAGTAACAAATGTCAATGAAAATGAAAGCGATTGGCAGCTGATGAGAGAGAGAATTCATCAACATATTATTCCCATTTGGGATCGGAGCTTATGGCCCATTTTGACACTGAGCAAGATGAAGGTTCTGATTCCTTGACTATTAATGTCAGATGCTAGAAAGCTAATGACAAGCAAAAGGCACTTTCAGTCACTTTTGATGCTTTTTGGGCTTGAGGTTTGATTGAAAGATCCAATGTGCCATGTCATATTGTCTTGTCAAATGATTGTAACAAAAGGAAAAGATGGGTTACTGGCAGATAAATGTAAGCTCAGACAGAAGGCAAAGCAGCAATATATTATACACAACGTAATATAGCGGCCTAGGCATTGGGAGTTTGCAATTAAGATACTTAAATATTTATAAGTGTATCTGCGGTTTGGAGCCTTGGCTAGAATATTAGGGAACTGCATTAAATGTAATTCCCTAATACAGTGGTGCCTTGGTTTATAAGCATAATTTGTTCCGGGACTGTGTTTGTAATCCAAAACAGTCTTGAACCAAAGCAACATTTCCCATAAGAAATCATTGAAATGTAGACAATTGGTTCCACATCTCAAAAAGAATGATTTTTTTATTCTAAATGACATGTAAAACAAATAAAACAAAACATTTAAGAAACAGCTGAATATGTTATATTATGTTACTGTACAGTATAGCAATCAGCATGTGGTGTATAATGTATAGTAAGTGCATGAACCTAAAAAAAAAAAAACAGCCAGATCCCCATAATGCTGTAGCGTAGCACAACAGGCTAGAATAGAGAAGCAGAGTGGATGTCAGAGGTCTGTGTGGTCACATAACAGCAATGGGGAGGGGGGGGGGGGGGGTTCAGCACGGACCAGCCAGAAAGTGAAAATCACAGAGCTGTCTAGGGGGACAGTGACAGAAACATTTCTACACAGCAGTGTGAGTGGCTGAGTGTGAGTGCAGGAACACTATAGAACCAGTGTGTATAGCTGAGTGTAAGTGCAGGCATAATATAGCAGCTGCAGTGTGTATAGCCGAGTGTGAGTGCAGGCACATTATAGCTGGAATGGAGAGGATGGGAAACACAAGGGCTAACAGAGACTGCAGGGAGCATGAAGGAATGAGCAGGGTATACTGTATGTGGGCACATAAATGCAGCACTTTCTGTCCGGGGAGAGAGGGGTTACAGCTATGAAGTGATAACCTACACAGTAAGGTGCCCTGTTACAAGCCCCAGCCTGAAGTGGATCTGCCATGATTTGAAGGTGATGGAGACTTCCTGGGGCAGAGTACAGTGTTGCAGACCCCGCCCCTCCCCCACAGTACAGTGAGCTTTTAAACCAAGTTACAATTTTGAAAAACTGTGAGCTCTTCTTGCATAGCACTCTCAATCCAAGTTATTCTTAAACCAAGGTACCACTGTATTCTTGTATTAGATAAACCCTGGTCCAAAAGAGATTCCTGCTCCCCTGTAACCCAACATGGTACATACTGATGCTTTTTGGCTGTCTTTAGTGTGAAGGTGTGCCTCTACAAACACACTTTATAGTTTAGTGTATAACTGTGATCCACCTAATACCTGCCTCCATTAATATTATATTATCAGTAGAAGTCCCTGGTGAAATGCACACGATATATATGCAAAATTTTAATTTGCATGGTAAACTTCTTTTTTTGTTCACATCAATTGGAGTCAGAAGTTATATAGATTTATAATTTATGTCTATTTTCAGTACTTATCAGCTGCTGTATGTCCTTTAGGAAGTGGTGTATTCTTTCTAGTCGGACACAGTGCTCTCTGCTGACAACTCTGTCCAAAAAGTAACTGTCCAGAGCAGGTGGCAGCAGAAAGCACCATGTCAGACTGAAAAAAAAACCACACCACTTCCTGCAGGACATACAGCAGCTGATAAGTGAAGGCTTGATATTTTTTAAATAGAAGTAAACAAACCTATATAACTTTCTGAAACCAGTTGATTTGAAAGAAAAAGATTTTCTTCAGAGTACCCCTCTGAATAAAGTTTTCCACAGATGTCCTATTAATAAGATAATTATGGGTTGTCTCTCTGGTGCAATTTACATTGATCTGTGGAGGAACCTGGCATGAACTGTTAAATTTTGTTACACACTTCCCATTGAATTTGGCAGGAATTGGCCAGGGCAAATCCCCATAGAAAACCACTCCTGCTCTGGACAGTTCCTGTCATAGGCAGAGGTGGCAGCAGAGAGCACCATGTCAGACTGAAAAGTATACACCCATTCCTGCAGGACATACAGCAGCTGGTAAGTAGTTGAGGGTTTGAGATTTTTAAATAGAAGTAATGTACAAATCTGTATAACTTTCTGACACCAGTCCATCAGAAATGGCCTATATGGGGGATACATCCAGAACAAAGATCCTACTATATGCAAACCCCGCTTTTCCTACAGTTCTAGAAGTCAGCGATTAGACGACACACAGATATTGCATGCCCAGTATTACTGCAGTAGCTTTAAGGACCATATAAAAGCAATAGTCGACTGACAGTTTGATATGTATAAAATGGCAGCTTCACGTCGTTCTAGAGGAGACTTGTCTTAGAACTGTTCATTAAAGGAATGAGAGAATTAAGTGTAAAATAGGAAAGGCCTAGTGAGGTCAAATTTCAAAGAGATGAATATGGTACACTCCATTATGTTGTGATCAGCCACTCTCTTTCATCCTAAGAATTTAATAGTCTACACTAATTTTCAGGCCAGAGAAGAGCATTTTCTACCTTACGGAAAAAAATGAAATTTAAATTCTGCTTCAAACACTTTGCATTCTCTGCATTATTTCTAGCAGGCGGTATTGATGTTGCTGGCTGTTTTTTTCTACTTAATAAGAAAAACATCCAAATGCTTGTAATATTGCTTCCTTAGCAAACCACACTTAATAGATGGAACTTGCTCTGTACATGACACAGAGAACATCAATCAGGCCTGGATTTTATTCCAATTCGTTATGGTTGCTGTCTAAGTGAAAAAATGCCTATGTCGTGAAAATGTCTCGGAATATATACGCGGACATAATGTATTCACAAGGGGGTCTTATATGAAGAAAAACAAATCTGCTTCCATTGCATCTGCATCTTTGCAGGGTAAAATGAATCCACCATTACCAAATTTGTTTTACAAATTTATTGAAATCTCTGCTCCGGACTCCCATTTCTTTTAGGCTATGTTCACATTGGGGCAGATTTACCAAACATGGTGTAAAGTGAAACTGGCCCCTAGCAACCAATCAGATCCCACCTTTCATTTTCTAAAGAATCTGTAAGAAATGAAAGGAGGAATCTGATTGGTTGCTAGGGGCAACTGAGCCAGTTTCACTTTACACCATGTTTGATAAATCTCCCCCATTGTGTTTTTGGCCTCATGACAGGCTATACATCAAACAACTATGACAAAAGGATGCTGATGCTAGCTCGACATGTATTATATGTCCAGGAGTCGGACAGAACATAGTCACAAAACAACTATATCCTGCCCATTCAAGTCAACGGGCTCGTCGGCAACACGTAATCATCCTAGTATCAGCAACCTTTTTTCGTGGGGCAGAAAACGCCTTATGAGGGTTTAAAAATGAGATTTCTTAGGAAAAGTCATAGCTCTCTATAGGGACTTGCCTAGTGTCTAGAAATTAAAAAAAATCATTTTTAAGTTACCCTCAAAGTGACTCTGTACCCACAATCTGACCTCTCCAAACCACTTGTACCTTCAGATAGCTGCTTTTAATCTAAGATCTGTCCTGGGGTCCATTTGGCAGGTGATTAGGCAGTTATTGTCTTAAAAAAAACAACTTTTAAACTTGCAGCCCTGTGTCAAATTGGCGTGGCCTAGAGTACCCATGTCCTAGGATTGCGACACCCCTCTTTCCCTCCTCCCCAGCCTCTTCATCATTAGGAATGCCCCTGGAACAATTTTCCCTATTCATCACCTGTGTGAACACTACACAAGTGCTGGATTGTTAAGGTACCTGTGCAGTGTTCAGACAGGTGAGGAACAGGAAAAATCCTGCCCGGGGGAATTTCTAATGAGGAGGACGAGAAGGAGGGATGGAGGGGTGGTGCAAGCCTAGGGCACAGACACTCTAGGTCACACCAATTTGACACATGGCTGCAAGTTTAAAAGTTGTTTTTTAGGACAATAACTGCATCACCTGCCAAATGGACCCCAGGACCGATCTTGGATTAAAAGCAGCTGACAGTACAAGTACTGGCTTCAAGTCTTACCTTTTCAGCTTTCCGCCTTTTGATCGGCCCCCTCCTCTCCTCTCAGTGTCATTCTTCCAGTCTAATGCACTGTTCTGCTGAGATAACTCCCTCCTTGGCCTGCCTCCGCTTGACTTCCATTCTCATTTATCTATCTGTGTTGCCCTCTGGCACTCCCTTGGAAGACTTCTGGTAGCACTGCTCCCTAATCAGTTGGGGAGGGGGGGGGGGGGGTTGACACTTTGTCACCCATATTTAGCCTGATAGAACCACTTGTGAAAATAAAAACAACTTTGGTGCACTACATTAGCAGGCAGTGTAGAGGTATGAAGGGAATGCGGACCCCCTCTGCCCACATTCCCAACTAGCTATGCCTCTGTAGGGAACTCTATTACAGACAGGTGATAGTGGTGAGGTGTGTCTTGAAACCTCTTCTTTGAGCACATGGACAGCTTGTCCTGCTCTATCTATACCAAGAAATTGCTGCAAACCAACAAATAATAAATAAATACAAACCACTGACTGTATAGGAAGTTTTATCATGAGTGATTAGAATTCACTTGAAATGAGAACATTCTTTCTATGCCCAGTTATTGTAATCCTTTTTTATTTGCTTCTTCTGCTGTATGTATTAAGGATATTACCCAAAATCTATCCATCGTGGCTCAGCACCAAATCAATCCAGTCATACTGTTGTCCACTGTCCATGGTCCTGTAAACCTGATGGAGTACTTCCAGTACTGTACGTACTTCTAGTGTTATTACTTCTTCTACAGCAGCTGTAACTACTATGTATAGAAATGTTATGCCATTCATGTGACTATTAAAGTGAGGATTCAACATAATTAACAATTATTACAAAAATAAGATAGACCAGCTGCTCAACTAAAGTAGTTTTTGTTCATTTGAATTTTCAAGCTTTGGTTTTCAAAATAGAACAAAACATTTTAGCGAGTTCCAAGGTTTTCTAACTCAGTATAACTTATTAGAGACATTGCCTACCTAAAAATATAAAAACTGACTATGCAACATGTATTCAACCCTCATCGGCTCACTCACTCTCATATTCATCATGGTAATAAGGTAACTTCTGAAATTTCCTTATTGTAGACACCACCTGGTAAGGCCACACATGCAGGTGGTGCAGCACAAATAGTTTTTGATAACACACAACAGAGAACGTGGCTATACTGGTTGCCACTCCTGAATAATTGTCTTGGAAAGTGATGGCAAAACTTTGTTTTATTGTTAGATAATATGATAATTGAGGAATGAAATACAAAAGTACCACATACATATATGTATGATTTTAGCAAAACGCTTACATGACTGTACTGCTTTTCTTTTCTATCTATCTGATCGCTTCCTGGTTTCCTCTCTGAACTGTGACCCTGCTGTAGCCATGCAATAGTGCACACACTTTAACAAAATACCCATTGCTTGCATGTGAAGTAAAAGCCATCTGCCAGTACTAATGGGACAGGTCAGAATTAAAATATAGTGAACATGAGTGGTCCAACCTAGTGGATGTCCCAGGGCAACAGGTTATCAAAAGAAACCAGGCACATAGGGTATTTGTAAGTCTATAGAATGAGATTATGCATTTTAAGAAATTCTTGTACATTTGAAAAATGTTTAATTTAACATAATGCATCAGTATAGGCCTATACAATAAAGCATACCGATACAGGAAGGAAGTGGCCTAACTCCAGTATGGCTGCCCCCAGGGAGTTTATACATAAATTAACTAGGTACAACATAAAACATTATATATGGATATTTCCATCTCAGCATGTATATACTATTCATCCACAGTCTAGGGAATTCCATGCTGATCAGTGAAAGCCCAACAGCTGGGCCCCCTACCAAAACAAAACGCAAATGCAACACATCTAGCACATAGATATATATGGATTCCGCTCAGCAGACACACCTTAGACAATATTTGCAAACTGTATTAAAAGTTATAGGGTGAATTCAGCAAATTAGTTTTTATGTAGGTAAAGAGAAGGAACCTTAAAGGAGAAGTCCGGCATTTGCTACACGATGATGTCACGACTCAGCTGATGACTGAGTCCCGCCCCAGTCACTTACTGGATGAGCGGCCAAGTCCATCAGCCGGGTCGTGACGTGGACACCCCGGAGATCATGGAGCCCAGGGGGGCCCTGTGGCCACTCCCACTGCTCAAAGCGGGCAATCAATTTTCCCCCTCCCCCATGCAGGCTGCCGGCTTTAAGCAAACGCCTGACTTCTCCTTTAACGAGAAATCCAACGCAACACTAAGCACAAAAGTATAAGTTTGTTGTCCCAGCAGAGAGATGCATGTATTTAATCACTAAGGGAAGGCGAGGCTTCACACATTTATGAGGCGTCCATATACCATGTTAGCTTTCTTACTGCTAAATTACAAATGATAAAATGTTCAATAAAGCTGAACATTTACACATGGAACCAAATTCAATTTAAAACGTAATAAAAAGTCATGAATGTTATTAATTACATCTGATGATAATAAAAGCATGCTTACTGAATTATGGCTTTACTTCCCATCAATATAAACAGCACATGTGTGTCATATCACAATTCCGGTCACCACAATGTCGATAGATATGGCCCCTCAGAGACACTTCTGTTTTGCTTTGGTTCAATAACTGCATTTTAATCAAGTTAGCGTTCACCTTCCACCATTGCTCCTGTACTATTTTTATCTAAATGATGAGACATAGTGGGCAGAAGGGGTGTACAAGGCACTATACCAGAATTAACCAATTCACTGCACAGGATTTACTATTAACTTGAAGCCTAAAAGGTTAAAGGGATATTATGATATTAGAAAAATGTATCTAAATAAAATTATCACCCAAAGATGTATAAGTTACTAAAATAGTGTTATCACCAATATTACTGGCTTCTGCATGGTTTTGTGTTATTCCCCATAAAATGAAGTTAAAAACAGAAGAACTGCAAAATGTGTATTGTCTTCAGCACCTCCTACTTTCTGTAGATAACACATCATCCTCTAATGTCACAGGAGGCTTGACTGGATCTGGTCTCTGAGCCCCCCTTCCCCCCAGTCATGTCACCATCTCCCTGTAATATACACAGACACATCTATATCTTTATTGGGCCATATAGGGAGAGTGTGGTATGTTTACAGCATGCTGCCTTGAAAGAGCAATAGGGGATCAAATGCACCAGGTGATGCAACCTCAATGATGCAGTGACTTTGCAGTGCAATAGTCTGCAGTGAAATTATATGTTCTCCAACTAGTGCAGGGAACTACCAGGAGTGCTGATGGAGGGAGTTGGCAGGGTGGGAGAATTGCTGATTTCACAAACAGGACAGAGAGGGAAGCAATGCTGTACTGTGTGCTTCTGCAGTATTTTTACCTGAGGCCGAAGTACTCCTTTAATGCTGTTAATCAGAGAACGGCTCATGTAATGTCACTACGACATTGACGACAAAAACTCAAAAAATTGCATTATCTTTGGAAGACAAGACTTTATGGAGATTGTTTTAAAGCTTTGTTTGCTTGGGTTCTCAGGTGCGTATTTTGTAAAGCCTGTAAACAGCAAAGATGCCATTGTTTCTCTTAAAAGCATTTTCCCAAAGAAACTCTTATCACCCCTACTGAGAATGAGGGTCTAGTGTCCCGTTACCTAGAAATGAATGGAGAGGAGGCCTGACATGTGACAGCTCTCTACATTCTCCCATAGGGGAGATAAGGAAACAGGCCAATAAGTTTGCTCAGGTCCTATAGTGAAAATCGTTATTCTTTCACTCCAGTTTCCTATTGGGTCCTTAACAGGTAACAGGGTGACCTCCTTTTTTTAGATCAATGAGGTCCTAATAATCACATATCCTAAGATTTTTTTTTATATATAGCTACAAATAATTTACAAATTTAAGGAGTCCTAACCCCAACTTTAAAACTCATTATTTTAAGTGCACAGCAATAACTTAAAGGGAACCAATCACTGGAAAAAAGCATATAGAGCTTTTGAAATGTGCTGTTAGAGCACACAGCACACTTGCCACACGTGTTTTCATAGCCTCCGTGCCTTCCCCGTGTAAGCCGCAAAGTAACTTTATAAAACTGGCGCCCTGTATGCTAATTACCTGAGGTAGTCACCTGGGCGGTGTTCGGCTAGCAGGTAGTCACGGTCCCCTCGGCGTTCTTCCGCTGTAATCACGCCCCTCTGGGCGTGATTCAAATGGCAGAGTGGCTGTGGCGTCACTCGGGAGCGCGCCGTGCCCAACGTCGGCGCGCTTACGTACTGATGCCGGACGCCGCCGCACATGCGCAGTGTAGCCGCTTCCATTCCGGTTGGACTGCGCCTGTGCAGAATAGCCTCGAACTCCGGCTAACAGGCTATTCGAGGCTATTCTGCACAGGCGCAGTACCGCCGGAATGGAAGCGGCTGCACTGCGCATGTGCGGCGGCGTCCGGCATCAGAATGTCACAGCTACTCGGCCATTTGAATCACGCCCAGAGGGGCGTGATTACAGCGGTAGAACGCCCAGGGGACCGTGACTACCTGCTAGCCGAACACTGCCCAGGTGACTACCTCAGGTAATTAGTATACAGGGCGCCAGTTAAATAAAGTTACTTTGCGGCTTACACGGGGAAGGCACGGAGGCTATAGAAACACATGTGGCAAGTGTGCTGTGTGCTCTAACAGCACATTTCAAAAGCTCTATATGCGTTTTTCCGGTGATTGGTTCCCTTTGAAAGCATATGAAGCAAAATGTTTACTAATCCCTCCCTTAACCTGTTCCCACACGGAAGTTACTGTCCATCCAACCTTGCAGTAAGTAACCTCAAATGAACATACAGTAATGTCTATTAATGAAACGAGCACAGAAGCCGTGCCCATGCCATCCTCTGCAATTCCCTGCTGTCAGTGATAGCCTGGCACCCACAGCACCTACACTTGCATCTCGACAGTTAACCCAATAGATGCTGCTATCAGTGTGACTGCAGCATCTACTGGGAGAACACAGGGAGAAATCTCCCTCTGTTCATCGCCGGGACTTTGCAAAGTGATAACAGAGTCCCAATGGTAGCTATAATAACCAGAGGCCTCCCTGTCATAACTACAGACTCTAATCAAACTCTGCCATGTATTATTCAATGTCCTCAGGACATTAGATAGTGAAGTCCCGTAGTGGGACAATAAAATAAAAAAAATAAAACACCGGCTGTAGGGAGGTCCCACCCCGGCCACTGACTGGCTGAGCAGACCGCACATGTCACAAACCATCTCCGGCTCAGACCAGGAAGGGCCCAAAACTCGGGGACCGGAGCGACAGTATGCAGTCACCAGGGCTGGAGCAGGGAAGGTAAGAAGGTAAAAAAAAATCAGCAGGGAGCAGATCCACACCCCTGAACGTATGTTAAGGCAATTTAAAGCGACTCTGTACCCACAATCTGACCCTCCAAAACCAAAACTTGTACCTTCGGATAGCTGCTTTTAATCCAAGATCTGTTCTGGGGTCAGTTCGGCAAGTGATGCAGTTATTGTCCTAAAAAACAACTTTTAAACTTGCAGCCCGTGCCAAACGGGAGTATCTGTGTCCAAACTTTACACCACCCCCTCCGTCCATCCTCCCCACCCTCTTCATCATTAGGAATGCCACTGGAACATTTTCTTCATGCTGAACATTGCACAGGTGCTTAACGATCCCGCCCATGTGCCGGGCTGACGCAGGTGGGGAATAGGAGGCAATCTGCCTGGAGCATTCCTAATGATGAAGAGGGTGGGAAGGAAGGGACGGAGGGGTGGTGCAAAGTTTGGGAAAACTGCCACTGCAATTTTTGAATTCAAATGGAATGGAAAATATAAAGGTAGGACTTGTACTTCTCTCACATGTTGGAATTAACTTCTCGTGACACAAAAACTGCCATGTGTGAAACCAGTTTTCAGTATCAGTTTTGACAGCAGCATCTAAATGGTTAAATAGCTGGCAAGGACAATTGCTCTGTGCCAGATATTAGAGGTGTCATGTAAAGAGTCTTAAGCCGGATCTATTAATGTGCATTGCCCCATGAAGACTGCTGTGCATATCATTTAAGTGTATTGCCACTGTTCTTTCGAGAAATGACTATTGTGCAGTAGGGGTCTGCGTATTAAGACCTCCACCAACCGTTAGAAAGAGCTGGAAGTAGTGGCTGAGTGCTTCATCATAGTAAACAATCCAACATAATAGTGAGGGATCCAACCTGCCAATGGAACAGGCTGGGAGGGAGCAGTACGAGCATGAGGACTGCTAGAAGAAGTAGCAGTAAGAAGCAGAGCGGGGATGCGCCTTACTAGAACTAGTGAGTGGGAGCAGGCAGGGCTGCCAGAAAACTATGGAGACTCCTCCAACCAGGAAGTGTTTCTGCACGATGAGCAGCATGAGCTGGTGTAAATTTATTTATGCATATATCCACATTTTGTAGCACTTTTACAAGCTTTCAACCCCTAGGCGACCCTGGACGTAAATATGTCCAGGGCTGCCTACGAGTGTTCAGAGCGTGGCCGTGCAGTGGCATGTAGACAGAGACCACGGCTATAAGCGGGCACAGTCTGATCGCCGTGCCCGCTAATTAAGTAATCGTATGCATCTCATTGGTCTATGCTGTATTACTATACAGCATAGATCTCAATGAGAGATCAGTGTTCATATACTAGAAGTCCCCCAGGGGGGCTTCTAATATATTAATATATGTGTGTGAAAAAAAAAAAAAAAAAAAAGAAGTGTTGTTAATAATAAGACTCCTCCCCTAATAAAAGTTTGAATCCCCCCCCTTTTCCAATGTTATAAATAAAAACATAAATAAATAAACAAACAAACATACAAACATGTTTGGTATCGCCCGAACTATTAATTAATCCCATTCCTGATCTCGCACGGTAAACGGCGCAAGCGCAAAAAAATCTCAAAGTGCAAAATTGCACATTTTTGGTCGCATCAAATCCAGAAAAATTAAAATGAAAAGCGATCAAAAAGTCGCATATGCGCAATCAAGGTAGCGATAGAAAGTAAACATCATGTCGCAAAAAATGACACCTCACATAGCCCCATAAACCAAAGGATAAAAGCGCTATAAGCATGGGAATAGAGCGATTTTAAGGAAAATATACATTTGTTAACAATGGTTTGAATTTTTTACAAGCCATCACATAATATAAAAGTTATACATGATACATATCGTTGTAATCGTAATGACTTGAGGAACATAACATGTCCGTTTTACCCCAGGGCGAACGGCGTAAAAAAATACCCTCCAAATAAAAGAAATGTGTTTGTTTGTTTTTGTTTGTTCAATTTCAGCACACATTGAATTTTCTTCTGGTTTCGCAGTGTACTTTATGAAAAAATTCAGCCTGTCATTGCAAAGTACAATTAGTGGTGCAAAAAATAAGGGCTCATGTGGGTTTCTAGGTGAAAAAATGCAAGTGCTATGGCCTTTTAAGCACAAGGAGGAAAAAACGAAAACGTAAAAATTTAAATTGGCCCGGTCCTCTAAGGGTTAAATGTCCCATACAACCCCTTTAAGCCTTATTTGCGGAAAACTTGTGCTAAAATACTCTTGGTCTTAGTGAGAATTTTGTGCTGTCATAAGTCAAGTGGCTTAGACACTATATATGTGACAAAAAATGCTAAAAGTTCTGTTTGGGACACCTGGGTAAAGGTCTTTACACATGTAGAAAAGGCGCTTTCAAAACAAGGCAGACAAGTGCACGTTCCGTAGGGAATTGCCAAGTACAAAAATACTTCACAGAAATACTGTTCAAAATATATTGACGCCAGGAGGCATCAACAAAACCGTGGACTTCTTAGGTTTCAAGATCCAAACGGAGATGCAGCTTTATAAGTATGTCACTGTCTTGATTAAACAGAAAGGCAGAAGTCGGAGCAAAGTCATTGCAGGTTATAAAAGACAGAAGATAGCACTTAAAACTGTGTTTAGTTTCTCCTGCCAGCATTTCAAGCGTGGATGCATTATTCTGCTATTACCAAAGTAGCGGAAATCTGTGCCAGTTCAGCTCATTCCCTGTAACTGTTCAAGAAACCTTACAAAGTGATTTTAGTGTTCTGTGATACTTACCTAACATCTCCTCGGTGAATTCTTCTTAACTTTTTTTGTGAAAAAAAAAGCTGTTAACACATATACATCATATTTGTGTGCAGTAAAGGAAATCTACCTTTGGTTTCTTAAAGGGTTTGTTAACCAAAAATTTTGAATCTTTCAAATGAACTGGTGCGAAAAAGTGCCAGAGATTTGTAATTTACTTTAATAAAAAATCTCAAGTCTTTCATAACTTATCAGCTCTGTATGTCCGTCAGGAAGTGGTGTATTTTCTCTAGTCTGACACAGTGCTCTCTGCTGCCACCTCTGTCCGATACAGGAAATGTCCATAGCAGTAGAAAATCCCCATAAAAAACCTCTACTGCTCTCCAGACTGTAAAGAATGCCACTGGCATTTTGTGGCACCAGCTGATTTGAAAGAAAAAAAAATGGTGAACAACCCATTTATAGGGGTTCTATATACCTCTATTTAAAAATATTCAAGCCTTCCAGTATGGTGCTCCCTGCTGCCCCCTCTGTCTGTACCGAGAACTGTCCAGAGCAGGGGGATTTTCTATGGGCATTTGCTACAGCTCTGGACAGTTCCTGACAGAGAAAAAACAGAGAAGGCGGCAAGGAGAACAAGTCAGACCTCATAACTCACTATTAAGCTCTATGAACATCTCCATTAAGAGATTAGAACCAAAGAAAACAAACTGGTGCTGGTCTCTAGACAAGTGATTTACCCCTAGTTCACAACTCCTACACAGGCGCAACTATATCTGATTGCAGAACAGTCCTCTGTTGGCACATACTGGCTGACAGCATGAGCGAGCAGGAGGCCGGGCAGCATTGATTATTCATAAAGAGGCGGGAGGAATGAGGAGTGGTGAGGTGTGCCAGAGTGCTAGCAAGACCACCGAGACTAGCAAAGTGCTTCACTTGTACTGTAAATTCGCCCACCCCTATTCATAATCTTTAAAACAATATATAGAATAAGTAGATTTTTTTTGGGGGGGGGGCCATATAGCCCAGCCCTATCTGACACATAACTGCATAGGGAAATATAATTAGATAATTCATTTCCTGGCTTGGAAAACCTGAGGCAAGTTATAGAAGATGAAGGAAAAAAAAGGCACCGTGTTTACTAGAGCATTACCATTTTTAGCATAGGGTTGGTCGGCACCACTTTAACCCCTTGCCTCTAAAGCCTGTTTTGGCCTTAATGACCAGGCTCATTTTTCAAAATCTGACCTCACTTTATGCGCTTATAGCTCAGTGATGCTTTAACGTATGCTAGCGATTCTGAGATAGTTTTTTCGTCACATATGACACTTTATATTAGTAGCAAAATTTGGTCACTACTTTGTGTATTTTTTGTGAAAAACATCAAAATATCATGAAAATTTTGAAAATTTTGCATTTTATGAACTTCTGAAATTCTCTGCTTCTAAAAAAGGAAGTCATAGCACATAAATTAGTTGCTAAATCACATTACCAATATGTCCACTTTATTCTGTCATAATTTGGGAAACATATTTTACTTTTTTAGGGTGTTATGGGGCTTAGAAAATTATTAGCAAATTATCACATTTTGTGAAAATTTCCAAAACTGATTTTTTTTAGGGACCAGTTCTTTTTTTAAATGGATTTAGAAGGCTTGTATACTGGAAACCCCCATAAGTGACCCCATTTTGGAAACTAGACACCTAAAGAATTAATCTAGGGGTATAATGAGCATTTTAACCCTACAGGGGCTGGAGGAAAGTATTCACAATTAGGCCGTAAAAAATTTGAAAATTTAAATTTTCAAATAATATATACGTTTAGATTAAAGTTTCTCATTTTCAAAAGGAACATGAGAAAAAAAGCATGCCAAAATTTGTAACGCAGGTTCTCCTGAATAAAACGGTACCCCATATGTGGGTGTAAACCACTGTATGGGCACACAGCCGGTCTCAGAAGGGAAGGAGCGCCAATTAGCTTTTTTAATGCAGATTTTGCTAAAGAAGTTTCTGAGCACCAGGTGCGTTTGCAGCGCCCCTGTAGTGTCCGCAGAAGAGAAACCCCCCAAAAGTCACCCCATTTTGGAAAGTACACCCCTCAAAGAATTAATCTTGGGGTGTGGTAACCATTTTGACCCCACAGGTATTAGAGGAAAGTATTTAAAATTAGACAGTAAAAATGAAAAACTTGAATTTTTCCAATAATATGTTTGTTTAGTTTTAAATTTCTCAATTTCACAAGGAACATGAGAAAATCCGCACCCCAAAATTTGTTACACAGGTTCTCCTGAGTACAACGGTACCCCATATGTGGGCATAAACCACTGTATGGGCACATAGCCGGGCTCAGAAGGAAAGGAGCGCCAATTAGCATTTTCAGTTCAGATTTTGCTGAAGTAGTTTCTGAGCGCTAGGTGCGTTTGTAGTGCCCCTGTAGTGTCCTCAGAAGAGAACCCCCCCAAAAGTCACCCCATTTTGGAAAGTACACCCCTTGAAGAATTTATCTTGGGGTGTGGTGACCATTTTGACCCCACAGGTATTAGAGGAAAGTATTCAAAATAAGACAGTAAAATTGAAAAACTTGAATTTTTCCAATAATATGTTCGTTTAGTTTGAAATTTCTCAATTTCACTAGGAACAGGGGAGAAGCTGCATGCCCAAATCTGTAACGCAGGTTCTCCTGAGTAGAACGGTACCCCATATGTGGGCATAAACCACTGTATGGCCACACAGCGGGGCTCAGAAGGGAAGGAGCGCCAATTAGCATTTTCAGTGCAGATTTTTCCGAAGAAGTTTCTGAGCGCCAGGTGCGTTTGCAGCGCCCCTGTAGTGTCAGCAAAATAGAACACCCCCAAAAGTCACCCCATTTAGGAAAGTACACCCCTCAAAGAATTCATCTTGGGGTGTGGTCACCATTTTGACCCAACAGGTATTAGAGGAAAGTATTTAAAAGTAGAGAGTAAAAAAGAAAAACTCGAATTTTTCCAATAATATGTTTGTTTAGTTTGAAATTTCTCAATTTCACGAGGAACAGGAGAAAAAACGTACCCAAAAATTTATAACGCAGGTTCTCGTGAGTAGAACGGTATCCCATATGTGGGCATAAACCACTCTATGGGCACACAGCAGGGATCAGAAGGAAGGGAGCGCCAATTAGCTTTTTCAGTGCAGATTTTGCTGAAGACGTTTCTGAGCGCCAGGTGCATTTGCAGAGCCCCTGTAGTGCCAGCGGAGTAAAATCCCGCCATAAGTCACCCCATTTTGGAAAGTACACCCCTCAAAGAATTCATCTTGGGGTGTGGTGAGCATTTTGACCCCACAGGTATTAGAGGAAAGTATTCAAAAGTAGACAGTAAAAATGAAAAACTCGAATTTTTCCAATAATATGTTCCTTTAGTTGGAAATTTCTAAATTTCACGAGGAACAGGAGAGAAAAGGTACCCCAAAATCTGTAACGCAGGTTCTCCTGAGTAGAACGGTACCCCATATGTGGGCATAAACCCCTGTATGGGCACACAGAGGGGCTCAGAAGGAAGGGAGCGCCAATTTTCTGGAGCAAAACCGCAGCTAGAAACAGTTATTAGAATAGCGCAGTTACTAAAATACAATAAAAAAATTAGATTACAGGTAATGTGGGGTGGTTACAGGTAATGTGGGGTGGTTACGGGTAATTTGCGGTGGTTACAGACAATCTGGGGTGGTTACAGGTAACCTGCTGTGGTTACGGCCAAAGTGGGGTGGTTTCGGATAAACTGAAGTGCTTATATGTAATTTGGGTTGGTTACGGCAATCTGGAGGGGGTCTTTGGCAATTTGGGGTGGTTAGAGGCAGTGTGCGGTGGTTAGAGGCAACGTGCGGTGGTTAGAGGCAACGTGCGGTGGTCAGTGCCAATGTGTGGCGGTGAGTGGCAATGTGGGGAGGTCAGTGGCAACGTGCGGTGGTTACGTGTAATCTGGCGTGATTACGGGCAACCTGGGGCGGTTAGGGGCAACGTGCGGTGGTTACGGGTAATCTGGTGTGATTACGGGCAACCTGGGGCGGTTAGGGGCAATGTGCGGTGGTTACGGGTAATCTGGTGTGATTACAGGCAACCTGGGGCGGTTAGGGGCAACGTGCGGTGGTTACGTGCAATCTGGCGTGGTTACGTGCAATCTGGCATGATTACGGGCAACGTGCGGTGGTTACGGGCAACGTGCGGTGGTTACGGGCAACGTGCAGTGGTTACGTGTAATCTGGCGTGGTTACGGGTAATCTGGTGTGATTACAGGCAACCTGGTGTGATTACAGGCAACGTGCGTTGGTTACGGGCAACGTGCGGTGGTTACGTGCAATGTGCGGTTGTTACGGGCAATCTGGTGTGATTACGGGCAACCTGGGGCGGTTAGGGACAACGTGCGGTGGTTACGGGTAATCTGGTGTGATTAGGGGCAACGTGCGGTGGTTACGTGCAATCTGGCGTGGTTACGTGCAATCTGGCGTGATTACGGGCAACGTGCGGTGGTTACGGGCAACGTGCGGTGGTTACATGTAATCTGGCGTGGTTACGGGTAATCTGGTGTGATTACAGGCAACCTGGTGTGATTACGGGCAACGTGCGGTGGTTACGGGCAACGTGCGGTGGTTACGGGCAACGTGCGGTGGTTACGGGCAACGTGCGGTGGTTACGGGCAACGTGCGGTTGTTACGGGCAACGTGCGGTTGTTACGGGCAACGTGCGGTGGTTACGTGCAATCTGGCGTGATTATGGACAACCTGGGGCGGTTATGGGCAACGTGCGGTGGTTACGGGTAATCTGGGGGGGTTAGGGGTAATTTGGGAGTAAACTGCAATTATTACTATAATAGAAAAGTGTATGTTTTATTTTTTTGTATGTTTGTCACTTTTTGTACTTTATTCATTTTCACTGTATTACTATGATTACTGTAATATTTTCTATCACAGTAATCATAGTTCAGTGACAGAGACCAAATTGGTCTCTGTCACTTTAAATTTTCAGAGCTGGCTGGTTGTGGAGCTCATGCGCACTTCATAACCAGCCAGGACACCGAAGAGGAAGGAGCTCCGTGGATCCGGTGAGTATATGGGGAAGGGCGGGTGACTGGGCGACGGGGGTGACTGGGGGGGTGGGGGGCGACACTAACACTTTTTATCCCGTCACCAATGATTTATGGTGACAGGGGATAAAAAGTGCTGGCAGCACTGGGAACAGGCGATCAGCGGTATATAGTATATATACAGGGGGGTCCCCGATCACTGCCCCATGCTCTCCGGAAACTACCTCCGGTGGCGGAGAGCATAGGGGTTTGATCATTTTTTCATTTCCATCCCTGCGAACAAACATCGTTTGTTCGCAGGGATGGGGGCGGCCATCTTGGATCTGATGGCCGCTCGGGGAGGGAGCGGGTTAGTGATCGGGGCACTAGGGGGGCTGATCTGGGGTCTGATTATTACATTTTCATCTCCCCCCCACCGTGGATTCACGGTTGGGGGGAGATGAAAGGTGTCGGCGGCGCCGGTATCGGATATTGCCGTTATAACGTTGATAGCGGCGATCTCCGGTACCGGCGGCAGGGGAAGGGGGGCCGGGGGACACAGTGACAGTGGCGGCGGGAGGAGGCAACGTGCTGCAGCCTCCTCCCGCCGCCTGATCTGCGGCAAACATCACATCTCCCCCATAGACGCTGCGGTCGCATCGACCGCGGCGTTTACGGGGTTAACTGCCCGGGGGAGCGCGGCTCCCCTCCGGGCAGAGGCAGCGGAAGGATGTGGTGTGATTCTGCCTCCTCACGCTGCCCGATCTCACTTACAGACAGCGGGGGGAGGCAGGAACAACATGACGTTTGGGGAACGTCATGTTGCATTAACTACCTACTTTACATGACGTTCCACAAACGTCATTTTGCAGCAAGGGGTTAATAATCATATTGTACCCGCCAGGGTTCAGGGCTTTCTTTGAGAGTAAAGTATTTTAAACTCTATGTATTACAGGCCTGACTGTCAACATGGTCACAGCATGCCTACGAAGTACTAAATCTACACTTTCTTACTCACAAACAAACATATACCAATGTAAAGCAGACCAAACTTTATTTGGTCTATTGAAGCCTATGACTATACCCCTGGTACACCATGGTATACATTTTAACCTTTATAATGGTATTATTATGGTGCCAATACACAGGGCCATATTACCAGCTGCTGCTGCCCTAGCCACTAACCCTGAAGACACCCCATCTTCACTCACCAATTAGCATCATGATTTTCTAGTTTCTAAACATCATATTGATATCTGTTCAGCCTTAGGCAGCATTCCCACATTTACTGTACATCACCACATACAGGCGAAACCAGACCCTCATGCGGTAAACAGTAGGCGTATGGCCAATAATTCTGGTGACAGCACATGACTACTGAAGAAGAGATGGGAGCGTGGTTTCAGCCACATGTATTTCTCTACATGTAGAAAAATATTGTCTGAATCGCGTTTTTCATGGTTTCATGGTTTTTTTTCCACATTGAATGAATTATTAGAGCTGTCTGCATATCGTCTGAAGGACATCTCACCACAGGATCGGTAGATTGGTAGGGTAAAGGCTCCAGGCGTCACATTTAGTACCGCCACACCAGACCTGACCAATACCGCCATGCTGTGACTGGATAACACTGCCACACCAGACCTGACCAATACCGCCATACTGTTACTGGATAACATCCCCATACCACCATGTAGTTTCCTTCCCCCTGCACCCTGGTGCTGCCCCCCTGCAAGTTGCTGTCCTAGGCACTGGTCCATGGGTGCCTAGTGGTAAATACAGCCCTGCCTATACACCTTTAACAACTGTCAGTTATCTCTCCTGTTCAACCCATACACATGAATGTAACGGGTGAAGGTTCACATGTTCCCTATAGGGAGGGGTATGCTGCAGCCATACAGGTATGGCAGCAGTTTCTGTCCAAGAACATAGGCGGCGGGCAGAGGTCCATTGTACCCAACCGACAAATGATGTAATTGGAGACTTGTAAGGTCCCCATACACTTAATACTGTACTATATACTTTATACCCACCAGCGCCAGATTTGACTGACTTTAGAATTGCAGAAATCACAGTCATAAGAGTGAGAATGCACATATATTTCAGTCGGCAAAAGGAGACACTACCAGTCAGATGCAAAAGCTGGACTTCGCTTCTAGAGGGTACCAGGTCAGTACTTGGTAAAGTAGAGAGAAATAAAGGTGCAGCACTGAACAGTCCATATGGTTCATAGGGGTCAGGCAGATGCAGAATCAAATGCAGGAAAGTTTAAAAAAGAAGGTGGCTTGGGTTAGGGAGCAAGCAGTGCTGCCTTATATAGGTATGGAGACGAGCATGCGGGCCATTTAAAACAAATGTACCATCACGAGTACGGCAAAAAAAAAATTCAGTACCTTATCGGCACCGGCGCAGGGATCCTAGTGGCATGGACTTTTTTCCAAAATGCTTGCGCCATATTCTTGTCTCTATGCACTGGAGGCAGGCCCGGCACCCCCAGTGTGACGATATCCCCTTTCTCTCTGTGGTGCAGCCCCGCTTGATTGTAATGGAGGCGCTAATGGTGGTTCCTAGTGCACGGTGCACAAGAAGAAAATGTTGCTGAGCATGGGAAGCTTTGAAAATAGGCACACGCCACCAGCATCCCCACTCTGGTGCCAATGAGGTACTGAAAAAAAATCATAATAATTGTGACAGTACATTTTCCTGCAGACAGGCACCCTAAGGGTCAGACCAGGAAGAGCAAAGGCAGGGGCGAGAAGGCAGCCAGAAGAGAATGGGGCACGGGATAGAAGACAGCTGCTGTGGCGACTCACATTGGCTGGCAGGAGCCACTAGCTGAAGTTACATGGGAGTCTACAAAATATGCACCATTTAAACAGCAGTAACTGATGAACTGGGCTGTATAACAGTGCTTTAATGCAGCCATTCTG
Organism: Dendropsophus ebraccatus; assembly: GCF_027789765.1. Lineage (NCBI taxonomy): Eukaryota > Metazoa > Chordata > Amphibia > Anura > Hylidae > Dendropsophus > Dendropsophus ebraccatus. The sequence goes on from NC_091455.1 coordinate 165,532,143, forward strand.
GCTTCCAGCAAAAGAAAAACTGCAAATGACCTTCATGGAGAAGGCTTGAATTTCTCATGTCACCAGAACTATAGGCATGTGAAGGTAGTCACTGTGGCTTATATGCTAAGAGGAATGACACACTAAGACTCAAACAGAGATTCACTGTTATACTCTGGAAAGCACACTACTCCTATCTGTGATCATTACATCCATTTTATTAACAATCTATAAGTAGTGCTCACTAAACAGAAACTTTTACACCAAGTAAATAACCTCAAGACAGACAGATACCCCATGCTTTTTGTTATGGAGAAGAAACAAAATATAACTCCACAGGCAATTTATTAATAAAAGTAAACCAGACATCCCATTCTAGTTTTAAAGACACCTGTGTGGTTTCAAGGAAGATGGAACGGTGCACTATACCTACAGGTTCAGCCAAAAGTCACTAATAAGCAGACGGTAATGCATGTAATATGAACAGGCTTGTAAAGTTGACGGTGGTGAAAGAAACACAAGCTGCACAATTAGATGGAAATATTGGCTCAGTACATCAAGAAACACCACTTCAATCCATTTTCTGTGACCCAGAGAGGTAAGAGGGTGACATTTATTAGAAAATACAGTTTAAGTCATACGTACATCATACAACATAGCCACATGCAATAAAAAAAAAGAAAAAAAGTGTTTTTTTTTTTTTTTTTTTTAATTTTACAGTTCCTGACCTATAATGCAAGTCCATATTCCCTCTGTCAGGTTATTCATAGAGACAATGATTTATTTCAGCTTTTATTTCTTTCATCACATTCCCAGTGGCTCAGAAATGTACATACACATGGTTAGTGTTTGGTAATATTTAGAGATGAGCCAGCCTCGGGCACATTCGGGTTCGTCTGAACCAAAATGCTCTGCATTTGATTACCGGTGGCTTCAGAAAATACAGATACAACCAAATACTGCAGAGCAGTTGTAGAAATCTCCGGACCAGGTGCAGATTTCTGCCATTATTTACACCTGTATAAATAATGATAAATCAGGCAGGGGAGGTGGTCATACCTCCCCCTCCCCTAACCAGACGTACGTCAGGAAAAAGGTGCAGATTTTTTTCACAAACCGGGTCTTTCTGCGCCTTTTCCATTGTGTATGCCAGGCGCATTATGAATAAATTCCCTCCAAAGCTTCTTCCCCCAATAAAAATTTCAGATAACCCCACTTTTACTATTTTTCAAATAAAAAGGAAACACAACAAGTAAACATAGTTGACATTGTTGCCAAATTAAATCACCCCACAAATGTGTTTTTTCTTTGTTCAATTTTTCCGTTTTTAGGTTAAAAAAAAAGTGTAGATTTCCTGCAGAAAATAACCCCTTACATGGCTTATAGTGGAAACAAGATTAAAAAAAAAAGAACATTGGCTGTGTCAAAGCCAAAATGGGCTGTGTGTTAAAATAGTTAAACAAGTGCAAAAAGAGGTAACAGAAAAAGTACACATAAACCTAATATTCTTCACAAATCTAACATGCTTCTTAGCAAAGAGGAGAATCCTTTCCAATCTTGGTAGGTGTATGGATGTCATCAGGGAGTAAAGTATCTGTGTATAAACAGGGATTTCACACTAAAATTTATATTCTCTAACAATGGAACATTGAGTTATACAGAAGTCCACATAGATAAATGCAATAGGGCACTGAGCAGGCATTGTAATTGTTCTGACTTCTGACTGAAGCTTTTTTTTTTTTTTTTTTTTTTTAAGTCCACCATTAAACCAAATGCAATTTAGATTCACTGAGAATTCCAGGACCCCCTGCTGATCTCCTTTATTTGCCTCAGAAGTTTTATATAACCAATATATTTGACTGCTGCACTTAACATGACCAGCTAAATTTCTCAACTGGGGTCTATCAAGTAATACCAAGTAATCAGAGAGTCCTAGGCATTCCCCAAGAAAGTGCCACCGCTGCACAAATGATAGACAGCAAAGCATCTCATAAATAGATATTACACATAACACATGAATATTATAGTCACAAGCAGTTAGTAAACTGATGGATTATAGCTAGAGATGAGCGAACCTCCAGCATGCTCAAGTCAATCCGAACCTCAACTTTTGGCATTTGATTAGCGGTGGCTGCTGAACTTGGATAAAGCCCTAAGGCTATGTGGAAAACATGGATATAGTCATTGGCTGTATCCATGTTTTCCAGACAACCTTAGAGCTTTATCCAAGTTCAGCAGCCACCGCTAATCAAATGCCAATCGTTCGGGTTCGGATGGACTCGAACCCGAACCCGATTCGCTCATCTCTAATTATAGCCCATTTGTATCAGAGCAGTGACACTTTTCTCGAAAACAGCGTCCAGTCTCATTTTGACATGATTATTTTCCACTTGGGCCAAAATGTAGAGATAGGTGTGCCTATCAAATTGTAATTGTGGAGTAAGGGTACTGTATGTGCACACTAAAGAATACCGGCGGAACACCCACAGCTCGCACCAGCTCTCGGATTCAGTCAGCCACGCACATTTCCACGCACATTTCCAGTCTCATTTTGACATGATTATTTTCCACTTGGGCCAAAATGTAGAGATAGGTGTGCCTATCAAATTGTAATTGTGGAGTAAGGGTACTGTATGTGCACACTAAAGAATACCGGCGGAACACCCACAGCTCGCACCAGCTCTCGGATTCAGTCAGCCACGCACATTTCCACGCAGCTCTCTGCCATCCGCCCGAGGAGTGAGCGAGTTCATTCTTCAGGCAGACAGCGGAATCTGGCAAACGATAGATTCCTGAGTCTGCGAGCAGGTTCGAGCTGAGGAATCCACAACGGGTGTTCCATCAGGATTCCGTAGTGAGCACATACTGCAGTATGCACATTCTGCAGTTGAAAAAGTCTTGTACTTTAAGGGTGGCTTCACACGTACAGTGGATTTCAAGAATTTTTCATTCCGTTGCAAGGATGTAAAGCTTCTTCCCACTTAACCCACCTCTCCTAGGCTAATATGTTACCTGCCTGTGCTCCTGCTTGCCTGAGAAGCAGGAGCACAGGCTCCTGATAAGCAAGCAAGAGCGAAGGCAGGTAACATATTAGCCCAGCAGCGGTGGGTTAAGTGGGAAGGGGCTTTACATACTCACAGCAAAAAATAGAAAATGACAGGACACAGGATCGCAGCGGATTTTGCTGCGGAACTCGCAGCATGAAGTTTTCTGCTATCCGGTAGGTGTGAATGCACCCTCAAGAAGTATTCTAGCACTTTATAAAAATTAATATAAAGCCGGGGAGGTGGGGAAAAATATTTACTTCCCTACCTTAAGTCCTGTTCTGGAGTTCCTTTTTTATTTACAGTCCATCGTTGCTTATCTCTTCAGCCTGCTTTCGAGGCGCCGGCTCAAAGCACGCCTTGCCTGCTCAGCCAATCACTGTCTATTATTAGATATGAGCGAACCTCGAGTATGCTCGAGTTGATCCGAACCCGAACGTTCGGCATTTGATTAGCGGTGGCTGCTGAAGTTGAATAAAGCTCTAAGGCTATGTGGAAAACATGGATATATTCATTGGCTGTATCCATGTTTTCCAGACAACCTTAGAGCTTTATCCAAGTTCAGCAGCCCCCACTAATCAAATGCCGAATGTTCGAACCCGGTTTGCTCATCTCTATCTATTATGCATCCTCTCTTCCTTACAGTACATTGACATTGACCAAAGAGATGAAGGCCAAAATACACTTCGGAATTATGGCAATGGACCCCTATGTAGATGTTTAAAGTGAATGTACCTTTTTACTAAGTCAAATGTTCACTACCTGACTGGCGCCAGCACGAAGATCGTGGTGGTGCAGGCCATTTTTCTAAATGCAGTCCGGTTCCCACGCTTGGCGCTGTTTTCTTCATGGGCACCAACTTGCTCTAGGTAGTGGAGGCAGGCCCAGCAATGTCATTACACTGGGGGCAGTGTAATGACATCCCCTCCTCTCGGTGACACAGCCAGGCTTAATTCGAATGGAGGTCACTAAGGCGAGGGGATATCATTACACTGGGGGCTTCGGCCCCCACCTCCAGTGCATGGAGCAGGCCAGTGCACATTAAGAAACCGGCGCCAAGCGCAGGAATAAGGCGACGCATTAAAAAATGGACCACACCACTGGGATCTCTGAGCCATAGCTGACGAGGTAGTGGAACAAAAACAGCAGCTTCAGGTTTTACTTCACTTTACTGCAGAGCAGTGGTGCAATTTCTGGAAGAAAAGTGGACATGATTTTCTAAACCTCAATAACCCCTTCATGGAGGGAGATGGTCAGAGTCTGCAATTTCACCCAATGAGCAATCGTTCTAGTCAAAATAAACTTAATTTAATGATTTACCTTAGAAGTTATGGATTAACTGAAAGGGACAATGGGGGAAATTTATCTAGGACTTTGCGCCTAGTTTTAGGTGAATAATTGGATTTTTCACCGATTTTTGGTCTAATTTATGAACCAGGATTCAATGTGTGAATATTTTTTAGATGCAACTTTTTCTTTAATCTGCCTGTTTTGAGTATTCACCCGAAAGTTCGGATAATCTGGGATTAGCGCCCAATTTATCATTTGGGACTTTTTAAAAAGTCGCAAAACAGGTGCAGGGATACGTCTGGTCAGTACCAGGTGAATATTTTTGCGCCTTTTTCGGCAACTTTTTGCTTAGATACATTCACTAAGGCAGTGCTACATTTTAATAAATCAGTCGCAAAATATTGGACATGTTCTAGCTGGGTGTGACAGAATGAGAGGAGCATAGCATGCATTTCTCCTAGGGCATATCCAAAGATAGTTTTTAAACCTTTGAATTCCAAAGTCAGGGACAAAACTGAGTCAAGAAGATGGCATCAGGATAACTTTTGCTAATTTGTTCCTTTTTTACTCTAACCATAACAAAAAAAAAAGTTTCACAAGAAGAAATTTCTGCTCATATTCCTACAATCACTGGAAAAAAAAAAGAAATCAAAGTTCAAGTTAAATAATTTTTTTTCTGCAGACATACAATGCAATGATCTCTAAACATAAATGTAAGAACATTGATTTTCCTTTCTCTTATTACCATGAGATCAAGGTACATTTGTATTCTCAGCTGCCTAAACAGTTTTACAAATGTTGGATATCAGGCGACTGTTTGGAAATCAATGCTTACTTAATCATTTTTCCCAGTAGAATCTAATGATTCACAATTGATTTCAGCAATGAAAGGTGTATCATTAACAGGAGTCTTATCCCGACACCTCTCAGATGAATTATTGAATTCTGAAAACAAAATTAACTTAAGCAATACCATTACTTAGCGAGCGGCGCGGCACAAGATAAAGTGACAGTGACATATTTATATTTGCAGAAGACGCAGCAATTAAACACAACTGATTCATTAGCCCAGTGCAACCTCTCTGAATACTCACTAAGTGTTAGTCAACTAAGATCATCACAAGGAGCCAGAGAATAAATCATCTGATGACTTCCTTCTGAAGTTAATCTTCAGAACTCCTAGATGGCTGCAGTACAATGACAGCCATAGTGTAGTTCAAAAAACCATATCAACTGGACATCTTCATAGAACTGCATTAAAGGCAGCACAGTGGGGGAGATACACTGCGATGAGTGCAGTGTGCCAGTATGGTCAAGCAACATAGTTTAAGTGTTATTTAAATCAGAATTCAATCAGAAACAAATATACAGTTATAAAATATAACTTAATATAATATAATATAAGTTAAAATTAAGGGATTCGCAGTGTGAATGTAGCCTTAAACTAATTAATAACGCATTTTGGGGGGTAATAACTAGAGATGAGCGAACCTTGAGCATGCTCGAGTCCATCCGAACCTGAACTTTCGGCATTTGATTAGCGGTGGCTTCTGAAGTTGGATAAAGCCTTAAGGCTATGTGGAAAACATGGATATAGTCATTGGCTGTATCCATGTTTTCCAGACAACCTTAGAGCTTTATCCAAGTTCTGCAGCCACCGCTAATCAAATGGCAATCGTTCGGGTCGACTCGAACCCGAAGCCAGTTCGCTCATCTCCAGTAATAACCCTTCAACAAATCACACAAGAACTGCAAGACTGGTGTGTGTGTGTGTATATGTATGTATGTATATATGTATGTATATATATATATATATATATATATATATATATATAAAATCTCAAGACGGCAACCTTGATAAATAGAGAACCACCCACATACATAAAGAACCTTTAGGGTGCGTTCACACGTAACGGATCTGCAGCGGATCTGTGTCCTGTATTATTATGGCAGACAAACTCGCAGCGCTGGAGCATATACGTCACCTGTTCCCTGCTCCGGCTTGCCTTGGGGTGAAGGTGGAAAAGGTGATGTATACATTCCGGTGGAGGGGGATTAACGGGGCGGGCTGCGGACATACTCACAGCGGGATGTCCATCCTGCTGTGAGTGTCTGCTATAATAATACAGGGCAGAGATCAGTTACGTGTGAATGCACCCTAAGGCAGTGGATTGAAAACACAGAAAGGATCTGTTCACATAATGTTGTAATTGAGTGGATGGCCGCCATTTAATGGCAAATATTTGCTGTTATTTTAAAACAACAGCTGTTATATTGAAATAATGGCCATTATTTACCGTTATATGGCGGCCATCCACTCAATTTCAACATTGTGTGGACAGAGCCTTTCTGTGTTTTCAATCCACTCCTGGTTTTGGTTGCTATGAGGACATGACATGAGGACCAAATACAGCCTCAAATATACATAGTGTGAACCCAGCCTAAAAGTAGGTACAGCAAAAATAAAAATACATAAATAAATTACAGTGGTACCTCGGTTCTCAAACTGTTTAGAACTCAAACAGTATTTAAAGGGGTTATCCAGCGCTACAAAAACATGGCCACTTTCCCCCTACTGTTGTCTCCAGATTGGGTGGGGTTTTAAAACTCAGTTCCATTGAAGTAAGTGGAGCTTAACTGCAAACTGCACTTGAACTGGAGACAACAGTAGGGGGAAAAGTGGCCATGTTTTTGTAGCACTGGATAACCCTTTTAAAGTTTACGACATGGAAAGAAAGGAGCTGCTGCACATCATACCTATGGCTGATACTAATGCCACTCGGCTACATTTAAAAACCAACGCCACGTTGTTGGTATATAATTTGATCAAACCACGTGCTGGTCTCCTGGTTCACATAGGTCCCTACACTAACTCCACACTGTGTCAGTCAGTGACCGCTAACCCCGTGTGCACAAACAGGGAAGGGAGGCCACGGAATGGCCCCGCAACCCCAATGTCATAGGACCGAACCCAAAGTGCCCCCCCAAAACCCAGTTGGCACCACCGGCGGAGAAAGCTGCCGCCAAACAACACAAATGTGAATATGCTCTTGTACTCACCATTACTGCTGCAGATAGCCGAGTGGCATTAGTGTCAGCCATAGGTGTGATGTGCAGCAGCTCCTTTCTCTCCAGGTTGTATTTTATGTTTCTCCCTTTTCTGAGCAGTTGGCACTCCTCTTCATAAGACCCACATGACCCAAATTAGCAGGATACACCTGTGCTCACATGTCAGTACCTCCTATCTTTCCCATTCTATCCGCAGCAGTAATGGTGAGTACATAACCATATTCACACTAGTGCTGTTTGGCGTCAGCTTTCTCCACTGGTGGTGCCGGCTGGGTTTTGGGGGGGGAATTTTGGGTTTGGTCCTGTGACATTGGGGTTGGCCTCCCTTCCCTGTTTGTGCACGCTTTGCGGGGTTAGCGGTCGCTGACCGACATAGTGAGGAGTTAGAGTGTAGGGACCCATGTGAACCAGGAGACCGGCATGTTGTACATGGGGCAATATGGTTTGATCAAATTATATACCAACATCCTGGCGTTGGTTTTTAAATATAGCCAAGTGGCATTAGTGTCAGCCATACTGTAGGTGTGATGTGCAGTAGCTCCTTTCTCTCCATGTAGTATTTAAAGTTTGCTTTGGTTCTCGAATACTTTTCGGGCACTCAGCCTTGAAGTACAGTAATACAGCGGTATTCAAACAAAAATTTACCTAAAGGATAAGGTCAGAATTTAAACTTTGCTCTGTATCTGAACGTTTTTGTAAGCGTGGATGGTGGGTTGCACCTGGTGAGTTTCGCACTGATGAGGCTTCATATACAGTATAGCACTGTATAAGATTGCTGGAGTTCATATACAGTATGGTAGTAGTACACACAATGCACCACCATCTCCCATATGTTACAGTGCTGGGATGGGGGTGCACTATACAGTAAAGGATGAGTGAGTTGTTAGTGACTACTGTTCTGTGCTGGTTTTGTTGAATGTTTCTCGTTAATGGTGCGTTCACACCTACAGGATCTGCAGCTGATTTTCTGCAGCAGATTTCATTTAAATAACTGAACACAGCATCAAATCTGCTGCAGATCTGCTGCAGATCCTGTAGGTGTAAACGCACCCTTAAAATGTAATGTGCTCTATAGTGCAGTTCTGTTCTGTACTGTAGTGATTACACTGGGCACTTATCAATGTAATAAATGAGTATTGTAGGTAATTATTGGTTGGTGCTGGAACCAATTAAACACATTTACATTATTTCCTATGGGAAACACTGCTTGGTTCTCAGACTGCCATCCTGAACCAATTAAGTTTGAGAACCAAGGTACGACTGTACTCTGTATATAACATGAATAAGAGATACAACTTTAATGCAAAGTAGAAAGCTAAACATTTAAATAAAGCATGTGCCATAGGTCTAATGACTGCACATGACAAAGGTCACATGACACATTGTATCATCCACATACATAAAATTTATATTCATCTCGAGATAATACAAAACATACATAAAAACACAGTATATAATACATATACTGTATAGACGTTATAGAACTTCTATAGTTAAAGCTATAGAACGGAGAAAGTAAGCCTGAGTAATAAAACATGTCACAAAGGTCACATGACAACTGCTGTAATCCCATTTTATTTAGATGAATGCACTCCTTAAACGCTTATTGTGAAACTACTTGCCTACCACAAAAAATAAGAATTTTAGCTTTTGAGCTTAACAAATATGAAAATTATAAAAACATACAGAATTTTCACAATACATAATGTAACCAGACAGGGGTGCCCCTATTTCCCCCTACTTTATATCCTAATCATGGAGCATTTATTAGCTTTAACTTGAGCAGACATTCGGTGTTTCATTTGGTAATACAAATGCTCAGAGTTTGCTTACTAGTATATATCACTAACCCATTGATCTCCCTTCCCTCCATGATGGCTCGACTGTCGGCATTTGCCTCATGGTCAAATTTCAAAATTAGTTTGTCCCAAACTGAGGTGTTTAACGTCTCTTTACCCACACATACGGTTTTCTTCTTACCATCCTTGTTCACACTTTCCTGGCCCTCCAAGGAATCACTTATCTAGGGGTTAGGCTGCCCCCCCCCAACTATTTTCCTTATTCGCTCCCCCCCCCCCCCCATGTTATTATGCTTTTGAAAAGATTTAGAAGAATGGATTGTTTCAATTTTCATGCTTCATGACAAATTAGCATTATTAAGTTGACCCTACTCCCTCGCATCATATACCTACTAAAGACTATAACTATTTATCCCCCCCTCACCGTTCTTTCACTAACTGCAATGCTGCTCTGGGGCTTTTGTATGGTTGACTAGATGCCCATGCATAAACAGATTATGGTTGGGTTCACACTGCGTGTTGCAATCCGTTTAATGTGTACGTTTTATGGAAAAACGTATGCAATAACGGATGCAATTGTGTGTCATCCGTTTGGATCCGTTTTTCCATTGTCGTTGGTTGTTCGCTAAAAATTCGCAGATCGCTTCATGTAAACAGTCTTTCACAGATTCACCCTATGTGTGAGATCATAAAACACAATAACGATCACAATAACAATTATTTAAATGATTTTTTCACTTCGTCTAAACGCTGATCGTTATAAAAGCCAAAACGTTGCTTCACAATTGCTAAACAATCGATTTTGCGAATTATCACTCAGTGTAAATGTAGCATTAGGAATCTCTCTTGGACAATTGAGTACCTAACATTACATTCTCATTAGACCCATTACTACATCTTATCTTATTTCATAATTTTTGTAACCTACTGCTTACTTTAACTAACTTGGAACACTTCTTGCCCTAGTTTACCTCAATTTGTCACATTGTTGAGCTGGATCTATGGATCCCTAATGTTCTTTATATCATTTACGCTTTTGATTTTGTACAATTCTGTTGTATCTTCAATAAAACTTTAAAAATTTTAAATTGAAATAAATAAAAAACATTTGGAATTTATCAATTCTTGTCACCAGATAAGCATTCCAAAATTGCTAACTTTTGCACAATGCTCAAACTTTTTGCCCAGAAATACTGTAGAAATTAACCGAGGTGGAATGGGAATGGAGTCCCTTAGGACAGTTACATCCAGGGGACAGGAAATAACAGCAAATCAAATACAAAGCTGGATATTATTGTTGACATTAAAAGTTACTCTCAACAATTTCATTTAAACCACATGGAGTCAACCTGTTTACTTTAAAGGTCCAGGACATCTCCCACTGCCTTAGCAGATTAAAACAGTCGGGAACTTTCTTGGGCTCCAGAACTTTCTTGATTGGTTTTATAGTGAAGGAAGAAACATCAAACTTGTGTGTTTAGAAGGCTTTTGTGCGTTTTGAAACATTGTGCATTAAGACTTTATCGGACACATTAGGACGATTTTTATTTATTCTAACAGAGGGACATTGGGTTGTTCTTCCCACATACTGTAACCCACAGGTACAGTACAGAAGAGTTACCGGTTGTCTTAATAGTAAATGTTATTTCTGATGTTTAGATGACATTTGCATCTGGTCATACCACGCCTGCAATTCCCATTTAGTTTCTCCTTAATTCCTGGCATTAGGGATTGTTTTTTAAAGGGATCTACTACGGGCCATCAGATTCTTTAGTGTACACTAGTTGTGTAGAATTTGGGGGGATGACCTATCATAGGAGTGATTATTCAAACGACCTTAAAATACATAATGCAAGCAACCAATGTTAGGAAAAGGAAATTTTATGTCCATGACGGCCAGATGGACCCACTAAGGACCCAACCCCTTCTTCACAGGCTGTTAAACTTTCATCTAATTTTGTTTACTCTTTGTAAAATGTAAGTGAATGGGTCACTAGTGAATTAAAAAGAACTACTCTTGAAGAATGGTGTATTGGTGCAAGACCTGCCAACTATCTGTAAGATGACACTTGCCTATAACAAATCTCCAACTCCGCTTCATCAGGAGAATAGGACATGGTTTGAAGTGACTAAAACAAGGGCCAAAACACATTCCCAAACTTTTACCTTGGGTCTTCCTGTACAACTGTCAAACATGAAAATAATGTGGGTCAAAACAAATTCAATGGCATGATGGGAACAGACCACTAATGAGATTCAGGTAGCTGATGGAGGGCCAGAGGACACTAGAAAGGGTGGACTGGATTGAGAAGTCATTGTCCTCTGTACAATGCCTCTTGTACCTTATTCCATAAATGTCTCTATTTTCCATAAATGTCTCTATTTTTCCTATTACTTTCCACACAGACTTTGTAAAAAAAAAAAGTGTGAGACATCAATTCAAGTTTCTACCTGGCAGAATCATCTCTTATATGATACGCCAGTATTAAAAGGGGTTTTCTGGCACTATTATGGAAGACATAACTTTAGGAATGGTCAACAATACCTGATCAGTTTGCGTTCAACACCCATCACCCATTACCCATGAAGAGGTCCCAATAGGTTAAATGCTTTGAGTTCACCCCCACCGATCTGACATCTTTAGGATAAGCCATCAATATTAAAAGTCCAGGAAAACCCATTTAATAAATCGGCCCCATTGTTGCAGAGGTCACTGAAGAAAAAGTATCAAGAACAAGCATTCTGCCAAAAATGCACACAAGCCACACTGCCAATGTCCTTGCAGAGCCGAGGTTTGCTGGATTTACATAGAGGCGCAATGCCTCTACATAAATCTTGGGTGCAGCGGAGCCCCACCTGAAAGCTGGCGCGGGTTTCCTTAACATTTTTCCGCCGGAGATGCAGCAAATGCAGAGGCTCCAACAATTATGTGCAAATAATTTTTTTTTTTTTTTACTTAAATTTGTGCAAATAAATTATTAAATTATTAACATCTGGACCCTTTGTGCCAGAATATTCAATTTAAACCAGTAATAAATTCCCCCCTATGTCCTAATATGTTACACTCCACTCCAGAACATAGGTAAAGTCGGGCGCAGGTCACACCAGGTGTCAAAACTAAAAGCTATTTATTAAAACACACAACGCGTTTCGAAAACGGACTGGTTTCTTTATCAAGTGTGATACAAAATAGACAGTAAAAGCATGTTAAATAACAAGTAAAAGCCCCACCTTCAGACAATTACAACACCTCCTTCAAACTAATACATATTCATGAGCACATTAACCCCCTAGGAGACATGGACATCAGTTGCAGTACGTGGGTCGCACTATTCAGATGCACTATTTTTGATGCACAGTGTTAAAACACAACAGCGATTCTCAGCTAATAAAGCTCACTGTGCTAGAACAGATTCCATTGGATAAACCGAATTATTTTAGACTACTGATCAATAGAGAATTGTATTGGATTTTGAAATTACGTATTTTAGCCCCAGAGGGCTTGAATGAGGTCATAGAGAGTGTGAAATGAACCTTTAGTTTTTGTCTCCTAGGGGTTAGGCTGGGTTTACATATATAAGTTGGCATCAGTTGCGTTTTTTGCCTAAAAACTGACCACAACAGATGTCACAACTGATGCCAAAAATGCATCAGTTGTGATCAGTTTTTCTATCCGTCTTTTCATTAAAAATCATCAGTTGCCATCAGTTTCCATCAGTTGTCATCAGTTTCCATCAGTTGTCACAAGTTGCGCTCATCAGTTGACATTTTTTTCCCCAGTATGTTCTCCTGTCATTTTCAATGGGATTTGCGGGGGAGCGCACGGGGGCTATATACTAATTGGGGGAGCTCACAGGGGGACTATATACTACAAGGGAAGAGCACACAGGGGGGCTATATGGGAGGGGGAGAGCGCACAGGGGGGCTATATGGGAGGGGGAGAGCGCACATGGGGGGCTATATACTATTGGGGGAGAGCGCACAGCAATGCTGTATACTAATTGGGGGAGAGCAAACAGGGAAGCTAAATATTACTGGGGGGGCAACAGGGGGGCTATATACTACTGGAGAAGAAACAGGGGGGGTGATATACTACTGGGGGACCAAGGGGGGACTATAGGGGAGGGGGAGAGCACACAGGGGGAGATATATGTTTATTTTATGCTACTATTTGCCTGAACGCCGGATGCCAGGCACTCTATTCGATTGAATTGGTGCGGCGCCGCATCACCGGAGCGGCGGTCCGCCAGGACGCTGCAAGATGCGTCCTAACGCACCGACGGTCCGGCGATGCGGCGGCCACTAGTTCGGACATATGTAAACCCGGCCTTAATATGCTCATGAATTTGTATTAATTTGAAGGAGGTGATGTAATTGTCTGGAGGCGGGGCTTTGACTTGTTATTTAACATTCTTTAAGGGTACAAACACAAACCGTATACGCAGCGTATTTACTGCTGCGATACGCAGCAGATTAGATCTAAATAACTGAACACAGCATCAAATCTGCACCACCAAATCGGCTGCAGATCTGCTGCATATCTGCTGCATATACGGTGTGTGTGTTTGTACCCTTAGGGTGCCTTTACACGTACCGTATCGCTGTGTTTTTAACGCTGCGTATTTATCACTGCGTTTTTATCGCTGCGTTTCTGGTGCGATTTTTACATGCGCGTTTTGATTTTCACATGATTTTTATGTGAAAATCAAAACTCGCATGTAAAAATCGCACCAAAAACGCTGCGATAAAAACGCAGTGTTAAATACTTAGCGATACAGTATGTGTAAAGGCACCCTTACTGTGTATTTTGTATCACACTTGATAAAGAAACCAGTCCGGTTTCGAAACGCGTTGTGTGTTTTAATAAATAGCTTTTACTTTTGACACCTGGTGTGACCTGCGCCCGACTTTACCTATGTTCTGGAGTGGAGTAAAGTGTAAGAGTTTTTTCCCAGTGAGGACTTTATAGGAGAGGCTGCGGTCTGATCACTATATCCTATATGCGCTGTGGAGAGTTGTGCCTTATCTTTGCACAACCATCAAAGGTAAGCGTTCCCATCACACTTTGTGTATCCACCACGCTTTCTGAGGAGTCTGCACCATTGGAGCGCTGTCTTTCTTTTTGTTTCCTATATCCTAATATGTCCTAATAGCATTATCCAGCATGTGTGTCTTTTACACATGCAGCCAAGGCAGGGCTGATATACAGAACATAAGAACGATGAAATGTGTATTTTTCTTGTGTCTTGTTTTCTTATCGGTAAACAACTAGGTGGAAGACACCAATAAAATACAGAAATGCTAGATGACATTCTAGTGGTTGCTCCAAGTATCTACTACCTAAAATATACTGTCAAAAGAGCCTCAAAAGGCTACTCCATGTCTATATCCAGTGCCTGGAGAAAAATGTAGAGCTATGTGTAGCCAGGTTACAACCTTCAATGAATACTGTATTTACTCTTGCTCAATGACTAGGAACACAGAACTTACATTTAAAGGAGAACTCCGGGCTGGGGTGATTTTTGGCAGGGGAGGGTGAAAGAAGTAAAATGCTCTCACCTCCCCTGCTCCAGCACTGGTGCGCGCCTCCGCTCTCCATTCAAAGAACTGACATGTCAGAGCAGAGAGCGGTGGCGCACAAGCCCTCCCATAGAGACGCTGTCTGACCATGAAGCAGGCGGACAGAATTCCGCCTCATTTGCTCAACATACATACATACCCAAGTCAATAAAAAACAGATCCTGACAGCATCTGTTATTCTCCATTAAACGGATGCATTAAACAGACAGCAAAAACACAGTATGAACCTAGCCTAAGCTGGCAAATCTTGGTAGATCCAGGAAGAAGTGGAGAAGTAGCAGTGGGGGATCGGGGGAGGTAAGGATGACTTCTTATATATTTTAACACCACTCCCTAAATTCACGCCATATATACTTTAAAAGTAACAATTTATTGCACTGTAGGGGAGTGTTATATGTAGTATGTAAACAGCTCATTCACACATTCACAGACCCAGGTACCAACACATAACATACACATTCCATACATACTATAGGTTTACCACATTATTAATATACTGATGCCAACAGAAACTACAGAATCCCTTTAATTCATGCAATGTGCACTGGATTTCTTTTGCTACATACTGTGGCTGTATTTATAAGTGATCACAGGAGCTTGTCTGCACACCACTATGCTTGCTTGTCATTCCGGACTTGTATGTCAATGATTTTACATATGTCAACAAGTGTGTAGAACCAAAATAATAAATGAGATGAATGTCCTTGCTTGTCAATTTCATGGCCACATATTACTGCTTCAATCAGCTTGGGAGTATAGACTACTGAATGAGTTATACTCTATTACAATTTACAGTTTATTTTATGGCTTTTGGTGTTTTTATATGATTATTATTATGCATTAAAGCTTACCAGAAGGAAAACCTGTCTTGTAATTTTATAAATTTGTCTCGGGCACCAGACACTCTCATTTAGCAAGACTCTGGGCCTTTCTTATGGAACAGAAAATGTTACAGTAATCTATATTTTATAAACATTTAAGCGGCATGAAAATGACTCACGACACGATCCCCATACACTGTGTAATTACATTTCAGATTAGATCCCGACTATAAAATATTTATGAAAACTAATGCTAATACTATAATAGCAATGCTACTTTCACCAGTCTCTGACAGGATTATTATTTCACTTACAAAAGCCATCATAATGAGCAATACGCAGTGTTTGGTACAATGTCACGGCATGTTTCCACGCACTGTAATAGATCTGGGTAATACACCGCAGTAAGAGGCTGATATACCCATTGTGTAACCCGCATTTGGACTTTGTTCAAGGGGGCTTACAAATGTCGTATTTGCCAACAGCAACCAGACATTTGCAGAGAACAGCTACTATATTGTGGCCATTTGTGGTATTTCATGTCTATTTTATTTCTACAGAAAAATAATAAAACGCTTTAACCCCTTTTTGACAGGAGTATTTTGCCTGTTGGGGGCCCAAAGGTCACTCTTTAAAGCTGGGTTCACACTATGTATATTTGAGGCTGTATTTGTGAGGCTGTATAGCAACCAAAACCAGGAGTGGAT
The DNA here is from genome assembly GCF_027789765.1 of Dendropsophus ebraccatus. NCBI lineage: Eukaryota > Metazoa > Chordata > Amphibia > Anura > Hylidae > Dendropsophus > Dendropsophus ebraccatus. Next base: position 165,548,432 of record NC_091455.1, read on the forward strand.
TGAAAACACAGAAAGGCTCTGTTCACATAATGTTGTAATTGAGTGGATGGCCGTCATTTAATGGCAAATTTTTGCTGTTATTTTAAAACAACGGCTGTTATATTGAAATAATGGCAGTTATTTACCGTTATATGACGGCCATCCACTCAATTTCAACATTATGTGAACAGATCCTTTCTGTGTTTTCAATCCACTCCTGGTTTTGGTTGCTATGAGGACCTGACTTGAGGACCAAATACTGCCTGAAATATACAGTGTGTGAACCCAGCCTTAACCTGATGAAGGTACTGTAACCCTATAAACACGTTGCGTGTGTTGGGAGATTTCCCACAGAGGTCCAAGTTGCGTTCATTTTATCATTTGCCTATAAAATAAATATGAAGTTAATGGCACTAGAAAGACAGAAATTCTCTGGATGCAGGACTATGGAGTCAGTATTGCATAAAGTTGGACTATGTATAAATGCACCAACTTCAACATAAATACTTAATATTTATTAATAGAGTTGAATGATGCATGAAAATCTTGATAGGATATCGGTACTATGTGGGAGCATACGATTCGATACCATGAAATCTTGATATTAAACCAACCCACTGCAGAGAACATGGCGCATGCACTTCCCTGCACCTGCTATATTCTCTGCCAGCTGTTGGCCATTTAACTGTATAGATGTAGAGATCAATAGCAATCTTGATCAGGGTGCCAAACAGACGCCATAGTAGCCCAAGACTTTCTAGAGGAATGCATGGCTGGCATGACAAATTTACCAGTACAGCCGGACTATGGCCAACCGAATAGATCAATGCTCTACATATGCACGACTGATTTTTTTTTTTTTTTTTTAACACCAGAAAACCCCACACAAATATAAAATACCCCCCCCCCCCCCCCCCAAAAAAAAAAAAGTCTATGCCAAATTGGTACTGATAACTAGTAAATTGATGGATGCTAATAAAAAGTAAGACTTCCCCCCCAAAAACATAAGCCCTCATCTGGTTCTGTTGGTCGAAAAATTTTAAAAAGTTACGGACTTTAATAGGTGAAGAGGTAAAAAAATTTGAGCGAAAAAATAAATATATATAAAGAAGCGGTATCATGCAGCTTAGCAGCAGTTCCAGCTCACTACAGAGATTATGGCGAGTGCATTGCTTAGCGCCTGCCAAGTTCTTTGCCTTCACTCTTCGGTGATGAGGTCTACCCAAGGAACCCTTGAGGAATGGATTAAAGTCCCTTCATCTTTTCTTCTGCACAGCAATGCTAGGGAGCCTAAACACAGCTCCACTCAGGTCAATGACGCGGCTGTGATGTAGAATGCCTGGCAGGGTACAGTCACATGAAAGCAAAAAACACAATTTGGTTGCATCATGTGACTACATCCATCATCAAGAAACGTAAGGGTTTCAGAGACAGACAGGTTAAAATAGAAGCTATAGTACAAGTACCCCCAAGTAGAAATAGCAAATGAAAAATTAGGAAATGCAGTGTTGCCTTCTATATTAGACGAGTCAAAACCGGTAAGTTTCTGGCCAGTGTTATTGCCTTTCATAAAGGCAAAGAAAATCCTGCTAAAAGAAGACAGGGAATAAATCAGACAAAGGACAATAATGCCCCAGACATAATTTAATTACTAAAGGGACAAAACAAGACAAACCCAATAATCGCAAGCCTCTCGATGGCCATCATTGGCCGAATGCGATCTGACCATTCTCCCATCTTTAACCTCTTACACCTTGCAGCAGTTCCTTGACAATACCAGCCTGAACTGAAATTGTCATTTTTAAGAAGAGCGATTGCTATAAGTAAGACTCACAAATCAATGTACTTACAACCATCGGGGCTTGCTATTTATCTGTATTTATGCTCTTAGCATTCTCTTGCAATACATAAAGTAATTCTGAAGCCTATATTCTATAAATAGTTGTACAATATAGACACAAAGGAAGAAATGCTGCACAATTCTATCACAAAGCTCATCTACAGCCCAGCTAGCCCCCCAGACACAAGCAAATGACTATACTGTATTGAATTCTATGGATGCTCCTCACCGCCACTACACGATGCAGCTATAGAGCAGAGGCCCATAAAGCATCAGCATCCTCCTCCTGTATAGCTTACCAACATTTTTAATAGGTGTATATATGAATTAAGCACACATGTTTTTCGCTACAAAAAAATTATACTGGTAATGTGTTACCCGAGTCATATCTGTACCTCTGTAATCTTCCTTCCCCTTTTCGGTTTCTCCCCTTCTTTTTGCTGTCTCATTTAATACTGTTTACCTGGGCCATTTAGGTCAGGTTTGCTGTTCACCTTTATACTAATGTTTTTATCCTGCCATTCACAACAAGGACATTTAGGGTCTAGTGTTACCATGTCCGACTGTGCACTACCACCTCTGGATTCAAAGGACACACACCAGATCTGCAAACCTGCATCTAGATGTGATACGATCTGTATTTTCTGCTGGCATTAAATTTGTATAAGTGAATGGGCATGGGGATGTTTGCATTCAGGGCCGGCCTTAGGGGTGTGCACCCAGTGAACTAGGGCAAGTGTCGGGTCTATCACCGGGTGCTGCAACTCCCCCTCTAACTATAAGCATGTTATTGGCTCCTCACGCTGTCAATAACTCCCGTCAAGGCAGGCAGCATTGTCCTGCAATCCAAAAGGCTGTTCTGTCTGGAGGGACGGACACGGTGCGTAGCTGATGTCACCTGTCCAGAGCAGGAGAGGAAAGGAGGCACCATGGGGCTCGAGCAGGGAATTTCTGACGCAGGCAGCTGTGTATCAGGTTGTCTGCACTGGATCTCTGAAAAGCTGCAGATCAGCGCTCCAGTAGGAGAGAGAGGCCACTGGGGAGTGATGTAAAAGGTGAGTATTTTGTTTTTCACATAGGGCCTATACTATATACCATATATATATGGTGGTGCTGCACAGGAAAGGTCTTTACTATATAGGGACTGCTGCTCAGCAGGGGGCCTTTACTATATGGGTATTTCTGCACAGCAGAGGAGGCCTTTACTATATCGCGCTGCAAAGGAAATAAACACCACATACTAACACGGTACCCCAGGGTCCCTCTGCAACACCTTAGGGTCCCCCGTTGACCGCTCTGCCTGCTACTTCCAAAACTGACTTGTCTGGGCAGTGACAGCCCACTCAGCCAATCACTGATCTTGGTGTTGTCCAGCTTCAGTCAGTGATTGGCTAAGCGAGCTGCCACTGTTGAGATTAGTTTGTCTTGCAAGTAGTGGCTAAAAGATTCAGTGAAGGAACTGAAGGTCTCCCAAGGGGACCCCCAGGGTAGGGGGTTAGAACGTGTTGTATATAATTTTCTATGGAGCCCCAGCAATATATAACAAAAGATGAATGGCTAGAGTTCCCTTTAAAGGTATGTTCACATAGGGCACATACACTATTGATTTTCTGCAGCAGAAAACCTGCAGCTAATCTGTAACACGCCAGAGCAGATTATCTGCAGTGTATCTGTCCTGTTTAACCCCTTTATGACCAAAGGTCATTCATAAACGGATGTCTAGGTCACAATTAAGCAGTGCTTTCTTTCTTGCCTTCTAACAGCTATACTATGACGCTTTTATTTTTTTACCTACAGAGGGTTTTTTTTAACTTTTTTTGTACAATGGGGTGATTTAAATTTTTATTATGGGAAGAAGGGGTTTTGCCATGTTTTTAAAAACTTTTTTTTTTTTTTAAAACATTTTATAAGCCCCTTAGGGGACTTTATTTATGTAATCATTAGATTGCATATACTGATCAATGCCATGCCATTGCATCCCACTGATCAGCAGTCTGCACAGAGTCTATCTGAGGGCTGACTCTATGAGAAGATTGCCAATCCGACAGAACAGAGGTAAGCATTATACCCATTATTGCTGCTGCCTGTCATTATCCCCCGATCCCGGGACATTAACATGTGCTCACACTGAAGTGGCCCCACACACATTAAAATCCCTTAACAGCCAGGAATGTCTATACACGTTCCTACTGCACAGGGCTTCGCAGGTAGAGATATTATATATTATATTGTAGACATAAAGAGATTACCCTTATTCCTCCTACAAATAAAGTAACACATTCTATGACACACTGTAATCCTGCCCTTATCACTATAGTCTGTCCTTACACCCTGCTGGCACTGCCATAGCTGATTGGACTGGACAATTATCATTTCGATGGCTCGATAGTATACAAATTGTAATAATAGATACATGTGAATGCGCCTCTACCCCAATCCACAGAGATGTGTCCCGTGCCTTCAGAAGTAATCTACATCACTGATTTAAATTTATTTGGATTATGACTAAATACTTTATTCCCCTAAAAGCACATTTATCTAAAATAATATACAATTCATTTAATGTACAATGTTAGTGAACGGCATAATATTTCATTCATTACTTACAATCTGCAATAATCAAATGAAAGTGAAGCTGATTATAAACCTACAGGCCATCCATGCAAATACAGGGACTGCGGCCTTGATGTAAAGTAGGGCTACTCGGAGCAGCTGCACAGTCTGGGAAATAAATCTCCAGGTTTTAGTTTCCCTGTAAATGCTTGTAACTTGATTAGATTTGTTCCCTGCATCCACTTCACATCAAAGCCACAGCACAATCTCCGCTACAAATCTCAAAGTATGGAGGCCTCTGTACATGACTTATTGCAAAGATTTTGTCCATCAGGCAAAATTGTGTCTAGATAGGAAGATATAATTAAGGCAAGTCGGCCATGCCTAAAACAGCTGATATTTTCTTCTGTTACCTTGACATAAGTATAGGAGATATTTCCCTTAATAAACGGCTATATTAGACATTCCTGCAGCAGCAGTCAATGACTGCAGTCTGACCATTTCATGTGTGCTTGGCTTCCTATGCATGAAGCAACAACAGCACAAGAACAAGGGGCATACATCATCTTTAGGTTACCAAAGTAAATAGCTATATTCAATATATGAATGGGTCCTTCTGTATGGGATACCATAGTCTGCTCCACTATTTCATACAGCTACAAAATGTAATTATATATATATATATATATATATATATATATATATATATATATATATATATATATATATATTACGGTGGTCATTAAGGGTCCTTATTGTAGGCTGCCGCCCTGTTGATGAAAGTGTATATTACAGCAGTGATCTAATGATCCCTTGTGGGACATGAAAAAAGTTAAAAAGAGAAGTCCGGCCAAAAGTATTTTTTTATATGTTATTACTAGAGATGAGCGAACTGGGTTCAGGTCCGAGTCGATCCGAACCCGAACGTTCGATATTTGATTAGCTGGGGCTGCTGAACTTGGATAAAGCTCTAAGGTTGTCTGGAAAACATGGATACAGCCAATGACTATATCCATGTTTTCCACATAGCCTTAGGGCTTTATCCAACTTCAGCAGCCACCGCTAATCAAATGCCGAAAGTTCGGATCGACTAGAGCATGCTCGAGGTTGGCTCATCTCTAGTTATTATATGAGGAAAGTTAGACAAATTCCTAATATACACTTATTATGGGAAATGCACATATACTGCTTTTTTTCCTCAATTTAGTAGATCATGTGACGTCACGAACCGAACCAGAGCAGGGCTGGGTGTAATTCCTATGAAGCTACCAGCAGGGGGCAAAGTATATGGAGAATTTACATTGTAATTGGGTTGCAGTCATCCATAGCAGCTTGTGCACTCACCGGGTGTCAGAAAGAGGCTCCCCGGCACCAGTCCAACCTGCACCGGCTCCCCTAGCCCCCCAAAGTACCCCCCACACCCGTCCATCACACTGGCCACCCTCCCCTAGCCCTCCCGCACCAGTCAATGCTGCTGTCCGCACCCAACCATGTCACCCTCCACCCCCCCCCAACCCCTCCGACCATGTCACCGGCCGCCACCCCCGCACCCGTCCATGCCTCCGGTCTCCCTCCCCGCTCACTCCCGCTGCAGTCAATCACTCACCCCGCTGCCCGGTCCTGTGTCCAGCATCTCTCTCCCCCTGTCTCTCTCCCGCAAGCTCTCCCCGCTGCACACAGAGCGCTGTCTCTCTTCAGCCGCACATAGCCAGGACCGGGCAGCGGGGTGAGTGATTGCAGCGGGAGAGAGCGGGGAGGGAGGCCGGTGGCATGGACGGGTGCAGGGTGCTGCTAGCAGCATGGACGGATGCGGGTGGCAACCGGTGACATGGTCGGGTGCGGGGGCGCCCAGCAGAATGGATGTGGCTAGGGGAGGGCGGCCAGCAGCATGGACGGGTGAGGGAGGGCTAGGGGAGGGTGGCCAGTGTGATGGACGGGTGGGAGGGTTCCTTTGGGGGGCTAGGGGAGCCGGTGCCGGGGAGCCTCTTTCTGCCACCCGGTAAGTGCACAAGCTGCTAAGGATGACTGCAACCCAATTACAATGTAAATTCTCCATATACTGCGTCCCCTGCTGGTAGTTTCATAGGAATTACACCCAGCCCTGCTCTGGTTCGGTTCGTGACGTCACATTTTTTTTTAGAGAAATTGAAGTCTGCATGATCTACTAAATTGAGGAAAAAAGCAGTATATGTGCATTTCCCATAATAAGTGTATATTAGGAATTTGTCTAACTTTCCTTATGTAATAACATATTAAAAAATACTTTTGGCCGGACTTCTCCTTTAATTAAAAAAGGGGTTACAGGGGTACTCCAGAGCAGAAATATTTTTTTTTAAATCAACTGGTGTTAGAAAGTTAGACGGATCTGTGAATTACTTCTATTATAAAAAATGAAGCCGCTGTATGTCCAGCAGGAAGAGGTGTATTGTTTCCAGTCTCACACAGTGCTCTCTGCTGCCACCTCTGTCCATATAAGCAACTGTATAGAGCAGAAGAGATTTTCTATAGGGATGGGCTTTTTCTCTGGACAGTTCCTTACGTGGACAGAGGTGGCAGCAAAGAGCACATTGCCAGAATAGAAAAAATACCCCACTCCCTGCAGGACATACAGCAGCTGATAAGTTCTTGAAGGCTTAAAGAAAACCTGACACTAGGTTTATGCTGCCTTAAATGAGGGCAGCATAAACAAGCAACAGAAATGTTGAACAGATTGGTGTATTACTCACATCATTTTGTTCAGCCATTTTCATAATAAGCATGAGAATAGAATTCTTGACACACCCCTCCCCCTGCCCATCAGCTGCTGATTGACAGCTGACTGCCTATACAAAGCATGGATAAATAATATGTCAATCTATTTTAGCCCTGCACAGTGACTGACAGCAGGGGAGTTGAGTTTTGAATCTCCTACCCTCACTTCCTGGTCACCATCAAAAGTGCTGTTATTACTGACGAGCATTCATTGACAACAAGCACTGAAGCCAAAAATAGTGACACCTAGTGGCGGCCAATGTTATGACTTTAAATTAAACATAGAAAACAGCCTTTTTAAATTACAATTATGTTAGATATTGATGCCTCTTTCAGAATATGCAAAGTTGTTTTTAATGGCAGTTACTCTTTAACCCCTTAAGGACAGAGCCTGAAATGGCCTTAATGACAGAGACAAATTTTATGAATATGACCAGTGTTACTTTATTCATTAATAACTTCGGGATGCTTTTACCTATCCGGCTGATTCTGAGACTGTTTTCTCGTGACATATTGTACTTTACATTTCTGGTGAATTGGAGTCGATACTCATAACAAATCTTTACGAAAAAAAAACAAATAATGTGAACAAATGTGAAAAAATGCATTTTTCCAACTTTGAAACTTTTTTGCATATACAGAAAGTGGTTATACCACATAAATTATATATTAAATAGCATTAGCGATATGTCTACTTTATGTTGGCGGCATTTATTAAACTATCTTTCATTTTTTTAGACGATAGGAAGCTTAAAACATTAGCAGCAAATTTCCAAATTTTCAGTAAAATTTCAAAATCAGATATATTTAAAGTGTATTTGAGGGGCCTGTATGTTAGAAAGCCCCACAAAGCACCCCATTTCAGAAACTGCACCCACCAAACTCTGCAAAAGCATATCCAGAAAGTGTTTTAACTTTTTAGGGGAGTCACAGAAATAAAAGCTAAGTGTGTAAGGAATTTGAAAATTTTAGTTTTCTGTGCAGAGATTTTATTGTAATCCAATATTTTTCATAATTATAAACCTATTACCAGAGAAATGCACCCCAATATTGATTGCCCCGTTTCTGCAGTTTATAGAAATACCCCATATGTGACCCTATTGCGCTATTTGACGCAACCACAAGCCTCAAATATAAAGGAGCGCCTAGTGAATTTCAACGCCTCCGTTATATTTGGTCATTTTTGACTGTACCACTTCAGGTTGGCAGAGGCTCTGGGGTGCCAAAACCTAAAAAACACCCCTAAAGGGACACCATTTAGAAAACTACACCCCTCAAGGAATGTAACAAGGGGTGCGGTGAGCATCTGGACCCCACAGGTGCTTCACAGATTTTCCGAACAATATGGCGTGAAAAAAGAAAAATTTATTTTTACACTAAAACGTTGTTCTAGCCTTCAATTTTTCATTTTCTTAAAGGGATAAGAGGCAAAAAAAGACACAAAATGTGTAGCACAGTTTCTCCCGAGTACGGAAATACCCCACATGTGGCGATAAAGTGCCAAGGGGGCGCAGGACGAGCCTCCAAAGGGAAGGAGCGCCAATTGGCTTTTGGAAGCTGAATTTCACTGAAAAGGATTTCAAGGGCCATGTCGCATTTACAGAGCCCTCGTGCTGCCAAAACACTGGAAAGCCCCCACAAGTGACCCCATTCTGGAAACTACACCCCTCAAGGAATCTAACAAGGGGGGCAGTGAGCATATGGACCCCACTGGTGACGGGCACAAATGTGGAACAATGTGACTTAAAAGTAAAAAATTTCATTTTTTCACTTTCATGGCACAAATGTGCCCGTCATCAAGGGGTCAATATCCTCACTGCACCCCTTGTTAGATTCCCTGAGGGGTGCAGTTTCCAGAATGGGGTCACTTGTGGGGGGTTTCCAGTGTTTTGGCAGCACGAGGGCTCTATAAATGCGACATGGCGTTCATCATCCATTCTAGCCAAATCCAACCTCCAAAATCCAAATGGCGCTCCTTCCCTTCGGAGGCTTGCCCTGCACCCACATGGCGCTTTATGTCCACATGTTGGGTATTTACGGACTCGGGGGAAATTGCTCTACACATTTATTTTCCTCTTTTAACCCCTTGTGAAAATGATAAATTCAAGGCTAAACCAACATTATAGTGTAAAAAATGTAATATTTCATTTTCACGCCACATTGTTCCACATTTGTGCCCGTCACCAGTGGGGTCCATATGCTCACTACACCCCTTGTTACATTCCTTGAGGGGTGCAGTTTCCATAATGGGGTCACTTGTGGGGGGTTTCAACTGTCTTGGCAACACAGGGGCCTTTTGAATGCAACATGGCCCCTCGAAATCCATTCCATCCAAATCCAGCCTTCAAAAACCAAATGGCGCTCCGTCCCTTCGGAGGCTTACCCTGCACCCGAATGGCGCTTTATGTACACATGTGGGGTATTTCCGTACTCAGGGGAAATTGCGCTACACATTAAATGTTTTTTTTTTTATCTTTTAACCCCTTGTGAAAATGAAAAAATCATGACAAGATTAATGATTTAGAGTAAAAATTTTACAAAAATTACACTAAATGTTGGTCTAGCCTTGATTTTTTTCCATTTCCACAAGGGGTTAAAAAAGAAAATGAACACAAAACGTGTAGGGTAGTTTCCCCTGAGTACAAAAATACCCCACATGTGGGCATAATGTGCCATATGGGCACAGGGCAAGTCACCAAAGGGACAGAGCGCCATTTAGAGGCTGGAATGGAGGATGGAGGCCATGTCGCAATTACAAAGCTCCTGTGCTGCCAGGACAGTAGAAACCCCCGACAAGTGACCCCATTCTGGAAACTACACCCCATAAGGAATCTAACAAGGGGTGCAGTGAGCATATGGACCCCACTGGTGACGGGCACTTACGTAGAACATGTGCCGAGAAAATAAAAAATAAATTTTTTTTTTATTTTCACGTCCCAAATGTGGCCGTCACCAGGGGGCCATATCCCCGCTGTCCCCCTTGTTAGATTCCTTATCGGGTGTAGTTTCCAGAATGGGGTCACTTGTGGGGGGTTTCTACTGTCCTGGCCGCACAGAGGCTTTGTAATTGCATCATGGCCTCCTCTAATGGGAATGGCGGCCATACCTACTTAGCTGGGGAAAAGGGACAATTCTAATTTATTTGGGGGTATTAGGCCAATTATTAGTTTATAAGGTTGAAAATGACAGGTGTCCATCAAACTCAACCTGTGTTGATCCAGAGGAAGGCAAAAACCCCTCGTGAGGCAGACGACAGTAGCCTCATCACAGGGGAAAAATTCCTTCCCGACTCCATAATGGCGATCAGAATAATCCCTGGATCAACGTGACCCCTGAAATAGGAATAAGGGACAGAATTTAGATAATGTAGAACCCCAGTGACGTGTGGTGCGCCTTGAAGCGATCCAGTATGCAGAGGCCGGGGGGATCAGGACAGGTGTCACACTGGTAAATGGTGTCCCTCCTGATCCCCCTGTTACGCCACACTCTGCACTTCTTCTGGGGTCTCCCGTTCTCCAGTGTGGGGGACGTCACCTGGAAAATGTTGTCCTGGTGCGATACGGGGTCCTTCATATCCAGAAGCGCTGGGTCCGCTCCATGGCTGCTAAATATTATGGCTTTATTACTGCTTCTGATATTTTCGGATCGTGCCGCAAGCTACAGTAGCTCGGGCAGCGAGAGACCGGAAGAGGGGGGTGCTGGTATAAAAGTTATCCCCGTACAGGTGGTGGCCTTTATCCAGCAGTGGGAAGATCAGGTCCCAAACTATCTCCCCACTAACTACGAGGATTGGGGGTGGGGGGCATCTGGGGGCTGGATTCGGGTGTCCCTTCCTACATACACTCTAAGGGTACGTGCACACTGCGGAATCGCGACAGATAACCCTTCGTGCATTCCGCAGTTGGCACCCACCGGCGGACTGATGCAGGCGCACGTCTCCACACGTGTCATAGACTCCATTCTATGCACGGGCGGATTCCGCTCTCCGTCCAACGTGTTCATTCTTTGGATGGACGACGGATTCCGCCCGTGCATAGAATGGAGTCTATGACATGGGTATAGACATGCGCCCGCATCAGTCCGCCGGCGGGTGCCAGCTGCGGAATGCACGAAGAGTTATCCTTCGCCATTCCGCAGTGTGCACGTACCCTAAATCTGTAAGTGTAACCTGAGGTACGCTCACAGAGTTTGTAGAATTTCACGCCATACCATCATCTCTTATTGGGACGGTACTGGCGGAAAAGACGTGTCTGGGGGGCAGCGTATGCTACGCTACCCCCAGACACGTCACTGGATGATGATGATGATGAGGATGAATGGAGGAAAGAAGGATCCCCCCATTCATCCTCACTGGCTGTTTCAGTGTCGGAGGCAATAATAACGTATTCCTCTGACGCCGAAAACACCCTGGGGGTCATCTTTACACGGGGATTGGTATATGGGGTATGTAGTGGTGTAGTGTCAAACTTTATTCAATGTAGTGTGGTGTAATGTAGTGTTTTTTACGTGTTTTTTTACAGTAAGTATAAAAAAAAAAAACCTACGCCAACAAAGGCGTTGCTGATAAATGCCGCACTTATAAGCAGACCGTGGCAGTAGAATATAGAAAAAAACACCCTACACCAAAAAGGAGGAGTTGCTGATTAGCAGCGCACTTTCGTGCGATGCTGATCAACACTCAGCGGCGATAGGGTGCGGAAAATAGAAAAAAAAAATTTGAAAAAAAAAAACAAAAAAAACTTTTTCTACATTCTGAACATCCCTGTAGCTGCTGATAAGTGTATTACACATATCAGCCGCTAGAGGGCAGCAGAGCGCAAAATACGGAAAAAGGCGACGCTGGAGCCGAAAATAGCCGAGAGAAGCCGAACGTGACGTCACGGAGGAAGCCGAAGACCCGAACGAACACGAGGACGCCGCGAACCTGGAAGACGCCGATCAGGAGCCCGGGACAGGTGAGTAATGTACAAATACCTGCTCTGGACCCCTCGGCTACCTAGCTGAGGGGTCCAGGGCAGGTATTTACTATTTTGTGGGACTCTGATCGCCGTGCCACCGGCCCGATCGCCGTGAACGGCCGGCCGGTACCGGACAGACGTTCACGGCGATCGGGCCGGTGGCACGGTGACCACCATTACTTTTTACAGTAATGGCGGTCGGTGCCGTCCTCGGACAGCACCGACCGCCATTTTATTCCGGGTCATCGGGTCACCGATGACCCGGAAAGGTTCCGATCGCCGCTATTGGCTGATCTGAATTGATCAGCCTATAGCGGCGATCGTAAGCACGGGGGGTGTTAACCACCCCCCGTGCCGTGAAGCTAAGATGGCCTGCTATGATTTATAGCAGGCCATCTTCCCCGATCGCTGTGTGCGAACACGCAGCGATCGGGGAAACATCGGGCGTAAATTTACGCCCTGATGCGCCAAGTACCAGGGCGCGAGGGCGTAAGTTTACGCCTGATGTCGTTAAGGGGTTAAAGCGAACTAATCACTCTGGGCAAAACTACTAGCAGCACCCAAAAGACGAGCTAAAGCGCTGTCTTACCATGTGTTCTATGGGCAGTAACTAGTCATGGCTCTCTGCCTGTCAGAGGGGTGATTGATAGGAAAAGAGGCTTCTAACTTGCCTCTTTTCTTGTCAATCACCCCTGCAGGGCGCGCTGACAGGCAGAGAGCCATGACTAGTCACAACTCAGATGACTAGTTCCCGGCTCCCCACCTGTCTGGTTCACCAGAATAAAAAACTCAAATTCAGCAGCTACAGTTTTTACAGAAGACATAGAACACATGTTAGGCCCCCTTCACACGTCCGGAAAAACCATCCGGATTTCCTATCAGGAAATCCGGACGGATTTCCGGACCCATAGACTTTAATTGGTCACGGACACCCTTCCGGATTTTTCCGGAAGGGTGTCCGTTCCGGAAAATATATCCGGAAAAAATAGGACATGTCCTATTTTTGTCCGGAATTCCGTCCCGGACGCCCCCATAGAAGGCTATGGGGGCGCCGGAATCACGGGCACTTTCCTGATGTACATCAGGAAAGTACCCATGATTCCGGATGATTGAGAGCCCGCCGGCACCCCCGCTGCCCGAACGCCGCGCCGCCACCACCCAAGGGATCCCTGCAAGCGGACATCAGCTGCCGCCGCCCGGTGACCCAGCAGCGCCGCATCGCATCACCCCGCGCCGCATCGCATCACCCCGCCGCCCGCTGACCCCGCATCGCATCACCCTGCCGATGACCCCGCCGCGCCGCATCACCCCGCCGCCCGATGACCCCGCCGCCGCATCGCATCACCCTGCCGATGACCGCGCCGCATCGCATCACCCCGCCGCTGCCGCCCGATGACCCCGCCGCCGCATCGCATCACCCCGCCGATGACCGCGCCGCATCACCCTGCCGCCACCCCGACCTCTGTTCCCCCCCCCCCCCCTCCTCGAGGCCGCAGCAGGTTGCACCCGCCCGACCGGGACTCCCACCAGCTGCCGCCGCTGTTCTTCCGCCGCCGACAGGTGAGATACACAGCCCTCTCCCCCCCAATACTAAAACTCCCACCATGTCCTGCTAACAGGCCATGATGGGAGTTGTACTTCTGCAGCCTGTGGCCATCTAGGTTGCAGAAGTACAACTCTCATCATGCCCCTGTTGGAAACACTTTTTTTTTTACTCATCAGGAAATCCTGAAGGTTTTTCCTGATGATTTCCTGATGGTAAAAACGGATTACTGTCAGGAAATCCTGATACTATCCTGATGACTTTTGAGGTCTCCTGATCAGGATTTCCTGACAGTAAAAACTGACACGGACGTGTGAATGGGGCCTTAAGGCAGCGCTTTAGCTCGTCTTCCGGGCGCTGCTAGTAGTGATACCAGAAAATCTGAGTGATTGCTTTGCTTTAAAGTTTATTCTGTGTTGGTACCAATTCTGTTTTTGTAAAAATGCTGACCAAAACGAGGCTCAAAAAAAAAAAAATCAGTGGGAGCATAGTCATAAAGTGGAGAGCTACTTGGGTTGCCCATGAAATACATAGATAGGCTTATTTTTCATATTCAGTTTTCCATGTTTCCAGAGCTGAACAAACAATAGTGGGTTGACCGCCACTTCGCCTCTCACATTAAAGCAGTGTTGAGACATCATTCCCTTTAATACTGGTGAAATTAAGAGTTCCCATGCACATTACACGCAGAAGTTTTCTTTTCTTGGGGGGCAGTTTTTATGTTTACAACCCTTTTAAGAACTATGTGCGTCTAGCGAACTGCTGAAGAAATAACTATTAAGCTGGCGACACACTTTACATTCATCAGGTAAATTGTGCAGCTTATCAAACACATTAACTGTTACTTCAAAAATTAGTTTTATTAACGCTGGGAGATTTTCTTTTAGATGAAATGTAGCTGTAGCTGGGCATAATGTTTTTACTGCAAGATAAAGCTCTCACTAGTATGGAAGGCACACATTAGGCCGACTGATAAAAATTATTATGGTACCATCAAAGCAATAGTTTGGGGGAAAATTCCTTTTAGTAGGATAGAGAATATGTGAACAAATTGACTTCATAACTTCTCAATGATCACAATCTTATTGATTTGTCCAATCTTGTTGCACCCATGGTTTATATGCTTCCCTTTCTTAGGGCTCCTTGTTTTTTACATAATTATACTACTCCAACTATAAAGGGAATAATACTTAAAACATTTTTCTATATTTACCACAAAACATTTATAGGAAATCTAGAAAAAAAAATACATAGATATCAGAAGTACCCATAAATTTAGACACATGATATCATGGGGGAGATTTATCAAATATGGTGTAAAGTGAAACTGGCTCAGTTGCCCCTAGCAACCAATCAGATTCCACCTTTCATTCCTCACAGGCTCCTTGGAAAATGAAAAGTGGAATCTGATTGGTTGCTAGGGGCAGCTGAGCCAGTTTCACTTTACACCATGTTTAATAAATCTCCCCCATAATGTAGATTAATTGATTGATTTGTCCACTGCCACTGGGTTTACCAAGACTTGCATTTCATACACCGGTTTTATGTAATAGCCTGCGCCAATGTCAGCACGGGAGCAAGCAAGCAAAATTGTTGTGCAAAATGGGAAATTTGCACAAAAATGTGTGACCTTTTGCTACTCTGTGAGGCATATGTTCATAAATGGCCCCATTCTCTTTAAAATACACATTGTATGGGGCATATTTTATAATCAAGAAAGATAATGGTAACAACTTAGCCACGTGCTGCTCCATTCACTCAATGTTAGGTCATGATTATCGAATTCCTTAGGATGCTCACAAGAAAACACATATGACTTAGTAAGTATAATTGTCCATATAAAAATCTCTAAAAATCAAATTTTGAAAGACTGCATGTTTTTGAGCTTAAAATCATTGTCAGGAGAACTGGGCAAATTCATTAACTAAAACCACATTGTCTCCACTGTATGGAGCCCTGCAGCTTCATAATTAAATTGAAAGGGGGTCGGGTGATTTTCTGAAATGAAAACTGAGCCATGGGAAGCTGGAAAAGTAAATATAACTGAAAGTAAATGAGACGAAAGGATATTATGCACTAAAAAATCAGCTACAATTAAAGTAAAGAGAACTGAGGGAATGGGAAGAGAATGGACTAACCACCACAGAAATAAGCCTGAACATACATGGAAAAAAATCTGTAAGACTGTAAAGTAAATTTGACCAGCATCATGAGAAAGGCATATAAAACACACAGGACACCCTCTGTAGAGACTCTACAAACATATGGTAGCTTGAGGATGTTCTCCCCCATGTCACAGGGGCTGAGATGGTGTAAGTAACTTGGGCGTGAAGGCAGGACATAACGTGATCAAAGATTATCCCATTAGTGAAGAAATCTAACACTGTATAATGTCTACTACACATCAGTAAACTAATTCCAATGTACATTGTTCAGGGGACTACCAAAAGCTAAGGATTCTCCTTCTGGAGGTCTAGCAGAAAGTAAAGGGAATGCATCATCAGAAAATTACCATTTATAGTTTAAAATAATCCTGAAATTAAGCAGTTTTAGTCTGACCACTAGGCTTAAGTGACATTAGTAGATAGAAAAATCAATGGTCAATAGCAGCTCAGCCTCCCCCTCCCTGTAAAGACCTCTGAAAAGGTCACAGACTATGCCCAGACACTAGGGATGGTTCGAACCTGCCGAAGTTCGGGTTCGTATGACCCCGAACGCTCGGCAGCAGATTCCCGCTGTCTGCCCGCTCCGTGGAGCGGGCGGATACAGCGGGAGGAACGCCTGGAAAACTGGGATACAGCCTATGGCTATGGCTGTATCCCAGTTTTCCAGGCGGTCCTCCTGCTGGATCCGCCCGCTCCACGGAGCGGGCAGACAGCGGGAATCTGCTGCCGAGCGTTCGGGTTCATACGAACCCGAACCTCGGCAGGTTCGAACCATCCCTACCAGACACCTTTCCCATTTGATGGGACATCTCCTGCCCATTGTTGCTTACGTCCATGGGACCTACTATAAAAGCTCATCTGTAAATGCTGTTAAAAACAGCTCAGGGAAGATGGATGTTTTTAAATCTAGGCTACATTCCCTTGGTCAATAAATAAAAGTAATTAAGCCAGGAGGATCCCCTACTGGTCTCCAGTGTTGCCTTTATTATTTTCATGGCTCACCACTTCCGACATGTCTCTATGACATTTCGGAAGATTAAAGGGGTATTCCCATCTTAACTTATAGTTATGCTACGTTTACACGAAACAACAATTCGCCCGATCGTACGATTAACGATGTCGAAGTAACGATTTTTCTTCATAACAATCAGTGTTTAGATGATACGCTATATCGTACGGAAAATGCGATCGTTTAAGCCTATCTCACACATTGGTTAAATCGACAAGCGAACGATCAATGACGATTTGAGAAGTTGTTGAAAGATCAAAATGAACAATTTCTCGCTCGTCGTTTGATCGTTCGCTGCGTTTACACGTACGATTATTGTTGGAATTCGATCGTTATTGTGCGAATTTGTACGATAATCTTTCCGTGTAAACACAGCATTAGACTTGGTTATGTCTAATCATGTTAAATAATTTAGCAAATCATTTAACAAACTTGCATCATATATATCACACACATATACATGTTTACTCTAGCTATTTATATGTACCAGGCAGACCACTGATTTTACAGCAGAAATGTGGCCGTAGCCTAGACAACAAGCTGTGAACAATAGGAGGGAAAGAACGGAAATATCAGGAGAACGGCACAAGTGTAAGGGATCCCAGATTGAAGACAGGGACAGACAGACAGCGTGAGCCCTAGCACTAGGCCCCTCATGACTGTCCCTGACTACTTGCCACCTCGACCCTAGGCGGTCGGCAACAATGATTAAGTAACTGTCCATTACTACTCAGTCTAGATCATCTGCAGCGCAGCTATGGCTAGCAGAACAAATCAAACGGGTGTGGAAAACTTTCAATCACCATACAGCAAGTGCTGGAATAAGTTCAGAGTTCAGACTGGTAGGAAACATGCACACTGAATTATGGCGAAAAGCAGTCTCATCCGTATTTTGTGGACAGAGGACCACACAGGTCTGAACAGGCGCAAACATAACAGCAAGTTTGCAAAATAAATGTATGTACAAAAATAATATTCCTAAAATTCTAACTATATTAAAAGAGATTGGAATACCCCTTTAAACAATAGATACACCCCTAATAAAGCTACAAAATATAAAAAACTTGTTAATACATTCTGCCGGATACAATTTACTTGAACTGTTCCATTTATGTAATAAAACAAACAATGGACGTCCAGTGTCACATATTATCTGTATTTGGGTGTTAAACGCTAAACTGTTCCAAGTTCAAAGGCACTAAATGTTTTTATAATGTGTAATTTCTAGAGATTGCTAGTTAAAGTCTCCTTCCACTGAGGAAAAAAAACTCATAATGCTGTATCCTAAGATATAAGCACCGCTCTAAGTGATCATTACTCGCTAAGAATATCCAGTTACACCTGCAACTTTAAATGTGGTACCATTTTTTAGGCAGAAAACTGGTGTAATTGTGTTAATAAATCTCCCTTGATGTCTCACAGCCCGGAATTTCCTTTGAGATGTTTTTTTTTACCTCCATTGCAGTTGCGCATGTTGAAGTGGATCAATCTATGCTACCCAGTTAGTGAATATCATAAAATGGAACTGGGGACAAGAAAACATGGTTAAGATGCCTTCACACGTACAGTATGGCAGCAAAATCTGTTGCAATGCATTACCTGTCCACACTCTGGCCTGCTTCTCTGTCTCCGGACTCCCTGACGTCCCACTTAGCCAACCAAAGAGCTGTCGCGCCACAGCCACAGATTGGCTAACCGGGACGTCAGGGAGCCAGGAGGCGGTAAAGCAGGCTGAAATGCGGACGGGTAATGTATTACCCCTGGCAGTGGTGGGTTAAGGGGACAGGGGGTACATTCTCACAGTGGAATGAAAATCCGCTGCTAGAATGTAGTGCCATAGGGAATGACAACACACAGTATCGCAGCAGATTTCGCTACGGAATTTGCAGCCTGGAGAGAAGAAAAGGTCCAACATTTTCTGCTCTTCGATGCTCCACTTCCTCCATCTGCCCATCCATGCTGATATTTTAGTGATCAATAGCTGCCCATGTTAATGATGTTGCTATGTCATCGGACGGCTACTGGACATTGTGTACGGCATGGTTTCGCCCACACACAGTCCCCACAGCATCCCTAATACGCTCCCACCCCACGTCTGAGGAAGTTATCAGCACTGACGGGAAGGCCATTTTTATTTTGATCCCTCGTCAAATGTATACATTTAGAGCAGGGACTGGCAACGGAGGCCCTCCAGCTGTTGCAGAATTACAATTATCATCATGCCTGATCAGCTATAGCTGTATAAAAAAATTCAAATCACCCACCTTTTCCTATTTTTCAAATAAAAATTCAATATTTGGTAACATCACTCATGGAATTATCTTAACTATTAAATTTTTTTACATTACATTCTTAATCCCTCATGGTCAATGATGTAATCACAAAAAAATTCCAGAACTGTTGATTTTTGGTCACATCACCCGACCATAAAAAAAAAAAAAAAAAAAGAAATAAAAATGACCACATATATGCAAAAGTGGCACTGATAAAAACTACAGATAACAGTGCAAAAGAGCGAGCACTCCCCCTCACGCAGAAATATATATATACAGTGGTACCTTGGTTTAAGAGTAACTTGGTTTAAGAGCGTTTTGGTTTAAGAGCTCACAGTTTTTCAAAATTGTGACTTGGTTTAAGAGCATTGCTTTGGTTTAAGAGCTCACAGTTTTTCAAAATTGTAACTTGGTTTAGGAGCATTGCTTTGGTTTAAGAGCTCCCTGTACTGGGTGAGAACGCAAGTGGGGGAGGGGCATGGTCTGCATAGCGGGGTCTACAGCACTGTACTCTGACCCAGGAAGTCTCCCTCACCTTCCAAATCATAGCAGATCCACTTCAGGCTGGGGCTTACATCAGGGGACAGGACTGTGGAGGTAATCTCTTTATAGCTGTAACCCCTCTCTCCCCGGACAGAGAGTGCTACATGTATTTGCTCACATCTGCCCTGCTTACTCCTCCATGCTCCCTGCAGTCTCTGTCAGCCCTTGTGTTTCCCATCCTCTTCATTACTGTACAGTAACTTATAATAGCACATATTCTGATGTTTCTGAATGTTTGTTTCATCTGTTTTACATGTTATTCAGAATAATAAATCATTATTTTGGGGGTGTGGAACCAATTGTCTGCATTTCAATGATTTCTTATGGGAAAATTTGCTTTGGTTGAAGAGTGGATTTGGATTACAAGCACAGTCCTGGAACCAATTATGCTCGTAATCCAAGGCACCACTGTATACATATTTTTTATAGGGGTCAGAAAAGAGCAGACCCCTATAATTGATTGACAGGCAGAGAAGACAGTAATGGGCCTCTCTGCCTGTCAATCATCCTTGCCGAGCGCGCTGACAGGCAGAGAGCGGTGACTACACACGGGCGGGGAGCCAGCCAGATAACTATTAGCCGCTCCTCTCCCTGCCTCGCACAGGTAAAACTGCCTCACGCAGAAAAAACTTATTTTTCTCCGGTACAAAGATGCTGCTGCAGCCAAAACAAGCCGAGAGCAAAACAGCGGCTTTATACAGTGATGCAGGGAACCATATCAGCCCAATTGGGCCGAGTGGTTCCCTTCAAATGACAGCCATGTACTAAATTTCAACAGTGTGAGAACATAGCCTATCCACTCTTGGTTTTGGTTGCAAAATACTGAGCAAAAGTACTGTGTGGGAAAGTGAATCTGTCATCTGCAATTCATATTCCAAACTGCTGACACTGTTAGATTAGTTCTGCAAGCACAGCTGGATATATGACAGACACCATGTTCTGACCTAAGAACTCTCTAACATGGTCAGCAGCTTGGACCATTATTTGCTGCTGACAGATTCACTTAAAGGCTATGTTCACACAATGTTTTTGAGGCGATCATGATTAATACTTACGACTGTACTTACCAAAATATGGTCGTATTTTCTAAAAAAAAAAAATAAAAAAAAATTGTGTGAACATCCCACAAAGCACAACAAGTAAAGGTCAATAGTAGAGGAATAAATAGTTTATCATGGATGCAGGATCTTGTATATTTAGAGGATAGAATTATACTGTCCTGTTGTTATATTACTATTACCTTATGCTTTACGTTATGTGTTGTGACCACAGTTCAGGCCTATCTTTGTTAGTGGACCCTGCATGCACAGATAATAAATTTGCCAAAAAATAACTGGGTGAGTGGCTATGTTGGTTGTCACTTTGGAATCAGATTCCCATCAGCTGTCTATTATTAATAGAACATGCTCATAAAAAGGATAAAAAGTCAAAACCTTAAATTTAGCAAACTGCGTTCATATCTGATTTACTAATACATGGCCAATTTTATATGGAAATCCTACTAAGCATTTACCATACAATCATACAAAACATCAGGATGATAACGCAAACAAACTGCATTAAAAAACAAAAAACCCACACACTTTATGCCTGTCTTCTGCACACAATGCATGCTTCAGACAAGGCACGTTTCATGCTCAAGTACTATGTCAGAGATTAAGTCAACGCATTATTTCATAATTGAAATCCACATTTATGTTAATCTCAAGACTCTTGCTCTTCTGTTTTAAAGGTTTCTAATCGTGTGGACTTTATCCATGGCGGGAAGCAAAAAATAAGCACTTATTTCACAGAGCAAAATCTTAACATTCATGCAGTGCAGGTCGTGCGTCACTTCTTGACTGTTCTGAAGCACCATGTGACACAATCGGATTAGGATAAAACAAAAAATGTAGATAAATTACCATTTTTGATCTGGGTTGATTTGATCCTCTTTTCCCCGCGCAGTTCATCTGCCTTTGCCTTTCATTGCATAACAAACATATTCTCAACTCCCAAATGTGCAAAAGGGATAGAAAGGATTCGCCCGTATTCAGAGAGGATGTATGCCTCACAGACAAAAAAGTCTTCAAAGGGCTCAGACAGGGGCAGCCTGAAGCTGATCAGATTTGCTCTGTCTCTATTTAAAGATATTATTAAAGGGATATTTTAGGTCTCTTTAGTTTATCTGTGAATATGCCTGTTGTTTCTTTTGCTTTTTTATTTTTATTATTTTTTTTTTCTTTCCTTTAACTTTTCTTTATTTATTTTTTTCTCCCGGAAATGGTACGTTAAGTTACGGAGAAGCCTGCGTACATTTTATCTTCTCATTAATTCAAACGATGGTAAACAGAATTATAAAGGCAGATAATAAACAGAAAATGAGGTTATTCTGCGGCACTGTGCTTGTCAGACTTCTGAGCATAGTTTAGTGTTTCTATTCATGACTTTATATTACCAAATTACTCCCTGATGATGTCTCAGATGTGCTTTTGTCTGCAAATGAGAAGGCATAAAATACCAAGACATTAACGTTAAATTACAATCGTTAATGATGTAAATACGAAAATAATTACTCTATCATACCATCAATTGCTTTATGTTCATTACAGACGATCCTTTAAGGCCTTAATTTTCTTGTTATAACACTTTTCTCTATTTTTAGCTGATTATTTTATAGCCGCAAAACAGTACTTTAGCATTGTTCAGCAGTTACACAATTCATTTAATTCTGTTTAAAGCTTCATTGAAACTTCATTTGAGCGACGTATAGACGGCAGCGTTAACGGTGAGTGTTCTACTTCATTGCTAACAAGCAGGACACAAGTGAAAGGGAGAAGTCAATGGGAAAAACGAACGATGAGCAGAAGATTGTATTTAAAAAAAATAAATGTTAAGGGCTCATGCATGCACCAAATCCATCTGTATACAGTATGAACCCAAATTACACTCCTGTGATATGCCGTCACCTGAAGTTTCTTCTCACAGATTCCTAATTAATTCAAATACCAAGGGTTGAGGTTCGTGCAAACTCCAACTTACTGTAATATCGCTCATCTGTATGCACTACTTATTACAATATTTTTTATATTGTGTAGTAACACAACACTCTTTCGGCTTCTAGTAACGTTGCTCAAAACTGACATCTGAAATAGTTTTTCCCTAAAAGCAACAATAGCAACCTGAGGCTGATCCCCCTCTACAACATTATGTAGTCACACATTAGCCTACAATTCTCATGATGGCTATGGCTTTGCAGAGAGGGGGATACAATATCAGGACTGCGCATGCTCTGCCGAGTCCTAAGTGCAGCAAATAATGGATCATTGTCACAGATCTTCTGTCCTCTCACTCATTCTACAGAATATCCTGAGATGACGCTTCACCTTGCCTCCTTGTTATAGGTTCCTGCCTACCCAGCAGGAGACAGGGGAGATGCATCTCATAAGACATACTAGAGACATCTGCTCACGGAAAAGAGGGGGGGTATTGTAAGTTGAGAGAGATGTATATCTACGCAGTTAATCATTACTTGTACTCACCTACTATATCACAGCACTCCTGGTTTCTCAGGACAGAAATATTTTCTTCAACAACTCAGTACATGGGGGGCGGGGGGGGAGGGATAAGGAGGGAGAAGCTTTGTGGAGAGGGTCTGAATGCTACCAGAAGGTATTTGATAAGTGATAATACTATATTGATGTTTACAGGAAGTCAGACACATAGTACAGACCACACAGAAACATGTGGTTACATGATCTAGCTGCAGTGGTGAATAGTATGGATGCAGCTTTGCTGGGATAAAACAGATGACACTGAAGAAAAACTTTATTTTATAGCATTTAACCCCTTTTCATCTTCCAACATAGTTACATCTAAAGTGTGGTGGTGGGATATAGAGGGAGCTCAGGAACTGTGCCTGCTATTTATAAAGCTTCTAGGATTGGACTTCTGATCCCAGCAACGTGAACATCCAGATGCCACAATTAACTACAACTGTGGCATGACAGGTGCCAGCCGTCCTATGTCTCCCTTCACCCCTCTTTAGCTCCCACAGACCCCCCCCCCCAAGAGAACGCAAGAGGCCCTGGGGCTGACAGCTTATTACACCCTATATGAGCAGGCTATTATAAGCGATTGGCAGTTTGAAAGTACAGTGAAATACATATTTATTGTAGTGTACTGAACAAGCAATTAAATGCTTAAACCAATAACGGCAGTTAAAGGGTCTAAAAAAGGTATAAACACTAGTATGTGTATATAACGGTGCTGCCCCAGTTGCAGTTTTCTTAGAGGGTCTATCTATGGTGTGCAGTACTTGTCCTTTCTTTATCATTTTCACACTAAGGTTCTTGAGATGTCTCAAGTCAAATTGCAATAGGCTGACTGTCCCCTGAATTCATTATTATTTTGTCCACTCCTGTCCTGATGCTACAGGCTGCCTTTCCAAATAAATATTACAATCCTCTCATAACTTGAAGAAGAATCTCAGACAAGGAGAAAACAAGCACTACACATGTTAAAAGATGTATTACCAAGCGAATAATAAGAGAAGTTAAATGCATGTTTTATTCTTTTATTTGTTATTCTCCCATGCTTAGCATAGCCTGTGGGCACAGCTTCTTCTCCAGTTCATGTCACTTCTCAGTGAATATCCATACCCTGTCTGGTGCCAGCTCCCTCTACACAGCTTCCCCTACTCAAAATAGAAGACAATATCTAACTCCAATATGAAACAAAAATATTTTATTATTATATACCTAAAAAAAGCATTTTCTAAAATATAAGGTACAGAAAGGTCCAATTTAGCACCCAGGATATCATGCCATCACATCTATCTTATACCACTCACACTTACCCCATCCCATGACTCTACCTTAAACCTGACTATATGCATTATGGCAAGATTATACCAAGATGACTTATCTGTGAATACTAGCTGGTTGTGACTGCTGGTTCCTGCTGTATAAGGGCTTATGCCCACGTTCCATGAAAAAAGGAACCCACGCACCAGTCACCCAGGAGTCAGAGAAAAAGGTGAAAACATGGGCAAGTCTGCTGCAAGAGTAATAGGACATAGCAGTACAGAGTATTGCAGCGGATTTTGCTGCGAAACTCACAGCATGAAATCTGCTGTGATGTGGTACATGTGAAACTAGCCTGAGGGTAAATTCACACAGAAAAAAAAAAAACATGATTCCCCCCCCCCCCCCCCCCCCCCCAAGTAAAAACAGCATCTAATACAGCTTGGAAATCAGTGCTGGTTATACAAGTGTTTTTTTTCTCCAGTAACAAGAGGTTGAAGCTTGTTTTATTGGTGTGTTTCCACATCAAAACAGGCACATAATGTAGTATTAATAAAAACAGCGTTGTATTTTAGTCTCTAATTGATTTCAATGGGAGACAAACCACATGTACTGTGCAGAAATGCCTTAAAGAAGCAGTGTCACTTGTTTGATCAGCACAGTTTCAAATGGGTGTGAAACATGCAGGTTTTAAGGAACTTCTCCCACCGAAGTCAAGGGAAGGGAGATAAAATGCATTTCTGAGGCGCACATCTTCACTTCAAAAATGTGCTTTTTTTCCTGTGTAAACGTACCCTTAGGGCGGGTTCACACTACGGAATTCTCGCAGACAATGTCCGCGGAATTCCGTCAGCTGTCCGCCCGCATGGGCTTTTCCGCCGCCTCCATAGACACCATTCTATGGGCAGGCGTATTCCGCGATCCGCTAAAAGTAGTGACATGACACTTCTTTCAGCATATAGCGGAATACGCTGGCCCATAGAATGGTGTCTATGGGGCCGGCGGAAAGGCGCCCAGATGTGCGGGCGGACAGCTGACGGAATTCCGCGGACATTGTCCGCGAGAATTCCGTAGTGTGAACCCACCCTTAGGGTTATTTTACACACATTTCTCGGCCATGGGGGGGCGCAAACAAGCGCTGATCAGCAAGATCGGCAGCTCATTTGCGATACCTTTACACGGCAAAAGAAATTTAGTAATTGAGATGCATGAGTGAGGTGGCAGCCTGGTTTGGTTGCAGTAGCGTTTCCAGCAACGTTCCTGGCCAATAATCGGCCCGTGTAAAAGGATCCTAAGGCTTACTTACATCAGTAAAAGTACAGCAATTACCTGCAACCATTTTATCTTCTATTACTTTAGAGGTACTCCCAGCATGCAGCTTTTATTCTATTTTGCTTGGACTGCACAACAAGTAATAAGACAACACATACTTACCTAACACATTCTCTCTGGGGGTTCCCGTGACATCTTCAGGTCCTTTGCTCAAAGCCCCAACCGCTACTTCAAAGATGGGTTCGTCTTGGCAGTGGCAGCCCACTCTGTCAATCACTGACCTCAGCGGGACAGAGTCGTGGTCAGTGATTGGCTGAGCGGGCTGACACTACCGAAATGAGACATCTCTGCTGACATCCTAATGTAGGATTTCAGTACATTAAGTTTTTTAACTAATGGATAAGTCAACTCTTAATTTCTCTTTTAATTGTTCTGTTACAGTCTTAACACACAATCACCCAACATTCTCTCTCCGAGGTCCCCCTGTGATATCTTCACATAACGCTGATGAATTCTGGGGCTACCACCACTTACAAGACGTAGAAGTGTAATCAACCGATTACAGGACCAGGAGTCGAATCCACACCAGAATATAGTAAGCGCAGGAGTATATAAAAATGTACACAGCGGTGCAGCCAGGAATCATCCAGAGGTAGATGGCATAATTTATTCTTTATAATATATTTATTATTGTAATAAAGAATATATTATGCCATCTACCTCTGGATGATTCCTGGCTGCACCGCTGTGTGCATTTTTATATACTCCTGCGCTTACTATATTCTGGTGTGGATTCGACTTCTGGTCCTGTAATCGGTTGATTACACTTCTACATTTGCCTCTCCCACCGTTTGGTGGTGACGTCCCCCAGTACAGCTGGGAGTACACTGTTTCATGCTGCATACAGAGTTGTGCCTAAATTTTGCACAACCTACCCAGGTGAGTGGATCCCTGCAAGACCCTGCTACCATCCACCGGGCTATCTTTTATCACACGAGGAAGCGCCCCCGTCTCCCCTCTTCTCACTTACAAGACGGACTCATCTCAGCAGTAAAAACCCTGCTCAGAATCCGTCTAAAAGATAGGGGCAGAAGCATTCAAAGGGGGACGCAAAGATGCTACAGGGGGACAACGGGGTGGCATGGTTAGATAAGAATAGCATCTTCATTATGCTCTATGCAGCCCCAGCACTATAGCAAAAATTTTAAGTAGTCATTGAACCTAGTCTAGCCAACATATAAGTTTGTTTAGCAGGACTCAGCAGCAGGGTGTGCTGTACTTCAGGGAGTCCTACTGAATAAAAAATGGACCTAATGTAGTCACTGGTCAACTAAATTCGGGCCATCAATATGAATGCGGCTGCTGCTGCCGGTTATACATGTATTCCTATGACAAACTGGATAAACGCATTGTAAACCCACCCCAACTACTGCGTTTCTCCGAAAATAAGACCTAGCTTAATTTTGCAGACCTTTTAGAGTAGGCTTGAATTATAAGCCCTACCCCAAAAATTTGCCCTAGTTAAAGGCAGCTGACCAGATCCCTTACACTGGGTGGCTGAGCACCAGCCAATCAGTGCCAGACTTGTTATGCTGTGCAGGAGATGTAAGAAGATGCACAGTAGGGGACAGTGAATATGGGACAATAGAGGGTACATGGGCCACCTACAGAGGGGGGAGGCAGGTATAAGGTTTGGGGACTACATACAAGGGGGGGATGTACACAGTATAGAGGGGGAGATATACAGTATGGAGGTCTAACTACAGGGGAACATATAGTATGGTGGCCAACTACAGTATAGAGTGGGGATGCAGTGTAGGGGTATACCAGTTTTCTGAGAAAATAAGACCTAACCCGAAAATATGCGCTAGCACTTTTTCTGGACAAAAAAGATAAGACCCTGTTTTATTTTCAGGGGAGCACGGTATACATGTGTACATTTGAATACATCTGGGACTTTTCAATTGGTTCCACCAAATATAACGCCTAAACACAATGTGGATGCATCCTAAATAAAGACAAGAAGGTGAGGACACATGTGGACTCTCAGCTCTCGATGACCACTGTTTCTGTAGCTGTCTTGTTATGCTTTAGGTCTTTATCCTCTCTATACAACAGCACTGAGAAAAAAGAAAACTTTATTCTGCTATAACTTTTATAACAGAATATCACAGAATTTTATTGCCAGTCTTTAACTGGGACACAAACCCTGAACCAATATGTGAGAAAAAAAATCTCTGTATGCCACCACAGAAAGTTAGAGGCATCAAGCGGACCGTCGGACTTTTGGTCCGACGGCATCTGCGCTTGGTTGTGATGCCTGTGATCCTGGCCGCATAGTTGCGATCCTGCGAATATGCGGCCAGGATTTTCCAGGGCATTCCAGATCGATTCCCTGGAATATCCTGGCCGCATATTCCCGGGAGCGCAACTCTGCGGCCGGGATCACAGGCATGCCGATATAGTGAACTGATTTCGGACCAAAAGTCCAAAAGATTTGCTCATCTCTAACCAGGAGGTACAGTATGAGCCAAGAACAGTCTGTGATCCATGATGCGGCTGGGTACAACAATACAATACACAGGTGAATGTGAATAAGACCAAGGTTTTTCATATTTATAGGAGAAATCAAACTTGACTTGGTTGCATGGCATGAAGATCGCAACATCCCACAGTGACATCACATCTAATGTGACCTGAGACATCACTGTGTAGTCCTGGCCTAATACACTGTGAAATATAAAGAAGAAAAAAGGAAGATGCTACATGTGCAGAACAATGAAAGGGGTACTCTGGCAGGGACCCTTTTTGGGCAATGCTCAGGGAGGCGTGGGTAAAAACAATAACATCAATTGGCTCCAGTGCTGCAGCCCGCATCCCACTGCTCTGGTCCCCCATGTCTGGCCACGACCACCATCTCAAGTCCAGTCACAAGACCAGAAAGCGGCAGGACACTAGGGACCAGTGCAGCGGATTGCGGGCAGCAGCATTGGAGCCAGGGAGGTGAGTGGTAAGTACCCTTTTAATCCTGGTGAGCAGTTACACACCTATGCAATGCACGCTCACCTAGACCGGCCATGCAGTAGGTATAACTCTATAAGGCATGTGTGTTAGCATGAGGCTGCAGTCTTCCCCCTCCCGATGTCCCGCTTTGGAATTCAAAAAAGTACAGCATTCAACAAGGAAAATTAGTGGATCACAGTGGCGCCCTTGGGTCAGATCAGTTGGATAACCCATGAGCTAGTATAGCCCAGGCACAGACACCTACGTATGTAAATTAAGGATTCCTGACGGTATGCCTGATGAAGAAAACAGTAAGCCTTCGAAATGTGTTGTAATAAAAAAAAGAATCCTTGATCTCCATACGTCGGGTCTGTGCCTGGCAATCTTCGCTATACCAGCCTGGGGGTTATCCACCTGGTCCGGCCAGAAAGTGTCACCTTCCATCTTAGTGTCTGGAGACAATAGTAAAATAGTTAAATCTAGTGGACTGAGAATAAGAGAGACATCGCGTTATACAACAATCCCTATGAAATGGGACAGTACAGACAGCGCCCCCCACCACCTGCTGCTATAGTCAGTCAGTGCTCCCCAACTGTTACACAGCTACAACTCCCATCATAGTGGACAGATGAGAGTTGCGGATGTGTAAGAGCTGGAGGAGCCACAGGTTGGGAAACTCTGATGTAAGTGTGTGAAAGTGGCAGCGTATCCGAGCAGATAGAAATAGTGCGGAATTTATTCGGCGTCTCGGGGCACCTGAGGGGCGCACAGTCAATCATCTCAAGGTGCCTTCTAGGAGTAAAGTTGGGCGGGTGCGGGCAGCCCTCCTGCAGCTTTCTGAGGCTTCAGCAATGACCCTGTCATCCTCCTCTCTGGATCAGGCACTTTCCCTGTCAACATGGTTTACTATCAAACTGCACAAAGAGTCTGCAGAGAGGAGGCAGCTCTGGCAGCTTGGTGGGCACAGGCCGGGCATCACCCACTGCTGCCATGCTGAATGGGGGTGGAGGGCACAGGGCGACCTCCTGCTGTAATCGCTACTACTAATGCACTAATGCCATTAAGGGATCGGAAGCTGAGGGTCATTGAGGGCACGCTGATCCCTCCTGACAATATGGTGACCGGCAGGTGGACGAGGCACATGGAGCTGTCACAGTCCTACACACACCGGCCATTAGCCGCCATACACTGCTGGCATGGATGAGGCGTCACACAGGTAACAGCTCACACCAGCCTCTAGAAAGACGCAGCGACAACTTTCTAAACGCCACAAGCCGCAGCAGACAGGACGGGGCTGCCGTAGTAAAGTTGCACAATCCGTGCACACACGTGGATGACAAGTGACAGTGGCTGCAGCCGGTGCACACGTGTCCCGGGACGGCGGCGGCCAGACAACACAAACACGTCAATCAATAACTTCCCTCAGCGCCGGTGTCACCTGCCCCGCCGGTGTCTGGCGCACAACGAGCGCACGAGCGGCTGCCAGCCCCGGCTTACCTTACCCAGCGCGCTGCCCTCCTCCTCCTCCGGCAGGTGCGGGCGATGACAGAGAGCGGCGGCGGCGGAGAGTGCAGCAGTGACAGCAGCAGCACAGAGCCGCGGTCTGCAGGAGCTCCCCCCTCCCGCGCATCGGGAAGACCCGAGCAGGCGCATGTGCAGAGGTGAGGAGCTCCCCTGTCCCGGCTCTGAGCACCACACGGGGTGACCTAGGCGGCGGTGACGTCCTAGTTACGTCATAATCCTCTTCACTTACTACCTTACAAACATGTGCTGGCAGCCAGGGCTCCGTGTACAACTTTCCGGGGACATCATTCCTGTTCTGCCAGGTGTCCCTGGTAACAGGCCACAGCCTGACCACCTCCCTGCTGGCCACCATACACCTCATCCATAGTCACAGTGACCACCTTTCTGGCCACCATGCACCTCATCCATAGTCACAGTGACTGCCCTGCTGGCCACCATGCATCTCATCCATAGTCACAGTGACTGCCCTGCTGGCCACCATGCACCTCATCCATAGTCACAGTGACCACCCTTCTGGCCACCATGCACCTCATCCATAGTCACAGTGACCACCCTTCTGGCCACCATGCACCTCATCCATAGTCACAGTGACCACCCTTCTGGCCACCATGCACCTCATCCATAGTCACAGTGACCACCCTTCTGGCCACCATGCACCTCATGTATAGTCACAGTGACCTCCCTGCCCTGCTGGCCACCATGCACCCAGTGGCGGTCTTTGGCACCAAGCACCCCAAGCGATCGCTTGGGGCCCCCAACATCCAGGGGGGCCCCCATGCCCCGCTCTTGTGCTCAAGACCGCTGGACAGGGCTGCTGCCCTGCTCGCTGCTGCCATCTGAACTGTAACTATGAGCACTCGTAATGAGCGCTCATACTTACATGCAGCAGCAGCACTGACAGGGCGGGAGACATTGGCTCCCTTCCTGTCAGTCACTCTTGTGGCTGCAGGAAGAGTTTTCCCTGCGGTCACAAGTGGCAGCTTTGTCCTTGTGGTGCCGGCGCTCCACTGACATCACTGGAGCATTGGCGCCAGGACAAGAGGAGTGCGGCCTCTTGTGATCACAGGGAAAACCCTGCCTGAGGCCACAAGAGTGAAGAGAAGAGGAGACGCCGGGACCCAGGTGAGTATAAGTGTTTGTTTTATTGTGTTATATACTATATGGGAGGGGGAGCACACTGGGGTCTGTTTAACTGGGGGAGCGCACATCGGGGGTCTATATAAATGGGGGGAGCACACAGGGGGGCTATAGACTACTGGGGCTTCACAGAGGGGTCTATATACTACTGGGGGCAGCACACAGGGGGTCTATATACTACTTGGGGCAGCAGAATGGGGTCTATATACAACTTGGAGAGCACACAGGAGGTCTATATCCAAGTGGGGGAGCACACAGGGGGGCTATATACTACTGGGGGAGCACACAGGGGTCTATATACTACTGGTGGGGCACACAGGGGGTCTATATACTACTGGGGGAACATACAGGGGGTCTATATACTACTTGTGAGGCACACAGGTGGTCTATATATAACTGGGGGAGCACACAGGGGTCTGTATACTACTGGGGCAGCACACAAGGGGTCTATATAATACTGGTGGGGCACACAGGGGGTCTATATACTACGGGGGGAACCACACAGGGGGTTTATATACTACTGGAGGAGCACACAGGGGTCTATATCCAAGTGGGGGAGCACACAGGAGGTCTATATCCAAGTGGGGGATCACACAGGGGGGCTAAATACCACTGAGGGAGCACACAGGGGGGCTATATAATAGTGGGGGAGCACACAAGGGGTATATACAACTGGGGGCAGCACACAGGGGATCTATATACAACTGGGAACAACACAGGAGGTCTATATACTTCTGGGGGAGCACACGGGGGGGGCTATATATAACTGGGGGAACACACGGGTCAATATACTACTGGGGGAAGCAAACAAGGGGTATATAATACTGGGGGCAGGACACAAGGGGTATATACTATTGGGGGGAGCACAGATTGAGTATATATTACTGGCGGTAGCGCACAAGGGGTATATACTACTGGGGGCAACACACAGCGGTCTATTGTTTTGGAACGCGTGCCGAGTGGGGGGGGGTCCAGACATAACTTCGCTTGGGGCCCCTGAAATGCCGAGACCGCCCCTGCATGCACCTCATCAATAGTCACAGTGACCTCCCTGCCCTTCTGGCCACCATGCACCTCATCCATAGTCACAGTGACCTCCCTGCCCTTCTGGCCACCATGCACCTCATCCATAGTCACAGTGACCTACTAACACTCCATGGGAGTTTTTGACCATATTCACACTGTGTATTTAAATAATGGAGTATTCGCATCTCTAGTTGTCATCCCTTATCCACAGGCCAGGGTATAACATGCATAGTGTGACCACAGGCCGCCCTGATCATGTGAACAGAATTGTCCCTGGACTGTGCAGTGTGTGTGTGTGTGTGTGTGTGTGTGTGTGTGTGTGTGTGTGTGTGTGTGTGGCCAGCGCTTTACTTATTCTTTATGATGCAGCCAAATATTTCCAAGAGCTGAACTCTGCTACCACTGCTCCAACTCCACAACTCAGCAATCACTGATATGTGAAAACTAGAAAATGTACCCGGCGCTGCCCGGTCATAAAGTGTCGGTGTGTTAATTTGATTTGTTTTTGTTTTTTTTGTTTATGGGGAAATAGCCAGTACACTTTATAGCCATGTTCACAATGTGAAAGAACATTGGTTGTTGTTTGAGTGGAGCAGTGCTCCTAACGGTGCTTCAGACCAAGGATTACACTGCTAACAGGACAGGACACTGAGACATACCTTCCTCCTTGATGTCCCATGCACAATAGGGGCCTATCAGCAGGTTAGATTCATCTAACCAACTGATAGTTCCCCTTTAACTTAGTGAGTCCATAAGATGCCACTGAAGTCAGTAAGATCACCCGCAGGTTGTCACCCCTCTCTGTTATTAAAGGGGTTATCCAGCGCTACAAAAACATGGCCACTTTCCCCCCACTGTTGTCTCCAGTTTGGGTGGGGTTTTGAAACTCAGTTCCATTGAAGTAAATGAAGCTTAAAGTGACTGTACCACCAGGCCCAGGCTGAAGCACTGGAGGCGGGCCGACCCACCCTTGGTGGGAAGAAACTCCAGCCCCTCCATGTTGTGACTCCATTAAAATCAATGGAACCCTATCATAGAGGGGCTGGGGTTTTTCTCCAACTAAGGGTGGGTCGGCCCGCCTCCAGTGCTTCAGCCTGGGCCTGGTGGTACAGTCACTTTAATTGCAAACCACACCTAAACTGGAGACAACAGTAGGGGGAAAAGTAACCATGTTTTTGTAGTGCTGGATAACCCCTGACAACTGTAGTAAGTGCCCAAAGAGCAGAAGGTAGAATGGGAGATGTTTCCACTGAGCTATTGTAAGGGTAGCTTTAGGCTATGTTCACACTACGTAAGTTTCCGTCCGTAGCGCGTTCCGTGAATAAGCGGACGGAGACTTACGTAGTTTGCGTATAATGGAAAGTATACGAAGTACGGCTGCACAGTTCACACTACGTACGAACTTACGCCCGGATCGTATGCCGCGGCGTAAAAAGTTAACCAGACCATTGTTTGCGGACAAAAATGCCGTAACTTACGCCCGTAGCGTTACATGCTGTCCCGTACGTAGTGGTGATTTCTTCATTTTTGCAGCTTTTTGTGCCGATCCAAAAGGTTCTGTGGGGTGTCCGGGGCTAGGCAAAAATTTCCAAGTAAAAGACCGCTGTCACATTGCTACGTAGGGCGCTCGGGAAGCGTAAGTAGACTTCGGGCGTAAGTTCGAGGTCCGTATGTAGCCGGCCGCAAGTAGCGTAAATCTCCGGCCGGAGTTTACCGCGTATATGTCCGGCCGCGACAATATGCGGACGGACATATACGCAGTGTAAACATAGCCGGGGGCTGGGTTCACACTATGTATATTTGAGGCTGTATTTGGTCCTCATGTCAGGTCCTCATAGCAACCAAAACCAGGAGTGGATTGAAAACACAGAAAGGATCTGTTCACACAATGTTGAAATTGAGTGGATGGCCGCCATATAACAGTAAATAACGGCCATTATTTCAATACCACAGCCGTTGTTTTAAAATAACAGCAAAAATTTGCCATTAAATGGCGGCCATCCACTCAATTACAACATTATGTGAACAGAGCCTTTCTGTGTTTTCAATCCACTCCTGGTTTTGGTTGCTATACAGCCTCACAAATACAGCCTCAAATATACATAGTGTGAACCCAGCCTTAAGGTGCGTTTACACAGACAGATTTATCTGACAGATTTTTTAGGCCAAAGCCAGGAACAGACTATAAACAGAGAACAGGTCATAAAGGAAAGACTGAGATTTCTCCTCTTTTCAAATCCATTCCTGGCTTTGGCCTCCAAAAGCTGTCAGATAAATCTGTCAAATAACTGAACACAGCATCAAATCTGCTGCGGATCTGCTGCAGATCCTGTACGTGTGAACGCAAACTATGGGTGCGTTCACACCTACAGGATCCGCAGCAGATCCGCAGCCGATTTGATGTTCAGTTAATTAAATGAAATCTGCAGCGGATCCGCAGCAGAAAATACGCTGCAGATCCGGTAAGTGTGAAAGGGTACAAACACACACACACCGTATATGCAGCGTATTTACTGCTGCGATACGCAGCAGATTCGCAGCAGATACACAGCAGATTAGATCTAAATAACTGAACACAGCATCAAATCTTCACCATCAAATCTGCTGCGTATTTGCTGCGTATACGGTGTGTGTGTGTTTGGATCTGCAGCAGATCCGCTGCAGATTTGAAGCTGTGTTCAGTTATTTAGATCAAATCTGCTGCGGATCCGCAGAAGAAAATCAGCTGCGATACGGTGTGTGAAGCTACCCTAAAAGAAAATTGAGGCAGACGCCCCTAGCAACCAGTCAGATCCCAACTCTCTTTGAAATTTAAAGTAGTAATCCTAAGGCTTCTGTATACCTTCCCAACTATCATTAGCGTGTGTGTGTGTGTGTGTTTAAGGGGTGTGTGGTCAGACACTGACATCATCTTTGTGAGGTAAAATCTGATCTCCAGAACATTCTAGCATTTATTTCTATGGGTCTGCTTTTCCCCAGGCGCCTTCTCGTGAGCTAATAATGATGCGTTTACACAGAGAGATTTATCTGTAAAATCTTTGAAGCCAAAGCCAGGAACAGACTATAAACAGAGAACAGGTCATAAAGGAAAGACTGCGGTTTCTGCTCTTTTCAAATCCATTTCTGGCTTTGGCTTCAAAAATCTGCCAGATAAATCTCTCAGATAAACGCACCCTTACAGGCCTGGCTGTTATACTTGTGATTGTGATGCTTTATGGTGCGTTTACACGTAACGATAATTGGCCCGATCGTACGATTAACGATGTCGGAGTAATGATTTTTTTTCATAACGAGCAGCGTTTAGACGGTACGATATATCAAATGGAAAATTCGTTTTGCGATCATTTTGCGAACGCTTAAGCCTATCTCACACATTGGTTAAATCGGTGAACGACTGTTCACACGGAACTATTTGCGAATTTTTTACGAACGACGATTTGATAACATGTTGAAAGATCAAAATGAGCGATGTATCGATCGTTACGTGTAAACGCACCATAAGATCTGCACATTCATGTCTCTATAGCTCTGGCTGAGGATAATTCCCTCACCTGGGCAATGCTAGGGAGACACGCAGCTCTAATGATGTCACCTGTGTGTGCAGTATGGAGATTCTCACATTTATTTCTCTAATGCTGCGTTTACACGGAATGATTATCGTGCGAATATCGCACGATAACAATCGAATTCGAACGATAATCGTATGTGTAAACGCTGCGAATGATCAAACAACAAACGAGAAATTGTTTATTTTGATCTTACAACATGTTCTAAAATCGTCATTCGTCGTTCGCAAAAAATACGCAGATCGTTCCGTGTAAACAGTCGTTCGCCGATTTAACCAATGTGTGAGATAGGCTTAAGCGATCGCAAAACGATCGCAAAACAATCGCAGAACGAATTTCTGTACGATATATCGTACTGTCTAAACGCTGACCGTTATGAAAAAAAAATTGTTACTCCGACATCGTTAATCGTACGATCGGGCCAATTATCGTTTTGTGTAAACGCAGCATAAGGGTGCGTTTACACGAAAAAATAATTGGCCCGATCGTACGATTAACGATGTCGGAGCAACGTTATTTTTTTCATAACGATCAGCGTTTAGACGAACCGATATATCGTACGGAAATTCGTTTTGCGATCACTTAAGCCTATCTCACACATTGGTAAAATCGGCGAACGACGGTTTACACGGAGTGATCTGCGAATTTTTTATGATCGACGATTTTAGAACATGTTGTAAGTTCAAAATGAACGATTTCTCGTTCGTCGTTTGATCGTTCGCAGCGTTTACAGGTATGATTATCGTTCGAATTCGATCGCTATCGTGCGAATTCGCACGATAATCGTTCTCGTGTAAATGCAGCATAAGGCTGGGTTCACACTACGTATATTTCAGTCAGTATTGTGGTCCTCATATTGCAACCAAAACCAGGATTGGATTAAAAACACAGAAAGGCTCTGTTCTTACAATGTTGAAATTGAGTAGATGGCCGCCATATAACAGTAAATAACGGCCATTATTTCAATATAACAGCCATTGTTTTAAAATAACAGCAAATATTTGCCATTAAATGGCGGCCATCCACTCAATTTCACCATTGTGTGAACAGATCCTTTCTGTGTTTTCAATCCACTCCTGGTTTGGTTGCAATATGAGGACCACAATACTGACTGAAATATACGTAGTGTGAACCCAGCCTTAAGGGTGCGTTTACACAGACAGCTTTATCTGACAGATTTTTGAAGCCAAAGCCAGAAATGGATTTGAAAAGAGGATAGATCCCTGTCTTTCCTTTATGATCTGTTGTCTGTTTATAGTCTGTTCCTGGCTTTGGCTTCAAAGATCTG
This sequence comes from Dendropsophus ebraccatus, assembly GCF_027789765.1. Taxonomy (NCBI): domain Eukaryota; kingdom Metazoa; phylum Chordata; class Amphibia; order Anura; family Hylidae; genus Dendropsophus; species Dendropsophus ebraccatus. The sequence goes on from NC_091455.1 coordinate 165,585,646, forward strand.
TCAGATAAATCTCCCTGTGTAAACGCACAATAAGGTGCGCTCCGTACTCCTCCTCTCCTGTACATCTGGCAAGGACTGGATCTGCACTCTAACCTTCCTGGGCACCTATGTATCTGTGTGCAAAATTTGGAATCAAATGGTTCAGATGTTCGGAAGTCTATAGAAGACAGATGGACAGATAGATGAATTTTTATTATGTAGATAGTAAAGACAGAAGTGATGAAAGCTGCTTCTGGTTATGTTCACACATAGTATTTCTGTCAGTCTTTTGGTCACTATTTTTTCAACCAAAACCAGCGGGGAGATTTATCAAACGAATCAGATTCCACTTTTAATTCCTCACAGATTCTTTAAAAAATCAAAGGTTGAATCTGGTTGCTATGGGCAACTAAGACAATTCTACTTTACACCAGTTTGATAAATCTACCCCAAGGAGTTTTTTGGAAACACAGAAACTGTGCAAATCTTTCCATTATAATTTTGCCCTGTCAGTTACACTCCTGGTTTTGGTTGAAAAAAGTACTGACCAAAAAACTGACAGAAACGCTATGTGTAAATGTAACCTCTATTTGCTTTCTCCAAGGGACCGTGTGGCCCATCGTTCTTGACCTGTACCTTGTACCTGTACCATGGCCTGGTGGTTTTTGCAACATGTAACCTTACCCTATAGATAACATACTCCACAATAGATAATGTGGGGTATTTATCGGCAATTTACCCTATATTCAGAGACTGAAGCAGGTGGGATCATGGCAAGTAAGCATTTAATGTGAATTATTTTTACAGGCAACTAATTTGTTAAAGATGGCTTTCACTACATTCAGCAGGATGAAAATCTGCTGCATTCTCGAGGGTCATAGACCCTAATGGTACCGAGCATCGCAGCAGATTTGCTGCTCCAAGCTCACTATGTGTGAATGCACCCTTACAGGAAAAAATGTAGGTGTGTGAAAGCCAGAATTTTCTGGTAGGTAGGTGATCAAATACTTACGGTATTTCATGCGATTAAATGCAAATTATTATTTAAAAACCGAATTTTTTTAATAGATTCTGTAGAAAGTGTACCTACCATAAAAATGACAGACCTCTCCATTTGTTGTAGGTGTGACTTGCAAAATTGGCAGTGCATCAAATACTTATTTTCCCTACTGTTTGTGTTTCCCAGGAAAGTTTAAATGTAATTACCGTGGATTTGCAAACCACATCTGCTGTAATTTTGTTGTCCTCACGTTGCCTGGCCCCTTTATCATTGTCACTGAGGAGCCAGCAACTGGAAGAAACCACAAGAACACGGATAAGTGAGTATGTTACAGTATTTACTTTCTCTGATAGGCTGTTGGACCCTCACGGCCTGACTTAAAGGAGAGGTCCATTGCGGGGGGAGGGGGAATCATTTTGGGGGAGGGGAACATATTAAAGAAAGTTCTGTATGCTTACTGGACTTCGTGCCCACACTGCACCGCATCACTGGGTTTTTGAACCCTGCCAGACATTGATTTCTCACGCCTTCGGGGTACAGCAAAATCTGGCTGATCACCAAAGAGTGGAATTTAGCCTGCTCAGCCTGTCAGCCGGGACGTGAAGTAGCAGTAGGGGAGATATAAAGACTGTCAGCGGGGTCAGGGCGGGTAAATATACCGTCTTTATTATGTTCCCCTGCCCGAAATGATTAACCCCCCCCTTCCCCTGTGCCATACTTCTCCTTTAAGAGGATTAACTTTTAAAAAAGGTAATCAGCATCTATAAAACTTGTTTCCAGGACTTACCTTATGAACAATAACCTTGCCAATGAATTAGATACCTCTGAAAATAGGACAGGGTCTTATATATTTTTTTTTTCTTTTTTAGAGTAGGGCTTATATTTAAGGCCTACTCCAAAAACCCTGCAAAATCAATTTAGGGCTTCTTTTTGAGGTTAAGGCTTATTTTTTAAGAAACTGGGTATTGATGCAATCCTCTGACAAATCTAGCATTCCTCATCTTTTGGGTCTCAAATTCTGAATGTCCCTAAAGTAGAAAAAGAAGTTATGGAGGTCTTTACTAGAGACCAGTGAACGTACAGGAAGCTCAGGTTGATGCAAACCTGAATTCTGTGTGTGTGCTATGGCTGCAGCATGCTGTGTGTGTGTGTGCTATGGCTGCAGCAGGCTGTGTGTGTGTGTGCTATGGCTGCAGCAGGCTGTGTGTGTGTGCGTGCTATGGCTGCAGCAGGCTGTGTGTGTGCTATGGCTGCAGCAGGCTGTGCGTGTGTGTGTGCTATGGCTGCAGCAGGCTGTGCGTGTGTGTGCTATGGCTGCAGCAGGCTGTGTGTGTGTGTGTGCTATGGCTGCAGCAGGCTGTGTGTGTGTGTGTTTGTGTGTGTGCTATGGCTGCAACAGGCTCTGTGTGTGTGTGCTATGGCTGCAGCAGGCTGTGTGTGTGTGTGTGTGTACTATTGCTTGCCCCCACAGTGACCATCAACATCACTATGTGTGACTCTATCAGTATGGCTGACCCCTCTGTATCACAGAGATTTGGCAGTGTTAGCAGTGTTTCTTTGTGTATGGTGAATATTAGTTAGAAACATCGAAGATTGTCAGCAGGAAAAACCACCTGCTCCATCTAGTCTAGTTCTGAGTTGTTCAGGACATGGAGGCTGGAGACTGGCTGAATCCTCTGCACACACAGGAGAAGCTGCTTTATATACAGTATTCCTTTATTCATTTAGAAGTTGCACCAGGATCATGTAGGACATTAGGGAGAAGCTGCTGAACTCGGGAGTCGGAGTCGGTCCTGATAAAATTCAGGAGTCGGAGTTGGGAGTCGGAGTCGGTCCTGATGTCGGAGTTGGAGTCGGAGCTGCAGCTTACCGACTCCACAGCCCTGGTAACAATGTCTGTGTAGCCATGTAATAGGCTCTATAAGCAAGTGCCCATCTAGCAGTTCGTCATCGGGCCATATAATAGGGGTTCTACTCATCACCTGATCCCTCTACCAGGATCAGCATGGCAGCAACCAAAGCCACAGGAACAAAGAAATTGAGTTTGTTACAGATGAGTTCTTTTATGACACAAAACTCCTTTTTGCGATCTATGTACTCCGTTTTAGAATTACGTTTTTAGTTTAGAGATCTTTCACCCTGATATAACATAAAATCTATAGGGATAGTATATCATAAGAAAGTATGTGACTTTACCAAATCTATTATACAGCTGAAATGAACACAACCAGGAAATGGTGGAAAAGCACATGGAGTGGAATATGAGTTAACAATAGGGGAACATCTCCTTTGTAATAATGAATCATATTGTTTCTCACAATTGGGTAGCATCGACTCTATCCACACAATAGAGATTGGATTGCTAATTACTATTCTTCCAGTGCACATTGTTCTCCACATGAAAAAGAAAAAAATACGTTGCTAAGATAATTTACCATTTTATGAACTGTTGATTATGAGGAGATGGAATAGTAAAGTTTGTACGTTTTTATATATGGCAATGAATAAAAATGGTTACAATTCCTGTCGTGAGTAATTGATGGCTGTACAGTGAATAATATAGCTTGTGCATGCTCAATAATGTGTGTTCCATATGAATAGAGCTCCTTGGGATGCTGCTATATCTGATAAATATTTTCTGCTGACATCAACAGAATTGGACAAAGCATTCAATAACGATTAGAAACAAGATGTCAACCTCTGTGGATTTAAAATATTAAATAAAAGAGCGGGCTTCTTGTTTCACTTTTCACATGAATGTTGAAAGGAATGTGGGCTACTCTGGCATTTTCTGACACTACATTGTTCAGCAGCAGCAAGTACGGCAACTATGCTTCACGTATGTCATTTTTATTGAATTAAAAATAATATACATTATAGGGAAAATATTGTTATTTTGGACAGATGCAGCACCAACTGGATAGTTCATTGATGTTTTAATTTACATTAATAGGCACTGTAGAATGTAGTTTTTACTGCCAAAGACCCTGTTCACTTCTCTGAGCCGAGAGAGTCGACAGTGGAGGAGCACGTGCCCTCTCATTCACTTACAGTGAGACCCTGAGCAAGGCAGGATTTTGCGGTGGAGCGCTTCATCGCGGAATTCCGACGTTCTTGCTCAGTGTGAACGGGGCCAAAGGGTATATGCACACTGAACAATTCTCGAGGAATTGTAGCTGAAAGATTTCTTCTTGAAATTCCTCGCCTATTCTGCTCTGGCAGAATAGGAGCTAAATTCAAGCGGAATGCAAGTGGAATTCCTCTTTTATTGCATTCCTCTAGCGGAATCTGCCCAAAGAATTGACATGTCAATTCTTTGAGTGGAAACGCGGATTCTGCGCAGAATTCCGGACGGAAATTTACTCTGTGTGCAAAGGCGGTCGGAAATCCCATTGTTTGGAAAGGAGCGATGTTGCATTTACACGGGCGGATTCCGTCCGCTTTTTGCGGTGGAATTTGGGCAGAATTCCGCAAGAATTTCTCAGTGTGCACATACCCTTATTCAGCTCTGACAGAATTTGAGCAGAAATTTAGCGGAATTTGAGCAGAATGCAAGCAAAATTCAATCCCCCATTGACTTCTATAGGATTCCTCTAGCAGAATCCTCCCAAAGAATTGACATGTCAATTCTTTAGGCAGAAAGCAGATCTGAGGCAGATAATTCTGCTCTGAAATTCTGCACTGTGAATAACAGAGCGGAAATCCCATTGAACACAATGGGACATTGCTCTGTTCATATTTTACGGGAGGAATTTCAAGCTGAAATAAGAGCGGATTCCTCTTCAATTCTTCACCTAATTCCTCACCTTTTCGGCCCCGTTCACACAGCGCAAGAGGTGAAATGCCGCCAGCCTCCGTGTCATAGTGACACTTCATGGGAGGCTCGTGCGCTGCATCTCTTCATTCTTCAGGGTGAAGGATCAAGTTAACCTCGGCTACATCTGTACCACAAAAGCTGTTTGAATTTGTAATAAATATACTCATAGACCCTAACTCACATTACCTTTCAAGCTTTGTTCACGCACAGTAAAATAATGATAAAGTACGGCCACAATTTTGAGTTAAAGATACGGCCGTATTTTTAATATAAAGTCATTGGGAAATCGGCCGGCAGGGCACACGCCATATAGAATTTTCCGCAATTGATTACGACCATCCAAATCATGAACATGCTTATTATTTACCACCTGCTTTTTCAAAATACTGCTGTTTTTCCCTTTAGGTTCACGCATTGTTTTATTTCCCCCTAAAATGACTTATTTAGCTTTTATTTGACACGTATAGTATGCACAGCAGATTTCTTAGCCAATCACTGATTGGCTGAGCGCCGGGAGACACCAGGAGACCCCGAAGCAAGCCAGAGTGGGGACCTGCTAAAGTATGTACCCGGGCCGCAGGGGTTAAGTGTGTTGACCTACATACTCGCAGCATTATGACATATTTCTCGCTGCGAATTCATGTGTTTGTACCTTAGAGTGATGACAAAATGATTTAGTGCTCTTACTGCTACTGTTGTGGGGCCTCCTGAGAGCTCCTTCCATGGTGCACAGCTATTTCTCATGCTAGAAGCAGGGCTCTGCTGTTTGCCAGTAGTACACAGGACTTTCTCCTTTTCCTAGTCAATCAGACACATCACATACATCTCTCTGCTATACCATAGTGGTGACATAGTGGAGGTGAATAGATTGCAGTAAGCTCAGCTGACGATTTATACAGTATACTACTATTGATGGCATGTTGGGGAGAAGAAGTTGCTGATGCACTGATTTTGCATGTGAGCAGAAATTAAATAAACAGTAACTGCTGTTGAGATGAGAGGAAAGCCATTAACCTGTATGGACAGTGCAGTTACGCAGCTCAGGCTTTTCTCCCTCCACTGCACAGTGCACATGAAAGGCCCCAACCTCTGAAGCTGTTACTAGAGATGTATTTCCCCTTAACAACAGGCAGTGGACAACAGATTTCAAGGAAGTGAGACATTCAGTGGCCTAGTTATGTAGATGTAAGTGTGCTTAGTTCTCTCTGGTCATAAGTGGGCATGAGTGCTGTATCCAATGTGCTTGTATATCATAATATAGATCAGGGGTGTCAAAATCAAATACACAATTGGCCAAAATAAAAATAAATTGGACAAAGTCATAGGCCAACCTTAATATTTATTGTATAGCCCATAGCCCATGCAATATTAGCTACCTTAATAGTACCCCCAATACTGCCCCACAAAGTAGTTGCCCTCACACAGTATTTACCCTATTATTTCCCCCATGCAGTAGGTAATCCATATAGCAGTCAGCCCCCTCAATAGTGCCCCATATAGTACTCAGCCCCCCAACAGTGCTCCATATAGTAATCAGTGCCCCATACATTTGTTAATTATCCCAGCAGCACCTCTGCCTGCTTGACGCACCTAGTGCAGGCAGCGTTAGGCTTGCAGCCTAGACGTGAGTTGTAATAGAAGGCGGCACAACGTCCCAGCACAGGCAGCATAATGACGTCATCACACACACTGCCTGTGCTGAATGCATCGTGCAAAAGATTATAACATTGGCTGTCCAGACCACTCATATTATAATTAGCTACCCTGTCTGCCAGCCAGCTGTATGAAATCAACTTATTTCTTCCACTGGCCAAAAATAATGGCACCATGGGCCAGATTTGGCCCACAGACAGAAGTTTGACATGCCTGAGATGAACTTTGGCTTGACATCGGCTTATGCTTGACGTGTCAAACAACAGCCAATGTCTCAGTTCTTCACCCGCCCGATACTGCAGTATCGGCCGGGTGAGCACCACTTCATTGTAACTGGAATGCAGACACATTTGGGTGTGCCCGCACTCCAATAAGTCATAGAGTACAATGTAAAGTATGGCCGGGAGCCATCTTATGTGGTTGATGTTCAATGAATAGCTACCGCACAAAATCGACCTGTCATTTATTTTGTGTGGCCGCATGGAACACTGGATGTAGTGTATACAGTGTGTATACACTACGGTCGTGGTTCTATAGGCTGCAATATAATTGGCAACTGTCATTAAACAACGGCCGTTACTGCAACATGCAGCAACGGAACTTGTTTCATGATAAAATATGTAGTGTGAACTAGGCCTTTAGAACGAGGTTGTTAGAACTTTCAAACTTTAAACCAACAGGCGATGTAAAACAAAGGAAGTTTGCAAGTCACATTCATTATTTTTTTGTTATCATGCTTTAAAACAAAGCCATACTTACTTGTATCCAGGTCCAGGCAGCTTTTTAGTCTTGTGCTGGCTGAAAAATAAGACTAAACACAGGAAGTCCCGGTCTATACAAAGTTTCCGTCAATCAAGTAACTGCCTTCTATGTGAGCACACAGATGACTGGGACTTTTTTTCACAATAAAAAGGAATAGTAAAGCTGGTAAGTACAGCCTTGTGTTACAGCATGATGACTAAAAAGAAAATAATGAAGGTATATTGCAAACTTGCTTTATATCACATCCCCTGCTGATTTAGATTTTGAAAAGTTATAAGAACAGTGAATAGGTCTCCTTCCCATGGATGGCCATAGCAAATTAAATAAGTACAACATTATTTAAAACACATGCCATGTGTGCTAGTTGCCCCGGGTGGGCTGCTATTAAATTAATTTGATTCCGCTGATTTCAACAAACAAATATCTTTGCGACTTTCCTTTTTCTGCCCGATATTATTGTTTCCTTGATATACGTAAAATCAAAGGTATCTGAAAGCTAATTATATGCCCTTCAGTTCTATTAAAGCATCATGTGCTGTCTGCTAAGCCACAAAAGCTTGTTAACGGACAGCTGAATCAGCTATCTCCTTTGTATGGACGTCTTCGGAATATGATATAATTTCCATGTGAAATAACCATTATTTTTGAACAAAGCTTTTAATTACTGGTGAGTAGACCTAGCAGCGGGGTTGCAACAACTGTAAACCATCCCCACTGATGAAGTGAGACTCATCTCCTGTTTTGCGCTTCTCCTCCTGTCACAGTCAGGGCAGGAATGCTTGCTCCGGATATTCTATCACGATCGCATTGTTAGGTGAACCCAAATCTTTAGAGATAAACAAAGCTCTAAAATAGTTTGAGATGTGACAGCCCTAATGAGTTCACACAAGAATTATGTAAACATTATTAAGTGTAATAAACGCGTGTCAGCAGGCAATCCTGTTGAAGTGTTTATGAAAGCGACATGAACACTTTATTAATAATGTCTTTTTAAGTTTATGCAGAGGGTGTAATAAGCCTTTGGCTTTGCTGCGGCTTCGATGGAAAATCGTTACATGATAAAAGATGAGCCTGTGCACTGGAGCCACCGTGGTACTGTACGCTCTCATTCATAAACGCTCTGTACTGGAGGAAATAGCAGGAAGCCTGCCAACATTTCCCATTTAATTATTCTGCTGCCAGATCTTCACTTCTCGTAGCAACTTCCTGAGGCAACATCTGGTGGCTATAAGAACAATAAAGCAAATAAATATAAAAGCATAAAAAATTAACATCCACGTTAATATTTTTTTACGGTTCTTTCAATGAATCATTTGTTGGAATGTAAAGCTGCGGCGATACGTGCTCCATTTGGAGTACAGGAGAATATCACGGCTTTAATTTAACAGCATTATTATTCTTTAAGTGCTTCAGACAGGTTTTTAAAGCTTAGTGTCCATTAATTCACAGAGGGAGATTTAATAACTATTTTCAACCATCTTATTCAAGCTTAAGAGAATAGGTTACGCTGGCAGTCTATTTCTCCAGGACAAGACTCGAGCTCTGAGGTGTGTACAGCTGGGCAGACCATCTGGATACAGTGGAGCTATTGGCACTGAAGCGCATGCTACTTTCTCAATAGTTAACATAGCTTCTGTGACAGAATTCTTTCACGGAATCATTATTCACTGATGAAGACAAAGCATTGCATAGTTATTTGCCATAGTAAAGTAACATATGCCTATATAGCTATGGTAATGTACTGTTTAACAAAATAAAGTATAATAGACATCAATGTATAGTTGCTCCCTGGAGTGTTGTTTTTTTTTTTTTTTTTTAAGTATATCTAGTTATATATTAAAAATAGTATGTGGCAGGACCATTATCTTTAATATTGTAATAGGCTGTGCTTCAAAGATAGCTCAACATGGATTGCCTAATGTCCGTGATGCTTGCTGTGCATAAAGTTAAGAAAAACTGACAGAGCATGGTCTCTGTATTCAATGATCCTATTTCCAGTGTAACAATCCTCACAATGAGGTCCAATACTGTATACAGGATCTGTGCTTTATTTTTGGAACTGTCACATTTTGGGAGCTTTTCAGCTGACTGAAGTGTATTATAAAAAGTCAACCATATGCAATTCCCTCATAGACATGTTTGGTAAAGATTAGTCTGTGCTATAAAGGAAAGCGTATCGCTGCTGTATGTTAAAGGGAAACTGACAGCAGGCATACTGTATGCATTTATATGTGCTGCCAATTTTTAGTTACCTACTTGTCTCTGTGATCCCATGCTTTTGGGAAAATTGATCTTTATTTTGCACTTATGTTATAGAAGCAGGTTTGTGACACTGTTTGGTCTCGCCCTGCTCTGCAGCCACTGCTCAGTCTACGGGCCACCCCCTTCTCCTCCGAGTGATTGTCAGCCGGCTCATCTTCAGCTGTGCAGGTCTTCAGTGTGAGCTGCGTCAATCACTCTAGGGGGCCTGAAGACAGAGTAGTGTCTGAAGAGCGGGGCGGGCGCAGACAGTGTCACAGAATTGCCTCCATGACACTGTCAGTCCTAAATGAAGATATTTTTCTTTGAAAATGCCGGATCATAAAAACAAGTCAAAGGTACCTACAGAATCTGGAAGCATGGATATATGCATATATATATATATATATATATATATATATATATATATATATATTTAGTATAGTACTCGCCAATAAGTAAGACACAATACAGTATTCAATTGTAGATGGTATTTCTTTCTTGTAACAATTGCAGCATGTCATTCATATAATGATGAAGAGGAGTCAATACGCAGACTGCCTCCCCGGCTTTAATATGCATTATGTTACATCTGCTCTAAAGCCACCATGCTAATCTACAAGCACTAGAGAGCAAGATCCCATATGGTATATACTTGAGCAAATTAAAGTAATTCTTTGTATACTAAAAAATTATAAAAATCATACTGTGTTAGGAGCTGAGCCGTGCGCTCGGGCTCCTAGAGCCTGCTATGATGCGCTGCAGCCCTTTTGATTTGTGTTGCCGCGGCTGGGGTTTCACCACCCCCGGTCAATCGGCACTAGGTGTGTGAGATTTGGTTGCTTGTAATTGACAGCTGACATTGCCAGTCAGCGGTCAGTACTGGGTGCTATAAGTTCCTCCCCAGCCTGCTATGCTTTGCCTGTAAAAGTTCCTGGCTTGTCTGGTGATATTTGATCTAGCTTCCCTGCATTTCATATTCTGGTTACCTGACTTCTGGTTTTGACTATTTGACTATCCCCTTGGCACTACATTGCTAGGCTGGTGTTTGACTCGGTTTTCTGACTTTTCCTTATTGTGTGTGTATTGTCTTGTATTGTTCTGTGCATCCACTTTAGGAAGATCAGGGACTGCCTCCAAGTTGTCCGTTTGCTGCTACAGCATCTGAGGCCAGTAGGTAGGGACAGCGGGGCGGGTGCCAGCTTCAGGGTTCACCTGTCCTTGTTTCTTCCTGTCCTAATCCTAATATACTGTCTGGACCAATTCTTCCAAGTTTTGAAGATCTCTACTTGCTGTCATTCTATAGGACTCCTTCATTGTTTACTTTTAGCATTATTTACCTCTATTTTGCAGCAAATTATGCAATTCAAGGTAAAATATCAATATTTTATGGCTAATTAAAATTTTCAGCAAAATAGTGCTAATTAATGCTAATTAAAAGCTGTGTGTGAACATAGATTAAGGAGTCATTAGTATTAAATGGGGGCAATAAGGGGGCACTGTAACTAAGTAGGGCAATAAGAGGGTATTAGTACTTATTGGGGGCAAAAAGGGGGCATTATACTAAGTGGGGCAATGAGGTTCCATTATTACTAAGTGGGGGAATTTGTGTGCATTATTACTAGTTGTCGCTAATGAGGGGGCATTATTACTAGGTAGAGGGGAAAGAGGGGGCATTACTTATAAAGCCTACAATCTCTTTAAGAAGGCCACCCCCATATCCAGTCCAGATTTCCTGTAACAGATTTTCAGTTCCATCACTTATGTATGCTGGCGATCTTTTTTTAAGAAAAACAACATTTAAGATTTCAATTTTTAATGTAATTATTTTATGTATGTGTTAATGTATTTATTTATTGGGGGAGGGGGTTGTATATGTACACATGTATATATACTGTACTTATGTTTACAGTTTAAAGAAGGCATGATTTTTTCAAATAAACATTGTTAACCAGTTCAAGGCTGTATCTACATTTTAAGGCTGCATTCACACTACGTATATTTCAGTCAGTATATGTATATTTCAGTCAGTATTGCAACCAAAACCAGGAGTGGATTGAAAACACAGAAAGGATCTGTTTACACAATTTGAAATTGAGTGGATGGCCGCCATTTAATGGCAAATATTTGCTGTTATTTTAGAACAACAGCTGTTATATTGAAATAATGGCCGTTATTTACTGTTATATGGCAGCCATCCACTCAATTTCAACATTGTGTGAACAGTTCCCTTCTGTGTTTTTAATCCACTCCTGGTTTTGGTTGCAATACTGACTGAAATATACTGACTGAAATATACATATACTGACTGAAATATACATAGTGTGAACGCAGCCTTAGGGTATTTTACAAGCAAAATTTATTGATAACTTCTCCTCTAGATCAGATTTGTGGGGGGCTGACACAGGGGTGCAGGTTTCCCTTCCAATCAACGGTTTGCCAGAGCTATAGTGCCACCATGCACAGTGAAAGAGCATGTACCATTGTATATTAGTATTTTTTTCTTATTTGTTGATATCAGGGGAATGTCCAGCTGCCTTTGGGAAGTCTAAGGCCTTATGCACACGTTCAGTAATTTTTTCTGGTCCTGAAACAACCCATGAGAAATTGCGGATTGGACATCCGTATTCCATCCGTATTTCCGTAATTCCATTTTTTTACTACTCTTTACTACTTTTCAATGCACTTCATCCGTATTTTTTTGCGGAAATACGGATGCCAACATGTTACAATCCGTAAACAATTGATTTCAATGAGAGGATCCGCAAAAAAAATGGGTCCGCACTAGGACATGTCCTTTTTTTCAGGATAGATTTTCATCCATTTCTGCTACTGATAGTGTGAATAGCCCAATAGACATCAATGTGCACTAACTCGGATCCGTAAATTACGGATTGTGTGCATAAGGCCTAAATCTGTAGAGATGTTTAGACATACCCTTGTATAGCAACTGGGTCCAAAGAGTGGTCCTTGCACTTCTGTTGTGGTATTGCTGTGGGTGTGCAGCAGATAGTCTTTAGAGCATAGGTCTCCAAACTGCGGCCCTCCAGCTGTTGCAAAACTACAATTCCCATCATACTCGGACAGCTAAAGCTTTGGATTTGGCTGTCCAGGCATGATGGGAGATGTAGTGTTGCAACAGCTGGAGGGCCACAGTTTGGAGACCTATGCTTTAGAGCAGTGCTTCTCAATTCCAGTCCTCAGGCCTCACCAACAGGTCTTGTTTTAAGGATTCCCTTAGTATTTCACAGGTGACATAATTATACTCAGGGCATCAGGTATTATCACAGGTGTGCTTTGTATGGGAAATCCTCAAAACATGACTTGTTGGTGAGGCCTGAGGACTGGAATTGAGAAGCACTGCTTTAGAGGGTTAAAGAAGGGTTACATTTAATGCCCATAGTGAGTGTATTTTATTGACTATACTTGTTTGGCCATAATATAACTTTAAAGTCTTTATAGATATAGAGAAAGCTTTGCTTTTCTCTAGTCCTTTGGTTCGCTCTTTACAGACTTGCTTCTTCTTTTATTCATGAATATCTCTTAATGTAGCCAAGGCAACAAAAATTAAATCATACATTGATTTTTTTGCTATTCATTGTTTTCAGAAAAATAGAAAACTTTACATAATAGAAACATATTATATAACTACGTATATGGATTTTATAACTATATAACTTTATGAAAAGGTTTAGGACACCTTGTAATGTTTATAAAGCTTTTGTCTGTCTGTCTTTTTTGGTAACTCTGAAAACATTTGTTTCTTTTCAAGATTTGCTGGCTAAATGTTGTCTGTAGTAAAGGTTTATGTTCTTCTTCTTAGCAACCTTTCTAGCAATAAATATATATACACTACATAGCACTCAGTGGACCAATCTAGATCAATGCCAGAGTACTGAGTTATAGTCTCATCTGGAAGTAAAGACATACCCTAATGTTTTCTTGTCCATCCGTGCAAAACTAAAGTACCTAAAATTAAATATATTTATGCATGCATTTACATTATTCATGTTGTATTTGTAAAACTCAATTAGGATATATGTAGTAGGTGAATATATTTTTCTTAAACACAACTATTCACGAACATAGTGCTTAGCAACAGGACCTACTAAAATCCTGCAAAGTACTGATCAGGGGATTGAGCAGTAAATCAACACAGCATATACTCTTGACCACTGAGTAGCACAGATACATCATATACTGTATCACATGTCCATTGCCTGATGCCTTTTATTCTTCCTCTGCTTACTTCACCAAATTTTTAAGCTCTGTTTAGTATGACAGAAGTCTAGATGTACATTTGGTAAGTTAGTAACATGTAATGTAAAAAGTTTTTACTACTAAGTTAAAGTACAGCTAAAATGAAAGATTTTAGGGTAGATTCACATGTATCGTGTTTGCAACGGATTTCATGCTGTGAGCTTTGCAGTGACATCTGAAAGTGGGGGAAAGGGGCCAGACCGGTTATTTAACCACATTACAAAGTTATATTACTTTGTAATGTGTGTTAAATAAGCCAAAACATTTTTTTGTTGGACTTGTCCTTTAATTGTGCATGCAAAAAATATGCCCCACAACACAAATCACAAATGTGGTTACCTGGACCACCAAGGAGCTATCACCATTGCTCACAATCCATACTACAGTGTGCCATCAAATACCACGGAAGATATCAAATTAAAGGGGAACTATAACCAGCAATCTCATCCATCCGTGATGATCTCTGTATGGTCAGGTCTCTATGCTCACGGTTTGACAGGAAGGTTGCGGCGTTGTCCAGTGGGTAGCAGTGTCATAATATCACATTTCCTATTATGCCCTGGTATGCAATATGCCGGTTAACCCTCCTCACTCGGTACTACGGGGCACCCCGTAAAAGTGCAACCCCACCCCGATCTATCCCTTGGTGCTGCCCATAAATAAGACAAATCCTTAGATCATCACCCTCCTACATAAGTTTCCACCAGTCGGTATCCTTAGGAAGCTGGGAGAATAATCATCAAAGTAATTCAATGTATAATGGGTTATCTTTTCTTTGCAGCCCCTACAGTGGTTAGTATTAGGCTGCATGCACTCGCGCTGCATGCGCTCCATTTGGCATGGGCATTCCTGTGTTCTCTATAGGGAAGGGAGGGCTAAGCTGCAGTGAGAGTGCTCTCATTACATATTATCTCTCCTAGAACAAAGGAGTAGGCTGACCACTATTATCTGTTGATGGTCATTCTATGTAGACACCTTAAAAACTAAGTTTGAATAGTTTCAGAACTAGGCAGACAGGTAAGCAATGCTATATGCTTCTACAGCCTGTTTATTTTTTACCTGATATCTGAGTCCCCCTTTAAGGCAATGATTTAAAAGACGGCCCATAACAAAGCAATAGGGTATTCTAATGATTAGGACATTAGGATTCCCCATAATAATTTGAGAGTATATCCTGATTATTTCAAGTTAGGGTATGACATAACTTGATCTGTTGAGGTCCAACTTTTGGGATTAATTCATCATTAGACGGGTCGTGAACATAATAAACCCCAGTTAAACATCAGGACATTTTCCCTCCTAATACAAACCACTTCACACACTTTTCAATTGAGTTATCTTTGTACCATTGTTATAGGGGTTGGTGGGGTAAAACGGCTGATACTCTCACTAATCATAAGTTAGGAAATCCTTTAGATATTCCATATCGTCATACAGGGAACATATTTAAAGGGAATCAATCATCTCTCTGATGGATTGTGACCTGGCCCCAATACTTTATAACTGCTGGGCTCAGCTCATCAATACTGTGCCCGGCTGTCTCTGAAGGGGTGGTAATTAAAAAAAATCAATAGTTCTCTCTCCTGGCAACTAGGCATGGGGGCGGAGCCACAACATCATGTAGTCACGCTGCCTCCGCCCTCTTCTCAGCCACTCAAATTTGATAAACAGTCCAAGAGCTGGAAACAATGCAAAGATCAGCACTTAGGCTGCTAATCAAGTGTGAGTGGCTGGGAAGAGGGCACAAGCGGCGTGGCTACATGCCACTGGGACCCCCATGCACAGTTAGTGGGTGTGGGGCCAGAGCCGCATTTTGTCGAGCAGAGATTTTCAGTATGTACACATGCATTTATTTTAGAGTTACATGTCTGTACTGCTGTGTCTATAATGCATAGATTTTAAAATAAATTATTTCCCCTTTAAATATACTACAGTAAGTGTTAAGATTCCAAAATTCAAGTGTTTTCTCTTTCTTCCTTTATTTTGCGTCCCAAAGCATGTGCAGTTCACAGCAACAATCAATCAATTAAATCATAATAACAACGTTAGAGAACCAAAGATGGGTGATGATTGATCCAGCACTAAAGTGTTAGGAAATATATAGCAGCAAAGAATGTGAAAGGTGATGACCAACTGCTGTACAATATTCTTAGAGCTAAAAAGACAATAAATTATTTTCCTCAGAAATAAAGGACAGTGAGATTTATATGTGCAATTGCCTTTTTTTATACTTGTGCTGTGTCCCTTTCTGAAAACTGCAGAAATCATCAGCCGCCATATCACAATCATTAATGTCAGCTGGGCCAGACCTGAGAAATGGCTCACATAGCAAATGCTAGGAAGACTGACAGCAACTGTGCACAATATTTTCTAATTTTTACTCTATTGTTAAGCTGCAAATCCCTAAAAATACCAGCAGAATCAATTTGATTGTGCTTTCTGCATAGTTTATTGAACGCTAGTTTTATTTGCTGCTTAATTAGGCTGGGTTCACACTATGTATATTTGAGGCTGTATTTGTGAGGCTGTATAGCAACCAAAACAAGGAGTGGATTGAAAACACAGAAAGGCTATGTTCACATAATGTTGTAATTGAGTGGATGGCCGTCATTTAATGGCAAATATTTGCTGTTATTTTAAAACAACGGCTGTTATATTGAAATAATGGCAGTTATTTACCGTTATATGGCGGCCATCCACTCAATTTCAACATTGTGTGAACAGATCCTTTCTGTGTTTTCAATCCACTCCTGGTTTTGGTTGCTATGAGGACCAGACTTGAGGACCAAATACAGCCTGAAATATACTGTGTGTGAACCCAGCTCAAGATTGTAGTAAACTTCATTATATTTGTTATTTAAAGATAATAAACATGTCAGGACAGGGGAGGTAGGGACAAGACACAACAGTGAGCCCTAATGCTTAGTCTACCCACTGTCCCTACCTACTTTTCTCAACCGGCTCTAGGTAGCCACGGACAACCACGAAGGCGGTCCCTGCTCTAGAATAGGTGTTACACAGAACAAGACAGGAATAGACAGGGGAAGCTGGAATCAAGTTGTGAACCTCTTATCATCCAGGATCCAGACAGGTAGAGGAACTAAGTAACTTCTGCATTGCCGGATGCTGAGAAGCAATCGGGTGTGTCACACAAAAGAAAAAACTAGGCCCAGTTCACACCAGGCTACTGCACATTCCTGACAAAACAGCAACAGAATTTTTTTTTGTAAATAACATGTCTGCTAGGCTACTAATAGAATTCATATGGCAAGTTTGTATTTTAAAGCATGTACACCCTGGGTCATACGCTTATTTTTTTTTTGTTTGGGTTTTATGGGTGGAGTATCTGCAGTTAGCAAATTTACAGTAAGTTCGGGTTTGTAAAACCCCAAACACTTGCGATGACTGGAGATGATGAATGCAGCCCTAGGGCTACCTGGAAAACAATCTACATTAAACTATGCCATGGATTCCCACATGTTCTGCCTGTAAATCTGAGTGAAAAAATCTGCAGTATTTACAACCTTTACATTTCTATTCCATAATACATATAGCAAGTGTCCTTCTACTAACAGCAACAGCATCTGAACTCCTTTGACAGCTGTTGTAGGTGAAGTGGGGGTTTCCCTGCTTAATTACTTGAATGTCTTCTACCTATAGATAATGTTACATTTTTTTGCAATTTTCTTATACAATACGTTGCTCCATTGTGTAATTTCACATAAATTCACTACATTATATTAGTAAATAAGGTTAAGAATTTACTAACCCATTGACATCTCATTTGTCCATGAACATGACAATATGCTTCTCTAGCACACAAACAACCAAAGTCACTCATATTTAATAAGCGCCATGTAAAGAAAATTCATGTATTCTCCTACAGCATGCTTTGGACTAACACCAGCATATGAAATTCAGGTTTTAGTAATGTCCCCCCCCCCCCCCCCCATTGCAGACCTGTAACATTTGTTGAAAGGGGTTTCCAGGATTAAAGCACCCTACCACCTGTATCTGAGATGTAAGAATTTTACTACTAGGCTGACTAGCTGCATTTTTCTCTTAATCATGCCCAACCCCTATATCTTCACTGACATCATGTGTTGGTAGTCCCGGGAGACCCCCAAACACTAATGGCTGAACTTGTCGCGATCGTTGGGTATAAATGTATTGGGAACATTAGTCCACACTATTGATCCTATATATTAGTACACAATACCGCTGAAATTGAATGATTACATTTTCCTTAGATGTGTAGAATTTTGGGTCCACCAAGGTTACAAAGAGTCTGCCGGGAGCTCCTTGTGAGATATCTGGCCCTATTGTATGCCCTGCCAGTTCCTCATCTGCTAAGTTACTAGAGATATACTAAATGGAAAACAATATATTGTTACTGCTGAGTTATTGTGCATTGTAATTTTTCATTAACAGTTAGGACTGACTTGTGCTGTGCGTATATTACAGTTTGAACAGTTTGGGGGAAGATAGAAGGATCCAGGTTCCTTTGACCAGCTTTCTTAAAGAAATAAGACTAGGGATGGTCCGAACCTGCCGAGGTTGGGGTTTGTATGAACCCGAACGCTCGGCAGCAGATTCCTGCTGTCTGCCCGCTCCGTGGAGCTGGCGGATCCAGCGGGAGTAACGCCTGAAAAACTGGGATACAGCCTATGGCTGTGGCTGTATCCCAGTTTTCCAGGTGGTCCTCCCGCTGGATCCGCCCGCCCAGACAGCGGGAGTCATTACCAAGGGTTCGGGTTCGTACGAACCCGAACCGAACTCGGTTCAGACCATCCCTAAATAAGACAAAAGAGATATTATTGTTTTGCCTAAAATACAAATATGTGTGTGGAGGGTTTGGTGGATAATGATGTCTCACACATGAGACGGGACCCTCATTTAGAAATACATAAATGAATGTGATTATTATTTTGTCGCTGCATAAATAAGGCACTAGTAGCAACACCTACTGTCAAGTTAAGAAAGATGTAATATGCTGCTGCTCAGCAAGGTTGTCAAGTGACTTTGCCTGCCCTTTCACAGGGTTAATGCATCCCATAAAGCAGCTTTGTGATACACAGTGTCTGACACAGTGCTCTCTGCTGACATCTCTTCTGATCTGGAGAGTTCCTGTCTCGGCCAGAGATGTCAGCAGAGAGCACTGTGTCAGACTGAAAATAAAACATTTCCTGCATGACATACAGCAGCTAATAAGTATGGGAATACTTGAGATTTTTTAATAGAAGTAAATTACAAATCTATATAACTTTCTCACACCAGTTGATTTGAAAGAAAAAGATTTTCGCTGGACAACCCCTTTAAGCAGTTGTGAAAATGTACTGCCTAGTATGTAACCCATAACCCTTCTGAGAATGGCACTTAAAAGGGGTTGTGCAGCCCCAGAAAAAAAATACAATTGGCATAAGCACAAATAAGAAAGAAAGTCATACTCCCCTGCCCTGTTCCCCCGCAGCTACTGCTCCTTGTCAGTGCATCTCATTGATGCTTACCCACAGGAATTGTCCAGCCAGTCAGTCACTAACCAGGGTGGGTCACTGCTGCGGCCAATTACTGACTGAAAAGGCAGCTCCTGCAGGATTGGTACGTCACAGTGAAGAGCATTGGGGAAGTGACAGGGAATCTGGGCAGTTGAATATGATATACTACGGACAACTCCATTAGCAGAAAGTGTGTACCATGCATTAGAAAAAAATCACTTTATATGTATGCACTTTTCTGAACTACATTGTGAATAGATATGCTCTTATTTTAGGTTCTATAAACAAAATGGTAATTGCCCCCATTTGGAAAAGCTCCTAACTCATGTCTCTTGTGGAGGCCTGCAACATATCCTGCTGTATAGGCAATGGGGATACAGGTGGATAGAGTTATATTGTACAGAAAAAAAATTATATTGCACACATGCCTTTTTTTTTTTTGCTCTGTATAATGTCTTGTGGGATAAGGTAGTGTACTGCACTTTCAGTACATGGACATACATGGAAGTACCGTCCAGATGATCTTCATTTGTGCTGAATTGGGATGCGGGCACATCCGTGTGTGTCAGACATGTCAGTTTTTTGAATGGCCGCATGCAGTGGGAGTAAGTTGTGTTAATCACGGCCGTTGTTGCACATCGTCAACAACGGCCATGATTAATACACAACTTACATTGTGTGAACATGGCCTAAATTTGTAACTGCTATGACTTCACATTAGAATTATTACTGGATACTTGTTATAAACAAACCTCTTTTTTTTTCTTTTGGCAATGTAGATGCGGAACTAGATTAGCTCTCATTTGCATGATTGCTCCCTTTGACAAATCTAGGTCATAATGAGATTAAACACACAACAATGGTGTAGCGATGCTTTATTGGCATACATATAGAGCAATCAATATAGGAGATAAAAACCAGCTTATCTGAAGAAAATCACAAGAAATCTTTTTATGTGTGTCCCAATTACAAAACAAACCTGCACTATTTTCTAATATGTTTTGCTACGTGTCTACATTACAAAGATTTCCATATTAAAGTCATGTAGTGAGGCTTTTGTTACATTAAATATTGAACACATCATTTGCATTTGTGTTTCAGCTTGGTGTGTTTGGCTGGTAGAGCGCTGTTTACTTGCCAGGGCTTTAGGCACTGTTGTAAAATCCAAGGTCAGTCCTCAGCTCAGCCTTACATTCAGGATTAATCCATGCTACGATTCACTGTACATGTTCTGAAATTGACTCAGGGAGAGATTCCATATGGCTTTAGCTATTTTAATCTTTCTTTTTTTTTTCTTTTGCAGGGTGAGGTAATCAAAGTGAAATGTACCAATATTTAGATCTGACAGAAAATTATGATCGGTTGTCTTAATGTTAAAATGGGCAAATCATGTATGATTGAAAATGCACATTGTTGATAGTCCAGGATAACAGGTATTTTGCTCAGTGCTAAATGAAGATCATACCGAGTTATGAGCCATAATTATGTCAGTAATGAGCTTGTCTTGTTTGGTATCCTCCCTGCTCTTTATATAGCTGACACAAACATATTCACAGCGGTCAAGGGTAAGTAATTTGTCTCTTGTTAACAACACATAAATACATCCATACTTTGGGGATTTCACATTGTTGTTTTCTGAGTGACTTGTTATTTATATTCAGTCTATTTTTTTTCTTTTTTCAATGACATAAGTTAAAACAATTGGCCTCTGCCTTGATTTGTGGTCAGGTCTGGGTTTCCATTAGTCTATACATAATTGACTTTTAAACTACATCGCCCAATCAAATAATTTCACAATAAGGCTATGTTGACCCAACGTTTTCTCAGCTCCGTTTAAAATGACGTCCGTTATTTTGAGTCTAAAATAATGGACGTTATTTAGCTGTCTGGCCTCCCCTTAGTGCAATGACGGCTGTTGTACTTTATTCTAGTTTAGGTTACTAATTGGCCTTTGGATGTGTTGGACAACCGCTGAAACATACTAAAGCACAGATGTTATTTGATACTCAAAAGAACGGCAGTTGTTTTAAGTTTCAAACAGTAGCCAGAAAAAAGTCATATGTACATAGCCCTAGAATAGGACAGCTCAAGGCAGGAGACAAATGGGACAATTACTTGTGCAACCAGGACTCCACTAAAGTGTCTTAGTGATAAAAAATAAGTTCTTTATTGTATATAAAAAAAACCCCAATTACAACATGTTTCTGGGCTGGAAGAGCCCCTTCCTCAGAGAAGGCATACACACTGCCACTGTAGTAGGTCAACGTTTCACTATTCTGTCACACTCATTTGTGTTTAAAAAAGCATCTATGGTTGACAGAAAATGGTCTTAATAACTGTCATAACCTGCTTAAAGGGGCACTCTGGAGAGTAACATTTTTTTCAAATAGTTTTTAATATATTATTTTGTATATATACTTTGTAATATAACTTTAAATAATAATTTATTTATAATTTTTTTTTTTTACCTTGAGTGGCAGACATCATGGCGGCCACCACTCACGGCGCCCCTCCCATGTGACCAATGTTTGTTTCAGGAACTGCAGGGCTGTCAAATCACTGGTCCCAGCTCCCTTGCTCTGATCAAGTGCTGCC
This sequence comes from Dendropsophus ebraccatus, assembly GCF_027789765.1. Lineage (NCBI taxonomy): Eukaryota > Metazoa > Chordata > Amphibia > Anura > Hylidae > Dendropsophus > Dendropsophus ebraccatus. The sequence continues at coordinate 165,607,445 of NC_091455.1, forward strand.
ACACACACATCATTATTGATACAGAGCAGGCCCTGTCCTGTGTACCGTATATTCCTTTTGGATTATACAATACAAAGTGCATGGCCAAATTAACCCATGCATTTCCATGGCCCTTTGTTGAGATGATTTTTTTTCTTCACTCTTAACTAAAAACATATATATATATATATATATATATATATATATCTTTTTTTTCTTTATTAAAATTCTATGTAAACAACAGGATTTGTGACTATGTTTTATAAAAAATCTTCAGGTGAAAAACAAGCCCTGAGCAGTGGTATATCTGTGGCTGCAATCCACAATGTCCTTTGTGCTGTAATGTAAGAGGATGTACTGTAGCCTAATTTTGTTTAAGCAAATATTCTGAACAAACCTCAGGTATGATCAAATATTGTAAGCACTAAATAAAATAATTTTCATTTCATCACTTTAGGCCTCCTGAAGATCTCAACATAATAGGTAGTCAGTTCTGGCTCATATACTCTCCTTACATTTCGTTGGCACAAATAACAATTGAATCAGTTGTTTAGTGCATGTTACCTAGATCTTTATGTGGCTCTATAAAAAAATGTTCAAATATGCATATTTATCTTTCAACACTATTGCAATAAGCTTTCCAAATAAGCCTGGTTATCTTTCTCACCGTAACAATGAATCCTTTCAATAGTATGGATAGATTTTAGATAAATACTTCATTATTTCCCTATCTTTTCATTTCCAACATTTCCGTAAGTTTATCTGGTTTCCCCCTTTTATTTATTTACTTGGCCTAATCATCAAAAGGCTCTTGAAGCAGAAACAAAAATGTGTAGAATGTGGGATATTTGTAATTACAACACAGGCAGGATGTAATAAACTAAAAACACATGTACAGTATCTTGGATATTGCCAATTTCTTAGTCTATTTACCTTCAAATCGCTTTGTTGTACAACCTAAGTAACTGGGGATTTGTCTCTTCTCTGCTTTGTTTTAAGCGCCATATGACATAACTGTTAGGATCCGGACAGCAGGACAAGACAAGACAGTGAGCCCTAAGCTCAGCCCCGCCCACTGCCCTCTACCTACTTGCCACAATCCGCCTTAAGATGGCGGCGAGCAACTGGGCGGCAGTCCCTGCACTGGCTAGGTGGGACACAAAGACAAGACAGACAGACAAAACACAATAAAGAATAGTCGACGGTCCGGGTCACAACAATCAGGCAGCACAGTACAAAATCACAATCCTATAATCAGAGTCAACAAACAAGCGATATGGTCAGGGGCAGGCAGCTAGCAAGGATAGTCAGAACACAAAGCAGTAGTCAGGAGATGCAAAGAAACAGAATCCACAAGCAGGCAGAGACTAAGTCAATAACCGGCAATGATATCCAAGACTGAGGTAGTTATATAGGAGGCCAGGGTTCTGATCCAGAACATAATTGGACCATCCCCCTGATCTCCAAGCACAGACAGCTGAGAACAAAACAGATCCACTGGCAGGAAGACCTGTCAGTCACAGCAGAACCAAAACACAGATTAACCATGACATGGCCAGACAGAACTCAGCAGGTGAAGTCGGGTGTGTCTCCCAACCCAGGTGAGCAATAAACCAGAGTTCACACACAGCAAAACAAAACACAGAAACAGGATACAAGAAAATCAGTGCCTTCTCGGCCGAACAGCACGAGCAGAGGGGCGCATAATGCTCCGCAGAGATACCATCCTGACAATAACTTTATCACAGGATGGAGATTTTTGTATATAAGTTTTTTTTTCTGCCAGGACAATTTTTAAACTTTGGATATACACAAATAAAATTTGGTTAAATATCATATTATAACACCATCATACTAAAGAGACCAAACATCTCTTTGATCTAGATACCTCATTAGTATAAATATGGGTAGTGATTAGATATGTAACATTTCCTCATTCAACATGAAGGGGTTATCCAGCACTACAAAAACATGGCCACTTTTCTCCATAGACAGCACCTCTCTTGTCTCCAGTTTGGGTGCAGGTTTTGACATGCTGCGTTTACACGGAACGATTATCGTTCAAATTTTCGCAATAACGATCGCATTTGAGCGATAACACTGGCAAACAAATTTTCAAAAGTTGTTTGGTTCCGAAATAAATTATCCATTTCTTAAGGATTTTTATGTGCTGAATTCAAATATCACAAGGAAAAATGTGAATTGGCTCTAGTTTCTATGATATGGAAGAGTTCTCATGTTACTGTTTTTTGAATTGTATAGAATACGGTATAATAGCCGACATATTTATTACTTCTGCAATCATAAGGAAGCAAGTTTACTGTTCATAAACTTTTGAAATATATTCATAGGAAACTTAGTTATATCAGATATCAACTACAATTTACAGGCAGATCCAAGAATTTTTACAAATTAATTATGTTTATTGAACTCTGGAATGTCGCTCCTTATTCAATGGCTTCTCGGTGCATTTAAACATGTCTTTTGTATTCATGCATGGGATTGTCTCTGATAACTGTCGAACACTTATCTGGCAAGCATTGATGGCTTCCATTGAGGCTAGGTTCACACTGCGTTTTTGCAATCCTTTTTTTCATCCGTTTTTTGCAAAAAACGGATGAAAAAAACAGATGCATTTGCGTGCATCTGTTTTGATCCATTTTTCCATTGACATCCATTGTAAAAAAAAAAACAAAAAAACTGATCCATTTTTTTAACAGACACAAAAACGTAGCTGACACTACTTTTGTGTCCGTCAAAAAAACCGATCCGTTTTGATCAGTTTCTTTTTTATAATGGAAGTCAATAGAAGAACGGATGCACACAAATGCAAACGATTTTTTCATCAGTTTTTTTTGCAAAAAAACGGATTTCAAAAACACAGTGTGAACCTAGCCTTATACCATAACTATTGGTCATTCGAAGATGATGCAATATACCAGTTGATGATGCAATACTGATGATGCAAACTTTTCCCAGTATTGTATCACAGGCTGTGAGAAATATAGAAAGTACATCTATATCTTGAAAATTAGAGCCAATTTCAAAATTTGAACATCATTTCCAATCTTAGCACCCCAAAATTAGTTAAGATCAACTGTTTTCATGTCGGAACCTTTTTGGCCGTTGACCAGTGTAATCGTTCCATGTAAACACAGCAAACGATCAAGCAATGAGCGAAAAATCGTTCATTTTCATCTTTCAACATGTTCTCAAATCATTGTTCATCGTTCGCTAAAAATTCACAGATCGTTTCGTGTAAACAGTCTTTCAAAGATTCACCTTATGTAAAAGATGGATTTAAGCGATCTTAAAAATGATCGCATTAACGATTTTTCTTACGAATTTTCTTACAATTTTTTTAACGATTTATTCGTCTAAACGCTGAACGTTATAAAAACCAAATCGTTGCTTCAAAATCGTTAAACGATCGATTGGGTGAATTATCACTCCATGTAAACGTAGCATAGCTCAGTTCAATTGAAGTGAATGGAGCTTAATTGCAAACCACACCTGAACTAGAGACAAGAGAGGTGCTGTCTCTGGAAGGAAGTGGCCATATTTTTGTAGTGCTGGATAACCCCTTTAAAGTCTTAGGTGTTACTTGCAGAAATGTGAAATTACTGCAGGTTCTAAATATGCAGTTTGTTGTCTTTCACCATGAAGATGGAACCATAGGGGTTATAGTTCTCCATGAGGATAGTGTCATGAAGATTTGTGGATACTGATAGGCCGTTCATGCTCCACTGAAATTGCTGTGAAGTTTTATGATGCCACGCTTTCCCTTTAAGTCAGTGTTTCATTCCAAGTAGGAGTCTTAGAAAATGACTGGGGTTATATGCCGAGTCAGAATCTCTCCAGAAAGAAGGATTACCCATCTGTAGACAGCTGTTTTGGGGTTATGCAATAAGTCAGATGCTGGGCGCAGTTGGTTTAATGCATGCTATAAAATTAATAGTTAAATGAAATACTGCATTTTGTTATTCTTAAATCGATAGATGGTATTTGTTTTACTGGAGTCGTAGTCCGGTCCTTTGTATTGAGTGGAGCCGAGGGTTGGCACATAATCCACCACTCCATTCATTCTCTATGGAGCTGCTAGACTTACAGCACTCAGCTATTTCTGGCGGTTCCATAAAAAAAGGAATGGTCGGGTCATGTGCCGACCGGCAGTTACATTCAAAACAAAGGAGTCGGGGCACCATTCTAGAGATCGGGGACCAGTAAAAATGTCTCGGCAAACCCCTTTGAGTGTATGGCCACCTTACATCAATGTGTGTGAATCGCTATATGTGTGTGGGAATAACTATATATTGTGTCTGGCAGAAAACTTAAATGATGAAGTTAAAACTATTTGCCTTTAAAGGGGTTATCCAGCGCTACAAAAACAAGGCCACTTTCTTCCAGAGACAGCACCACTCTTTTCTCCAGCTTGGGCGGTGTTTTGCTGCTTAGTTCCATTGAAGTGAATGGAGCTTAATTGCAAACCGCACCTTAACTGGAGACAAGAATCGTGTTGTTTCTGAAAGAAAGTGGCCATGTTTTTGTAGCGCTGGATAACCCCTTTAATTTCTCATTACTACCACTTAGTATACAAATAACACTTCAAAGAGGTCTGAAAGACAACGCTGATATACAGTAGGAAATTGAAAGAATTGATTCTATAACACCCTCACCAGATGAAGTAGATCAGAATAGGCTCAATTTTAACAAGATTCCAATATGATCAACTCAAACCAATTCCAGATAAAGAAGCTGTGTTGCTAAATACTGTTAAAAATCTTTACTAAAAACTATTAAATAAGAAGTATATGCAAGTAAACACAACCCAACACAAACAGCCAATTGACATTCGACTGTAACAGGCAATACAAATTAAAGCTACAAAACAAGTGATAAAAACCGATATGAGTGAGTTTGGATGTTCTGTTCCCATCTACTTCTAGGCAACAAATTAAAATTGTATCTTGAGGATCATTTTCCTTTAAGCTTGCACAGCCTAGTAGTTTTTATATCACAGTAGTTATTCGGTGTTTATGTCTATCAGGCAAAGTGAGTAGAGATGAAAGAACATAAAAGTTATTAAAAAATAACATACAGTTATTGTTCATACAGTTACAAGCTGAAATAATAACCAGTACACGGTGAAGTGTTGTGTTTTTATCTTTATTTTCTCACTGTTTATTTTAACTGCTACCAAACTCGGAGATCTCACACTGTGTTGGGTTGTGTTTATACTTTTTAATTAGAGCATCATAGACGGATGTTTTCCTGGGAATGCTCATTGTAAGCTCACTTGACATCTTATACTCAATGAAGACCTGAAGTAGAACATTTCATCTCTTTCATTTGTCATATCATGTCAGTTTATGCTCTTCAGCATTTTACCAGTGACTCTGTAAACAGGAATAACTGTCAATATGATCTCCAAGATATCTACAATCCAGTGTAATCCACTAGGGCATGCTAGAGACTAATAAACTCTAAAGAGAATTGCACGTCAGGTCTCGAAACGATTTCTGTTTGTTTACTATGTCTCATGCTGATATTTAATGTAAAGACACAAATTCGCTGCTGAATAGAGGGATAAGCACCAGGATTTTCCTTAAAGAATATTATGGCAAAGTATTAATTTTGACTTGAATGTTATTTTCTGTGTATATGCAAATATATCAATCCTAATAGTTACTAAAGTTCACTATTTGCATACTAGGAACATACACACATAAAGAAATCTAGACTGACTCTAGAATGGTACACTGAGCCCCTGACCACATCCTCATATAGAGTACATATACTGTATGTCTGGGTAGGGTCCATTTTCTACATGTTTATTATAGTGATTACTGCATGATCACCTGCTGAATGATGGCTATGATTTACAACTGCTCTTCAGTGTTAAAGGGGTTGTTCACCATTTTTTTTTCTTTTAAATCAGCTGATGCCAAAAAGTGTCAGAGGTTTGTAATTTACTTTACTACTAAAAAAAATCTCATCTTCCAGTACTTATCAGATGCTGTATGTCCTGCAGGAAGTGGCATTCTTTCCAGTCTGGAGAGCATGAGAGGTTTTCTATGGGGATTTGCTAGTGCTCTGGACAGTTCCTGACATGGACAGAGGTGGCAGCAGAGAGCATTGTGTCTTTAAAGAAAACACCACTTCCTGCAGGACAAAAATTGTGGCAAATCAACAATATTTTCCTGCGCTTGTGCAAATTTGCATTGTGCAATGTGGGAAAATCACAGCAAACCACAGCCAAAGTGTGCTAAAAATTTAACTTGTGAACACAACCTGAAGACTTCAAATATCCTTGAAACTCTTCGTTTGTGAATATTGTTCAAATTAGTTTCTCTACATGGTATTGGTTTTCTAAAATATGAACCTTGTTTGCTATGTTCACACAATGTACTTTTTATGGAAAGATCTGCCGTTTTCAATTTACACAGAGGCCGTTCTTTACATAATGCAATGATTTGCATTGAAGTCAATGCAAACAACACATAATGTATTGAACAACGGCCATTGTTTGCCACGAATGTCGAAATAATGATCATGTCATAAATGGAAAGTGAGCACACTCGGTTGCCGTAAAAAGGCTCCATCATAACATTGTGTGGCAGAGAGTTCTCTCATCTCACTGCTCTATAACAGATCCCATGTGTGATAATTGTAAATCCCTCTTTTAGATCAAGAGGAATGTGCACATGTAAATATCTTTGGGTTGAAAAAAACTATTATAAGATTGATAATTTATTGACTAACCAGAAAAATTCTATGTGTAAGTTTCCGGATAGAGATGAACAAACTTTTGTTTGGTTCGACAGGTTTGCCAAACTTTAATGTAAAGATAAGGCTTGTCTGAACCGAAATTTCAACCAACCACACTTAGGGTGCCTTCACACCTACCGTATCGCAGTAGAAAATCCGCTGCGGATCCGCAGCAAATCCGCAGCAGATTTAACTAAATGAATGAACACAGCATTAAATACGCACTGTCAAATCCGCTGCGGATCCGCAGCAGATTTGTAAGTGCGGATTTAATGCTGTGTTCATTCATTTAGTTAAATACGCTGCGGATCTGCTGCGGATTTTCTACTGCGATACGGTAGGTGTGAAGGCACCCTAAAACATCTAAATAATTGCTGGCATTAAGTTGTTTTAGTGCTGTTCTCCTGTCCGCGCTTTTCCAATTTGATAGTGCAAATTGTTGGTCTCTAGGTGAAAAAATGCAAGAGTCATGGCCTTTTAAACATAAAGTGGAAAAAGCAAAAGTGCAAAAACGAAAATTGGCTTTGACCTTAAGGGGTTAAGGGTTAAAACCCCTTCACTGTTAGGAATGTTTATATATGGGGTATGTGTAGCAGGAATGTATATAGCCGTATGGCTGATGGGAATAATGACCTATTCAGATAGAGCTATCAGCCTAAGTCAAAATAAGCAAAGCATCAACTTTACTCTGTAAATGACTAAAACGTAAGCTGAATTTTTAGATATAGTAATCTCCCATAATGATTTAAAATTTCTTAGAAAAACACACTTCAAAGCCATGGATACCAATAGTTATCTGACTTTCAAGACCATTACAGAAAATAATTGCATAACATTCCATACAGCCAGTTTAACCTCCTCATGACCAAGGGGTGTTGTGGGCCTTCGTAATCAAAGAAATATTTTACATTTTGGAATGCTAAATTCTAAAGGCATTTTTTTATTTATTTTGTCAGTCCATTGCAAGTTACTTTCCTTTTTGTGTGGGACACACTGGGTTTTCTAATTATTTTAATCTGGAGCATATATCAATTGTCTTAACATCATTGAGACTTGCACTCTAGTTTTCAAGCGTTGATGCAAGAGGCTGTCCCTCAGAATACTGTTGGCTTTGTGACTCTGTAGTCACATCTATAGTCAGTGGATGTATTTGTGCTGCGAGAATGTAGATCTCAGTGATAGCAGGTGTTTTCTATCTTCACTTTCTGAACAAATCCAAATGTATTGCACAGCTTGGCTGTAGATGATAGGCTTTTTTATGTGTTTTGAATGAAAGCTGTTGAATTTTAAATATGCTAAAAAGCCTGCAGGTTCCTGGTAACCTGATGTTTGGTTTGTTTTTTTTATTTATATAGTTGTGTCCAGGAAATATATCTGAGCTGGTAAGTAATTAAGGGTATAAACACACACGGCTTATACGCTGCGTATTTACTGCTGCGATACGCAGCAGATACGCAGCAGATTAGATCTAAATAACTGAACACAGTATCAAATCTGCTGCGTATCTGCTGCATATCTGTTGCATATCTGCTGCGTATCTGCTGTGTGTGTTTGTACCCTTAGTCTGATAGTTGGATGGAATTGTCAAAGTTTTTCTGGAAAGGCAACAGTTTATCTTTTCAGCCTGTCTAGATTATTCGATGTAATGAAAGTATGCTAGATTTTTTTTTTTGTTAATATAAATTAATAAACCTCCTCCTCTACGTTGGTCAAGTGATAACATTTTGATATCCATAGTACTTCTCTGGAGAGATCTAAAAATGTCTGTCCACCAACAGTCCCCATCCAATCTAACAAACCTTGAGAGCAAGGCCGGACTGGGTTCAGCTTTCTGAATAATAAAGGGTGTATTTTGCTCCATTACTCATAGTGAACAGGGACTAAGACTTACAGTGTAAAAGGCCTTCTACATCTCATATATAACTGTATAAAAATTAAAGCGATTACTCAAGATTAGAAAAACATAGCTGCCTTCTTCCAGACACAGCACCACTCTCCTCAATTTGTGTCTGGTGTTGCAGCTCAGTTCCACTAAAGTGAATGGATCAAAGTTGTAATACCACTCGCAGCCTATCTCCTGTCTCAGGGGTAGGGAACCTTTTTGGCTGAGAGAGCCATGAACGCCACATTTTTAAAAATGTAATTCAGCGAGAGCCATACAATATGTTTATATCTAAATTAAAAGTAAACGTCTGCATTTTATGTAAGACCAACACTTTTAGGCTGAGTGCACACAACGTAAGTATTTATTAAACAACTGCCATTGTTGCAAGTTTGCAACAACGGACGTTCTTTAATGAAGTGGCCGATCGCATTAAAGTCTATTAAAGCCAGAGATGTCAGTTTTGTCCCGCACAAAACTGACAGTGCAGACAATATAAAGTGCAGCTCTGGCTGCACTTTACATTGTCTGCTATGGTTAACCGCATTCTAATTAAAAGGAAATGAAGTTTATCTGGCCGGTACTGCAGTACCGGCTGGGATGAACTTCACAAACATCAGCCGTTCTGTGACATGTCGTGTCACAAAACGGCCCCTGTCATACACTGTGTAAACTCGGCCTTAAAGTACAATAAGTCTCTAAATTCTTTTTTAAACTGTTGTTATGCTGTTGCTAACCAATGAAGAATAAAGTACTTCTTACCATTAGTGTGACCTCTGGTGCTTCATGGTTTTGCTGATGGCTTTGTAGTCCCCCACACAAACTGCCCCACCTGACCCCCCACACACACACTACCCCAGCTGACCACCCCATAAACATTATCACACCCGATCCCCCACACACCACCCCAATCGCTCCCCCACACACTACCCCACCTGACCCCCCCACACATACACACTATCCCACGTGACCCCCACCTAACCTCTCCCAACACACACTACCCCACCTGACCCCCTACACACTACCCCACTGACCCCCCTACACACACTACCCCACCTGACCTCTTACACACACTAGCCCACCTGACCTCCTCACACACACTACCCCACCTGACCCCTTCACACACACTTCCCCATCTGACCCCGCCCCACACACACACTACCCCACTGGAACCCACACACGCACTCACTACCCCACATCACCACCCCACACTATACCCCACCTGACCCCTTCCACACAATACCACACCTGCCCCCCCACTCACTATCCCACCTGACACCCCACACACAATGCCCTACCTGACACCCCCCCACTCACTACCACACCTTAAACTCCCCCCCCCCTCCCACACACACACACACACACACACACACACACACACACATCACTGGGAAATACTGTATATATGCCTTTACACAGGACAATGATACAAGGACCTTACTACCCTGATGTTACTAGGCTGCTACTGACTACTGTTTTTTACCTGGCTTGTTTATAGGGGGAAAAAGGGGGGGGGCACTTACAGTGACATAGCCCTCTCACACACACACAAGCCACACCCAAAATATGTCAAACCCCTCATTGTCAAAGCAGAAGCAGAAATTTAAATCTTGGCAACAATATAACATGTGGTATGATGTATAGTGTAGAGATCCCCGTGTTGTACTGTTGTGCTATGTATGGTGTTTGTGATAATTTGTTGTGTGCTGCTTCTTAGCTGGAGCTGCTGCACTGTACATTGTATGTGTGTTAAAGAACATCTGGTTGTAAATAAAGCTACTTCAGTAAGAAAGTAATCACAGAATCTTATGATTTGAACTGGCTGTTAAAGCGGGCGACCAACTGTCATGATCATTGAAGCTGTAAGAATGCCTTCACACATACCGACTCGCAGCAAAAAACTCGCTGCAAGTTTCTGCTACGAGCCGAGGTCCTGGAAGGCCCCTATCACTACATACAAACAGTGGTCTGAAAGACCGCTGCGTGTATGTAATGCAGCCGCCCCCTTAACCCCTTCGGCTCCCGCACCGGTCCCGCACCGCTGTCTCCATACATTACCTGGCTCTGGCTGCACGGGGTCCTGCTCTGCCGCCCAGCCAATCAGTGTGTTGCCCAGCCGCAGCCACTGATTGGCTGGGCGGCAGAGCAGGACCCCGGGACCCCGTGCAGCCAGAGCCAGGCAATGTATGGAGACAGCAGTGCGGGAGCCGACGGGGTTAAGGGGGCGGCTGTATTACATACACGCAGCGGTCTTTCAGACCACTGCTTGTATGTAGTGATAGGGGCCTTCCAGGACCTCGGCTCGTAGCAGAAACTCGCAGCAATTTTTCTACTGCAAGTCGGTATGTGTGAAGACACCCTAAACAAGTCTTATGGCAGGTTGCAGTTTCTGAGGGGCTCCCCAGTACATCATCCCAGGACATCTACTGGTAAGAATTACTGGTACACACCACACACAGGACAGCATAGAGGAACACTGAGCATGGGGGGAGACTGGTCATGTTAGGGGCATTAGTAATGGTGGTCAGGAACAAAAGTGTTGTATCCAAGAACATACAGCTAGTAACCTGTATATATAATGTTATATGGCCGCCATTTGGATCATACATAGCTCTCTAATCTGGCCCATAGATTAATATGAGGGTTGTCTGCAGCCTCCTCAAAGACGGAGTGTACTGCTTTATACAGACTGGATATTAGAACGAATAGGGGGAGATTTATCAAACAGTCTTAGGGTGGCTTCACACATAATGTATCTGCGGCAGATTTCTTACTGCGTATTTGCAGTGAAATCCGGATCACATACTCGCAGCGGAATTGTCATGCCGTGGGGGTTAATGGCGCTTAGTTTGACATACTGTACTCATAGCGGGATCACAATAGCCCGTTGAAGTAAATGGGCAAGTATCCGCAGCGGGTCTCGCTGCGATTTCCAAGGAGGCTCTGCGTTAGGGGGCTGGGAAGAGCCTGGACTGGGAAGGGCGCCAGGAGGGCCCACGTTAGGGGTCTGGGGCGGGCCTGGGCTGGGTAGAGCGACGGGAGGGCCCACGTTAGGGGGCTGGAGCGGGCCTGGGAAGGGTGCCGGGAGGATCCACATTAGGGGGGTAGGGACGGCCTGGGCTGGAAAGGGTGACGGGGGTCCACATTAGGGTTCTGGGTTGGGCCTTGGCTGGGAAGGGAGGTGGGAGGGTCTGTGTTAGGGGGCTGGGGTGGGCTGGGCTTGGAAGGGCGGTGGGAGGGCCAGGGTTAGGGGGCAGAAGCGGGCCTTGGCTGGAAAGGTCGCTGGGAGGGTTCGCATTAGGGGGCTGGAAAGGGCGCCGAGAGGGTCTGCATTATAGGGCTGGGGTGGGCCTGGGCTGGGAAAGACACAGAAAGGGTCTGCTTTAGGGTGGCTGGGGCCGGCCTGGGCTGGGAAAGGCTCCGGGAGGGTGTGCATTTGGGGGCTTGGAAGGGCACCAGGAGGGTCCTTGTTAGGGCCTGGGGCAGGGCGCCGGGAGGGTCCGTGTTAGGGGAATGGGGCGGGCCTGGTCTGGAAAGGGCGCCAGGAGGATCTGTGTTAGGGGGCTGGGGCGGGCACATGCTGATATATTGGACATATATCAACAATACATCTAGCAATCTCACTACACGTCAGCAGGACACACCAGACACATTGCTATTCTCATCTGCTCTTGTTGTTGTTCACTGATGAACTTTGTAATAGGCAAACAGAAAATGTCAGGACCCATGCACCTAACATTCTGCATTCCTGCTAAGTCTCACCCCTTTGTTAAGCTCTCCCCCCACCACCACCTTTGCATTAAGCTCCTGGGTTTTCAACTAAATTGTTCTTCTGATTGTCACCCCTGCATGGACCAGTACTGATAGGTAGTCTCCTCTCCTACATGGTGCTGTCTGAACTATACAGTTTCTATAACCAATGTCTACATGGGTCTCCAAACTGCAGCCCTCCAGCTGTTGTGAAACTACAACTCCCATCATGCCTGGACAGCTAAAGCTTTGGATTTGGCTGTCCAGGCATGATGGGAAATGTAGTTTTGCAACAGCTGGAGGGCCGCAGTTTGGAGACCCATGTCTTACTATGTTGTAAAGTTCAGGGAGGGTGCTGTGCCGGTTACAACCAGTCATCAAGCTGTTCATGGGCTGGCTCACTTTGCCCATCTGGCAAGTCAGGCAAATGCCAGATGGGCCAGTGCGTTGTCAGGCTCTGCTTGGGAATATCTAGAGAGAAGAATAGCTCTGTGAATTGTAATCTGTATATTCTACTATATAGTTAAATAGTGAATCAGTAAAATGTTTGAGACTGATGAAGCGCTGAAGATCTGTTAATGATTCATCGCTGAATGTAAATTCCTGCGGTTAAATTAAGTATTACCAAGTTACATCTATTTCTGATTTTAATTGGACAAATTCAAATTAGCTTTGATTGAAGCTCAGGAGCAGTTAGATCTACATGTTTTACAAGTTCTGAGCTATAGGTTTCTATTCTAGCAGGTTCATCAGACAACCATTCTACAGTAAAAGAGGACCATCCAGCGCAAAGCAGAACCCAAACTACAGACACCATGATATAGACCGGTGCTTCTTGAAGCGTAGATGGTTTACTTTTTACATGGTCATATGAATACTATGAAAAATAAAAACCATCAATAAACCAGTTACACAAACACACAACTTGTCACATCTTTGTAGACTTCATATAGCAAATTGCTTCTCTCTCCTCATATGCTGCTCTTACACTTCCATAGTTGACAGCTTGTTTTCTAGGTTACTGACCACCACTTGGCTCTGAAAACAATAGTAACCTAGACAATGAGCTGTCAACATTGGAAGGGAAAGAGCAGCATATCAGGAGGAGGAGGCAAATTTACTAAATGAATGTTTTAGCAAAAAATTTGGACACTCTTTCTAGTACTCCCATACACTCTAGCAGCAAATATATTGATATTGGTCAAGATAAAATCCAAGAGTGTATAAGAACTGAATTAGGAATAACATGCCCATATGTATATCCACTAAGCAAAAGTATTTAGTGAGACACATGCTTATTCTGATCTTTAAAGGGGTAGTGCAGCGTTTAACATTTATTCACTAAATAACACACATTACAAACTTTGTAACTTTGAATGGCCCCCTTCCCCGTGTTCCCCCCACCCCGGAAGTGTGGTGCATTATACTTACTGAATTGCTGTCGACCCCGGCCGTCATCTTGGGTCGACCACGTTATCTTTGGGAGGCCGGCCGAACCGCTCCAGCCGTCCCTCATGCCGATCCCCCTCTGCCGCGTCATCAGCTGCTCAGCCGCGATTGGCTGAGCAAAACTGTTCGTCCAGCCTCCCGAAGATCATGTCGTTGACCCAACATGATGGCTGGGGTCGGTGAGCATAATGCACCACACTTCCGGGGTGGGGGGAACACTGGGAAGGGGGCCATTTACGTAAATAGCACACATTACAAAGTTGTATAACTTTGTAATGTGTGTTATTTAGTGAATAAATGTTAAATGCCGCACTACCCCTTTAAATTCAATTTAAAGGGATTATCAACTTTATAGTAAAATTGTTCAGTAAAAGTGTATGCACAGGACTTACTGACAGCAGCTTCCTAAAATCATACTTTCCTCCTGCTTGTCTGTACTGTATGCTAAATGGTGATTCTGTCGCTAAGATGGCCGAGCATTGAGAAGCATATGACCATGCAGCTCCCTCAGCGTCCACCACTGAGCATGTATATGCCTATGGAGTACACAAAGTGTGGGAAATGGTCACATGCTCCTCCATGTCAGCCATCTTATGGACAGAATCACCTCAGAGCAGGACAGTACAGCCTGGAGGAGGGGAGTCTGATTTTAGCTCTATGAGGTTAACAGGGAGCTGCTTTCAGTATGTACAGTGAATACAGTTACTAATACTAGACACCAACCTCTTTAATAACTTCCAAGTTTTGTCTGTGGTTGAAAATAAATTTTTATGTTATTTTCAGTATAAGTATGCCACATTTTAGTATCTGTTCACATTACCATCATACTTTCCATTTATAATGAAGCATTGATAGCTATGTTGGATTCCTTTTGAAATCATCTAGCTTCCCTAATTCAGTATGTCTTTGGATTTTGAGAGGAAACCCACTGCAAACATACCAACTTGATACAAATGTTGCCCTTGGTTTAATTTGAACCCCGGGCCTAAGGTCTGAAAGGCAACGGTGTTAAATGGGCACCGTCATTACCAATAAATAATGTTAAATTAGCAGGGGAGGTGATAAACTACATCCTTGCAATTTACTTCTATTATTATTTTTTTGCCTGTTTTCTATATGAACTACAATGCTATAAAATCACTCACTTACTCAAACTGCAGTCGAGGCGCAGACACTCATGCTATTTGGTCTTTAGTAATAGCAAAAAAGAGACCAAATGCAGGAAGCGGTGTCAGTTGTTTTTCTGCTCTATACAGATTGGCCCAGTGCAGATGAATGCTGATGGGACAGCTCAGAGTGAAATGCAGACGCACGAGCAGCACAATGGGGCACTTAATGGACCTGCGAAATTGAAATAAAAAACATCAGCATACATAAAGCAAGCATTAACCATATATTTTCTGTTTTTTATGTCATGACAGGTATACTTTAACCACTCAGCTACTGTGCTGCAAACCCCAACAACCCCCCCCCCCCCCCAGTGACTTTAATACGATCCATTATAGTTGTGGTATTTTTTATACCAACATTCATGCTGCTACCTTCTCTAGTCTTGCCGTCAATCACCTGAGAGGGTAAGGAGGGTCTCAATTAGCCCAGTTTTACAATATTTGTACATTATCTGCAAAGGCAAAATCTAGAATGTATGAAATAACCTGTGCCCTGTTCATACAGGAAAACCAGACTGTTACATGATGGTTTCAAACCTAAACAACACTAAGGCTAGACACATGCCTCAGAAGACCTATACAAAGCTTTCTTAGATAAAATGGCTTGCAATCTTCTGTCTTATCTTAGAAAGCTGCCTGGATAAATATTATGATGAAAACATATCACTCTAGTTTTATTTGAGTGTTATTACTAGAGACAGACATTAAATTTAAATTAGTGCTATAAAACAGGGCATTAAGCATAGTAGAAAAAAAACAAAACATGGATCTTCCTGACACAGTACATGCATCACTGTAATTATAAGCCACAAATCTTTTGTTCGCTGAATCTAAGGCTTGTTAAAATCTGATTGTTTGGGCCACACAAAGCCATTAAATCAGCAAGGTGCAATTATATTTGTATCAAAATAGGAACACTTGTCTTTTTATTAAAGGCAACACTTAGGGGTCTGTGTATCTATCTCAGGGAGCAGCCATTTTTCCATGCTAAATTGATTCTAATTTGAACAGAATGTGTCAGACCTGCATTTATAATACAGAGAACAGGCTACATAATAAAGCACGCTAATGAAAGCCATAACTATTGTCTGACTTCATATCTGTAACTAAAAGTCAATCTATTAGAGGCAGGAAAGGGAGATAAAAAGGAAGTTCATGCGTTAGGCAAAATTTAAGTAAGTGTTTTTTTAAAAAAATCATGTTTTCCAGTTGAGTTACACTCAATGCAAATGATTTGATTTTGGTTTTATGTTTTCGGCTCAGGGCACGTAAAGGGCATCACAGCATGTGGGAACCATATCTCTGTTATTTGTCTATCCAAACTAATTAGTAAAATCCCTATAAGAAAGTTCTGATTTACTGTACTTATATGTTTTCATTCATCCCTCTTGCATTATCAAAACACAAATGGTGGTTGTTGAGAGGGATTAAACATTCTGCCGTAAAAGTAGACTTGCATGAATGCTGCATCTTGTTAATCTCACAAAGCTAATTTTAAAGAAAAATGTCTGCTTCCATTGTTAATTGACATCATAAATGACTGTGCTGAAATAGCAAATAATTACTTCACAACAGTTGCTGAAAACCAACCATGAAAATGTCTGGGAGAGGATAGCTCTATTATGCTTCTTAGTAACGTGGATCTTGGTAAAAGGAAAGCTGAGAACAGGGGGATAACACATGGAAAATGTCCTTGACCTAGGTACAGTATACTAAAAAATGGTAATATGGTAAGTACAGTATGGTCATTTGGTAGTTTTAGGAATTTCTGTAAAAAATTTTTGTAAATGTTTTTTTTCTATGTTTTAAAAAATATTTTCAAAACCCTAAGAGGTTGTCCAGGCAAACTAACTTGTCCCCTATCCATGGTTCTATACTCGGCTCTTTAGGGATGAATAGAGCCGTGGGTCACATGTTGTACCTACAGCTGTATTTATATCAAAGGGGGAACAGAGTATGGAAGTCGGACCCTCCGCAATCTCTTTCTTGTCCCCTATCCTATGGATAAGAGGACAAGTTTGTTTTGCCTGGAAAATCTGTTAAAGTAAAACTTAAAATTAACAGACAAGCGTGTGATTTATATTGTTTCCTTTTGTTGCTTATATAACACAATCATACCTGGAGTAGCTGAGATACAACACAGAGATTGACAGTCCCTGTCTGCAAAGGATCCCACAATCTAATTCACTTTTTTTTTTAAATAAATTTCAATTTTTATATACATTTTACCAAAAAATATCCAAAACTGGAAAGATGTTTCCCATTTTATAGCATGTAGGAGGAAACTGGAGAAACAAAAGTTAGGGGTTTTTCACACGTTCTACACATGGTCTGTAATTACGAACAATGTGTTACGGACCAGACTTCATAAATCCCGGCATCATCATTCATAATGAAACAAGGGAACCATATCAGCCCAATTGAGCTGATTTGTTCCCTTTAAACAGGAGCTGTACAATTCAAAAAGTTTTCTTTGGGGATTTGCTACTGCTCTTGACAGTTCTTGTCAAGAACAGACATGGCAGCAGAGAGCACTATGTCAGACTGGAAAGAATACACTACTTTCTGCAGGGCACACAGCAGCTGATAATTACTGGAAGGCTTTAGTTAGATTTTTTAATAGAAGTAATTTACAAATCTAAAAACCTTCTGACACCACAAGAGTACCCCATTTAATGTTAAAATCTTCAGTCTTATTGTAATAATAGAAAAACACACACTGCAACAATTAATAAATGCTTGTATATAAAAATTGAATTTTAACAATTGTAATACAGTTTACATCATGCTTTTTGTACTTTTTAGGATGCCTTTCTAGATATGTATTAAAATTTTTATTGACATCGTTGCATAGAACATTGTCAGCCAGCAAGGACTGGTCTTTTCCTGCCGTCTCCATTGCCTATAAATACACCAGGACTCCTTAATTGTTTTATATGGACCTGATGAAGGAGTACCCTTATAACACATTTTTGAATAATAGAGTCATTTCATGCATTATGGGGGACATTTATCAAACTAATTGCCCCTGTTTTTAGACTAATATATCATGTTTGCGTTCAAAATAAATCTAATATGAATTTATGAAGCTTTTTTAGACAAGACTATCCAAATTAGATGCGACTTTTTGAATTAGATTTTTTGTTGTTAATTAGATCGAAAGTGCGCCAGAATTCTTTTTTCGCTAAATTTATTAACTGCGCAATTTTTTAAAAAGTCGCATATATTGGCGCCCTGCTACGTCTGCTCCGAACCAGGTGAATTTATTAGACTAATTAAAAGACCATTATTTTTAAGACACATTTACTATGCTATTAGACAATTTACATAAATTTGACTTAACACATTAGATTGGGAATTATGCCAAAACATCTTTAACAAAATCGTGTTGTTAGATTTGTTAGTAAATATCCCCCTATGACTCTCGTCACCCCTGACACTGCTTCTCTGTGCTAATCAGTGCTTTAAGTTCCCTGTTTGTTCCTGCCAGTGGACGTTAACTTTTGATTCTTGTCCCTCTATTCTTCACTAGTTCCCTGGATCTGTGGAAGGGCAGCAGACAGCCTTAATTCTTCCTATGCTATTGACAGTGCAGTACTCGGAGATGAACACTAGCACGCTCATTACACCTACTGCTTGGGTCATTTGCAGAATTACGCTTTGTACACGCGTTGGGGTTATTTTATATCTTGCTAGTGCTTCACTCACTCACATAGCTCCCTAATTTTCCCCCTACTTTTCACCCAAACATCATCCCTACCTTCTAAATCAGGGGTGTCAAACTCAAATACACAGTGGGCCAAAATTAAAAGATTGGACAAAGTTGTGGGCCAACCATGATATTTAATGAAGATTGCATGCAGAGTTTCTGGCACTGTCAAAGCAGCATGTGGCATTCCTGGCACTGCCTATCCTAAAGTAATTTTAAAAGAACCGGCCCTCCCAATAGTGTCTTATATAGTAGCCAGTCATCCCCAATAGTTACTTATATAGTAGCCAGCCCTCCCTAATAGTGTATTATATAGAAGCCAGCCCTCCCCATAGTCTCTTATGTAGAAGCCAGCCCTTCCCAAATTGTGTCTTATATAGAAGCCAGTCCCTATAATAGTCTCTTATATAGTAGCCAGCCCACCCCAATAGTTTTTTTTTTTTTAAGTAGTCAGCCCTTGCCGATAGTCTCTTATGTAAAAGCCAGTCCTCAAGAATAGTCTTTAAAATAGAAGCCAGCCCCTACTGTAGTTGTTCATGACTGCCCCTCAGCTTGGACTCACCCTTCCTGCGGCTCCAGAGCTTGCAGGAGGCGCCCTTCGGACGACGCGTGTGATGACTTCATAACATTGCCAGTGTTGAGATTCTACTGAGATACTTCTAGGCCATAGGCTAAAAACTGCCTGCGGCCTATGAGATTATAATGTGGGTGGTCCAAGCAGCTCTACGGACCACCCATGTAATCTGCTGCAACGTCAGGAGGGCCAAATTTAGCACAGCAATGTAAAAGCATGGCGGACCAAAAATAATGGCACAAAAAGCCAGATTTGGCCCGCGCGCCAGAGTTTGACATGACTGATCTAGATTCTCTTGTAAATGAAGTGGTGAAGTAATTGTTGCTGGTTAATTCACATTGTTCTTATTAAATGTAAATTAAATTACTATATGCTTTCATTCAACTAAATTTTTATTCGTACATAAGACAGTTTAATAGAGAAAAGTATACTTTAATAGCTTCTCTGCTTTGTAAAACCTGGAGTTTAAAACACTATTAAAAATGTGTTAAACAACAAGTAAAAGACCATCTGAAAGAGCCATATTTTACTTCTTAATGATATCCATAACACTGCAGATAGCTCTAAAATAAGAATATAAATTGTGCTCAATCTTCAGTTCTGCATAGTTGCTGCTATAGCATAAAGATACTGAAATAATTTAAAATACATATTACAGAAGTACTAAATAAAACATTACTTTAGTGGAAATCTTGCAAGATTATGATGTTTTATTAATGTAGACACAACCTCCTTGTATAGGAACATAGGAATGCAAGGCTATACAGTAATATGAGGGGGTATGAAAAAAAAATGCATATGTTGTGCAGTTGTAGTCTTAAATTAGGGCTCTTTTATTTCATAGTGATTACAATGTAAATTCAGTTTATATCATTAACGGTGTGTTCACACATTCAGAATCAGCAGCAGATCCACAGCAGATTTGATGGCGCTGATTTGATCCTCTGTTCAGTTATTTAGTTACATTGATATCAAATCTACTGTGGATCCTGTACTTGTGAACGTGCCCTTATACATAATAGTGTCCTATGTTATACTCTTAGGGTGCCTTCACACATACCGTATCGCTGCGTATTTATTGCACAAAACTTGCACGAAACTCGCATGAAACTCGCACGAAAGTAGCTGCGTTTTTTGTGGTGTTAAACCTGTGAAAGTCGAAACTTGCATGTAAAAATCGCACCAAACACACAACAGAATCGCACCAAACACGCAGCGACATAGACATACATATACATTGGGAAGAATATACAGTGTATGTTCGCTGCACCCTACTATGGATATAGGAGATGTTGGGGATGTATACTCCGAGTGCACTACTATTCTAACGCCCAAGAATACTGTAAAATGAAATCGTATGTAGGCTCTCTAGGAGTAAATCCTATATATCTGATGTTTGTAGAGGCAAATTAATAACAGGGAGGTATTTATCTTAAAATATATCACAATTTTATCTTATGAAAAGCAAAATTTAAAAATTCATAAATTCATAGTAATAAACATAATCTTATAGAATAAATCGAAACAAATAAATAGTTCAATTATAAATAAAATAAACAATAAAATTCGACGTTCTATAGTGTGATTTGCTAAAAATAGAACGTCAGAACAGCCAGCGCAAGGGCCCTGCGCTATCAATATAGATCGCAGTTTGCATATAGAGTAAATGTCCTTATAGCATTTAGACTCTCAGGCCTCTTGCCCCGTGCTGATTTGGAGCCAGATGATAATAGTTGCAATATCGTGATATTGTTGCAATGTTTCAATGGGCCTTGGTTTGTAGGCCCTTTATCCGATTGTAAGTTACACTGTATCCACGTATGTATCTCTGTTCAATTGAATGTTCAATTGTGTATAACATGCAATTGAACTGAGATACATACATGGATACAGTGTCACTTACAATAGGATAAAGGGCGTACAAACCAAGCCCCATTGAAACATTGCAACAATATCACGATATTGCAACTATTATCATCTGGCTCCAAATCAGCACGAGGCAAGAGCCCTGAGAGTCTAAATGCTATAAGGACATTTACTCTATATGCAAACTGCGATCTATATTGATAGAACAGCCAGCGCAAGGGCCCTATTTTTAGCAAATTACACTATAGAACGTTGAATTTTATTGTTTATTTTATTTATAATTGAACTATTTATTTGTTTCGATTTATTCTATAAGATTATGTTTATTACTATGAATTCATGAATTTTTTAATTTTGCTTTTCATAAAATAAAATTGTGATATATTTTAAGATAAATACCTCCCTGTTATTAATTTGCCTCTACAAACATCAGATATATAGGATTTACTCCTAGAGAGCCTACATACGATTTCATCATACATATACATTGACTTTATAGCAATCAGTATCACTGTGGATTTATATGCGAGAAACTCGCAGGGATAAATACGCAGCAATACAGTACGTGTGAAGGCACCCTTAGGGGGAGATTTATCAAAGGGTGTACAATATACACTGGTGTTAACTGTCCACAGCAACCAATCACAGCTCAGCTTTCAGCTATGCTAAAATAAAAGAGCAGCTGTGATTGGTTGCTGGGGGCAGTTTACACCAATGTATCTTTGATAAATCTCCCCCTTTAGTGTATATAGATTAATCAACCCCCTTAGTGTATATAGATTAATCGACTTATCAGTGTATGAGCTTGGAGCCTTAGATGAAAAGATCTCTGTATACAATGCAAAGTTTGGGTCAGCTGTAAGTCTCCCATAGACTATAATAGGAAGTGACCATGCATTTTTGGCTACCTTTCCATTCCCAGACTGGGATAAATACTTTGACCCAATGTCTGCATTAAATGTAATATCATATGATGATCAAAGCTCTTGTAACATAAAGGTGGCTGGAATTGTGTCATAAGGGAGCCTTCACGCGTACATTATCTGCAGCGGATTTCACGCTGTGAGTTTCGCAGGGAAATCCGCTGAAATCCTGTGTCCTGTCATTTTCTATGGGTTTACATACTAAGCAGATATTTCATTCCACTACGAGTAAAGCCCCTTCCCTCCCCACTGCTGCTCGGCTAATATGATACCTGCCCACGCTCCTGCTTGCTTCTCAGGCTCCTGCCTCCCTGGTGTCCTACTCAGCCAATCAGTTAGCTACCCCGCCGCAGCCACTGATTGGCTGGGTTCAGAGAGGTGGGGCCTAGAGCATCCGTGCCCTAGCCCTGCAATGCCTCTCTTTTCCTCGGGAATAGACATGGATTGAGGAAGGATACGCAACGGTACTAGTGGTTTGGAGTTAGGTTGTGGTGTTTACAGATTTGCTTTAAATACTAATGGCAATCTGTATTGGTGTTGCTAAAAGTAAATAGCCTCAGGCTTTCTTAATTGATGAAGCAATGATATATATCAGGTAATTGTGCCACTACACTAGATTATGAAGCAGCCAGTAAGAATGATCTCATTGACACATTTTCAGATCATACAGACCAAAAAGATAAGTTTATTCGGGAACCCTATACAATGGAAAGGAGTTTCTCGTAACGTACCTCTAGCCTAGGGGTTTTATATGGCATTATGTGGCATATTTGTCCACAGATGTTGCAGCTGGGCCTGTAGATTCTGCACACTCACTGGTTTCTGAAGCTGAAGTCCCAGCTGGTCCTATTAATACTCAGTTGGTGATTGGTTGACATTCCTAGGAAATTCCTTGCAGTGCGTGGACAAGTATTAATCTGCTAAAAAATGCCAGTTGAAATCCCTGTCCTCAGAGGCAACACATGTGGTTGCAGGATGTCCTGCACATATCGCTGAGCTTTTAATGTCCCTCATATTACAACTAGTGGTAATTGACCGTCACATGTGATGGCTCTCAAGGTGATCACACCAACCATTGGCGCCCTATGTTGACCCACAGCAAAGGCAGGATTGAAGCGCTCACCGCCATACTTACACCTGACCATCATGGAAGCCCCAACAGAACCTGTATCTTGGCTAAAAATGGTTTCACTGTCCAGTTTTCTCTTTCATGATACAGCTACAAACAAAGGTACTGTAGCTGGCTGTCAATGACAAGGCATGTGATCGACACCAGATTACTTTCTGACTGGGAATGGAGTGTAATGAAAGTTCCAGACATTTCTGGATAGTGGACAAGAAAACTGTCGGAGCGGCTCATGCCTATTTGTGGATCAAAGTATCTGCTCTATTATCTAGGCTGAAGCCTTATAGCAATGTGTGTGTGTTCTAGCTTGGCTGTCCTAGATGGTGAGCAATTTGTTGAAATGACCATCCTGCTTCTTTCAGTCCAGTGATGTGTCACCTCACAAAGTCTAAAATTGGCATCACATCTATGACTCTGTTCACACTGCTTGTGGATTAAGTACAGACAAAATACTGAAGGTGCAACAGCAACCGACAGGTGCAGGGGCTCACCGTATATACTTCTCCCAGCATATACACGGTTAACACCTGCTCTGTAGATATTAAAAAGTGAGGATCTTAGCAAACTATTTGATCAAACAGAGTGTACCATGTCGCCACGTTAAGGCGTCCTCGAGACATGGTCCCTACTCTAGCATTTTCACACTAGCATTGGCCTCCCCTGGGCTGAATAAGCCTACAGCTGGGCAGATAAGAGCCAAATGATCTCTTTTTATAGCACCCTTGGGACATGGGTGGAGTGCAAGCTAACAGGAGGTAGCCACACTCCACTCCACCCATGTCCCAAGGGTGCTATAAAAAGAGATCATTTGGCTCTTATCTGCCCAGTTGTAGTCTTATTCAGTCCAGGAGAGGCCATTGCTAGTGTGAAAATGCTAGAGTAGGGACCATGTCTCGAGGACGCCTTAACGTGGCGACATGGTACACTCTGGTTAATCAAATAGTTTGCTAAGATCCTCACTTTTTAATATCTACAGAGCAGGTGTTTACTGTGTGTACGCTGGGAGGAGTATATACGGTGAGCCCCTGCACCTGTCGGTTGCTGTTGCACCTTCTGTTTTTTTGTCTGTACTTAAAGTCACACTGTCACCCCCTATTTGAATTTTGACTGCTCTCTACAGGTGTAAAGGGTAAGTGTTACAGCTTTCATTACTTATTTTATATCACACCTCATGGTGCTTGTTCTGGTAAAAAGTTGTTTTTATCACCTTTGGATTTGTATATGTGGACGGGGCCTCGCGGCTTATGTGCCACATCGCTCCGCCCCTAGGGCCACTTAGCCCCGCTCCCATCGCCACATAGGCGCCCTCAGCGGCCATTGGTGTGGGACAATCTAGGAGGGTGGGGCCTAGAGCTTTAGGCTGGCCCTTCCAATGGCTGCAGAGGGGGCGCGGCCTATGCAATGATGACCTCACGGATGGGGGCGGGGCTAAGTGGCACCAGGGGTGAAGCGATGTGGCACAAAGGTTGCGAGGCCCCGCCCACATATACCAATCCACAGGTGATAAAAACAACTTTTTACCAGAACAAGCACCATGAGGTGTGATATAAAATAAGTAATGAAAGCTGTAACATTTACCCTTTACACCTGTAGAGATCAGTCAAAATGCAAATGGGGGGTGACAGTGTCACTTTAAGCTACAAGCAGTGTGCAACCTGCAGTCATAGATGTGCTGCCAATTTTTCCTTTTTTTCTGTTGAATGTGGGGGTGTGGCTATCTCCTGTTGGCTTGCACTTCACCCATGTCCCAAGGGTGCTATAAAAAGAAATCATTTGGCGCTTATTCAGCCCATTGCTAGTGTGAAAATGCTAGAGTAGGACCATGTCTTGAGGACGCCTTAACGTGGCGACATGGTACACACTGTTTGATCAAATAGTTTGCTAAGATCCTCACTTTTTAATATCTACAGCAGGTGTTTACCGTGTGTACGCTGGAGGAGTATATACGGTGAGCCCCTGCACCTGTCGCTGTTGCTGTTGCACCATCTGATTTTTTAATCTCACAAAGTCTGTCAACTGTGCAAACTATCATTGACTCGACGATGTATGTCCATGATCTCTAACCAAGAGGTACACTACCAAAAACGTAGCCTCTGGAAGACGTTTTGCAGGGCAAAGAAGAAAGTATTTTTATGACCTTTTGACCTCACCTGTGATAATTTGCATAACTATATGCTGAGTTTTTCAGCAACCCAACATTTTTATCTAGGCGCATCAAACATTTTTGAAATGAGTGAATATTGAAACCTGAATATGGTTTTCAAACTAATTATATTTTTGTTTCTACAGGTTGCATCTGGGAGCAAGTCGCTGGCCTGCGGCTGACTAGTCCACAAACACACATGCCTCGAGTTTCTCTTTTCTATCAACCCTTAACCCAGTGGCGTAGCTACTGCGGTCACAGCGGTCGCTCCTGGCTACGCCACCGCCCCCGTCCCGTCATATCACCCAATCTTGTGACTGCAAGCAGTGTTTTGCTTGCGGTCACAAGATGCAGTTTCAGACTGCCCCCAGGCTGGTGAGCGGCTCCCTGGGGGTGTCCCCGGGATTCCCTGTCGGTGCACATACAAGGGAGCTGTGTGTGTGCCGGGGGCAGGAGCACTTCCGGGTCAGGAGACGCTTCCTGTGCCGGAAGTACTATCCCCAGCGCGCACAGAGCTCCCTGGTATGTGCACCGACCGGGAATCCCGGAGACACCCCCAGGGAGCCGCTCACCAGCCGGGGAAGAAGAGGAGAAGACAGCCGACGTGGGAGCGTGTTGTTAGGTGAGTACAGTAGGTTTTTTTTTTTCCTAATCTGCTTTGCACTAGGGGCATCTATGAGGGGAAAATACACAGGGGGCTTCTATAAGGGGGAATACACTGGGGGCTTCTATAAGGGGTGACTACACTGGGGGCATCTATAAGGGGTGACTACACTGGGGGCATCTATAAGGGGTGACTACACTGGGGGCATCTATAAGGGGTGACTACACTGGGGGCATCTATAAGGAGTGACTACACAGTGGGCATATATAAGGGGTGACTACACGGGGCTTCTATAAGGGTAGACTACACAGGGGCCTTCTATAAGGGGAGACTACACAGGGGGCTTCTATAAGGGGAGACTACACAGGGGGCTTCTATAAGGGGAGACTACACAGGGGGTTTCTGAGAGGTGTGACTACACAGGGGGCTTCTATAAGGAGTGACTACACAGAGGGCTTCTATAAGGGGAGACTACACAGGGGGCTTCTATAAGGGGAGACTACACAGGGGGTTTCTGAGAGGTGTGACTACACAGGGGGCTTCTATAAGGGGTGACTACACAGAAGGCTTCTATAAGGGGTGACTACACAGGGGGCTTCTATAAAGGGAGACTACACAGGGGCTTCTATAAAGGGAGACTACACGGGGCTTCTATAAGGGGAGACTACACGGGGCTTCTATAAGGGGAGACTACACAGGGGGCATCTATAAGGAGGGACTACAAAGGGGGCATATACAATAGGGCATGCACAGAGGTATGCATGTACTATAGTGGTCTACTCAGAGGGGGGGCATATACTATAAGGGGGTTGCATAGAGTCAGCCTACCCACTAAACGAGGGTGTAAAGGGGCCAATACAGATGTGCAGTTTGTATAAAGATGAGGATGGTGCCAGAGTGAGGAGTCTAATATGTCTGTCTGGCAGATTCTGTGGATTCGTGGCTCGGAGAAGTTCTCATAATTGCCCGGGGCATATGGAGAAGATGAAAAAGGAAGAACTCTGATCAGAGAACACGTCCCCTGTGAGTCACTAAATATAACTGCGCTATAATATATATGGTGTATATGAACCTGTGTAGAGCTGCGTCCACCTCTATATGACTGGATAAGGTGATAGTGATCTGCGTACAGTGGGTTATTCAGTAGCAGCGATGGTGTTAGTATAGTATACTGGATTTGGTCTGTAACAGTATGGCGGTATTATGTATGGTGATAATATTTCCTTTCTATGTACTGGTATTATTAATATTAATAATATCAGTCTTGGTAAATATATATACACAGCAATAGCATCGCACTGTCAAGGAAGGGGGGGGGGGCAAGTTGACTTCTTGCACCAGGGCCCAGGAGACATTAGCTACGCCCCTGCCTTAACCCCTTAGTGCTGCAGCTAGTTTGGGCCTTAACCCCTTAAGGACCGGGCCTGAAATGGCCTTAAGGACCGGAGCAAATTTTATGAATTTGACCAGTGTCACTTTATTCATTAATTACTTCGGGATGCTTTTACCTATCCGGCTGATTCTGAGATTGTTTTCTCGTGACATATTGTACTTCACATTTCTTGTAAATTGGAGTCGATACTTATAACGAATCTTTATGAAAAAACCCAAAATAGCGTGAAAAATTGTGAAAAAATGCATTTTTCCAACTTTAAAACTTTTCTGCTTATACAGAAAATGGTTATATCACATAAATTATATATTAAATAGCATTAGCAACATGTCTACTTTATGTTGGCGGCATTTATTAAACTATATTTCATTATTTTTAGACAATAGGAAGCTTAAAACATTAGCAGCAAATTTCCAAATTTTCAGTAAAATTTCAAAATCAGATATTTTTAGGGAACTGTTCAGGTTTAAAGTGTATTTGAGGGGACTGTGTGTTAGAAAGCCTCACGAAGCACCCCATTTCAGAAACTGCACCCCCTAAACTCTGCAAAAGCACATCCAGAAAGTTTTTTAACCCTTTAGGGGAGTCACAGAAATAAAAGCTAAGTGTGTAAGAAATTTGAAAATTTTAATTTTCTGTGCAGAGATTTTATTGTAATCCAATATTTTTCATAATTATAAACCTATTACCAGAGAAATGCACCCCAATATTGATTGCCCCGTTTCTGCAGTTTATAGAAATACCCCATATGTGGCCCTATTGCGCTATTTGACGCGACCACAAGCCTCAGATATAAGGGAGCGCCTAGTGAATTTCAATGGCTCCGTTATTTTTGGTCATTTTTGACTGTACCACTTCAGGTTGGCAGAGGCTCTGGGGTGCCAAAACCTAAAAAACACCCCTAAAGGGACACCATTTAGAAAACTACACCCCTCAAGGAATGTAACAAGGGGTGCGGTGAGGATCTGGACCCCACAGGTGCTTCACAGATTTTCCAAACAATATGGCTTGAAAAAAGACTAAAGTATTTTTTACACTAAAATGTTGTTCTAGCCTTCAATTTTTCATTTTCACAAAGGGATAAAAGGAAAAAAAAAACACAAAACATGTAGCACAGTTTCTCCCAAATACGGAAATACCCCACATGTGGACATAAAGTGCCAAGCGGGCGCAGGACGAGCCTCCAAAGGGAAGGAGCGCCAATTGGCTTTTGGAAGCTGGATTTCACTGGAATGGATTTCAAGGGCCATGTCGCATTTACAGAGCCCTCGTGCTGCCAAGACACTGGAAACCCCCCACAAGTGACCCCATTCTGGAAACTACACCCCTCAAGGAATCTAACAAGGGGTGCAGTGAGCATATGGACCCCACTGGTGACGGGCACAAATGTGGAAAAATGTGACGTGAAAGTGAAAATTTTCATTTTTTCACTTTCATGGCACAAATGTGCCTGTCATCCAGGGGTCCATATCCTCATTGCACCCCTTGTTAGATTCCTTGAGGGGTGTAGTTTCCAGAATGGGGTCACTTGTGGGGGGTTTCCAGTGTTTTGGCAGCACAAGGGCTCTGTAAATGCGACATGGCGTTCATCATCCATTCTAGCCAAATCCAACCTCTAAAATCCAAATGGCTCTCCTTCCCTTCGGAGGCTTGCCCTGCGCCCACATGGCGCTTTATGTCCACATGTGGGGTATTTACGGACTCGGGGGAAATTGCTCTACACATTTTGTGTTTTTTTTTCTCTTTTAACCCCTTGTGAAAATGATAAATTCAAGGCTAGACCAACATTATAGTGTAAAAAATTTAATATTTCATTTTCACGCCACATTGTTCCACATTTGTGCCCGTCACCAGTGGGGTCCATATGCTCACTACACCCCTTGTTACATTCCTTGAGGGGTGTAGTTTCCATAATAGGGTCACTTGTGGGGGGTTTAACTGTCTTGGCAACACAGGGGCCTTTTGAATGCAACATGGCCCCTCGAAATCCATTCCATCCAAATCCAGCCTTCAAATGGCGCACCTTCCCTTTGGAGGCTTACCCTGCACCCGCATGGCGCTTTATGTCCACATGTGGGGTATTTCCGTACTCAGGGGAAATTGCTCTACACATTGTGTTTTTTTTATCTTTTAACCCCTTGTGAAAATGAAAAAATCAAGACAAGATCAATGATTTAGAGTAAAAATTAAAAAAAAATTACACTAAATGTTGGTCTAGCCTTGATTTTTTTCCATTTCCACAAGGGGTTAAAAAAGAAAATGAACACAAAACGTGTAGGGTAGTTTCCCCTGAGTACGAAAATACCCCACATGTGGACATAATTTGCCATATGGGCACAGGGCAAGTCACCAAAAGGACAGAGCGCCATTTAGAGGCTGGAATGGGGGATGGAGGCCATGTCGCAATTACAAAGCTCCTGTGCTGCCAGAACAGTAGAAACCCCCGACAAGTGACCCAATTCTGGAAACTACACCCCATAAGGAATCTAACAAGGGGTGCAGTGAGCATATGGACCCCACTAGTGATGGGCACATGTGTAGAACATGTGCCGTGAAAATAAAAAATACCATTTTTTTCATTTTCACGTCCCAAATGTGGCCGTCACCAGGGGGCCATATACCCGCTGCCCCACTTGTTAGATTCCTTATGGGGTGTAGTTTCCAGAATGGGGTCACTTGTGGGGGGTTTCTACTGTCCTGGCCGCACAGAGGCTTTGTAATTGCATCATGGCATTTTCTAATGGGAATGGCGGCCATACCTATTTAGCTGGGGAAAAGGGACAATTCTAATTTATTTGGGGGTATTAGGCCAATTATTAGTTTATAAGGTTGGAAATGACAGGTGTCCATCAAATTCAACCTGTGTTGATCCAGAGGAAGGCAAAAAACCCTCGTGAGGCAGACGACAGTCGCCTCATCACAGGGGAAAAATTCCTTCCCGACTCCATAATGGCGATCAGAATAATCCCTGGATCAACGTGACCCCTGAAATAGGAATAAGGGACGGAATTTAGATAATGTAGAACTCCGATGACGTGTGGTGCGCCTTGGAGCGATCCAGTATGCTAAGGCCGGGGTGATCAGGACAGGTGTCACACGGGAAAATGGTGTCCTTCCTGATCCCCCTGTTACCCCACACTCTGCACTTCTTCTGGGGTCTCCCGTTCTCCAGTGTGGGGGACGTCACCTGGAGAATGTTGCCCTGGTGCGATAGGGGGTCCTTCATATCCAGAAGCGCTGGGTCCGCTCCATGGCTGCTAAATATTAGGGCGCTATTACTACTTCTGATATGTTCGGATCGTGCCGCAAGCTACAGGGCAGCGAGGGACCGGAAGAGGGGGGTGCTGGTATAAAAGTTATCCCCGTACAGGTGGTGGTGACCTTTATCCAGCAGTGGGAAGATCAGTTCCCGGACGATGTCCCCACTAACTCCGAGGATGGGGGGGGGAGGGGGCATCTGGGGGCTGGATTCGAGTGTCCCTTCCTTCATACACTCTAAGGGTACGTGCACACTGCGGAATCGCGAAGGATAACCCTTTGTGCATTCCGCAGTTGGCACCCGCCGGCGGACTGATGCAAGCGCACGTCTCCGTCCGTGTCGTAGACTCCATTCTATGCACGGGCGGATTCCGCTCTGCGTCCAACGTGTTGATGGAATGACGGATGATGGAATCCGCCCATGCATAGGATAGAGTCTATGACACGGGCGGAGACGCGCCCCTGCATCAGTCCGCCGGCGGGTGCCAGCTGCGGAATGCACGAAGGGTTATCCTTCGCCATTCCGCAGTGTGCACGTACCCTAAATCTGTAAGTGTACCCTGAGGTACTCTCACAGAGTTTGTAGAATTTCACGCCATACCGTCATCTCTTATTGGGACGGTACTGGTGGAAAAGACGTGTCTGGGGGGCAGCGTACGCTACGCTACCCCCAGACACGTCACTGGATGATGAGGAGGATGAGGATGAATGGAGGAACAAAGGACCCCCCATTCATCCTCACTGGCTGTTTCGGTGTCGGAGGCAATAACGTATCCCTCTGACGCCGAAAACACCCTGGGGGCCATCTTTATATGGGGATTGGTATATGGGGTATGTAGTGGTGTAGTGTCAAACTTTATTCAATGTAGTGTGGTGTAATGTAGTGTTTTTTTACGTGTTTTTTACAGTAAGTATACAAAAAAAACCTACGCCAAAAATGGTGTTGCTGATGAATGCCGCACTTATGTTCGGCACTTATCAGCAGACCGTGGCAGTAGGATATAAAAAAAAACACCCTACGCCAAAAAGGAGGAGTTGCTGATTAGCAGCGCACTTTCGTGCGATGCTGATCAACACTCAGCGGCGATAGGGTGCGGAAAATAGAAAAAAAAAAAATTGGGAAAAAAAAAATTTTTTTTACTACATTCTGAACATCCCTGTAGTGGCTGATACGTGTATTACACTTATCAGCCGCTAGGGGGCAGCAGAGAGCAAGATCCGAAAATAGACGACGCTGGAGCCGGAAAAATACGAAAAAAGACGACGCTGGAGCCGGAAACAGACGATCGGGACTCACGGAAGAAGCCGAAGTCCCGACAAGATGAAGAGGACGCCGGGAACCCGGAAGACGCCGATCAGGACCCCGGGACAGGTGAGTAATGTACAAATACCTGCTCCGGACCCCTCAGCTACCTAGCTGAGGGGTCCGGAGCAGGTATTTATTACTTGTGGGGACTTTGATCGCCGTGAACGGCCGGCCGGCTGGCCGGCCGTTCACGGCGATCGGGACGGTGGTACCGTGACCACCATTACTTTTTACAGTAATGGCGGTCGGTGCCGTCCTCGGACAGCACCGACCGCCATTTTTTTCCGGGTCATCGGGCCACCGATGGCCCGGAAAGGTTCCGATCGCCGCTATGGGCTTATCAGCCAATAGCGGCGATCGTCGGCATGGGGGGGGTTAACAACCCTCCATGCCGACAGGGAGAGATGGCCTGCTATGTATTATAGCAGGCTATCTCCCCCGATCGGGACCCGGCCGGCCGCGGCGCCCGTTTAAAGGGCTGACGTACCGGTACGTCATGGGTCCTTAAGTGACAGTGATCCATGACGTGCCGGTACGTCATGGGTCCTTAAGAGGTTAAAGGGGAACTCCAGGTAGAGGTTAAAAAAAATGAAACTTCTGCAGAAGCATATAGCATTACTTACCTATGTATCCCAGTTCTGAAACTATCCTTCCTGGTTGAGCAGTTCCCAGAATGCAATGCTTTCCCTCAGCTGATCATCACAGTCCCCCACCCATTACAATCAGTAAAATTAGTGCTGCACCTGCATCTGGCCATTCAGATATGGTTAATCACTCAGGGGATTGGGGGATCCAGCCAAGCCTTCTGTGAGATTACACCCTGCCCCCTGTCTGCATCATCAGCAAACACACACAATGTGAGACAGAGGCATGGATAATTTGACTCCTAAGGGGGGAAAGCAGAAGGAGCAGGAGACAATGTTAATTGGCACAGGGGCCATTTTTTTCACTTCCTGGATTTCTATCAGCTACCAGTGTGGCAGAACTGCACAGATACGGTAATACATTGTATAGACACATCTATATAACTTTTAATGTACTTTTAATAGAAAACAAGTTTTTCTTATCCGGAGTTCTCCTTTAATGACCAGGCTATTTTTTTTCTAAATCTGACCTTTCTCAATTTATAAGTTATAGCTCAGTGGTGCTTTAATGTATGCTAGCCATTCTGAGAGTGTTTTTTTCCTAACATATGGTACTTTATGTTAGTGGCAAAATTTGGTCACTATTTTGTGTCTTTTTTGTGAAAAACATCAAAATATCATGAAAAATTAGCATTTTATGTACTTTGAAATTCTCTGCTTCTAAAAAAAAAATTATATCACATAAACTAGTTAATAAGTCACATAAACAATATGTCTTCTTTATTCTGGCATAATCTGGTTATCATATTCTACTTTTTTAGGGTGTTACAGGGCTTAGAAATGTATCAGCAAATTATCAAATTTTCATGAAAGTTTCCAAAAGTGATTTTGTTAGGGACCAGTTCCTTTTTTTAAGTGGATTTAGGAGGCTTGTTTACTGGAAACCCCCATAATTGACCCCAATTTTGGAAAGTACACACCTTAAAGAATTAATCTAGGGGTATAATGAGCATTTTGACCCTATAGGGGCTTGAGGAAAGTATTCACCATTAGGCCAGAAAAAATTGGAAAATTTACATTTTCCGATAATATATCCATTTAGATTAAAGTTTCTCATTTTCACAAGGAATATGAGAGAAAATGCACAAAATATGTAACGAAGGTTTTATTGAGTGCAACGGTACCCCATATGTGGGAATAAACCACTGTATGGGCACACAGCGGTGCTCAGAGGGGAAGGAGCGCCAATTAGCATCTTCAGTTCAGATTTTGCTGAAGAATCGCCAGGTGCGTTTGCAGTGCCCCTGTAGTGCCAGCAGAATAGGACCCCCACAAAAATCTTTCCATTTTGGAAAGTACACCCCTCAAAGAATTCTTCTTTGGGTGTGGTGAGCATTTTGAACCTACAGGTACGAGAGGAAAGTATTTAAAATTAGAAAGTAAAAATAAAAAAAAATAAAAGTTTTCCAATAATATGTTTGTTTAGTTTGAAATTTCTCAATTTCACGAGGAACAGGAGAGTAAAAGCACCACAAAATCTGTAACACAGGTTCTCCAGAGTACATCGGTACCCCATATGTGGGCATAAACCGCTGCATTTGCAGTGCCCCTATAGTGTCAACAGAATAGAACCCCCCAAAAGTCACCCCATTTTGGAAAGAACAGCCGTCAAAGAATTCATCTTGGTGTGTGGTGACCATTTTAAACCCACTAGTATTGGAGGAAAGTATTCGAAATTAGACAGTAAGAATGAAAAAATAAAATTTTCCAATAATATGTTTGTTTAGTTTGAAATTTCTCAATTTCATGAGGAACAAGAGGGAAAAAGCACCCCGAAATCTGTAATGCAGGTTCTCCTGAGTACAATGGTACCTGATATCTGGGCATAAATCACTGTATGGGCATACAGCAGGGCTCAAAAGGAAGGGTGCGCCAATTAGCATTTTCAGTGCAGATTTTGCTGAAGAAGTTTCTGAGCGCCAGGTGCGTTTGCAGTGCCCCTGTAGTGTCAGCAGAATAGAGCACCCCCCAAAAGTCATCCCATTTTGGAAAGTACACCCCTCAAAGAATACATCTTATGGTGTGGTAAGCATTTTGACTCCACGGGCATTGGAGTAAACTATTTGAAATTAGAAAGTAATAACTAAAAACTAGAATTTTTCCAATATTATCTTTGTTTAGTGTACAATTTCTCAATTTCACGAGGCACAGGAGAGAAAACGCACCCCGAAATCTGTAACACAGGTTCTCCTGAGTACAACAGTACCCCATATGTGGGCATAAACCGCTGTATGGGCACACAGCAGGGCTCAGAAGGGAATGAGCGCCAATTAGCATTTCCAGTGCAGATTATGCTGAAGAAATTTTTTCAGGTGCCCAATGCGTGTGCAGTGCCCCTGTAATCTCAGCAAAGTTAAACCCCCCCCATAAGTCACCCCATTTTGGAAAGTACACCCCTCAAAGAATTCATCTTGGGGTGTAGTAAGCATTTCAACTCCACAGGTATTAGAGGAAAGTATTCAAAAATTAGACAGTAAAAATGAAAAAAAAAATATATATATATTTTTCCAATAATATGTTTGTTTAGTTTAAAATGTCTCTATTTCATGAGAAACAGGAGAGAAAACAGACTCGAAAATCTGTGACACAGGTTCTCCTGAGTACAACAGTACCCCATATGTGGGCGTAAACCCAGGGCCGTCTTACCCATTGGGCATGGTAGGCGGCTGCCCGGGGGCCCTTGCGTCCTAGGGGGCCCCTGCCCGCTGTCACAGCAAGCAGGGCCCCCCTAGGACGCAAGGGTCCCCAGGCTGCCGCCTCCCATGCCCAATGGGTAAGACGGCCCTGCGCGTCCCCCCTTCCCCTTCTCTTGCGACCGCAAGCACTTTCTTGCTTGCGGTCGCAAGAGGAAATCCGGCCCCGGCTGATGCGTCGCTCCCCGGGGGATTCTCAGGGAGCGCACGCATCAGGAACCTCAGTGCGCGTCGCTGGGGCTTCCTGTACTGAGCTTCCGGATGTGTGCGCTCCCTGAGAATCCCCCGGGGAGCGACACATCAGCCGGGGGCAGAAGAGGAGAGGAAGCAGCGACGGGGGAGCGCTGGTAGGTGAGTTGGGTGTTTGTTTTTTTTATCTGCTGTGCAGGGGGGAGCCATCTATAGGGGGGATACAGGGGGGGGAGCCATCTATAGGGGGGGAATACGGGGGAGCCATCTATAGGGGGGATACAGGGGGGAGCCATCTATAGGGGGGGATACAGGGGGGAGCCATCTATAGGGGGGATACAGGGGGGAGCCATCTATAGGGGGGATACAGCGGGGAGCCATCTATAGGGGGGGACACAGGGGGGAGCCATCTATACGAGGGGGGAATACAGGGGGGAGCCATCTATAAGGGGGGAATACGGGGGAGCCATCTATAAGGGGGGAATACGGGGGAGCCATCTATAGGGGGGATACAGGGGGGAGCCATCTATAGGGGGGATACAGGGGGGAGCCATCTATAAGGGGGGGAATACGGGGGAGCCATCTATAGGGGGGATACAGCGGGGAGCCATCTATAGGGGGGATACAGGGGGGAGCCATCTATACGAGGGGGGGATACAGGGGGAGCCATCTATAGGGGGGATACAGGGGGGAGCCATCTATAGGGGGGATACAGGGGGAGCCATCTATAGGGGGGATACAGGGGGGAGCCATCTATAGGGGGGATACAGGGGGGAGCCATCTATAGGGGGGATACAGGGGGGGAAGCCATCTATAGGGGGGGATACAGAGGGGAGCCATCTATAGGGGGGATACAGGGGGAGCCATCTATAGGGGGATACAGGGGGGAGCCATCTATAGGGGGGATACAGGGGGGAGCCATCTATATGAGGGGGGAACCATCTATATGAGGGGGGAATACAGGGGGAGCCATCTATAGGGGGGGATACATCTATACGAGGGGGGGGATACAGGGGGGAGCCATCTATAAGAGGGGATACAGGTGGGAGCCATCTATATGAGGGGGGGGATACGGGGGGATACAGGGGGGAGCCATCTATAGGGGGGGATACAGGGGGAGCCATCTATACGAGGGGGAGATACAGGGGGAGCCATCTATAGGGGGGATACAGGGGGGAGCCATCTATAGGGGGGATACAGGGGGAGCCATCTATACGAGGGGGGGGATACAGGGGGGAGCTATCTATAAGGGGGGAATACGGGGGAGCCATCTATAGGGGGGGGATACAGGGAGGAGCCATCTAAAAGGGGGTAATACTGGGGGAGCCATCTATACGGGGGGGATACAGGGGGAAGCCATCTATAAGGGGGTAATACAGGGGGAGCTATCTATAAGGGGCCAATACAGATGTGCAGTGTGTAGAGAGATGAGGATAGTGACAGAGTGTGGAGCCTAATATGTCTGTCTGGCAGATTCTGTGGATTTGTGGCTCGGAGAAGTTCTCATAACGGCACAGGGCAAATGGAAAAGAAGATGAAAAGGGAAGAACTCTGATCAGAGAAGACGTCCCATGTGAGTCACTTGATGTATCTGCACTGTAATGTATATGGTGTACAGAACCTGTGTAGAGCTGGGTACCTCTATATGACTGGATGAGGTGATAGTGATCTGTGTACAGTGGATTAGTCAGTAGCAGCGGTGGTGTTAGTCAGTATGCGGTGGTAATATTTGTTGCTTGTTATCTGGCATATATATAGAGAAGGGCAAAACAACATGTCTCATATAGACAGAGGAGCAACAACATGACTATTATATTATATATGAACCATGTTGTTTCCCTGTATTCTGTATACAGGGAAAAAACATGGTTCTCATATATAATAGTCATGTTGTTGCCCCTCTGTCTATATGAGACATGTTGCCCTGCAGATTGCTGTTGGAAGTGCTGTCTCCATTGCGTTTTTTGGATACTTTGAAGCCAACCTGGTCTGGTTTGGTGAGGCGGCACGCACGGTTATTTTTTTGTTTTTGCGCTGCTGAGAGACTGTGTTGTGAATGAAAGTTTATGTTAACAATAATTTGTATTTTTTATTGTACGTAATTGTACTGGCTAGGTGCGGGGTTGCAAAGATGGGGGGTTTTGATGGCGGCGGCCGCGGGGGGTGGGGCC
This sequence comes from Dendropsophus ebraccatus, assembly GCF_027789765.1. Taxonomy (NCBI): domain Eukaryota; kingdom Metazoa; phylum Chordata; class Amphibia; order Anura; family Hylidae; genus Dendropsophus; species Dendropsophus ebraccatus. The sequence continues at coordinate 165,645,041 of NC_091455.1, forward strand.
CAATTCGCACCTCTGCCCAGGGGCCCATAATGCTGTTAAGACGGCCCTGCGTAAACCACTGTATGGGCACACAGTGGGGCTCAGAAGGAAGGAGCGTCATTTTGCTGGAGCAAAACCGCAGCTAATATCTGTTATTAGAATAGCGCAGTTACTAAAAAAAAGTAGATTACAGGTAATCTTGAGGTGTTTACGGGCAACCTGGGGCGGTTACGGGCTATCTGGGGCGGTTACTGGCAACCTGCATGGTTAAGGGCAACCTGTGATGGTTACGGGCAACCTGCGGTTCTTGTGTACAATCTTGGGTGGCTACGGAAAATCTGGGGTGGCTAGGGACACTCTGGGGCGGTTACGAACCATTTGGGGTGGTTACAAGCTATATGGGGTGGTTACTGGCAACCTGCGATTGTTACGGACAACCTGTGGTGCCTGTGTACAATCTGGGGTGGCTACGGAAAATCTGGGGTGGCTACGGACACTCTGGGGTATTTACGGACAATCTGGGATGGTTACGGGCTATATGGGGTGGTTACTAGCAACCTGCGGTGGTTACTGGAAACCTACAGTGCTTGCGTGCAACCTGCAGTGCTTGCGTGAAATCTGGGGGGGTTACGGACAATCTGGGTTGGCTACGGACAATCTGGGGTGGTTACTGGTAATCTGGGGTTGTAACGGGAGAAATTAAATGCTGATAAGTAATCTGGGGTGGGTGCGTGTAATCTGTGGTGGTTACGGCAATTTTGCATGATTACGGACAATCTGGAGGGGGTTACTGGCAATTTGGGGTGGTTATGGGCAACTGGGGGGTGACTTGGGGGGTGCACACTTAACTTTTTATCCACTGTCACCAATGATTTATGGTGACGGGGATAATAAGTGCACTCCTGCAGTGGGAACAAGGGATCAGCGGTATATAGTATATACCGCTGATCGATTATACCGGGACCATACAGGGTGGTACCCATTCACATAAATTGGACAGCTGGGTGCTGGAATTATCCTTGCTCCCCAATCACTGCCCCATGAAAAAAAATTAAAGCCGGTGGTGGAGAGAATGGGGATTTAATAGTTTTTTCATCTCCATCACTGTGAACAGACATAGTCTGAGCTGGCCGGTGCGGGGCCGGGACATACACTGGACATATTCATAGTGCAGGACATAGTCTGAGCTGGCCGGTGCCGTGCGGGGCCGGGAGGGACCCTACACACTGCCCCAACCCCTCAGCTACCTCCGGTAGCTGGGAGGACAGGGTGCGGCCCTTACCGACTCCGCTGCATTATTCTCTGCCATCGCCATAAAAAGCTGATGGCAGCAGAATAAAGCCCATTAGTGACTGCCGTAAAAAGCCGTATCGGCGGTCACTAAGGGGTTAAAGTGAATCTGTCACCCCCTGACTGCCTACTGAGCTGGCCACACAGATGGATAGATATGAAGAAAAGCATTCAGACCATAAATGTGTTGTCTGTGTTTTTTTTTTTTTTATAAAACAATGCTTTTATTTAGGCCTTGTGTCAAAGAGGCGGAGCTAGGCACCTGCATTGTTACACTTCACTGTACTGTATGCAGAGTGTGTGTCTCTGATTATGCAAAGCAGCAGACATACATTACATTGAGGCATTTTAGTGCTAGGACCCAGGGAATGATGGGCTCCGCCTCCTTGACACTATTTATGTGGTGACAGATTCTCTTCAATGAGCTTCAGAAACTTTCTTCAGAACATTCAATTGACAAGTTAATGTGTCAAAATGAGCCAATTGTCAACTAATCTACTTACACCCTTTTTTGCCTTTAGTGCGGCAGTTCCTTACCCATAGGGCTGCTTACAAGGGCTACAACATTTCAAAGCATCATAAGGAACTTGTTTTAATCTCAATGTTCAGTGAAATCTTACATGTATACAAATGCACTAGAGTTTTATTACACATGGGCATAGATAAATATGGTACCAATACAGTAGAAGTGATGAAGTGGGTTGGATTGTTAAGATATGTTATATTTAGAAATGTAAAGGAAACCATGTGCACTTCCTCTAATAAAGTTTTTTTTAGATTGGGAAACCTTTGTTATAATTAATAGAGAACACTAAAAGAATTAAAAACATTTGTATACCTCCTGTTTCTGGTCTTTCACCAGGGAACATGAGTTAAAGGAAGCAAAATACTTCATACAATAGTCAAAAAAATGTATCCTTGGCTTTTCTACTTTGGTACAAATATTCCTTGAAGGTCATCACTCTGTTCCATCAAAGTGAGTGATTGATTCAACAAGAAGTTCATACTCAACCTAACAGTTTCCAAAATGATTCATGTTAATGATATGTCTTAGGGGATTGATGCTGAACAGAAGCTAAAGCTTAAAGAAATGATTTAACAGTATGAAAGTCGACAGACTGGATTCTACGTAAACAGCACTGATAGAAAACATAAAAGAATAAATACAACTAAAAGTCATAAAATGAGGAGGACAATAAATCTGACAGTTCAAGACCTTTAGGGCTTGTATCATGAAAAATAAAATTACTTACGCAGCCATTCCTTGGTTTTCCAACGCATCGTTTACAAAGCAGACGTCAAGAAAATGTGCGTGCTAACAGATAGAGGACCTCATCCACACACTCTCACGCTACCAACATATTCTTTCAGCTTAATTACTTACTCAAGAAATTATTAGCAGGGAACTGGTGGAATCTGGGAAGCTCAAACTCCATTCAATAACAATGAATGTTGCTCTCAATAGTTTTCTGCAAAAAAACAAATTACTCTTTATTATAGTGACTTTAATGCGCTTTTGGAATTAATTAGCAAAAGTTACAAAGTGCTGTGAATTGTGCCAGGGAATTTAGTTTACAAAGAATGATTATTATAATGTAGACTGCAAAGTTAATTTGTAACAAGGTTATTATATTGTACCTAGTATATAAAAGATTTCTACAGTGATTACTAACAGCATACAAAAAGCTGACATGTAAAGAGGAGGAGGCAGGACCGACCGTTATTACTACTGTTATCAAGATGAATATTTACAACATGGCATACAGTATGTTTCAGTAAGTAATAAGCAGTTGCTTCCCCTCAGACGTTCATCATTTGGTTCAGTCAGAAGTGGTCAAGTTTAAAAGAAACAATGTAATTCATATTGTGAAAGGCTATATTTATTCCATTATAATGAATTGTAGGACTATTTATCATATTAACTGACATGATAGAATAAAAAAAAAAATCTTTAGATATATGCTGATGGGTATACACTACGTTCACACTACGGCCGTACTATATGCACCTGTGAACACTGCCTATTGATCTATGGGATCCCGGCCGGAGCGTATACACATCGTATACACTCCGTCCGGGATCCCATGCGGCGCCGCAAATAACTGACATTCTATGAATTGCGGCTGTAGGAAACCCTGTCAGTTCACACAATGAAGGGAGTGGCTCTGGCCGCTTGCTTCATTGTGTGCTGTGGGAGGGTCTGATGCGGGCGCTCTCTGATGCGCCTGCGTCAGAACCCTGCGGCCGGAAAGTTCATCTGGGTAGAGACCGGCCGTTCCGTGACCCGGCCGGGTCACGGAACGGCCGGTCTCTTACGTAGTGTGAACATAACCATAGACTTTAATGTCCTTTTGGCATAAGTTTGGCTAGTATGTTTAACAGTATTGAAAAGCAAAGTCAGATATGCCTTTCATATACAGTACAAACTTTTATTCAGTATACTTTGTTTCTACCAACAAAAGTAGGCTATGTTAACACACCATAAAGTAAAAGAAGAATTTGGCCCTAGTTTTGAGGTTACAATACAACTGTATTTTTAAAGTTTGAGGCTATGTTGTAATTGATTATGACAGTCCAAATAATACGCTCATAATTTAGCACCTGCACCTGCGAAATACGGCCTTTTCTCTTTCACCTGTTCATACATTTTATTTTCATTCAAAATTAGTTTTTTTTTTTCACTACTGTGTTATAGAAGTATAAGGCTATGTTCACACTACGTAAGTTCCGCAGAAATTTGCAGTACTTATGTAGTGCTGCAGGGTGAAGGAATCCCAGCTGGAGTGTATACACATAGTATAATCCCCAGCGGCGCCGTAGAAATAGCGGCCACAGAAAACCCTGTCAGTTCACACAATGTAGCTCCGGCCGCACGCTCCATTGTGTGCTGAGGGGACACAATGATGCAGTCGCGCACTGATGCGCCCGCATTAGAACTCGGCGGCGCTAAAGATCATTCGGCCAGATTAAAATATTTACATTGAGCAGATACAGATGCTACTGTATGCCATACAACGAGATCTGTTTTCCATTGACTTACGTTGTTTTTTTTTTTTTTCGTTTTTTTTGCTGCATACAAAAAGCATAGTTTACTACATTTTGTATAAAGAAAGAAAAATATTGACACAGAAACTGTGAAACATACAAATAATGCAAAGTGAACCCAGGCTAAGTAAGTAGGATAAAGCTCACCTGGCTGTGGTGCATGGCTAACACTAGACATGAGTGAAACAAATTTCCCGAACCAATCTCTGGCTGACTAGGATGGGACAGCACCACGGCCAGCAATTAGCTGAGTGGGCACGAGTAAAGATAAAAGTGACAGCCTGCTTAACCAATCACTTGCTGTGGGGATGTCCTGTCTTAGTGATTGGCTGAGTGGGAGAGGGACAGCCTGCATAGCCAAACACTGGCTGACTGAGATGGGACAGTGCCGTGGCCAGTGATTGGCTAAGCCAGCAAGAGTTGAGACAAGAATGACAGCCTGCTTAGCCAATCACTGGCTGCAGTGCTGTCCTGTCTCAGTCAGTCAGTGATTGGCTGATTGGGAGAGTGACAGCTTGCTCAGCCAATCACTGTCTGACTGAGATGAGACAGCACTGCAGCCAGTGATTGGCTGAGCGTGCTGTCACTCTCAAGAGAGTAGTGACAGCTTGCTCAGCCAATTACTGGCTGTTGCGCTGTCTCGTCTCAGTCAGAGATTGGTTGAACAGGATTTTGGCTGCTGTGGAGGACACTGGATACCAGAGAATATGGGCACCGGGGGATTTTGGACAGGTAAGTATAGATGAGCAGATTTTTTTTATCTGCATTAAAACAATTGAACACCTGCAAATATTTAGCTGTTTTAGTGCGGTTCGTTTAAAGGACAACTCCGGCGGGACCCCCCCCCCCCCCCAAAAAAAAACACAGACACACACAGACACCATACTCACCATCCCTCCGGTGACGATCGCCACTCCATTCGCCCGCCGTCCGCCTCACCGTCACCTGCCTCCGCCGTCCAGCGATGTCTCTTGCTTCCGGGTCCATGAGAGAGAAAAGGCTGCCAGTGCGCTTGCGCACCGGCAGCCTTTTCATTGGCTGGAGCGCATCACATGGCTTCCAGCAAGCTCAGCCAATCAGGGCTGAGCAAGCTGGAAGCCATGTGATACGCTCCAGCCAATGAAAAGGCTGCTGGTGCGCATGTGCACCAGCAGCCTTTTCTCTCCCATTCACTCTCAATGAAGACGCCGAGGAGGAAGAAGACCCGGACCGCCCCCAGCTCTTACATCACCCGACACCAGAGAAGAGGACCGTGACGACCGTAATAGGTAATGTATATATTCTTCAACTTCCGGGGTGGGGGGTCGGGGGTCGGAAAGTGGGGGAAGGGGGCCAGACCGGGTATTTAACCACATTACAAAGTTATATAACTTTGTAATGTGTGTTAAATAAGCCAAAAAATTTTTTCGCCGGAGTTGTCCTTTAAGGTTAGGTCCAGACAAATCCAATGAATTGCGAATTTCAGCCAGGCCTTGTGGCCATAAGTAAGGCCTGAACAAGGCCTGTTTAACAAAAATTATAGAAAATGCAGAGACCATATATAATGGCTAGAAAGCATTTGACCTTATATTTAATGAATTTATGATAGCCAGAACACTAAATGATAACTTGGATAGGTAAGACATATACATAGATAAGCACAAATTTATATAGTAGTATAATGTAGTATATGATATGATTAGTATATTTATATAGGTGTATATGAGCAGGCAAACAAATAGCTAAATGAATGACCATAACAGATGGTCATCCATAATACAGTTTGATGGATAATGGCATGTAATATGTTAAGCATTGTTACCTTCTAATATTTGATTATCATACCATACACCATTGTTAGACAAATAACTTCCAGATATTCCACTGTCTTCTGAATTGTTTTGGATACCAGACACACTATTTATGATTTTACATCACCATATGGACTCTTTATGGGACTGTATATCTCACTGGAAGTTTGTTCACACTATATTTTATTACTGTTGCCTTCTTGTTTTTTTTTTTTGCGTAACAAATATGCTTCTACTGTGTTTGATGAAGATCTATATATGTTGATTATGCAATAAAATTCAACATTATAATCATCATCCTCAAGTTGTGTAAAGTTATTTAGAATATTATTGTTGAAGAAGGTTCCTACTTCTGAACCCTACATATGTACAGTATGACCTAGATTTAGTTTGCAAGATATGAGGGGAACAGCATTTACCTTTCTTGATAGGAAGACCCAGGTTACAAGATGTTTACACTTTTCACTAAATGGGAAAACTAAATAAGGATGTTCTTTGGGCCTTTTTGTCTAGCTTTTTTTTTCTTTTTTGGTCACAATTTTTGCTCCTAATTTATGTAGTCATAGGCCAAAATAATTTTTTTGTGTACCTTATTTGCCACATTAGCTCTTTATGGGTGTTTTTTTCCCCCCTAGGCCACAGGTGTCAAACTTTGCAGCTCTTGCAAAATTGCAATTTTCATCATGGAACCAGGACAATCAAAGCTTTAGCTGTCCAGGCCATATGGGAATTGTAGTTTTGCAACAGCATGAGAGCTGTGAGTTTGACGTCCCTGATCTAGGCCAAGTTTGTATCTCAATTTGTTATGTTTTATGCCATTTTCTGTTGCAGCATTCTGTCACAAAATAAACCACTTCCTAGGGGTAATGTAGTCTGTAGATATTTTCTTTTACATGCATAGTGGCACATAGAGGCTCCTATAGGCACAACAAGGCACATTTATAATCAGTCGGATGCCATGTTAATTTAATAAGCACAATTAGAAACATCTTGGTGGCAGGTGCAATATAAAACATGTGTTTTCCCCCCCAGAAACAGTTGAACTCAATGGGCTGGGTGGAGTTCAGCCCATTCGCTTAAAAGGGTTATCCAGGGTTAGAAAAACATGGCCTCTTTCTTCCAGAAACAGCACCACTCTTGTGTCCAGTTTGGGTAGGGTTTTGCAACTATGAAGTGAATAAGCCTAAAACCACACCCACACTGGAGACAAGGGTAGTGCTGTTTCTGGAGGATCCAGGATGACCACTTTAATAGATGCAACCTTTACATAATTTTATTAGCAAATTTAAACCAAAGTTTAAACAATTAACATTGAAAAAAGCCTATTTGGCACATAAAGGGTCGCTAAATAGATGCAATAATAAACAGATTTATCAATATCTTTATCTCAAGTATGACAATACCGTACCTTTCAATTATGCTGGTTGCAGGTAAAAACAGAGGAAGCTGCTGTTCCATGTAATAACTTATTCGTAAAGATGTAACAAGCATCAGAAAAGTGACATTCGCTGTGTAAACTACTGAGCAATAAATGCAATGCAGTTTTCTGACAATAAACTAGCAGCGAATTCTGTTAGTGTATTTCTTCATGAAACATGTTTATGTTATAGTTTCCCAATTTTATAGCCGACATTTATCACCATAAGGTGCATTTCATGACAGTGGAATAACTACATTCAGTTAAAGTTGTCGCAATGTGCCTTCCGTATCAAGACACATGCTGATGGTATCAAGTGCTGTTGACTGTCTTAGTGCTGCAAATAGACAAGATGATTACACTGTACTTCTAAGATATGATGTAACATTATTCTCATGGCAAGAAGCTGAAGGTCAAGGTTGTCGAAGTAGCAGGAAGATATGATATATATTGCACGCATTGTAACGTGATGAACATTGTAAACACGGAGCCAGTACCTCAGAATAACGTCCAGAATGATTCTGGAGGCAAGATCTAATTTGAATGCAATTTGCATGGACGTAAATAGCTATCATTTCCAATGCATGAAGTGTTACCTCTCAGCAATATGAGTAGCTCTTCTCATTGAAAGAAAAAAAAAAAATCCTTTTATGAGATGTAAAAAAAAAAGTGTATTAAATTAACAATTGTAAATGAACACACAGCCTTCCGCTCTTTATGTCAGTCATTTATTGTAGGAAATATGGAAACTAATATTCAATGACACACAATATCAGAAGTAAATTGTATAATTCAGACAGTCAATTCTTGTGCAAATATTTCTCCTGCATACAGAAGCTAATTTATCTTATACGTATTGAAATGAAACATTATATAGGCTATTCCACATTGTTAGAAATCTATACAGATTTCCCTACTTCAAGAATAGATTGTCAAGATGGACCTCATTTAGACTATAAATCTCTTATGGCTGCAGCTAGATATGAGTGAATGGATTCTAAAGTACTGGACTTTCCTCCAAAATTTCCTATTCTCAGATTTTTGAGGGTTTGTTCAGGTGAATCCCATAATGTCCTATGCCTTTATTGTAGGGCACAACCAAAAATACATACAGGAGCAGGAAATCTTGTTCCTGTCCCTGTACTGTCCTTGCCTTGTTAACTTGTGTTCCTGCTGGAAGTAAGTGACAATGCTATATGCATTATCCCTACCTTCACTGGGGTGGGTTCAGCTAATGTTATCCCAGTAGTGGGATATGCTAAAATTATTATGTTAATTTGTTTTCCCTAAGACCCATTGGCATCACAACATATGGGGTAAATTCGCCCCTGCGAGCCCCTGGGACGAAGGAATATTTAATGAAAAAATAACAATTAAATTTTAATCCCCTCCTCCATGAGGTATAAATAGGCTCCACCTCCCCCTAGACCTCAGTCTAATTATAAAGAAACATAAAACACAGGGAGGGAGTCTTGTGATGCCAATGGGTCTTAGGGAAAACAAATTAACATAATAATTTTAGCTTCCCTTACGTCCCATTGGCATCACAACATATGGGGAATTAGCAAGCATTATCCCCAATGGGCGGGTTATTTATTACGTCCGTATTAAGAACAGATCTTGCAAAGGTTGTTCTTGACAAGAAAGAAGTATCCAGCCTGAAATATCTCACAAAGGTTGTCAAAGACGACCAGGTAGCTGCCTGGCATATGTCCTCAAGTGGCACAGCGGCACGCTCTGCCCAAGTGGAGGCCACAGCTCTAGTAGAGTGAGCCCTGGTAAATTCTGGTGGATCCAGATCAGCAGAAGAGTAACATAAGGCAATGGAGTCACAGATCCATCTGGATATTAAAGGTTTTGAAGCCTTTCTCCCCTTGTTCTTTCCTGCGAAAGGGATAAAGAAATTCTCGTCTTTACGAAAATCACCTACTCTATGTAGATAGATCTTGATAGCTCTGGATACGTCCAATAAAGAAAGATCCAAGTCTTCTTTAGATGATCCAGTAGGAGAAAATACAGGCAATACTATTGGCTGGTTGATGTTGGCAAATGAAGCCACCATAGGCAGGAATCCTGGAAGGAACCTAAGGATAACTTTGTCTTGGGAAAAAGTCACGTATGGAGGTGCGGAGCCAAGGGCTTGAAGTTCTCCAACTCTCTTAGCAGAGGTAATGGCTAGTAAAAGAGAAACTTTCAATGTTAACTTGAAGTCTACTTCCTCCCAAGGCTTAAAGGGAGGAAGACACAGGCGTCTAAACACAAAGGATAAGTCCCATGGGTCTACCTGCTTTACCAGGTTAGGCCTAGTCTAGCCTTAACAAAATTCTTTACCTCCAAGATCTGAAAGAAACGTGAGTTTAGGTGTGCAGAGAGGGCTGCTATCTGCACCTTGATGGAACTAGGTTTTAATCCTTTATAGAAGCCTTCCTGTAAAAACTCCAATGACTGTGGAGTAGAAGGTTTAAGTCCATCAATACTCCTGCTTACACACCAATCTTGAAAATCTTCCAAATCCGTGCATAAGATTTATTTGTAGTGCAACTACTAGTGTGAGAAAGGGTATACTATACCTTCTCAGAAAAACTAGAGTCCAATACGGTCCTCTCAGTCTCCGAGCTGTCAAGCTGAGGCTGGAAAGATTCCTGCACAGATGTTGACCCTGGAATATTAGATCCAGATGCAGAGGTAATCTCCAAAATTCCCCTCTGCTCATATTCATGGGCAGGGTGAACCATGCCCTCTTCGGCCAGAAGGAAGTTATTATTACCACTGACAACTGATCTTCCTCAAACTCTGGGAATCATGGCTATGGGAGGAAAGATATACGCCAGCTGGTATGTCCATGGTATTGTCATTGAGTCCACTACCGTGGGATTGTCTGCCCTGTAAAGGGAACAGAAATTCCTCAGTTTGGCATTGCTTGCTGATGCCATGAGGTCTCTCTGAGGAAGCCCCCACCTCTGGGTTAACTGAATGAACACTCTCCTTGAGAGAGACCATTCCCCCGGTAATGTCAGGCCTCGACTCAGTCAATCCGCCAATATATTGTCGACACCCCTGATATGAATCGCAGAGAGTCTGGTTATTCTGGTTTCTGCCCAACAGAAAAATCTTCTCTACTTCCCTGAGGAGAGAAGGGGATCTGGTACCTCCCTGTTTAGGTAAGCCACACAGGTCATGTCGTTCATCCGGATTCTGACTGCTCTCTGTAAAATAGGAGGAGAAAAATGAAGAAGAGCTAGGTAAATTGCTCTAAGCTCCCTCACGTTGGAGGGCAGAGCGGATTCCTGTTGACTCCAAGATCCTGCAGTCGTGATGACTGTCAGATGAGCTCCCCAACCTGTTCCTGAAGCATCCGTCGTGATGGTTATCCAGTGTGGTTCTGAAAATAAACTCCATGTTTGACTTGTCTCCACCACATTAGAGAATGTCTTGTTTGAGTCGATAGAACATGCATCGCATCCAAGTCCTTCAGTCCTCGGTTCCATACTGTTAGTGCTTCTCTCTGAAGAAATCTCATGTGCCATAACGCCCATAGCACCGCGTCCGCAGCTGAGGCAAGGAGCCCTAAAAAGCGCATTTATGTTCTTATGGATACCTGACGAGGAGGAATTAGGAATTAAGTCTGATTTCTCTATGTTGATAAGCCAACCTAATTGTTGAAGTATGTCCTGGACATAGTTCAACTGAACTCTCAGAAGATCCTGAGTCTGAGTCATAATCAACCAATCATCCAGGTAAGGGATAACTTTATCCCCTGTAAACGGAAGCGAACCATCATGGTGACACTACCTTTGTGAAAACAAAGGGTGCGGAGGTATTCCGGGTGGAAGGACTTTGAATTGTAAGTGTCTTACCTTCCCCTGGATTTGGATGGCGAAGGCTCTCCTGTGAGCCTTCAGAATCGGTACATGAAGATATGCATCCGGTAGATCTATGGTGACCATAAAATCTCCCTCCTGGAGGATAGATTTTACCGATCTTATGTTCTCCATGTGGAAAGTCTTCTTTACGATGCATCTGTTGAGATATCGCAAATCTATAATAAGCCTCCAATTTCCGGATGGCTTCAGCACTAGTAACACTGGGGAGTAAACTCCCTGACCGATCTCAGATAGAGGAACATCCTCTAGAGCCTCAATGGAAAGGAGGCGAAGAATTTCTGTCTCTAGGACTAAGTGTCTTTCTGGCTTAAGATTTCTTGACAGAAGAAATCTTGGAGGAGGAAGAGATGATAAATGAAGGACATAACCATTTTGAATAATATTTAACACCCAGTGATCTTTTCTTAATTCTTCCCAGGCAGGGAGAAACAAACTCAGACGTGTTCCCACTGGACAGCTTCTGCGTCAGAAGTCTGGTTTCTTGTTGGTGTCCTTATTCTGCTGCTTCCCGGAACCTCTTCTGGAATAGTTTCTTCCTCGACCTCTGTACTGGTATCTCCCTTTGCCTCGCTGAGGAGATTTTGCTCTGCGAAAGGAATCACCGCTCTTATAGGACAATGGTAGGGACTTCCCCTCCTTGTCAGACAATTCCTCCATTAATTTATCCAGCTCAGAGCCAAACATCCTACCTGGCTGGAACTCCATATTACAGAGCTGAATTTTGGAGTTAGCATCTCCAACCCAGGGTTTTAACCATAGCGCCCTTCGGCAGCGGTTGAGAGCGTACTAGTTTTTTTACGCTAACCTGGTTCCCTGAGATGCATCATCGCAGAGGAAGTCAATGGCCATAATGACCTTTTTTAAGGAGCGAAGGACCTTGTCCCTGCTAGCTCTACCTTCCAATTTTCCTGGACCTTGGTCAGCCATCTTCTTAGGCTTCTAGAAACCTCAAAAGAAGAAATGGAGACTGCCCCTTGGGCTGCCGCTGCCGTATATGATCTCTTGAGGGCTACCTCCACCCTTCTATCCATCGGATCCTTAAGATTGGATCCGTCCTCCGCAGGCAGCACAGTACATTTCAACAGTTTGGCTATGGCCGGGTCCACCTTTGGAGGCTCAATCCAGTCCTTACATTGTTCTTCCTTGAGAACATATAAGGTCTTAAACCTCTTGCTCAAACCCGGAGCCTTTTCCGGTTCCTTCCATTCCGCCTGTAACATAGACACTGAAGTCTTACCCACAGAAAAAGCCCTAGGCTTTTTTGAGGAGGACCAATCCTATCCTCTTCTATTTCCTCAGGGTGTATTTCAGCTTGCACAGCTTAGCAGAGCTTGTGAATTCTATCAGCTGTTAAATACCCCCTGAATAATTCTTTCTCATCTTCAGAAGTAGAAGAGGTTTCAGAAGAAGATGATGAGTTAACTTCATCAATCACAGTAAAACTGAAAATGACCATAATCCTACAGCCATAAAGTAATATACTCAAAGGCTGGGAGTAGAGAGAGAAATACTCCATTTGGTCTTTAACTTAGGACACGGGCGGCGATTCTCATTAGCCGCTAAAGTCTTTTGCACATAGTCCTTGACCCATACAACTACATCCTGAACATCAGGCTCCTCATAGGTTTAGGTCTGCATGAAGGACAGCGTACTTAGGCATTATAAATATTTTTAGGCATTCATAAATATTTTTATGAAAGAAAGGATGAATCTTATCTGGAAAAAATGATCCTCCTACGGTATCCATAGCCGTCAGGTAGAGGAGTCTCACACTCGGCACATGAAGTGCTTCCTTAGAAGGTCTTTTGCCAGCAGCAGGACTGGTCTCCATTTCAGACATCTGCAAATAATCAATGTATTACAATACATATAAACCACTAGCCTGGCTAGAGTGATATCGGAAAGAGACACTAGGTGGCAGCAACACTTACTTTTAAGTATATAGAAGAGAGATCACAGCACTTTGCACTCAGATGTTTTCTATTAGATCCAAATGAGCCACAGAAAATCCTTCCAGAGGAAGACAGCCAGACCTAGAGGTAGCAACAGCTTACCCTCTGCCTTGGACACACAGCTAATCCGGCATGCAGAGAGTGCGCCGCTGCCGGCCCCCGGAAGTGACATGACGCCGACGCCGCAGTGCTGAGACGCACGCAGCGCCGATGCGTTCCACAGTCGAACGCGACTGGAAGAAAAGCCAGCGGCTCGGGTGACACGCAGAGTGCGTTCCAAGAAGCACTAGGTAAGAAAAACTTAAAAGCTAAGACCTGCAGAAGCAAATATCAGGATACTACCTGGACACCGGCTCCAGCGGCATCCCAGCAATCATTACCTGGAGAGAAAACCTGAATGCAACAGGTTAACAAAGCATAAAAACGGAGGAGGGACAAAGTCCCCTAGGGCTAACAGCAACGAAGTAAAAAAAGACTGAGGTCTAGGGGGAGGTGGAGCCTATTTATACCTCATGGAGGAGGGGATTAAAATTTAATTGTTATTTTTTCATTAAATATTCCTTCGTCCCAGGGGCTCGCAGGGGCGAATTTACCCCATATGTTGTGATGCCAATGGGACGTAAGGGAAGCAGTAAATTTTCTTTCCACTCAGTGTACAGAAGCTGAGACTCCGGTTTTTCTGACAGATGTCTCTGCTCCTGTACAAATGTAAATTATTGAATTAAATCTTATGACTGAGTATGGTAAAACCTTCTGAAAATTTTTGGGAGGTTAGCTCATCTCCATCTTTAGCAATGTTATACATGCAATCCCATTATTATTATTATTATTATTATTATTATTATTATTATTATTATTATTATCTTTTAATCTCTCCTAATTTTCCTCTCTAATACCTCTTTCACTGCCATTCATAATATTAACTAGAATGACTGTACCTATTATTGTTATGTCTCAAATCAAAACAATACCATCACAAGAGGAGGGTCAGCCTAACCTGTTGATATTAATGAGAGTAGCTTATGATCTTCGGACTGGCCGATGTCTCTCAAAGAGGGATGAGGCATGTGGGTTTTTAACATTCTTCAACCGTACAGAACATGAGGTGATGTTGAAGTTGTCTAGCAGTCATTTGTCTCCCTTTTCCCATTGAAATAATCAGAACCAGTAAAAACAGTTAATGGCTATGTTCACACAACATCAAAAGTAGAGAAAATGCATCTGATTTTGATATTTAAAAAAACGTCAGTTTTTGCCGCGATTTAACTGGCTGCAATGGCGATGCATTGAAGTCAATGGGAAGACGGACATCCTATGCAGACAATGCATTGAATAACGGACGTTCTTACCGCAGACGACAAAATAATTTTCGGACGTCTTTTGCAAACAGCGGACGTTTTTTATTAGTTGTTCACACACGGTTTTTATTTTGTCACAGTTCTTTCTCCGTTTAAATTCAATGGACACACCCAAAGGCTAATTAGTAACCGCAAACTAGAATAATGTACACACACCAGTCATTGAACTAAGGGAAGGCTAGACAGCTAAATGACCTCCGTTATTTTAGACTCAAAATAACAGACGTCATTTTAAACAGAGCTGAAAAAACGTTGTGTGAACATAGCCAAAAACACTGTTGAAATTTAGTGGAATGGCTGTCATTTAATGGCAAATAACGGCCATTATTTCAAAACAACAGCCGTTGGTTTAAAATAATACTAATTATTTGTCATTAAATGACAGCCATCCACTAAATTTCAACAGTGTGTGAACATAGCCTTTCTTTGTTTTCAATCCACTCCTGGTTTTGGTTGCAAAATATCGACCAAAATACTGGGGAAATATACTGTGTGTGAACATAGCATTAAAGTGAATAGTATTTTTTTTCCTTTTTTTTAATAGCAATAGGTTAAACATGTTGTACTAATTTCTAAGCAGATCTTTATGGTGACTGGTCATACTGTAGCATTTATTTTATGCTGAGCTCAGAATTCACTGTATAGCCATGATTAACATGGTGCCTGTGAGCCATCATCACTACTAGGGTTTATAAAAGACACTATATGCTCTGGCACATATAAGGGATGCCCTCAGCCAAGTGCTCCTTTCTCTATGAAGACCATTTGCTTTAGGTTCATATAGGCCTCTAAAATGAAACCATTACTAAGAGCCTACAGGCCTACAGATCAGTTTCTTTAAAATTTTATTAGGATGAGATTACAGAGTAGAGAGAGTTTCTGTTAATCTGAGAACATGTCTGGCTAGTTATATGTGGTAAAAAAAAAGAGCACCTTTCATGGAATAAGGCTATACAGTGGTGCCTTGGATTCAGGGCCGATTCTGGGGTTTCTGCCGCCTGAGGCAAACCTCAGGCGGCCGCCCCCTGACAACCCCCCCCCGCCCCCTCCCCCCCGTCGCCGCCGTAACCGGATCACCTGCGCCGGCACCCCCCCGCAGCAACCCCCCGCCCCCCCCCCCCCCCCGCCGTAACCGAATCACCCGCGCCTGCACCCCCCCGCACACCCCCCCCCTGCCGTAACCGAATCACCCGCGCTTGGACGCCCCGCACTCACCTGTCCTGCAGCAGCCGTCCCGTCCCGCTCACCGCTGTCTCCCGACCCTGCAGCCGCTCACCTGTCCTGCCGCAGCCGTCCCGTCCCACCGCTGTTTCTTTCCGCGCTCCAGTGCCGTCAGTCAGAAGCTGTCATCGCCCTCCAGAGAGTCGTGAGTGCCTGGGGTCAGCGGGGGCATCGCGGCCCCCGCTAACCACGGGCACTCACGACTCGCTGGAGGGCGATAACAGCTGCTGACTGACGGCGCAGGACAGCGGTAAGCGTTGGCGGCGGGACCGGACGGCTGCGGCAGGACAGGTGAGCGGCTGCAGGCGCAGGGCTGCTGTCTGCCGCCCCCTGCAGGGGCGCAGAATCTGCCGCCTGAGGCGGAATACTCATTCCGCCTCATGGCAGAAACGGCCCTGCTTGGATTACGAGCATAATTCGTTCCGGCACCATGCTTGTAATCCAAATCCACTCCCCAAGAGGACCTGTCACCCCCCGCGCCGGGGTGACAGGCTCCCGACCTGTCGGGTCGGGACAGGTCTCCTTTAAATAAAAGCAAATTTTCCCATATGAAATCACTAAAATGCAGACAATCTGTTTCACATCCCAAAAATAATGTTTTTTTTTTATTCTGAATAACATGTAAAACAAATGAAACAAACATTTAGAAACAGCTGAATATGATAAACAGCTGAATGTAAAAAAATCAGTTACAAAACAGTATAGCAACCAGCATGTGGAGTATAATGTATAGTAAGTGCATAAACCTGAAAATACAGCAGCAGAGTGTAGATACAGAATGGAACTGCAGATCCCCATAATGCATTAGTATAGTACAACAGGTTTAGCATAGAGAAGCAGGGCTGCTGTCAGAGGTCTGTGTGGTCACATGACAGCAATGAGGAAGGAGTGTGTGTTCAGCATGGACCAATCAGAAAGTGAGAATCACAGAGCTATGCAGGAAGACAATGAGAGAAACCCCTCTATACAGCAGTGTGTATAGCTGAGTGTAAGTGTAGACACATAGCAGGAACGGAGAGCATGGGAAACACAAGGACTGGCAGAAATTGCAGGACGCATGAAGGAATGAGCAGGACATATGTGGGCACTGTATAGCAGCACTCTGTCTGGGGAGAGAGGGGTTAAAGCTATGAAGAGATTACTTCCACAGTCCTGTCCCTTGATGTAATCTACAGCCTGAAGTGGATCTGCTATGATTTGGAAGGTGAGGGAGACTTCCTGGGTCAGAGTACAGTTCTGTAGACCCCACTATGCAGACAATGCCCCTCCACCACTCTCCCTCCCACCAGTACAGGAAGCTCTTAAACCAAAGCAATGCTCTTAAACCAAGTTACAATTTTGAAAAACTGTGAGCTCTTCCTGCAAAACGCTCTTAATCCAAATTACTCTTAAACCAAGGCACCACTGTATAATAATGCTTGCAGGCTGCAGAAGAGAAACTTAACGAAACCATTCATAAAAATTTAGGGGAACATATTTTTCCCGTCATAATAAGTACAATACAGGAATAAAAAGTGTCCATAGCCTTTAGAGTGTTAAAATTCTAAAGTACTCCTGAAAAGTGACCAACAAGTGAAACAAAAGATATCACTAACAATATATACCCTCTACAAGTCCAGTATATGGTTGGCATTGGCTAGAAGCATGGTGCTCAATCCCCTGAATAGCATCTCATAAATCAAAGGCAAAGAAGAAGTAGAAGTCAGCACTCACTGCTATATGTTAATACTACAGACATGCAGGGACGTGGACAGTATAGCACGCACGTTCCTGGCAACAATCGTTTTGTGAACTTGACTATATTTCCAGCTAAAAGGTATCAGTAAGAGCAAATGTTCCTAAAGCTATGGCTTGTCCAGGAATTATGGGAATTGTAATTTTACAACAGCTGGAGGGCATTGAGTTTGACATCCCTGAGTTACAATATCTATTGTATTTATATCACTTTCCTTTACAATGCAGATAAGCTGCAGTTTATTTTCTACATTAAAATCTTTTTCAATATCCTTCCTGAAGAAGACCCAATAAATCATTAAACACACACACAGTACTCTGAAAAATGATCTAGTAAATATATTCATGTTGAAACTCAATGAGGGCAAACCAAAGAGAATAATTCTTAGAGAAGGCAATTTTGAAAGGGTTAAACAATAGTTTGATGTACAAAGTGGAATTGTCAAAAAAGCACAAAAATTTATGTAATCTTATTGGATGACAGAATAATGGCCAAATCAAGCATAATTAGTGTTTCAGACAGTGAATAGCAAACTTCCGCCTCACAAATTCCATTCTGTACAAAGCAGTCTCCATTTCCCAGAATACAGACAGTTCATTTGCATGCTATTGTTTGCCGGCTATTTTCTGATTGCAGTTTTCCCATGTGATCAAATGGCTGTTGCTGTTGAATAAACCATATTTTCCTGATGAATTTTTAGCCAATGATAATGTTTTTCTAAACTCCCTATAAGTATTCAAATAGAAAGCATGCAAGATAAATTGCACATCACTTCACAGTCTTAAAGCAAAACAAAAAGTAACGATATTGCCACTTTAGGGACTCATTCTACTGCCTGCTGTCGCTATTATATGAATCATTCCAGTGCTACAGTTACCTATAAACTGATTTTTTTTTCTTTCTAGGAGTGTATAAGATGCCTGGAGGAATACAAAAATGAAACACATCCTTAAAAATAGCTGATTTACTATCCCCCAGAAAGTGCAATATAAACCTGATCACTTTTTTATTGTGTATATCTTTTTATAGCATCAATTTTGGCCAAGCTTTTAAATTTGCAGACAACCAAACTTCAAGATTAAAATAAATAATTGGCAAGCTGTCTGTTATATATTTGTTTTGCCAAGTGTTGTATAGTTAACTGATTTAGCTTCTATATTATTTATGGTTATTAAATTTTTTATGACTAAAATGCAAGTTTTTATATTCTTTTTTAAATTAGCACACACAGAATTCAATATTTGAACTGGGCTTTGTTTTTGAGACCAAGATTTTATAGTATTATAGCTAGACTGTGTATAAATAGGACCCTAGGCAGGGAAAAGCTAGAGTTATATAGCTCATCATACAGTCAAAAGACCTAGTGCTACCTACCCAGTCATCAGGAAAGTATTACTTTACTTTAATATATTCTAACAATCCTATCTTAACATTTAAAATAACTCAGGCAAGGTAGCAATCCCCATATCACAATGACCAGTGCCCTGTGGCTGGAGTGAGTAGGTTTAGTTTTCAGGCCCTATTCCCGGCCTCCTATTCCATGGGAAGATTATCGCCCATAACGGACAAATACGGCTGAATGCGGCCGATCACTGCTATACAGCCAAAAAGGTTCCGACATGAAAACAGTTGAACTTAACTAATTTTGGGGTGCTGAGATCGAAAATGATGTTCAAATTTTGAAATTGGCTCTAATTTTCAAAATATAGACGTACTTTCTATACTTCTCACAGCCTGTGATACAATACTAGGAAAAGTTTGCATCATCAGTATTGCATCATCAATTGGTATATTGCATCATCTTAGAATGACCAATAGTTATGGTATAAGGCTAGGTTCACACTGCGTTTTTGCTATCCGTGTTTTTTATCCCTTTTTTTTGCGAAAAACAGATGAAGAAATGTTTTGATCTGCTTTTCCATTGACTTCCATTATAAAAAAAAAAACACTACTTTTGTGTCCGTTAAAAAAAAATGGATCCATGTCGATCCTTTTTCTTTTTTTAAATAATAGAAGTCAATGGAAAAACGGATGCACACAAATGCATCCGTTTTTCATGCGTTTCTTGCAAAAAACGGATTGCAAAAACGCAGTGTGAACCTAGCCTAAGGTATCAGGGTAAATGGAACCCATCAATACTTGCAGACTACCGTTGGACAGTTATCAGAGACAATCCCATGTATGAATACAAAAGACATGTGTAAATGCACCGAGTAGCCATTGAATAAGGATCTACATTCCAGAGTTCAATAAATATAATTAATTTGTAAAAATTCTTGGATATGTCTGTAAATTGTAGTTGATTTTTAGATAGAACTAAGTTTCCTATGAATATATTTCAAAAGTTTATGAACAGTAAACTTGCTTCCTTATGAATCATTGAAGTCGTTTGTCTTTCAACGTGTTGAAAGACAAACAACTTGTGTATCAGCGATCTGCTGCTGCCGCTGCCTAAAATGGGAGTGGTGGCAGCAGACCGCCGCTATACCCTATGGGTTGCCTGGACGATCTAGCAATCACCCGGGCAGCCCCCCCCCGCACCTCCCCCCAGCCCTCCCCACTCACTTGCTGCAGCTGTGTGGAATAGCAGCGGCAGAGAGCGGGGAACAAGGAGCAAACGAGCGCTGACAGTGCTCGTTTGCTCCTCAGAGTCGGGCCATGTAATACGGACTTTAGTCAAATGTTCATAGTCTTTTACTAAGATGTCACAGTGATGTCCAACAGGTCAGAAGTTGGCAAATATCCCTTAAATGCCTATTGTTTATGCAGTTGCCTTGCTAAAATAAAAATATCAGACCTAAGTGTTCCTTTACATCAACAGTTCTGCTATACCAAAAACAGAAGAGCTCTTTTGTTTTTCCTGAACCTTCTGTTAATCTTAATCCAACAACTGTGTCTAGTAATAGGCATTTCAATAACTTTAAAGAGGAACTATCAGCAAGGTAGAAAAATCTAACCTGCTGAATAGGGGGATATCAGCAGGTTAGTTGGGTTGACCACCGCTTTTCCATAAGCCATAAGATTCTTGGGTAGAAGCAACACAAAAGGAAAAAGGTAAAGATATGAAACTTCATCACTTCACATTTCCAATTGCCCTCTAGTCCCCTAGATACTATATTTTGACATAATTATAAATCCAAAACTTATATACAGTATTAAAACATGTGAAAAGTGACCATTTACTGTAATGCAAATATTTTTATTCATTTTGTCCAAATGGCAGGAGATTTTCTTTCCATTACCGTGATATAGCTTGTTTATTAAGTAGGAATATATATCAGGTGTGTTATTTTGTCTCATAGTAGTCATCCTTTACATTTGTACTCTAATACTTTCAGGTTATATATAGTTTGCACTGGTTCCTGCTTCTCTTCTATTTTCATACAATTTCAACATTTTCCTAACATTTCTGGGCAAAGTACTAAACATTTTGGGTAAAATAGTCATCTTAAAAGATGCCAGCCTGTTCAGCCATGAGATATACATTTTGTAATGAAAATTTCATTAATAATATACATGGGGAGTTTAGTTAGTCATAAAGGCTAGTATAGAATAATCTGCACATCATGTACTCAATAGTAATACTATGCTAGAGGGCAGAGGCAGCCATTAGTGAGCAAGTCTATGGGTCCAAAAGGTGTCTGAAGCAAAGAAGAAGAATGGGTTTAGTATACATTCTCTGTATCTGAACCAATCTGATCAAATTGCTACATCTTTAGGCCAAATAGTTCTGAATTAGACAGTATGATTTTTTAGCAGTTTGCAATATAAGGCTGGGTTCACACGCTGTATGACACTGGCCATTCTGTGACCCGGCTGAATCACAGAACGGCCAGTGTCAGTGAAGATCATCCCGGCTGGTACTGCAGTACCAGCCGGATTAACTTAATTTATGTTGAATTGGGATACGGGTGCATCCTAATTAACCATATAACACAAAGGGAAAGTGCGGCTGGAGCCGCGCTTTCCATTGTGTGAACTGACAGTTCTGTGCGGCCACTATTAAATGAATAGCGGCCGCACAAAACTGACAGTTCTGTTTTCCCTGCGGCCACTTGCAATCCCGTCCGGAGTGTATACTATGTGTATACACTCCAGCCGGGATTCCCTCTGACTTCAATGCAACATATCTTTTCTATTAATAACGGCCGTTGTTGCAGTTTGCAACAATGGCCGTGATTAATAGAAAAGATATATTGTGTGAACTTAGCCTAAGTGTATTTAAAGTGGTTGTCGAATGCTTGAAAAAGTCATTCGCTGTCTATGAAAAAAACCCAAAAAACTATTCAAACTACTATTACGCTGTTTGGTTCTTTAATTTCCCTTGTGTTCTAGCATGTTCTTCTCCACTGTACAATATACATGTAATGGAAAATATCAGAAAGAGCAACTTTAAATCACAAATAAAATAAAAGTGATGCTGCCGATCAGTACAGTCATATAAAGAGCCATCATTCAGTGCAAATATATATTGTCATTTGTCTCATTGGGGTTGCACATGTTGTTCCAGAAGTCCATATGCTTAGGCAATTGGATTGTACTCTGATGACTGACATGACAAAGATATGAAACAAATGGTTTAGGCTTGTCAGCTCCTGTGACACAAATGGATTTGCGTCACATTGGAAGAAACTCTCTTTTGAAGATTTAATAGCAAATGGCAGAACCCTTATGTCTAAAGAAAAAAAAACACTAGAGAATTCTTGAAAATGACTATAGAAAGTTTCCTACAGTACTTACACACACAATGGATGCTAAAACCCTCCAGAAAACCCTTTTATCTATATGTCTATAGCCATATAATATACCACAAGAAAATGCAATGAACTGATCCACTTGGCTTTTAGCTGTCTACAGAAGGGTGCCTTTCTTTTGGAGGATACCATGGTTTCTTCTGGAGCAGAGATAATTTGTATACTTTTTCCCATAGAGCATTGTCCAAAAATAAATCTCTATACACCATAGGATTTCTTTAATGAGAATAGGTACCTCTTCCATCAAGCTACATCTCTTTGGCTGAGTAGTACCTTGCTCTTAACCGATCAAAGGCAAGAACTCTAAGGCTATGTTCACACACGTCAAAAATATTGAAAAGGCGGCCAATCTTCATATTTAAAATGGCAATGCATTGAAGTCAGTGGAAGTCGGATGTCCAATGCACACAATGTATTGAATAACGGACGTCAAAATAATGAACATGATCATTTTTTTCGCACGTCTTTTGCAAGCAGCGGACTTTTTTTATTAGTTGTTCACACAGTTTTTCTTTTGTCACTGTTCTTTCTCAGTTTTTACTATTAAATTCAATGGACTTTTCAATTGAGACACACGCAAAGGCCAATTAGTAACCCCAAACTAGAATAATGTACAAACACCAGTCCTTTCACTAAGGGGAGGCCAAACAGCTAAATAACGTCCATTATTATAGACTCAAAATGATGGACGTAATTTTAAACAGAGCCGAAAAAACGTTGCGTGAACATAGCCTGAAACAAATATCAGGTTGGTGACTCTTCCTTTTCGAGGAGACTCTGGTTTGCCTAGAATTAGATAGTTTTCTTATTTTTAAAGACAGCTACTTTCTATAAGTAAGGGACAGTAGCTACATTCCCTTCCTCTTCTGGTGTTGATGTACAGTTTATGTACAGTCAACACATCCAGACACCTGCGGTTGCATGGAGATCGGCATAAATCACGTATAGGTGTGATGATACTGGAGGATCCTGGAGATTATAGTAGTAAATACTTAAAGGAGTGCTCAGGTTATGGAAAACTTTTTACATATTGTTGCCTTCCACAGAATATAATAAAGATGCTATATTTACCTCTCCGTGCTCCTAAGTTGTCCTCCTGCAGTGTCTTCAGGTCCCCTGCTGAAAGATCCCATTGCTACTTCCGAGATGGATGTCAGGACCAGTCGCACCAGACAGAGACAGTGAGCCCTAAGCTAAGCCCCGCCCACTGACCCTGCCTGCTTGCCACTATCTGCCCTAAAGGTGGCAGCGGGCAACTGGGCGGCGGTCCCTGGCCTATATTAGTGAAACAAAAAGACAAAACAACATGTACAAACACAATAATGCAGGGTCGACAGTCCGGGTAATAACAGGCGGGCAGCAAAGGTACAGAATCATCAAAACAACGAAAAGTCAAAAGTCAGGCAAATGGTCACGGGCAGGCAGCAAGCAGGGATGGTCAGAATACAAAGCAAGGGACAGAAAACCAGAGGTAACAGATAAATGCAGGCAGAGCTGGAATGCAGGACATGAAGCTATACTGAATAACCAGCAATGAACTGGTATACTGAGAATGACTTATAGTGAACCAGAGCCCGGTCCAGAATCCCATTGGAGCAGCCTCCTGACTGCAGAGCATGCACAGCTGATAACAAGGAAACTGACTGGCTATAAGATCCCTCAAACACAGAGAAACCAGAGCAAGAAAGCTTAACTCTGAACCTGCCAGAGAGCTACACAGGTGGACACGGGTGTGGTGGAAGCCTGCTAATCACCACCCAGCAAGGGCTGGAATAAGACAGTGTTCAGACCAGGTTCAGACATAAATGAAATACAAACATAAAAGTGCAGAATCATGGCCAAAAGCGCAGTCTCGGTCGTATCTTACGAACTGAGGACTGCGCCAAGGTTCCAACAGGAACATGCATGACAATGGATTTGTCTGGGCAATGACAGGCTGTTTAGAAAATCAGTGGCTGCAGTGATGTCCTGTTTAAGTCAGTGATTGGCTGAGCAGACTGTCAATGCCGAGACAAGTCCATCTCGGAAGTAGCAACGGAAGCGTTCAGTGGGGGACCTGCAGGGGGACACTGGGGAAGAAAGGTGAGGTAAGAACAACATCTTTATTATGCTCTATGGAATGGAAATTATCTGTAAATATCCATGGCTGGAGTACCCCTTTAAGCCTGAGAAAAAGTATTAATAAAGATTTATTTATTTATATTTCTTTGGATTTATAAATTTGCCGCTATATCTTATAGCTTATAACTTCAGAATGATGGAAACTAAAGAAAAGAATATATTCTAAAAGAAACAAAGGCACTTGCTAGAGGTAAAAGTATATTTAAAGTGAATTTGTGGTTCGTTGCCTGAATGTTCTTGCATCCAATTATATGGTATAGCCTAAGGCTTTGCTGTCATAGTTTGTTTAAAAATTCATTTTGAATACATGAATGAAGAAGATATTATAACATTGATACAATTAAAGAAAATAACTGCAATTTTATTGTCTGCGGTGACTATACCTGAATGCTGTGGGTGCAGACGTGTTGTGGAGCTAAACAATAGCGGTGGTGATGAATCCTTGATGGATGGGCCACATTGTTGTGAATATTAGTTCAACCCACAAAATTGTTGCCTCGTCTGTTTATAAGTGAAAGGTACATTTTAATGGTTAGTTCTGCTCTGTTTTATAGTGAAACTTTATTTTATCGATTCCCCAGACTGTTGTATTTCTCTTGTTAAAAGCAATATGACTCTACAGAGCACACTGTGAACCGCTAGACTGATTTGTCTTGCTGGTCTATTTCAGATGTTCCCTCTGGTAAAATATTTCAAAGATTGACAGTTAGATTAAAGTACGGATGTTACATAGCTTCAACAAGATGGCCGGACGGCTATAAAGTGCCTGAAATCTGCGTGTAAAAACTCTGTTCTCTCCTCAGAGCCAAGGAACAAGGAATTTCCAAAGCGGTTGTTGTCTCAAATGTCAGATAAATTGAGAAATATCGACACGGTCATTCCTTGTTGAAGTGGCATTAGACTGTGGTAGACCCTTGTACATTTCTTAGCCCTGGAGCTGAGTGTGTCTAATTGCTCCTGTGTTCACCACACACTCACAGAGCGCATCATAATCAATCGCTTCTCCTCTTTAACCCTTGATACCTCTCTTTTCTTAAGGGAAACCTAAAGAGAAATAATACAAGGCAGCTGTTTTAGGCAGCAAGTTGACTGGAGCAGGGCCAGTGACCCCCCCCCCCCCCCAACCTATTCTAATCTATTTACAATTTTTTAGCCGCCTGAGCCCATAAAAGCTTATTTGCAAAACAGCAAGTAAAAAGTTTTTGTCTTTTAGGCAATAATGATCAGCATTGTTAAAGAACACATGCACATGCTCATGTTTTTATAGGTGTTCTGTTCCATATTTTCCTCCATCTGGCCCAGACTGTCTTTATATAAACTCCCTACACAGTGCTCCACACAGTAATATTCCCTACCTTGGTTGCCCCACACAGTAAAAATGCATATAGTAATGCATGCCTCACATGAATAGTGCCCCTTTGTGCATTACCTACACAGTTAGGGTACTATTACAAGGGTCAATACGGGAGCAGGGAGAAGTAAGGTTAGCGATGTCTATGCAGCCCTTGCCCAAACACCGAACACCTTACCTCCCCTTGCTTCCCAATCTGGGACCGCCACGGCCTGTGATTGGCTGTAGCTGACAGGCCGTTTAGACACTAGAACCGGGAAGCTGCGGAGCACAAGAGAGAAGACTGGGAACGGGAGGAAGTGTTTTAGGAATCATCAGCCATCATAGCAATGCGTGGTCGGCGCCCGGCGATTTTAGGTCCATACCTAAAACAACGATCAGCCGATGGTCGTTGCCAATGGCTGATTGTTGTCTCTATTACATGGAGTGGTAAACGGATCGATAATAGTCCAAATTGGTCTGATTTGGCCGATTATTCGCACCAGTTAGTTGGGCCCTTAATTCCCTTCTTTTACCCCATACCTTGATGTCCCTACTTTGTGCCCCCAAACAGGTAGTCAGACTCCCATATAGTAGGTTTTTAGTAGGTACCCCCCCCCCCAGATTTAATGGATAGGTAGATAGCTGCCGCTGCTCCTATTACACATAGCGTTGACCGTCACTAGCAGGAGGGCTGATCATTGTCTTTCAACGTTACCTATTACACCAAGCAATTATTGTCCGTAATGGCCGATAATCAGCCAAATACAGCCAATATTAGTAATATTCAGTGTAATAGGGCCTTTAGTTCTCACAAAGTACCGAACTTGCTACAGTAATGGTGGTCATTGGCTATGGGACTGGCATCATCTGCTGCACACCAGCATTGCAAGTCAACTAGATGAGGAAGAAGATGGCACTGGGATATACTATATTGTATGGATGCATACCAGGGAATCAGGGTAATAATACTTTCACTGTACCTTTGATATGACAAGCATAATATGCCACCGGCATCTATTTTCACCTAGATTCAGTAGAAACAATAGAATGCTATTACTGTAGTCACTTGACCTAGTTTTATTGCACTTCATATGCATTTGTCTCTCATTATACACATTAAATTCATTTTATGCTTTTATGTCAAATATAGTATAATGGAAGGCACCCCATCTGGATGCAAAAAGTTTCTGTCTAATGGAATTATTGCTAAGCCACTTAGAATGGATAAAATCTTGTCAGGCCATTTAAAAGACAATATATAAATAATCTTTACTGTGTGTATACAATAAACTGCTTAATAAAGTCATATCCGACTGTGGTTTGGAATTATTTGTTATCTCAGCAATGGTTAGACATATGTCACATGGTAAAATATATACTTGTATTTTTAGTAAAATATAATGTAATAAGAGTAAATATAAACTAAATAAACTGTTCTCAATACTATATGTACAGTCAGCAGCTGAAAAGGTTTTTTTTTGTATGTTGTTTGTTTATGTATGTATGTATGTATGTATGTATGTATGTATCTATCTATCTATCTATCTATCTATGTTTGGGTGTTGCTTTATGTTTCTTCCTATGTCTTCTGCTACTTTTTTTTTCTTTCTTGCCTAAGTCCAGGCTCCTCTGGATGCTTTCATCTTTTTCTAAAAAAAAAAACACACCACCTGGGTGTGTCTAGTTGTTTCTTAAAACCCTACTGGAAAGCTGGTGTGGAGGCAGCCCAGCTGCCAGTTATCCCATGGGTTGCAGAGGTATAATCTGTATCAAGATGGATGTATTATTATGTTATGTTTTGTTTCATAATGATAGTTGCTTTATTGGTGTTTGTTGGGAGAACTGGTGGGCGTATGGCTGCAGCACCTCTGTGCTTTCGGAAAAATAAAGAATTTAAAAAAAAAAAAAGCTGAAAAGATTTTTATAGGTACAAGGCGATACAGAGAGTATTTGACAATTTTTCCTTGGTGTGTCAGTGTCACTTTGAAAAATTGGGCTCCATAGACTCACTATAGAACCCATTTATTGCAGTAAGAAGTGGAGAACAATAAGTTGGGGAGAGAAGCACTCAGCCATGTGCTTCTTCTGACTAGCAGTCATTGGTGGTCTGAACACTGACACCCCATCTGTTCAAAACTTTTGGCCAATGTTTTTTTAACGTGAGAGTGACAAGATAAAGTTTGCACAGAATGGCCCAGTTTTACCAATACTGCGTAATTGTTAGACAGACTGCCCATGTTCAAATGCCCCTCTTCATCCCAGTATTTTATCACAGGCTGACTGATCAATCTGGTGCATCTGAACACTGTCTAGTCTTTGGTGCACCGAAAGCCACACACTCCTTTTACAGAGTCCACACTCTTTTCAACTATCCGAAAAGTCTTAACAAGAGTGTTAAACATAGTAAATGTGGTGGAAAGTCACATGAGCTGGTTTTTTATGAAATTGTAATAGTTAATCTATGCCAATTTATATAGTGATATTATGACTGTATACCAAAGCAATGACATATAGTCAGCTGTAAAACAGCCTATGCAAAATACAGCTTTAGGGTATTCCCTGCCGCGGAATTCCGTCTGCTTCAGTGTCTCTATGGGAGGGCTCGCGCACCTCCACTCCCGCTGCTCTGTGCTCAAAGAATTGACATGTCAATTCTTTGAGCAGAGACACTGTGTGACATTGAGGCAGGTGGAATTCCGTCTGTTTTACTCAGTGTGAACGGGCCCTTAGGCTATGTTCACACTATGTATTTTTTATGACAAGAATGGCCGTTGTTGCCGATTAAAACAATATCCATTCTTGCCATAAAAAATGAGTTGCATTGAAATCAATGCAAAACAACGGCCGTTGTTAACACATTGTATGGACAGTTGTTTCCAAACAGCGACCACAAATAATTGACAGTTCACACACTCTGCTTGTCATGTTGGCCGTACTGTGCATGGAAATAAACAACGGCTGCTTTAAAACATAGTGTAAACATAGCTCTAGGTTTTTTTTTGCCTGTTTGAGGCCAAATAACGGCTATTTCGTAATAACGGGCATTATTGTACAAATGACAGATGTCATTACCAAATAACGACCAGTATTTGGTCTCAAATGACCAAAAAAAACAAGCCATGGGAACATAGCCTTACAGAGATTGCTCTATGGTTAAATAATGGATTTCTCTGTTAGACCACTAGACTTTATTTTTCAACTGCAGTCATTTTTAAAAATGCTCCGGTGCCTAGATGTTGCTGTTATATACCAGTTATTGTGCCCCCTGATGTTCTGTTGATTTTTTTTTCCATAATGGTCACCTAATGTTTCCAGTGCTCAGTTGCTGAGTCCCACTGCGTGGATTGTACTGCATAGGGGCAATGGAGTGATTCCTGCTATCATGCTTGCCAGCCAGTAAGGATCAGAGCACTTCAAGTGGCTTCTTAACAACCTGGAACACATTAGGATGATGTTCTGAGAGAAGATAAAAAAAGAACCAAGGGGTTACAAGCATATAATAGCACTTCCTAGACTCAGGAGCAATTTCATACATTATTGTAATAGAAAAATGATGTCTTGCCAGGCCTGACTGAGTAAATTAAAGGGGTTAACCAGGATTAGAAAAACACAGCTACTTTCTTACAAAAACAGCTCCAAACCTTTTGTTTGGTTGTGTGCGTGTGTGTGGTACTACCGTTTAGCTGCATTTACTTTAATGAAAATAAGCTGCTAAACCACACACAATCTGAGGACAGAAGAGGTGCTGTTTCTGGAAGTAAAAGGAATATTTTTGTAATCCTTTAGGCTATGTTCACACTTAGTATTTCTGACTGTCTTTTGGTCAGTCTTTTTTCAACCAAAACCAGGAGTGGGTTGAACATACAGAAGCTGGTGAAATCTGTCCATTATAGTTTCACTCTGTAAGTTCCATTTCTGGTTTTGGTTGAAAAAAATGTCTGACCAAAAGACAGACGGAAGTACTATGTGTGAACATAGCCTAAGGGCCCATTTACACGGAAAGATTATCTGACAGATTATCTGCCAAAGATTTGAAGCAAAAGTAAGGAATGGATTTGAAAAGAGGAGAAATGTCAGGCTTTCCTTTATGACCTGTTCCCTGTTTATAGTCTGTTTCTGGCTTTGGCTTCAAATTTTCAGCAGATAATCTGTCAGATAATCTTTCTGTGTAAATGGACCCTTAAAGATGTATGCAGTGGGTTCAGGAGCTGAGCTCATTCTATACCAGGCTGCTTTCAGTAACTAATAGCCTTGGTCAGTGGAGCTGGACTGGAAAGAATACACCACTTCTTACAGCAGCTGATCTGTACTGGAAGGCTTGAGATTTTTTTTTAAATAAGTAATTTACAATTCTTTATAACTTTCGGTCACCAGTTGATTTAAAAACTTCACCAATCACCAACTTCAACAATCACCAAGTCAGAACTACAGCTCTGCCTGTTATATAGAATCTCAGGGGCTGCGTGTAAGGATAATTGGCAATCTGCCGGCAAACAATAAATTAATATGCATATATGTTATGACCTGTCTGCGCTTCTTGTATATATACAGTACGCAAAGATCGTAATTTTCATGTATCCACAATCAATAGTCTAAATAAACTAAACCATGGTAGTAACCTTTCAATACACCAAAAGCCCACAGGTTTGCCTTAAAAAAAGATACAATAATGAGAAAAAAAGAAAAACCTATATTTCATTTCCATCAGGGGATTTGAACTAAAGAATGAACTGCTGGCAGGTCTCTAGACAGGTGAGTTACCCCTAGACCACAGCTCCAATACATTTGGTCTCTGAGATTCAACTATATCTGAGTGCGTCCTTCAGACATACAGTACAGACAACTGCCTACAGAGGACTGATCTGCAATCAGAGACACTGGCTGACATGTGAGTAAGCAGACGGCTGGGCAGCATTGATTATTCATGAAGAAGAGGTAGGAGAAAGAAGTGATGAGACAGCAGAGTGTGGCACAAACAACTCCTGTTTGACTCTTTGTTACAGTAGGATACCTGAGATTGTGTATAATCCACCACAAGGACAAATTACCAAAAGGCACTAAGGCTGGGTTCACACTACATTTTTGCCAAAAAAAAAAAAAAATGATGAAAAATGGATGGGAAAACGGATGCATTTGTAAGAATCCGTTTTTCCATTGACTTCCATTATTAAAAAACCGGATCAAAATTTTTCTAACATACACAAAAACGTAGCTGACCTTATTTTTGTGTAAGTCAAAAAAGGATGCGTTTTGATTTTTTTTTTATAATGGAAGTCAATGGAAAAATGGATCAAAATGGATACACACCAATGCATCCATTTTTCCATCCGTTTTTCCGTGTGTTGCGAAAACAGCAGAAAAAAAACGGATTGCAAAAAAACGTAGTGTGAACCCAGTCTTAGGAACTCGGCACACTGTCAGCACCTTAGGTAGGGCCCGGGAGCCAACAGATTCCCTTTAACCCATAGCTGCACCAGGACGTTATTGAACGTCCTCGTGCCGCTATGGGAGTTCAGAGGGGGGTCGCGCGGCGACCACCCTCTGAACTGCCGCGATCCCGGGTGCCGCGAGTAGCCCGGGCTCGCGGCTATTAGCGGGCACGGTCCGATCGCCGTGCCCG
This sequence comes from Dendropsophus ebraccatus, assembly GCF_027789765.1. Lineage (NCBI taxonomy): Eukaryota > Metazoa > Chordata > Amphibia > Anura > Hylidae > Dendropsophus > Dendropsophus ebraccatus. The sequence continues at coordinate 165,676,540 of NC_091455.1, forward strand.
CTAATTAAGTACTTAGAAGCAGCTGTCAAAGTTGACAGCTGCTTCTAAATACTTGCTGTAATACATGCCTGGTGGTCTAGTGGGGGGATCGCCCCCCTGCGGCGCGATTGCGGGGGGGGCGATCCCCGCATCCATCCCGGGCCGGGGTCTGCTCCGTAATGGCGCTGATCCCGGCTCGGCATTCTATTGCTTTTGGCTGCAGCAGCCAAAAGTAATAGAACACCGATCTCATGGATTCATGCAGTATAACTATACTGCATGGATCTCTATGAGAGATCAGAGTGCATATACTAGAAGTCCCCCAGGGGGGCTTCTAGTATATGTGTAAAGTAAAAGAAAAATGTATTTTTAATAACACAAAATCCCCTCCCCTAATAAAAGTCTGAATCACCCCCCTTTCCCCATTTTATAAATAAAAATAAATAAATTAATTAATAAACAAACATGTTTGCTATCGCCGCGTGCGTAATCGCCTGAACTATTAATTAATCACATTCCTGATCTCACACGGTAAACGGCGTCAGCACAAAAAAATCCCAAAGTGCAAAATTGCGCATTTTTGGTCGCATCAAATCCAGAATAATTGTAATAAAAAGCGATCAAAAAGTCATATATGCGCAATCAAGGTACCGATAGAAAGATCATATCATGGCGCAAAAAATGACACCTCACACAGACCCATAGACCAAAGGATAAAAGCGCTATAACCCTGGGAATGGAACGATTTTAAGGAACATATATTTTCTTTAAAAGGTTTTAATTTTTTACAAGCCATCAAATCAAATAAAAGTTATACATGTTACATATCGTTGTAATCGTAACAACTTAAGGAACATATATAACGAGTCAGTTTTACCCCAGGGCGAACATAGTAAAAACAACCACCCCCCAAATAAAAAAAACATTTTTTTTTTCAATTTCACCACACATATAATTTTTTTCTGGTTTCCCGGCACATTTTAGGCAAAAATTACATCTGCCTTAGCAAAGTACAATTAGTTGCGCAAAAAATAAGGGCTCATTTGGGTCTCTAGGTGGAAAAATGCAGGCGCTATGGCCTTATATACACGAGGAGGGAAAAACGAAAACGCAAAAATGAAAACTGGCTGTGTCCCCTAAGGGTTAAAGAAAATGTTATTGATTAGGAGCTGGGTTCTTAAAAGGTTAAAAATTTATCTGCTTTACCAACTCACCAAAAATAATTAATTGCGGTAAATGTCTAAATGATATTCTATTGATTCAGATATTTCTTTTTAAGTAATTTATTAGTGTAAGTAACATCTTGATGAATGAATGTTTAATACCTGATGATTTTTCATCCGAACTCTGAACATTTGTTGAGCAATTTGTTACATGCGTGGATTATAATGTCCACCTTTAATAAATCATACACGAAGGGTGTACATACATACTTTTATGTGTGTCCCGGAGGAAGGATCCAGTGTTGCTTTTGGTCTTCTAACAACAATAACAGATTTTTACTGAATGTCAGTCTGTTCCAGAAGGAAATCTTGTCGCAGAATAAGTGGATATTACATAATGTTGGGTTTATAATTGCACAGCAATAAAATATTTAAGTGTGTTTACATGCTGTGTGATGGCGAGTGTAATAAACTACTCTATATTGTCAGCTTGTAACAAGACCAGTTATCCTCATCATTCTGCAGAGCGGGTTTCATTTAAGCCACAACAGCTAGTAAAACTGAGGTGTTTTTACCCTTGTGAGTTCAAGCAGCCAAAAAATGATAGTTTAGTGACCGTGATATAACCTGACAATGATATAAAATGATCTCGGAGGGAGACATCTGTTTTTCTTATTCCATACATTGGAGTCAGAGCCTCTCTGCTTTGCATTGTATGTGTGGGGTAATTGTGTGTATGATGCTGACTCCATATCTAGCGTAATTGACTTTAACTGTACTAAAAGTCTAATAAATTGTTATAAAATCCGATAATGTAATAAAAATATATTCTTAAATATATTCTAATTATGTGCTTATTTATTCCTACATCATATGAAAAAACCCAGACAATATCTATCTATCTATCTATCTATCTATCTATCTATCTATCTCTCTCCCTCTCTACATACTGTATGTCCCAATCAGTCAATCGATCAATCAATCATAATCTATTACCTATCTACAGTATCTATTCGTCTATGAGCTCTAAGAGTGCCAGTACATGTGTTCAAGCCACGGTGAGGGCTGCATGTAGCGACTCTTCCTTCATCTATACTTGCTGTAAATGGGGAGCCACTCATGGTAAGCCATGGTAATTTAGAGTAAACCAGGATACACAGTAAGTACTGATGAGGCATGAAGATACAGCATTTTATCTTGTCAGGCCCATGTGCCACAATTAAAGATTCATTATTTTATATGGTTGGGATTTTGACTAAAGCTGGCCGTAAACAATAGATCAGCTTTTTGTAAAACTGGCTGACCTTCTAATATTAGTGTTTCAACACCCCCAACCCCTGGAGATAGAAAAGATAAAGCTGTCTTTATTTCTCATTTTTGGTGATGCATCAAGACAGCATAAACCTATTTAAGATGTAAAAAAAATAAGACAAATTTCAGTTAAAAAAGTGTAATCTTAGCTTCTTTACTTTCCACCTGATGGCAGATGTTGGGCAGGGAAGGATCGTGCATGTTGCATTTGAACTGCTCAATCCTTTTGTTCTTAAGGACACAAGCTGCTGACAGAGGTATGTGACAGGGCCCTTCTTCCTTATCCCTACTGAGAACACATGCATGCTTTCACAAATGGTGCTCTTACTCACCGCTTTATGTTCCTGCACCCTTCACCCTTCTTGCTAATGGTTACACCATGTTGCTTTTAACTTGCATAGGACTTGTGGTACTACACCTGTTTTGTTTGCTAGTTCCGACTTAAGCCTCTATTACACGGGGCGACTGTGAGGTGCAAACGAGCTCTGTCAGCACGTGGCGGCAGCGAACAGGTGAGAGCCGGGGGCCGCTGGCCGGTGCAGGGGGGGGGGCTGCCAGGGTGATCGCAAGATCGTCCGGGCAGCCCATAGCATATAGCAGCGTTCTGCTGCTGCTGCCGCCGCTCCTATTGCATGGGGCGACGGCAGCAGATCCCTGCTACTTGAGTCGTTTGTCTTTCAACATGTTGTGTTCTATACGGCCAATAATCTCTCCGTGTAATAGAGCCTTTACATTGGGTGACTATAATAAATGCAAGATGGGGATATCATGCAGCAGAGCCCAAACCTCCTTAAATGCTGTAAAGGTGAAGAACAGTAATGGAGTAAAGGTACCCAGCTAGGACTGACAGCCGGGCTCCCCCACTGGTGGCTTTTGTACCTGTGCATCCCAGTCTTGTGCCGGCACGTCCATTTGCAGGGATAGCTATTTACATTGCATGTGCCACTACATGATTTTAAGAGAAGGGGTTAAAGGTGAGCTGACATTGTTTGCTTTAAGCAATAAACAATTTTGATTCTATCTCCATCCCCTGTAATCTAAAATGCAGGACAGGAGAGACTTGGACTGAAGGCACCAATATAAAGCTTACTATCTATATACCTTACATGTTGCTGTATATAATAGGCACAAATATTCCAAAAATAAATGCATTATTTGCATCTTAAACCAAGATAATAACATCAGACTAATTAAAGATGTAACATAGTTACCTAGCTGAAGCAGGGAAAATGAAATGGACATGTGGAGAGAAACAAAACAGTGTTTTGTTTGTTCATCCCCAGAGGGAGGCAAAATTTAGGAATATTATCTAGTTGACTGTGCATCAGCTATTCATGAAAGCTCTGCCAGACTTTGCTCTAAGCCCCCATAGACAGCAAGTACTTTGCAGTGTTGCGATTTCACTAGCATATTTACAATCATAATGTCCCTCTAGATGGCCTATGGTTAGTATGTGTTACAACTGTAATAGGCTACAGGAAAATTGCTATAGTAAAGGCCTACTGCTGAGAGATGACAAAATGGCATTTTATGACTGCTGATCTTGTAGAAATTTCATGTATTGTGGTTAACTGCTTACTCACAATTAAATGCTTACAAAAGAAGACAACTGTTGTTAGCCGCCTCTAAATATGCAGTGTGCCCCACATACATTTAGCAGATAGCCTTACATTCAAATTGATCATAAAAATATGCTGGTAAAAATATACAGGCTAACTTTATAGAGGGTGCAGGAGGGGTCAAATATCATAGAAATGTCAATAGACTAGTACACAGTTAATGGGTACTGCTCCTCCTCAGAGACCATAGAGTGGCAAGGAGGCTGCATAGTGCCAAGTGTGGCTATCCTGCCCTGTGTAGGCTTTCATCAGTACAGCAGAGCTGTCCTTACAGGGGTTATTCTGTGAATGATTTTATACCAAAAGTCCAGAAATTATGTTAATAGTTGCTTTAAAGTAATTTGCATTAAACATAAAAGGTTTTTTCATCCTTTTTGTGGGATCCTGGGGAGTATACCATTTGCCATACACAGTATGCTATCCCTATATACTCTGCAGAAAAGAGAACATCAGGTGGCTCCAGACTATGTAAGTGATAACTTATAACTTATTTTAACAGCGTGTCAGTAGCAAACATTGTTAATATATATCTGATCTTTGTAATAACTATGCTGTTTAGTGGGACAACCCTTTAAATTCTCTGCCATCTACTGTCTTGCTCCTGTTCTCAAGGCTTCCCAAAAAGTTAGTGATGATATCTAATGCAAAGTAACTACAGAGATCAGAAAAAAGGCAGACATTGTTAATCTTCTATAGGAGGCACACTATTAAATACACCCACACTACATATGCATAAATTAAGAAAAACACAGTATGTTTTTGTCTTAAACAAAAAAAACAGATGTCCCAATACTCGTTTCCCAGCTACTTTATGTTCTAGGTTGTTGTGTGGCTGAGGAATACGTTGCTTAGCACTTTAAACTATATCTGGGCAGTAGCGGTCTTTGGCACCAAGCACCCCAAGCAATCGCTTCCCTTGGCTTGGCTCCCTTCCTGTCAGTCACAAGTGGCCACTCTGACCTTGTGGTGCCGGTGCTCCAGTGACATCACTGGAGCATCGGCGCCAGGACAAGGGGAGCGCGGCCTCTTGTGACCGCAGGAAAAACCCTTGCAGCCACAAGAGTGAAGAGAAGAGGAGACGCCCGGACCCAGGTGAGTATATTGTAAGTGTTTGTTTTACTGTGTTATATACTATATGGGAGGGGGAGCACACAGGGGCCGATGTAACTGGGGGAGCGCACAGCGGGGGTCTATATAAATGGGGGGAGCACACAGTGGGGCTATATAATGGGGAAGACACAGGGGGGCTATATATAACTGGGGGAGCACACAGGGGGGCTATAGACTACTGGGGCTTCACAGAGGGGTCTATATACTACTTGGGTCAGCACACAGGGGGTCTATATACTACTTGGGGCAGCAGAATGGGGTCTATATACAACTGGGGGAACTTGATTCTTGACTGAGCACCTTTACAAATAATAAACAATAAATGTAATATGTGAACCAGTCACCCTCTGCTTTGTCGAGCAGGCGACACCTAATTAAATGCTCTTGTTTCCCATTGATTTATGTGGGTTTCATTACTTGAGTCGAGCACTCAAACACTGAAAAATGCTCAACCCGAGTAACAAACACTAAAGCATTTTTAGTGCTCGACACTACTGTTTAGCTGTAATTTTTTTTCAGTAATCGTACAGACAGGTAGAGACAAGCAAATAGGGAGATCTCCCAAGACAGGTTCTTACTTTTGAAGTTGCCTCTGAGCTCAACCTGTAAAGGTCAAGTCAAAGTAAAAGATTTTTCCTCCACAATGAAAAAATGTATTTCCTTTTCAAGATTCCTGCTTTCGAAGTCAAGTATTCCAGGATTATCGATGAAAAGAACAAGCCAAGTGCAGAGACCTTGACTCTAAAAGCTTCAGTACCTGGAAGTAGTATAAGCTTACAAGAAAGACATACTTCCTCTGAGAACCTCTAAACCAACTCCAACCATTTCCAAAACTGTTACAAGTAAGTTACCACATTTCAGTCTAAGCTGTGTGGATAGGTTATACAGCTTTCTTATAGTCCAGGATTGGCTAATTTGCTCAAGGGCCCCCCTGGCATTGGTCATTTTCTTAACAGGCTTCCAATTGGAGGTGGTACTGATCAGCTGCTAAGCCGTTGATCATGCTCCTACTAATACCCTGTTTTCCCATTATTTTCCCATACTATACTTTTTTTTATAAACCCTGTAAGGTTTAAAAACAATATCAGTTGTGTGCTGTAGTAATAAAGTTATCTATTGTAATATACATCATTCAGCCTAAGGCCCCGTTCACACGTAGCAAAACTAGCGGAATTCCGCGGCGGAATTGTCTGCCGCGGAATGGCGTTAGCCTCCCTCTCATAATGGGAGTCTATGGGGGGCGCGCGCTGCTGCCCTCCCCGCGCTGAAAAATGAACATCTTCATTCTTCAGCGCTGAGAGATGCTGTGAGAACAGCAGCGCGCGCCACCTATAGACTCCCATTATGAGAGGGAGGCTAACGGCATTCCGCGGCGGACAATTCTGCCGTGGAATTCCGCTAGTTTTGCTATGTGTGAACGTAGCCTAAGGCTTCTGCAGTCCACCTCGCTCATTACCAAAACACTTTTTTCACTGAGTCCCCCACACATGTTTTAGCAGTTTGCAGGCCATCCTCAAGGTAAATGAGTTCTCTTTAAGTAGATCTGTAACCCATAGCAACCAAGCTACATATTTCTACCAAAGTGCCTTAAAGAGAACCAATCATGGACTAAAATGAATTTTTTTTTAATTCCCTAATTAGCTGTAAATTATGATTTTACCAACATTTGTAAATAAAATTAATTAATTTTACAGCTTCGTTTTTTTAAATATTCACGGTTAACTTTCCTTCCTCTTTTCAAAAGAGCCGATGGAGACAGGAAACTCACGTCATGCAGAGGGGCAGCAAGGCCGGGCGGCCGCCATCTTGATGGCATCACTTGCGTTTCACCGCTGAAACGCAAGTAACGTCCTCAAGATGGCGGCCGTCCAGCCTAGCTACACCAAAGAAGCGGATTAGGTAAAGCATAAGACTGTAAAGGCAGTCTGTATCTTTATGAAGTCTATTTATGAAGATACAGACTGCCTTTGCAGTCTGTATCTTATGCCTTACCTACTACTCCGTGCCGGTGCAGCAGGGCCAGCGCCGCCATCTTGATGACATCACTTCATAGATAGACTTAGGGAAAGATATATTTTAATATTAGGGCTAGTGAAATTTAGATGATTGGTTCTCTTTAAAGCCAAAATCTTTCAGTTAACCTGCTATTTTCAGTAAACGTAAAGGAATAGTGACCAAATATTCTAAATCCCAAGTGTAAAAGCTGTATTAATACCTTAATTTGTGCAAAATCACTGTAAAAAAAGCTGAATTTTTTTTTGCAAATCATGGCAGAACTGTAGGCAAAAGACAATACAGACCTAAAGTAAAAGTCTGTTTTGGTGGCCATGGGCCCCCCCAGGAGCTCAGGGCCCCAGGCTACCACTCGTAATGCTCCTATTATAATCCGCTACTGGTTTTACGGAATCCTGGTGTCAGAAGTCACTCACCTTCCTGTGTATAACTGAAACAGCTGAAAAGAATGTGTGGTACATAGAAATTATATCTTAAGATAGATATATGTTAGACTATGCTAGCATTGCCACCCTGCCATGTGACTCTAACACCTGTTGCAACTCTTTGTAGTCACCACACAAATAGTACCCAGTTAAAATCAAACCTACCTCTTGAAACTGTCCCAAAATAGTCACTGTTCCCCAGATCCAGGTTCATTAATATCCACTACTTACAAAAAGTTAAAGATGGTTTGTATGTGGGTGAAATTTCAGGATGAACCTAAAGTGTACTCTAACCTTCACAGGTGAACTTAATGTGACCTTCTTTATTTCATTTCTTTTCAAAAATCGCATAAATCGCTGGGACCACAGCTGGGATCAGGACATTACGGAGAAGACTCGTGAAGTGAGCTCTTTTTGTACCCCCCTAACAGCACTATAACATACCAGGGGTTTAAACATTGGAATGCTCATGTTCAGTGTTTCAGTACGTTTTACACACAGGAGCTTGTTAGGTGGTGATAGTTGGTGGTGTTACAGTGTGGGCAGGGGTGTCTAGTCAATACAGAACTACCCTACATTTTGTGAATGGTACAGTGACAAGCCCATAATATTTGAACAACATCAGTAATCCAGTCATTGTGCTTTTGCATTAACAACACAGGCCTAATGTCAAGGGTGTTGCTAGGATTCATGGGGTCCCATATAAAAAAATTGTACAGTGCCCCATGAATCCTGTATGCCCCCCCACATACTCACCTAGTCCAGCTTAGTCTCCCAGTCGGCGCATTACTTCATTCTCCTAACTCCCCGACGCACAAGTGATGTCACCTGTGTGCCAGGGAGCTGGAAGAACAAATGCCGGGGACCATGCTGGGCCAGTTGAGTATGAGTAGAGTGGTACAGGGGGAGGGTTGTTGGAGGATGCTAGTACCATAGAGGCAAGCCATGCTTCACCAGGGCAGGACCCACAGGCCCCCCTGATGCAAGGGCCCTGTAGCAGTTGTGTGGTCTGCCTCCATGGCAGTTATACCACTGCGTTTGGTATGCTTAGATGAAAATCACTTTTACATAAATATTTGCTTGTATTACTGTATTTATGCATCAGATGCATGTGACCATTTTTTTCCTTATCTTACAGGACATTACAATTAAAGGAGAAGTTGAGTGTTTTCTAAAATCTGGCAGCTGAAACATTCCTCTCCCCGTGCCTGTGGGGAGCAGCAGGACCAGCCTCGGGACATCGCTTGAAGGCAATGTCACAACTCAGGGGAAAGGTCTGTCCCAGGTAATGGACTGGCCCTCTTAGCCAATCAGTGACTAAATGGTTGAGCCGCCAGTCCAATAGCTGGGTCGTAACATGTCAGCGCCAAAGATACCAGAACCTGGAGGGGGTCCTGTGGCCGTCGCACTATTCACCATGGGCACGAGGAAAGGTGAGTTCCTACTTGTAATCAATTTCCCCCCTGCAACATTTTAGAAAACTTCAGACTTCCCATTTAATTACTAGAGGTTAGTAAATCAGTGACTAACTGGTTGAGCGGCCAGTCCAATAGCTGGGTCGTAACATGTCAGCGCCAAAGATACCAGAACCTGGAGGGGGTCCTGTGGCCTGTCCCACTATTCACCATGGGCACGAGGAAAGGTGAGTTCCTACTTGTAATCAATTTCCCTCCTGCCGGCTGCCACATTTTAGAAAACTTCAGACTTCCCATTTAATTACTAGAGGTTAGTAAATCTCCCAAAAAATAGTTTTGGGTAAACATGCTTTAGAGTCCTGGGAATAGACCACTTAGGAGATTGCTTTATTTGTTGTTGACATATTTAGACTTATTAAATAGGTTGCTCCATTGTTTTTCCAATCTAAATATCCCAATTGTTAACATCTATCTGGAAACATTAGTCCATCCTATTCTATTTATTCCTTTTATTGACTGCCTGGAACACTCACCAGAGCTCTGTCTTTTGTGCATACTTGTGCCCAGAACAGAATGGAATATTCCATATGTTGTGTAGTGATTTGTATAGAAATAGATCTTTGTTCTTAAAATGCATATCTATGTCCCTTTTAACGTATTTAACAATCTTTTTTGCTGCCTGGCACTAGTTGCTACAGGTAAGTTTACACTCCATTAATATCCCCATGTTTTGACATTTTCTCCAGTTTTGAGAGAATAAAATTAATGTAAGTTCTTTAAGAACATCTTGGCGTTAGGTGATGACGATTGAGAGCTAACTGTGGAATAGGTGCCTAAATACTGATTATTGTAATATTGTAGACGGCTGATTACGTATGTAAAAACGGTGACCTTTTTTTATGGTCATTATTTTGCGCCTAAATATTGGTCATTATTTTAAAATAACATCTGTTATTGGTGGAATAATGGCTGTTATTTGGGTGCAAAATGCTGGGCGTTAAGAAAGAATGGCTGTCAAAAAGCCAAAAAAAAAAAAAAAAAAAAAAAGTGTGTTTGTGGCCCTAGGCCTTATTCAAACATTAGAGCACAATGATTTATATTGGGCTAGTCACAAAGTCTGTGTTAATTTTGATCCATAATCTGTTCCTGTTCCGGATTGTGATTGCGGTATGGATTACCAATAAAAGTCTATGGGATCCGTATTTTGTCACATCCGTAACATTGGTAAAAAACAAAGATCATATCTATGCCAACCAGTACTATTCACATTTTACGGAAACAGATACGGAAACGGATATGGAAACAGATGCGATTACGGATGCAAATAGAGATGATCACATGATCCACGGATCACATAAACGAAATAGCGGGAGGTTTTGCGGCCCAGAAAAAATTCACATTGCGTGTAACACCGGCCTTTTTTGTTTCTAAAGATCATCCCATCTTCACAGAATGGCCAGTGTTACTGAAGATCATCCCATTTGCTATGATCTTCCTAATTCACCACTGCACACAAGGGAGGGAACTGACACGTCTGTGTGGCTGCTATGCAATGAATAGCGGCCGCAGAAAACTGACATGTCAGTTTTTCGTGCAGCTAGAAGGAATCCCGGCCGGAGCGTATACTGTGTGTATACGCTCTGACCGGGATTCCATTCTTTCCAATACAGCGTATGTTTAGCATACGTTATGCTAAACATACATTGTGTGAACATAGCCTTATTGTGTATCAGTGTTCCTCAACCAGTGGCTCTCCAGCAGTTACAAAACTACAATGCCCATCATACATGGTGGGAGTTGTAGTTTTACATGAGCTACAGAGACAAATGTCGTGGGACATTGATTTATGTTACTTTTATTGCATTTAATATTATATGTGTGAAAGCTGAAGATACCAATCGCTATGCTTGGAACCAGACAAGAGACTGCCACAAGTATAATTTGTGGACACATGTTGGAAATATATGCTTTACAGTATATTTTACATTAATATTTTATAACTCAGTAAAAGGATGTGTGGCCTCAAGCCACAGAAATAAATGTGAAATGTCAATAAAGCTTCAATCATTATAAATATGGTAATAGATAGGATATCAAATGATACATTGTAAATCATTTCAGCACATAAACATCACAGATATGCTTTAGGCACATAACTAAACAGAGGTGGTGCTAGATAGGACTGGTTATATACGATTGGGAGGGAACTGGTGCCACCTGGTGGTTGAAATACTACATGTAGCATCTTTATAACTGCTTGCAAGCTCATTGATTTGTGGATCAATTACCATCAAGTACTCTCACAGTATTGAACTGGGAAGTATAGATTTACTAATTCACTAAACTAACAACCTGCAATGATGTGACACTGCCACATTACAAGCAAATGAAAGTATTGTTTCTAGGTCCTTACATTTCACTATTTCACTGCCTTAAAATTGACCCACATCTCAAAGTAAGGGAAAGCTCATATAAAGTCCAAAATAAATTGTAGTTCTCCACGATTATTTTCTGTAAGATACATACAAGCATTTACCTGAAAGGCATATTCCAGCCCCTAAAACCCATCCCCTATCCCCAGTAGAGTACGAAGGTATTTCTGGTGCACCCATAGACAATGCATGGGGCGTGTTCCATCGCGTGCCATTGTGGGGCCCCATTTTCTGTGGAGTCCAGTAATAGGGAAGTTTTAAGGGCTTGAATACTTCTTTAACCCTCCTAGCATTACAACTAGCCATTAAAAAAAAGACAGCAGCTACTAATATATGTTACTTGGAGCTCATTCCCCTATATCTGTTAATCCTATTGTTGTCAGTGGGGACATTCCTAGCATGACGGCATGTCAGTTCTATGCCAGACCAGTCCAGACACCAAGACATGTCTTGTAATTTTGCAATTTTCCTATCCATTTGTGTTTTTTTTATTGCAAAAAGAATAAGAAGGCTAGGTGACAACTGATGTATTTTTTGCATCCAATATGACATCAGGTGTCCTCATTTTTTGAATAAAAAAAAAATCCTGATACATTGGCTATACAGTATGCGAACCCAGCCTTAAAACCTCAGAAGGGTTTAATGCATTGAACTCTCTTTTGCTAGAAGGGCAGTTCAAGGCTAAGGTGAATATAATGTGTCCTGCAGCTGCCCCTCCCAACCATAGGCTGTAATCTGTATGAAGTGTTGAGCTCACCTGCAGCCACTACAGGGGAATTGTTTTGGAGACAGGAGCAGAAATACTATTATATATTAATGAATTCTAGCATTTACATCATCCGACTTTATGGGGCGTTTACACAGACAGATTTATCTGACAGATCTTTGAAGCCAAAACCAGGAACAGACTATAAACAGGGATCAGGTCATAAAGGAAAGACCGGGATCTATCCTCTTTACAAATCCATTCCTGGCTTTGGCTTCCAAAATCTGTCAGATAAATCTTTCTGTGTAAACGCACCTTTAGGGCCCTATTCCACCGGACGATTATCGTTTGCATAATCGTTAACGATTAACGATCTCAAACGACCGCTATTGCGAAAGACCTAAAAACGTCCACTCATTTCCATGGAACGATAATTGTTACTTATGATCGTAATTGCTTTTTTCTTCGCTCTTTATTCGCTATTGCGTTCGTATCTATTGCGAACGACCGAATAATGTCTTATTCAATGCGAACGATTTGCGAACGTTTTGCGAACGAGCAACGATAAAAATAGGTCCAGGTCTTATAAAGCGATCAACGATTTCTCGTTCGGTCGTTAATCGTTAACTGCATTTCAACCGAACGATTATCGTTTAGATTCGAACGATTTAACGATAATCTGAACGATAATCGTCTGGTGGAATAGGGCCCTTACAGTCAAAAATCATCTGATGTCTAATGAGTCAGCTTCTCGTCTGTTAGATCATAGCACCTGCCCCCTCCTATCACAACAGTACTTGGGTTATTAATCCACCTGATACACAATGTACATCAAAGGTACACATTATTTTTGTAGAGGTGTGTATGGATGTGTGTAATATATATGGCATACTTCCATATATGTGTGTGGTGTATAAAGTCTATATACTGTATAATTAATGTGTATTCATGTAGCACATACATTATATGGTGTTTGGGGGAAAAAAAATAAAAAAAATGAAAATATATATATATGTGTGTGTGTATACACTGTGCATGAGAGTGTGTGCACATAAATAGTATAAATGGTATAGTATCTTTGTATAAACATGTTGTGATGCTTCTTGTCTGCTATTCTCCGTTAAATAGGGGACTTTATGTTAAAAATCGGAATCCTACCCCGCTCACCGTTAAGGTGGTACAAGGACCGTGTACTCCACACACCATGTTGGGCACACCAAATCTAATTTAACATGATGGAATATGACGGGCTGTCTTTTTGTGATATACTTCATCACAGGATAATAAAAAGACATGATTAAGGACTGTCCGAAACGCATCGGCATTTGAAGGCATTGAATTAAAATCATACTTTATTCATACATTTTTAGGCTAGGTTCACACTACGTAAGTTCTGTAGTAACCACGGCTGTTGTTGCCAATTTGCAACAATGGCCGTGATTATTGCAGAACTTACGAATCCCAAAAAACTGACATGACATTCAATGAATAGCGGCCGCAGAGAACCTGTCAGTGCGCACAATGGGGTGTGCTGCTCTGGCCACTCGCTCCAAGTAAAGATAATCCAGCCGATACTGCAGTACCAGTCGGGATGATCTTCTCTGACACCGGCCACTTTGTTACCTGGCCGGGTAACACAACGGCTGGTGTCTTATGCCATGTGAACATGGCCATATACTGAAAGCTTAAGAGATCTGTAGTTTTCGTTCCTATGTGCATACACCTCAGAGTCCAGAGGTTTCTCTCTTTGTGCTCATCCTTTGATTTATACATTGGGAAACATATAGCTGGATACTGGAGCTTTGACTACAACCTTCAATACTTTCTGTGATGCATGTAACTTAGCTGTAAGCAGGGCCGGGACAAAGGGTAGACCAGGGTAGGCGATAGCCTAGGGCGCCATCTAGTGGTGAGTTACAGGGGGCGCAATTTCAAAAGAAAAAAAAAATTACTACTACTCCTGGTGGCCTCGGAGTGCTGCCCCTCCCCGCTCACATACCACCAGCACCCTCATGTCCTCCCACTCTCTCCTACTCCCAGGCAGACAGTGTAGAAATCCCCTCACCCACAGCAGGATCATGGTAGAAGCTAGAATGGAGTGTCCGGAGGGAGGTGTAAAGGACCTTTGATGACGTCATGGCCATGTGACCATTGTGGGAGGAGCTATCTTCCTCTGCTAGGCTTTCTATGAGGCAGCTGGTTTCCCCAGTTCAGCAGGAGGTACGCCACACTGAGCGCTCTGTTGAGCAGGTCAGGGGTGCGTGTGTGCGATGTTTTGCAGGTCAAGGGTGTGTGTGTGTGATGTTCTGCAGGTCAGGGGTGTGTGGGTGTGATGTTCTGCAGGTCAAGGGTGTGTGGGTGTGATGTTCTGCAGGTCAGGGGTGCGTGGGTGCGATGTTCTGCAGGTCAGGGTTGTGTGGGTGTGATGTTCTGCAGGTCAAGGGTGTGTGGGTGTGATGTTCTGCAGGTCAGGGGTGTGTGGGTGTGAAGTTCTGCAGGTCAGGGGTGTGTGGGCGTGATGTTCTGCAGGTCAGGGGTGCGTGGGTGCGATGTTCTGCAGGTCAGGGGTGCGTGGGTGCGATGTTCTGCAGGTCAAGGGTGTGTGGGTGTGATGTTCTGCAGGTCAGGGTTGTGTGGGTGTGAAGTTCTGCAGGTCAGGGGTGTGTGGGCGTGATGTTCTGCAGGTCAGGGGTGCGTGGGTGCGATGTTCTGCAGGTCAGGGGTGCGTGGGTGCGATGTTCTGCAGGTCAGGGGTGCGTGGGTGCACTGTTATGTGATGGGGAGAGTGGCCTCTTGTGACCGCAGGCAACACGCTGCCACAAGAGTGCAGTGAAGAGAATGGATGTAACTGCGCTCTGTTATAGGGTTGTAGTGATAGGAGTCATGGTGTGACTGTATTATGTAATGGCATCATGGGTGATATATTCCTGTTTTGTTCAGAGCAGTATTCATGTAATATGTAATCACCGTATGGTAGTAGGAGGGTTATAAGAGAACTACCGTATGTATTGGGGATCTAAATACAGTGTGGGGGCACATTCAGTACATTATACTGTGTGGGGAGCTCCGGTTCTGATGGGGGGGGGGGGGGGGGGGGGGGGGGCGGGCGCCATTTGCCTTCTCTTCCTAGGGCACCAGAACTCCTTGTCCCAGTCCTGACTGTAAGCACTAGGTTTTGGAACATGCTCCCTGAAGTCTAAACTCAAAACAAATTAGGTGTCAGGCTGCTGTGTCAGGATGTTGTGAATATACAGAATACCTAAAAGGTTTTTCGTTATTATAAACGGCAACCTTTAAAAATTCAAAGCGTGGTTTTCTAGGTGAGAATTATTATTATTTTTTGATTGGACCAGCAGGCAGTCCATTCAGGCAGTGTTATTTCTAAAGTGTTTCCTTAATTAAAGCCATTACGATTACAACTATATGTTAGAGAATAGCTGTTGACGGAATGGCCTAATATTATAGTCTAGGTTCATCAAATATAAATGTAAAAGTTATACAGTTACAGAAAATAAATACATTGCTACTCTGTATTACAAAGAGTAGAGGCATTCAAATGAAGGAGAGAGGATGTGACAATGAACCAAAGAAATTTCTTAACAGCAAGGCACGATTCACTACAGTATTCAGTCAATAGTTCAGTGGCCTACTATGCACCCCACGGATGAGCTTTCATTTGCCGATGATTGAAAGTAATCACTGAATCGTGTCAAAAATTCACATGGTGCCAACCTCCAAATGAACACTAGATGGCAGTAAATGTAAGACAAAAATACTAAATTCTGATTATAGGACATCCCGGTAAAAGGATTTTTGGTCTTTTTACATACATTTAAATTGAAAACAAATGAAAAAGAATATTTCATTAATTAATTAATGAAACCAAAACACCCCTATCATTCATGTACTATGAAGCCACTCCTTTTATCCTGCAATGTCCTCATTTTGGAGCTCACCAATAGATCTCCAAATAACATGACTGTATTCCAGAATGTGTTTCCCAAATGCATGTTAGTACACAGCTTTTTTTTTTTTAAATTGCCATTTGCATTTGATGAGTCTCAACATAATCTGCAAATGAAAAATGGATGAATCTGAAAAATGGAAATGTAGATCTGATGCATAATGCATCGTAATGTTCTTAACCATTTAAAATGATGGACAGTATGAATTAATGAATTACCAGAGACGTCAGGAAAATGGTCCCTTAGTGTACAGTATTATCAGTGCTATAAAGGCTATGGACAACTTTGCCCTTTATTTTATAGATAAAACACTTATGAAATGCAATCTTTAAAGTTTTTATAAAATATTGGCATTTTAAACATACAAAACAAATGCCCAGAAATGCCCTGGGCTACAACAAGGTAATACAAAGTATCATTTTTAACCCCTTAAGGACGGGGTCCATTTTCGTTTTTGCGTTTTCGGTTTTTCCTCCTTGTGTTTAAAAGGCCATAGCACTTGCATTTTTCCACCAAGAAACCCATATGAGCCCTTATTTTTGCGTCACTAATTGTACTTTGCAATGACATGCTGAATTTTTGCATTAAGTACACTACGAAACCAGAAAAAAATTCATAGTGTGGTGAAATTGAAAAAAAAAACGCATTTCTTTTATTTGGGGGAACTGTGTTTTTACGCCATTCGCCCTGGGGTAAAACTGACTGTTATGCACGTTCCTCAAGTCGTTACGATTAAAACGATATATAACATGTATAACTTATATTGTATCTGATGGCCTATAAAAAATTCAAACCATTGTTAACAAAGATACGTTCCTTAAAATTGCTCCATTCCCAGACTTATGACGCTTTTATCCTTTCGTGTATGGGGCTGTGTCAGATGTCATTTTTTGCGCCATGATGTGATCTTTCTATCGGTACCTTGATTGCGCATATACAACTTTTTGATCGCTTTTTATTACAATTTTTCTGGATTTGATGCGACCAAAAATGCGCAATTTTGCACTTTGGGATTTTTTTGCGCTGACGCCGTTTACCGTGCGAGATCAGGAATGTGATTAATTAATAGTTCGGGCGATTACGCACGTGGCGATACCAAACATGTTTATTTATTTATTTGTTTACTTTTATTTAAAACCTGGGAAAAGGGGGGTGATTCAGACTTTTATTGGGGGAGGGGGCTTTTTACTATAAACAACACTTTTTTTTTTTTTTTACACATATACTAGAAGCCCGCCTAGGGGACTTCTAGTATATACACTGTGATCTCTCATTGAGATCTCTGCAGCATAGATATGCTGCAGAGATCAACGAGATAGGCACTCGTTTACTTCCGGCTGCTGCAACCGGAAGTAAACGAGTGCCGAGCCAGGGACGGCGCCATCTTGGATGAGTCCCCGGCCGGCAGCACACACGGAGATCGCTCCTCCGGGACAACGTCCCGGAGGAGCGATCTCCCCCACTAGACACCAGGGAAAGGTTGCCTCCGGTAACCGGAGGCAGCTGTCAACTTTGACAGCTGCCTCCGATTAGCTAATTAGCGGGCACGGCGATCAGACCGTGCCCGCTAATAGCGGCGGTCACGGGCTACACGCGGCACCCGGGACCGCGTTGAAGTGCTAATGAGGACATATGACGTACCGGTACGTCATATGTCCTTAAGAGGTTCAAAACATCAAGAGAGGTACAAAAAAAAAAGAACGGAGATCACTTGGAGTATTTTGACAAGGTGATAATTTTTTATGTAGACGTCTTGTGTCTAAGGTTTTGGCAGAGACGGTAGTTTTGTGATGATATTGCAGATCTATGCTGTACTCACACATTGATTTTCTATGGGTGTTATGTGATACTCAAAATAACCACCGTTATTATAACTGCCAAATAACGGCCATTATTTGACATACTTTGGTGGCAGTCATTGTAATGATGGCCTTTGGTACATTATTTAAACCAAATGTACCACCAGGTACATCGCTTTGTGTTTTTACATTAACAGACCGGTGCCGGGATGCCAGTGGTGTGGGCCTCTTTTTTTAAATTCCTGCGCCAGATTCCTGGGCACTGCACCAGTCTATTCGCGAGTACCAGCCTGCCCCAGTGTGACACTTTCCATTCCTCTCCATGGCACGGCTCCAGCAAAGTGAATTTAGAAGATGTCTAACTTGACTACTACAAGTCCTCTTTTCCCATGCCATATGAAATTTAGGAAAAATGACTGGATCTGAGCTAAGAGGATGGTATAATATATAGTACTAGAAAATGTACCCAGCGCTGCCCGGGTATAAAGTGTCAGTGTGTTAATTAGATTTGTTCTAAGGTGCCCAGGAGGCCAAGCTAAAGGTATTGTTTCATCTGAGTTAATCAGTGGAATTAGTGTATACCTGTAGTGCATAGTTGGAGGGGTTCTGTATACCCACAATGTATAGTTTTTAGGGGTCTCGCATATCTGTAGTGCATAGTGGGGGGGCTGTATACCTATAGTGTATAGTTGAGGGAGGTCCTGTATACCTGCAGTGTACAGTTGGTGAAGTTCCTGTATACCTATACTGTATAGTTCGGGGGTCCTGTATACCTGTAGTATAAAGTTGGTGCTGTATACCTGTAATGTATAGTTGGTGGAGGTCTTGTATACCTGTAGTATATAGTTCGGGGGTCCTGTATACCTGTAGTAAATAGTTTGAGGGTCCTGTATAACTATAGTATAGAGTTGGTGGAGGTCCTGTATACCTGTAGTGTATAGTTTGGGGTCCGATATACCTGTAGTATATAGCTGGTGGAGTTCCTGTATACCTATAGTATATTTGGGGTCCTGTATACTTGTAGTATAGAGTTGGTGAAGGTGCTGTATACCTGTATTATAGAGTTGGTGTAGGTCCTGTATACCTGTAGTGTATGGTTTTGAGGTCCTGTATACCTGTAGTGTATAGTTTGGGGTCCTATATACCTGTAGTATATAGTTGGTGGAGTTCCTGTATACCTGTAGTGTATAGTTTTGGGGTCCTGTATACCTGTAGTGTATAGTTTGGGGTCCTGTATACCTGTAGTATATAGTTGGTGGAGGTCCTGTATACCTGAAGTATATAGTTGGTGGAGGTCCTGTATACCTGTAGTATATAGTTTTGGGGTCCTGTATACCTGTAGTGTAAAGTTTGGGGTCCTGTATACCTGTAGTATATACTTTTGTGGAGGTCCCGTGCACTTGTAGTGTATAGTTTTGGGGTCCTGTATACCTGTAGTGTCCTGTATACCTGCAGGGTTGTATTTACCCGTATGGCAGTGTTATTCAGTCACAGAGTGTCGGTATTGGTCATGTCTGGTATGGGGGTGTTATCCAGTCACAGTATGGCGGTATTGGTCAGGTCTGGTGTGGCGGTGTTATCCAGTCACGGTATGGTGGTATTGGTCAGGTCTGGTATAGCAGTGTTATCCAGTCACAGTATGGCAGTATCGGTCAGGTCTGATATGATGGTGTTATCCAGTCACAGTATGGTGGTATTGGTCAGGACTGGTGTGGCGGTGTTATCCAGCACAGTATGGCGGTATTGGTCAGGTCTGGTGTGGCAGTGTTATCCAGTCACAGTTTGGTATATCTGTTGTGCCCTGTATATACATGTACTGTATGGATGGAGTAGGGGGTCCTGTATATACATGTACTGTATAGATGGAGTAGGGGGTCCTGTATATACATGTTCTGTATAGATGGAGTAGGGGGTCCTGTATATTCATGTACTGTATAGATGGAGTAGGGGGTCCTGTATATACATGTACTGTATAGATGGAGTAGGGGGTCCTGTATATACATGTACTGTATAGATGGAGTAGGGGCTCCTGTATATACATGTCCTGTATAGATGGAGTAGGGGCTCCTGTATATACATGTACTGTATAGATGGAGTAGGGGGCCCTGTATACATGTCCTGTATAGTTGGAGTAGGGGGTCCTGTATATACATGTACTGTATAGATGGAGTAGGGGGTCCTGTATATACATGTACTGTATGGATGGAGTAGGGGGCCCTGTATATACATGTCCTGTATAGATGGAGTAGGGGGTCTTGTATATACATGTACTGTATAGATGGAGTAGGGGGCCCTGTATATACATGTCCTGTATAGATGGAGTAGGGGGTCTTGTATATGCATGTACTGTATAGATGGAGTAGGGGGTCCTGTATACATGTACTGTATAGATGGAGTAGGGGGTCCTGTATACATGTACTGTATAGATGGAGTAGGGGGTCTACCAGTTATTACTGTGGATGTTGTGAGGCAGCTTCCCTAGCAACCATTGCTCCCTGTGAAAATGAAAGCAGTAATCCTATTGGTTGCTAAGGCTCCAACTGCCGTGTCTGCTGCAGCTAATTATATCACCTGTGTTTGCAGTGAGGGGATTTTCCCATTCATCTCTATGAGGCGCCTCTCTTTCCCCTCCCCCTCCCCTCCTGTACATCTGGCGGGGACGGGAACTTCGTAATAACGTTCCCGGGCACTCAATGTATCTGTGTGCCAAATTTGGGGTCAAACGGTTCAGGCGTTTGGAAGTCTATAGAGGACAGACAGACAGAAGGACAGACAGACAGACAGACAGACTTTGATTTTTATGATATAGATTATCCCACACAAGTAAAGACTTCTTTACTAGAGATGAGCAAATCGCCCATATAAACGCTTGATAGGCAAACTGCTTATCAGCCGCCTGCCTTTCAACTCTGTTCCACTCCATCCCATCTATTGAGAAAAGCTGGATCCAGTCCTGGGAAACTGGGAGAAGTTTCCCTGGACTGGATCCAACTTTTCCCGGCACCATGCAAGGCGCAGCATGTAGCGGAACAGAGTTGAAAGGCAAGGCGGGCAGCTGATAAGCAGTTTGCTTAGTGAAGGGCTTAGCTTCATTTATATGGGCAATTTTCTCATCTCTAATCTTTACCACGTTTACTCTAGCCATCCAAGACAGGGGTAGTTGGGTCATTCTGAGATCTGTTAGGGGTATCAAATAGTTTTTTGTCAGTATTTAAGAAAGAGTGGGAGAGATGAATTCCTAAATAGGACATCCCATTTGGAGCTCAGACCTAGAAACATAGAAGATTGTCAGCAGAAAAAGACCACTGGGTCCATCTAGTCTGCCCTTTTAGTATTTTCTTTCTTATTATCTTAGGATAGATGTATGTTTATCCCAGGCGTGTTTAAATTCTGTTATTGTAGATTTACCAATCACCTCTGCTGGAAGTTTGTTCCAAGCATCTACTACTCTTTCAGTAAAATAATATTTTCTCACATTGCTTCTGATCTTTCCCCCAACTAACCTCTCACTGTGTCCTCTTGTTTTTGAGCTCAGGTGCAGTTTGGAATGTGAACTGCAGTGACTAAATAGTCTTCAGTAAAAATAATTTTTGTTTAGTTGTTGTAAAGTCTGTTTAACTCCTTCAAATAGCTGACTGTTCTGATGTTTCTGACATGGATCCACCAGAGTACCTGTCACATACCTCTCGCCGCGCCGCTGCTGCCCCATCTCCTGCTCTGTACAGGGGTTCCTCCTCCTCCAGTTCCCCATCAGCCAGACGGGCGCGTCCCTGTCTCCTAGGGAGCGCATGCGCAGGCTCTGCTGTAACTTAAAGGGTCACTGTGCCTT
The DNA here is from genome assembly GCF_027789765.1 of Dendropsophus ebraccatus. Lineage (NCBI taxonomy): Eukaryota > Metazoa > Chordata > Amphibia > Anura > Hylidae > Dendropsophus > Dendropsophus ebraccatus. The sequence goes on from NC_091455.1 coordinate 165,698,306, forward strand.
TAATTGACTGCTGCTCTGCTCTGAGACTTTCCTATAAATTGCAGCCCTGCCCCACCACAGGTGTTGGAGCCTCTGCATGCTTTCCTTAGTGTGTAGTCCCAGCTCTCCTGTATCCAGCCTGTGTATCCTAGCTGTATACTCCTGCCTGTGTATCCTGCTCTTGTATCCTGTCAAGCAGTTCCAGCCTATCTGCCTATTTGTCTCCTGCTGCACCTCGCCACCACCACTAGCAAGCCAAGCCAGGGGTAGCGACCTGGGGGTCGCCTGCCGCAGCAAATCCATCCTGCCTTGCGGCGGGCTCTGGTGAAGACCAGCGGCCCCTTAGACTCCGCTCCCTGGTGCGGCTTACGTCATTGCTAGTGGTGGCACAGGGGAACCACAACCCCCAGCGTTACAGTACCACTCTCCACAATAGTCTCATATTTAAAAACTATTTTAAAAAGAATATTTTATTTCTACCCATGGCAACATAAAAGGTTCCACAGCTTAAGGAAATGAAAAAGGGGGTTTGATATTTGTGGACCACTGCTCGTCATGTCTGTGCAAGTCATCATCCCCATTGTCCCTTTGTGCTCACTCACCTGAATGGGTGCTCCTCTTCTTTCCCCAGCCACTGCTCTGCTTCTGCATCCAGCCGCTCTGTTTGTGGGTCACGCAAATATGTCACCTCCAGCACTCTTAACCCTGCTATTCTGTCCGGTTCTACTATATACATATAATGTTTTGGTCCTTTTTGACCGGGCCTATTAAGGTCTGGATTTTTAACTAACTAGTGTTTTATTTGAATATCTTTTGCATTATTATAAGGCTGCGTTCACACTACGTATATTTCAGTCAGTATATTTCAGTCAGTATATTTCAGTCAGTATTGTGGTCCTCATATTGCAACCAAAACCAGGATTGGATTAAAAACACAGAAAGGATCTGTTCACACAATGTTGAAATTGAGTGGATGGCCCCCATATAACAGTAAATAACGCCCATTATTTCAATATAACAGCCGTTGTTCTAAAATAACAGCAAATATTTGTCATTAAATGGCGGCCATCCACTCAATTTCAACATTGTGTGAACAGATCCTTTCTGTGTTTTTAATCCACTCCTGGTTTTGGTTGCAATACTGACTGAAATATACTGACTGAAATATACATATACTGACTGAAATATACGTAGTGTGAACGCAGCCGTATACTGTATGTGAACATGGTTGTTCATAAACAAATGGAAAATGAAATAAAAAAACTTAATTTATATATTAAAAAAAAGTTAGATGACCTTATTGCATTATTTGTGCATATTGCACATTTGCACAAAAATAGTCTTTATAAAACTGTAAACTATAACTAGTAACATCAAACTGTATGTAAATATATTTTTTAAAAAAATGAAAAAAATTAAGTCGATTTTTTTTTTCTATATAAAATGTAAAATAAGGTTCAATGTGCTAAATTTACTATTTGCATTTGTCACAAATATAATTTACATGTCTTTTGCCTAAGTACTTAGCACTTTGAAACATATCACATTTGATTTGAGATTACTTGATGTTGGAGAGAAGGCGCATCATTTGTTTTAGGCTGTTGCACTGCTGGTGGAGGCCGTGGCCATTGTCGCAGTGCTGGCGGAAGCCCTTGGTTCACTTTCTTCAGCATGCTGTTGGATCCTGTGGACAATGGCTGCAGCTCCATCACCTCTGGGTGTTACTTTTCTTTGTTCAATATATGGGCTAACCAGTGATTTTCCCAATTCCTCTAAAAAAATTTCCCATTCTTCTTTTATACAGTTTATTTTTGTTCCAATTTGGATCTATTTCACGCCATAACCCAAATGCATTGTACAACGACACATCAAGAATATTGTAAAAAACAACCATTGGCCACCGATTAGTTTTGCATTTACAGGTGTAAGTGCCTATGAGCTGATCTAGAGTATCAACTGCCCCTTTAGTAGCATTGTAATATAACATCATGTCTGGCTTTCTGTTGTCTCGGTTACTGATTGACCAAAATGAGATTATAACTCCTTTTCTGTTTTTAAAAAATGGCTGGAGATTAGTATAAAAGGCTATCGGTCATTTTTGACCGAACAGTACAAGAGTAAAAAAAGACGTGGAGCAAAAAGTAAACAAAAAATAAAGAAAAACTGCTATTAGTAAGAACCCCTCAAATGAGGAAAAGTCAATGAACCACAAGTTTCAGAACCGCATAATGAATATTTTAAAAAATATCAAATTTCAAATTCGGTCTTTTTTGACCGAACAGAACAGCAGGGTTAAAGGAACAATTCTCTGTAGCCTCACTTGAATTCTGTCAATGCCAATATACACCAATGTTTTAAAGCTTTCTTCCAACAGTGCTCTGAGCCTCGGTCATAAGGTACTTTTGGTTCCTGCTGTCTACAAAGGTCTTCCCAACTTTTATATTTGAGTACGTATACCCATTTGCTGTCCATCCTGACCTCTTCCTACTATTCATGATCAAACTCTGCCTATCTTTATTCATGCACGACTGACCATGATCCCTGCATGTTTTCTTGGTATCACAACTTAGATACCAGTCTGTACAGTCTCCTTCCCCCAGTTCTGAGCTGCTGCTTTCTGCTGGAGACACAAAAACTCTGTGTGAGCCAGGGCCGTATTTGTCACTAGGCACCCGTGGTCCGGTGCCTAGGGCGGCGCCCTGGGGGGGGCGGCACCCGCAGGGAACACTTTTTTTATTATTAAAAAAAAAAAAAAAAAACATCCGTAGGCACCGGCCCACGGGTGCCTAGTCCGCGCCGGGGGGGGGGGGGAGGTGTGACGGAGCGGCCGGGAGCAGGCTGGTGGGCAGGCTGGTTCCCTCCCCCCATGCTGCGCCGGGGTCCGGGGTGCGTGGCAGGTGTTGAGCTTCCGGCACACACAGTGTGACAGAGGCCGGAAGCTCACAGCTGCAGCCCCGCGGTCTTCTCTCCTGCTCGGCGGCGCTCACGTGATGTGACGTCATCGCCTAGCAGGAGAGAAGATCCAGGAACGCGGGGCTGCAGCTGGGAGCTTCCGGCCTCTGTCAGACTGTGTGTGCCGGAAGCTCAACACCTGCCCTGCACCCCGGACCCCGGACCTCGGCGCTGCATGGGGGGAGGGAACCAGCCTGCCCACCAGCCTGCTCCCGGCCGCCCCGTCTCCCCCCAGCCCCACAGCGTCTGCCCGCCACCCGGCCCCCCTGCATCCTCAGCTGCCCCCCTGCTGGGGGGCAGCCTCTCCCCTGCCCCCCCAGCCTCTCACCTGCCCCCCCAGCCTCTCACCTGCCCCTCAGCCTCTCCCCTGCCCCCCCAGCCTCTCACCTGCCCCTCAGCCTCTCCCCTGCCCCCCAGCCTCTCACCTGCCCCTCAGCCTCTCCCCTGCCCCCCCAGCCTCTCACCTGCCCCCCCAGCCTCTCACCTGCCCCTCAGCCTCTCACCTGCCCCCCCAGCCTCTCACCTGCCCCTCAGCCTCTCCCCTGCCCCCCCAGCCTCTCACCTGCCCCTCAGCCTCTCACCTGCCCCCCAGCCTCTCACCTGCCCCCCAGCCTCTCACCTGCCCCTCAGCCTCTCCCCTGCCCCCCCCCAGCCTCTCACCTGCCCCCAGCCTCTCCCCTGCCCCCCCAGCCTCTCCCCTGCCCCCCCAGCCTCTCACCTGCCCCCCCCAGCCTCTCACCTGCCCCCCCCAGCCTCTCACCTGCCCCCCCAGCCTCTCACCTGCCCCTCAGCCTCTCCCCTGCCCCCCCAGCCTCTCACCTGCCCCTCAGCCTCTCCCCTGCTCCCCCAGCCTCTCCACCTAACCATCAGCCTCTCCCCCCAAACCTCAGCCTCTCCCACTGCCCCCAGCCTCTCCCCCTAACCCTCAGCCTCTCCCCTGCCCCCCAGCCTCTCCCCTGCCCCCCCCAGCCTCTCCACCTAACCCCTTAGCCTTTCCACCTAACCCTCAGCCTCTCCCCTGCCCCCCAGCCTTTCCCCTGCCCCCCCAGCCTCTCCCCTGCCCCCCCAGACTCTCCCCCTAACCCTCAGCCTCTCCCCTGGTCCCCAGCCTCTCCCCCCTGCCTTCTCAGCCTCTCCCCTGCCCCCCCAGCCTCTCCCCTGCCCCTCAGCCTCTCACCTGCCCCCCAGCCTCTCACCTGCCCCTCAGCCTATCACCTGCCCCCCAGCCTCTTACCTACCCCTCAGCCTCTCACCTGCCCCCCAGCCTCTCACCTGCCCCTCAGCCTCTCACCTGCCCCCCAGCCTCTCACCTGCCCCTCAGCCTCTCCCCTGCCCCTCAGCCTCTCCCACTGCCCCCCAGCCTCTCCCCCTAACCCTCAGCCTCTCCCCTGCCCCCCAGCCTCTCCCCTGCCCCCCCCAGCCTCTCCACCTAACCCCTTAGCCTCTCCACCTAACCCTCAGCCTCTCCCCTGCCCCCCAGCCTCTCCCCTGCCCCCCAGCCTCTCCCCTGCTCCCCATTCTTTCCCCTGCCCCCCCCAGACTCTCCCCCTAACCCTCAGCCTCTCCCCTGGTCCCCAGCCTCTCCCCCCTGCATTCTCAGCCTCTTCCCTGACCCCAGCCTCTCTCCCCTGGTCCCCAACCTCTCCCCCCTGCATTCTCAGCCTCTTCCCTGACCCCAGCCTCTCTCCCCTGGTCCCCAACCTCTCCCCCCTGCATTCTCAGCCTCTCCCCTGCCCCCAGCCTCTCTCCCCTGCATTCTCAGCTGCTCCCCAGCCTCCCAGCCCCTCCCCCTGACCCACAGCTTCTCCCTCTGACCCCCAGCCTCTCCCCCTGAATCCCAGCTTCTTCCCTGCCCCCCTACCGCTCCCCCTGACCCCCAGCCTCTCCCCCTGAGCCCCAGCCCCCCCTGAACCCCAGCTTCTCCCCTGCCACCCTAGCTGCCCCTCCCTGCTGGTCCCCTGCCCCCCAGCTGCTCTTCCTTTCCCCCAGCTGCTCTCCCTTTCCCCCAGCTGCTCTCCCTTTCCCCCAGCTGCCTCCCTTCCCCAGTCACCCCCAGTTGCCTCCCTTCCTCAGTCCCCCCCAGCTGCCTCCCTTCCTCAGTCCCCCCCCAGCTGCCTCCCTTCCCCTGTCACCCCCAGCTGCCCCCCTTCCCCAGTCCCCCTGTCGCCCCAGCTGCCTCCCTTTCCCAGTCACCCCCAGCTGCCCCTGCAGACAAGTTGTGGTCGGAGAAGTCTTCATGATGCTGCTCCAGATGGAGAAGAAAGCAAAAAGTTAGCGACGGCATTCGGAGAAGACGTCACCTGTGAGTCATTAGTAACTGCACTGTAATTACTTCTATAGTGTGCAGAGCCTGTGTACCATTGGGGTCTATAAGGGTCAGTTTATTGTTTGCGGTAGTGTACTGACACAGCCCTGCGGTCACTACAGTACACTAGTGCAAACTTTTTAACTAGGACCCAACTACAAGAGCTGCAGGCACTACAACTCCCAGCATATCCTGAGGGCTGCAGACTGTCAGTACTTGCTGGGAGTTGTAGTGCCTACAGCTGTTGTAGTTGGGTCCTAGGTGCATTATACACTGTATTCTTTGTGGCATATAAGAATACATAGATCTGTGGGGGCTCAGTGCAGGGAAGTGACCGCAGAACATCACTAATAGGGGATAGAACAACAACATCTCCCCCTACCATATTAGTGATGTTCTGGGGTCACGTCCCTGCACTGAGCCCCCACAGATCTATGTATTCTGATCTCCCGCAACGCCTCCAGGACCCAACTACAACAGCTGTAGGCACTACAACTCCCAGAACAGTCTGCAGCCCTCAGGATATGCTGGGAGTTGTAGTGCCTGCAGCTGCTGTAGTTGGGTCCTAGGTGCATCATACACTGGATGCTTTGTGGCATATAAGAATACATAGATCTGTGGGGGCTCAGTGCAGGGAAGTGACCCCAGAACATCACTAATAAGATATAGGGGGAGATGTTTTTGTTCTTTCCCCTATTAGTGATGTTCTGGGGTCACTTCCCTGCACTGAGCCCCCACAGATCTCTTTATTCTTATATGCCACAAAGCATTCAGTGTATAATGCACCCAGGACCCAACTACAACAGCTGCAGGCACTACAACTCCCAGCATGTACTGACAGTCTGCAGCCCTCAGGATATGCTGGGAGTTGTAGTACAATCCTATGATAACTGCCGCTGTAGACAGATGTATTACTGGACCTTCAGGGCTGATGGTTGTCACCCACAGATTGCAGCCACCAGGAGCCTCTGCACACAGTGATTTATTACAGGGTTGTCCTATCAGAGACTACAACTCCCAGCATACCCTGAGAGCTGTATAAATGGAGGGTGTTCTGAGATTTGTCACAGATACAGATGAATTCAGGAAAGGAGCGGGGTCAGCATGTCGTGTCTCACTGGTTGTATATTGGTGGCTCCAGGTACCCCAGTCCAACACTGGACAGAACCAGTCCCCCGGCCTCCTTCCTTCCTCCATCACGTCTGTTTGATGAGAACAGCGGGCATCAAATAGAGCGGCACCCAAGTGCCAGGGTATATACCATGCATGTACAGTAACGGCGCGGCGGGGGGGGGGGGGGTGAGGGGGGGCGCCTGTGCGTGCAAAGTGCCTAGGGCAGCATGAACTCTAAATACAGGCCTGGTGTGAGCTTTTCTCTCCACCTCCCCCTCCTCCCCCCTCCCTTCCGAGACAGGCTTTATGTGCAACTTTGTAGATTCTTTGTAATGCTGGGAGGGTTAATCTGAGGTCAAGTTCACTGTGATTACTCTTCCTGGCATTACAAAGTTGCTACAAAGTTACAGATATGGACTTGTTTAAATAAGCCATCTTGGAACGATGGGGGAGGAGGGGGAGATGGAGAGGAAAAGCTCATGCACGCAGGAAGCAGCAGCTCAGAACTGGGGGAAGAATGAAGTTAATAATAAGTATGGAATGAATTGTTAGTCTCACCATGGGCAGCAAAAGTTATGTTTGAGTGGAATTCCCCTTTAATTATATGCGTATATATCAGGGCCGGACTGGGACTTAAAATCAGCCCTGGCGCTCAAACTTTGGATTTGATGTTGCATATTTTTGTATTTATGTATTTCAGCAGCATCAAATCTGCAATGGATTATGTACAAGTACAGAGCTGTAGAACGGTGGGGGTGGGGTGGGGGTGGGGGGGGGGATTTAGATACAGTATAAGTGACAGAACTTTTGACCAATGTAAACTTTTATAATTCTCCATTTCATTACCAGAGGAAGTGTCACAGAGGCGGAGCCGAGCTACAGCTGCACCTCTGACTGACATACATGCAGGGGCGGTCTTGGCATTTCTGGGGCCCCAAGCAAAGTCATGTCTGGGGCCCCCCCCCCCCCTCGACATGCGCTGCCCCCCCCCCCAGTAGTCCTCTTATAACCCTCCTACCACCATACAGATATTACATATCACCTCAAAACTGCTCTGAACAAAACAAGAAGATATTACCAATGATTCCATAACATAATACTGCCACACCATGAGCCCTATCACTACAGACCCTATAGCAGAGTGCAGTTACATCCAGTGACTTACAGGAGGCGTCTTCTCTGATCAGCGTCTTTTACTTTTTTTTCTTTCTCTCTCCATCCAGCGTGAGCCACCTTGAAGTCTTCTCCCGGCTGGTAATCTTCCCTCCAGAATCTGTCAGAGAAATATTTTAGGCTCCAACACATGCAGTAGTTAGGTCCCCTCTACGTCTATACAGTAGTTACGCCCCTATGTGCCCCCACAGATTAAAGGTGTCCCTGTGCTCCCACTTAATAATTAGGTATGTTCTGTGCCCCAGTATAGTAGTGAGGCATATAGACACTTCTGTGCAGTCCCAATGTAATTATCACCGCTGTGTGCTGCCCCCAGTTATATAGACCCCTTGTGCGCTGCCGACAGTAGTAAATACCACTTGTGTGCTGCCTCCAGTAGTATATACCTCTTGTGTGCTGTCCACAGTGGTATATAGACCCCCCTGTGTGCTCCCGCAGTTATATATAGACCTGTGTGCTCCCCCAGTATACTATATAGACCCCCTGTGTGCTGCTCCCAGTCGTATATATATCCCGTGTGCTCCCCCCAGTTGTATATACCCCCTGTGTGCTCCCCCACTTGTATATAGCCTCCCTGTGAGCTCCCCCACTTGTATATAGCCCCCCTGTGAGCTCCCCCACTTGTATATAGCCCCCTGTGAGCTCCCCCACTTGTATATAGCCCCCTGTGAGCTCCCCCACTTGTATATAGCCCCCTGTGTGCTCCCGTTTATATAGCCCCCCTGTGCGCTCCCCCGTTTATATAGACCCCCACTGTGTGCTCCCCCCGTTTATGAAGCCCCCCTGTGTGCTCCCCCGTTTATATAGCCCCCTGTGCGCTCCCCCCGTTTATATATAGCCCCCCTGTGCGCTCCCCCCGTTTATATAGCCCCCCTGTGCGCTCCTCCCGTTTTATATAGGCCCCCACTGTGTGCTCTACCTCCTATATAGTATATAACACAAAAAAAACAAAAACATTTTTACTCACCTGGGACCGGCATCTCCTCTTCTCTTCTCGTCTTTTCTCTTCCCTCTTGTGGCCGCGGGAAGTGTTTCCCCTGCGGTCACATAAGGCCGCTCTCCCATTGTCATGGCACCGGCGCTCCAGTGACGCCTCGAGCGCCGGCACCAGAGACACAGAGCAGCCTCTTGTGACCGCAGGGAAAACACTTCCTGCGGCCACAAGAGTGACTGACAGGGAGGGAGCCAATGGCTCCTGCCCTGTCAGTGCCGCTGCTGCCTGTAACTATGTGCGCTCGTTACGAGCGCACATAGTTAGCCGCAGCGGTCTTGGGCACCAGAGCGGGGCCCCCCTGGATGTCGGGGGCCCCACGCAATTGCGTGGGATGCGTGGTGCCCAAGACCGCTACTGCATACATGGCCGGGCTACGGCTGTCTTTGCGACACCTCAGCTAGTAATGAAAAGAATGATTATAAATGGAGTGATTATAGTGCATTTACATCGACCTACTCACAGGAGGCGACTTCTCTGCATGGATTGCAAGTGACGTTTTAGCTGAAGTTTTTTTCTTTTTTCTTTTTCTTGCTCAGCTATCATGAAGACTTCTACAGCCATGGCTCCTCTCTGCAGGATCTACCAGACAAAAAATTTTAGGCTCCTTGCTCCAGCATCACACACATCTATATACAAACTCCCCAAGAGTATTGCTTTACACAGTAACCTTGCTCCCTCTGTGCCCCAATATAAGCAGTTTGTGCCTCCAAATAGTAGTAACATCCCCATATAAAATCCCCACACAAACTTTGTAACATCCCCATATAAAGGCCCCCTTGTAAAATCCCCACTCAAACCTCCTTTGTAATATCCCCATAAAGTATAGGCCCCACTTTGTCATATTCCCATATACAATAGTTCCCCCCTTTGTAATAGCCTTTTATAAAATAGCTCCCTTGCCTTGTAACATTCCTATATAAAAAAAGTCAACCCCCCACTTTGTAGTATGCCCATATAGAATAGCCTGCCACCCCTATATAGAATAGCCTGCCACCCCTATATAGAATAGCCTGCCACCCCCATATAGAATAGCCTGCCATCCCCTTATAGAATAGTGTGCCACCCCCATATAGAGTAGCCTGCCACCCTCATATAGAATAGCCCCTCCATATAGAATAGCCTGCCACCCCCATATAGAATAGTGTGCCACCCCCATATAGAATAGCCTGCCACCCCCATATAGAATAGCCTGCCACCCCCATATAGAATAGCCTGCCACCCCCATATAGAATAGTGTGCCACCCCCATATAGAATAGCCCCCCATATAGAATAGCCTGCCACCCCCATATAGAATAGCCTGCCATCCCCATATAGAATAGTGTGCCATCCCCCTATAGAATAGCCTGCCACCCCCATATAGAATAGTGTGCCACCCCCATATAGAATAGCCCCCCATATAGAATAGCCTGCCATCCCCATATAGAATAGTGTGGCACCCCCATATAGAATAACCTGCAGCCCCCATATAGAATAGCCTGCCACCTCCCATATAGAATAGTGTGCCACCCCCATATAGAATAGCCTGCCACCTTCCATATAGAATAGCCCCCCAATATAGAATAGCCTGCCACCTCCCATATAGAATAGCCCCCCCATATAGAATAGCCTTCCACCTCCCATATAGAATAGCCCCCCCATATAGAATAGCCTGCCACCCCCATATAGAATAGTGTGCCATCCCCATATAGAATAGCCCCTCCATATATGATAACCTGCCCCCATATAGAATAGTGTGCCATCCCCATATAGAATAGCCCCCCATATAGAATAACCTGCCCCCATATAGAATAGTGTGCCACCCCCATATAGAATAGCCCCCCCATATAGAATAGCCTGCCATCCCCATATAGAATAGTGTGCCACCCCCATATAGAATAGCCAGCCCCCCCACCTATATAGAATAGCCAGCCCCCCACCTATATAGAATAGCCAGCCCCCCCCCACCTATATAGAATAGCCAGCCCCCCACCTATATAGAATAGCCAGCCCCCCACCTATATAGAATAGCCAGCCCCCCACCTATATAGAATAGCCAGCCCTCCCACCTATATAGAATAGCAAGCCCCCCCACCTATATAGAATAGCCAGCCCCCCACCTATATAGAATAGCCAGCCCCCCACCTATATAGAATAGCCAGCCCCCCACCTATATAGAATAGCCAGCCCCCCACCTATATAGAATAGCCAGCCCCCCCACCTATATAGAATAGCCAGCCCCCCCACCTATATAGAATAGCCAGCCTCCCCACCTATATAGAATAGCCAGCCTCCCCACCTATATAGAATAGCCGACACCCCCTTTGTAATATCCCCATGTGAAGCCCCCATGAGGAAAAAAAAAACCCAGCATATTCACCTGCCACATCGCTCCCCAGCAGCAGCATCATCGTCCTCTTCTTCTTCCTCCTGTCCGGGCTCCAGGCGGCATCTTCAGCTCAGCCCTGCAGGATCCTCTGCGGCGCGTCCCGGAAGTGACGCCAGCCGCCAGAGGTGGGCTGTAGCAGATGTGCGCAGCATGTCTGCTACGCAGAAAAGAATTTTAAAGGGGCAGAGCGGCCCCCAAGTGTGCGCGGAGGGTGGGAGGAGGGAACTTGGCGGGCCATCCCGAACCTGGCAGAGTAGGCTAGTGAACAGCGTGGCGGTCGGCCGCGCTGTTCACGGCCGCTGCAGAGGGCCGCCGGTCCAAGTAAGCAGCAGGACCGGCGGCCCACGGATTGGTAATAGTGGCGGCCCAGCGTGCATTTGCCCGGTCCGCCAGATTACCAATCCCGGCCTGGTATATTATAATGTGAGAGATAGGCTTGATCCATTAGCCATTCTTTGTAAGCATCCTCCATGACTCCCTATAGGTATCCTAGTCTCAATCATCATGTGGTGCTTGGGTTATCCAGGTGATACAGAGCTCTCTTTCTCCTATATACAGTGGTATGTTGGTTTAAGAGTAACTTGGATTGAGAGCATTTTGCTAGAAGAGCTCACAGTTTTTCAAAACCATAACTTGGTTTAAGAGCATTGCTTTGGTTTAGGAGCTCCCTTTACTGGGTGGTAGAGCGAGTTAGGGAGGGGAATGAACTGCATAGTGAAGTCTACAGCCCTGTACTCTGACCCAGGAAGTCTCCCTCACCATTTAAATCATAACAGATCCACTTCAGGCTGGGGCTTACATCAGGGGACAGGGCTGTGGAGGTAATCTCTCCATAGCTGTAACCCCTCTATGTGCCCACATCTTCCATGCTCATTCCTTCATGCTTCCTGGAGTCTCTGTCAGCCCATCCTCTCCATTCCTGCTATAATGTGCCTGCACTTATACTCAGCCATTCACACTGCTGTATAGAAATGCTTCTGTCACTGTCCTCCTGCACAGCTCTGTGATTCTCACTTCCTGATTGGTCCATGCTGAACACACCCCCTTCCCCGTAGCTGTCATGTGACCACACAGACCTCTGACAGCAGCCCTGCTTCTCTATTCTAGCCTGTTATACTACGCTCGTACATTATAGGGATCTGCAGTTCCATCCTGTATCTACAAGCTGCCACTCTTGTTATTTCAGGTTCATGCTCTTACTGTACATTATACTCCACATGCTGATTGCTATACTGTACATTAACTTATAATATCACATATTCAGCTGTTAGCTCATACTGTAGTTTGTTTCATTAGTTTTACATGCTATTCAGAATTTAAAAAAATCATTATTTTGGGGTGGATAACCAATTTTCAGCATTTCAATTATTTCTTATGGGAAAATTTGCTTTGATTTAAGAGTGATTTGAATTACAAGCACGGTCCCAGAATTATGCTTATAATCCAAAGCACCACAGTTTACAGGGCCGTTCCTACCATGAGGCAGAATGAGGATTCTGCCTCAGACGGCAGATTCTGAGGTCCCTAAGGGGGCGGCACAATCCTGCCTTGTCATTTTAATTAAGTCATTTCTGACGTAACTAAATGGCAGCAGCCTCTCAGGACCCCTCCCCCTGCTGCATTACCTGGGTCCCGGATGGCTTACCTGAAAAGCAAACAGTGGAGGATGCACAATAAGACAAAGTTTCCCTGTGATCCCTGTGTGCTTCCTCCACTGTGTGCTGCCTGAGCGTCGGGACGGAGGAGGGGTCTCAGCACGGCAGCCTGCAGAGGTCAAAACTGTGTAAAGACCAGGAAACTGACCCTGCAGAGCTGTGCTGCTGTCCTGTGCCCCCCCTCCTCTGTGTATGCTGTGTACCCCTCCTCTGTGTATGCTGTGTCCCCCTCCTCTGTGTGTGTTGTGTCCCCCTCCTCTGCATGTGCTGTGCCCTCTTCTCTGCATCATGAGCTCTGTCTTCTGAGGTCCTGACCCTCCACAGCCTCCCAGTGTATGTGCGTCTCTGTGTGTGTAAATATGTGTATGTGAATGTGCATGTGTGTATTATACAGCAGATATATGCTGGGGTGGGTATGCAGGTGCTCACTATGGGGGGGGGGGGGCTCTGATTGGTGAAGTGGGTCTTTGCTGAGGGAGGGGTATGAGTATTTTCTATTAGGAGGTCAGTATCACCAACAAAATGCTGTATGGGGGGTATTAGGTTATCTCCACCATTACAGGGGGCATCATGCTTCAAAGGGTGCACCTTGATCAAATGCAGTAATCTACAGCGGGAGGATTACTGCATTTGATCAAGGGAGGTGACCTATAAAGCATGGTGAGGGATATTGCGATTATGCGGATCCCATGCTGTATAGTTCATCATCATGTCTCCATCTCATCCTTGTCAGTTTTCTGCGGCTGCTATTCATTGAATAGCGACCAAAGAGAACCTGTCAGTTCACACAATGGAGCGTGCGGCTCCGGACGCACGCTCCACTGTGTGCAGCGGTGAACTCAGATGTGGGCGCACGCGGCAACGGCCGCATTTGTATTTAGCAGGAATGGTGGTCATCTGGCTGGTACGGCAGTACCTGACTGGATGATGTTCAGTAACACCAGCCGCTCTGTGATCGGTCCGGGTCACAGAACGGCCAGTGTTATACATAGTGTGCACATGGCCTAAGGCACAGAGACATGGGGAGTGACGGTCACTGGTCACACAGCTGGTACATGTGTTTGCATGCAGTATACGCACTGCTGGTACATGTATGTTTGCCATATATACACTGCTGGCATATATGTTTATGTGTCATACAGTGACTGCTGATATATTGTTATATGCGTGGTATATTTATAGCTAATATATACCTATATGTGTGGAATAATTGCTGCTAGTATATATGTAATTTTCGGCTAAAAAAGCTAGAATCGTCCCTGACCATATATGGTTTAATGCACACTTCTGATCTTACAGAATCCGTATATATGTATTACATGATATGACTTTTTCATATATTACTTATGGTAAACAGTCAACAGAAGATGTGTGGGCTTGAAGAATATCTTTATTTTTAATCATAAGACAGCTGCTATTAGGATGTGATATTTATGTATTTGAAGCTTTTAAGTGCATTATTTTATGTTAAGTGTCTTAAAAAGGTTTCAGTAGTGAGTGTGAAGAAATGGTTCAGCGCTTTCTCATGAATGCTGATCTTTGTGTTGCTATGTTTTATATGCATTTATCTTTTATCATACTATCCTGTCACACTGTTACCCTGCCTGATTCATCTGTCTTACTCATTTTTGACTCACTATAGAGCTTTGAATCAGAGGCGATATGGGGACAAGGCGTGCAGGCATTCATTACAGAAAAAAACAACACATTTTATTCTGTATGCTTTTTATAGAATGTTAAAAAATATGATTTTAATATGTTTTAATGTGAAAATTCTGTTTATAGATGACTTTTTAAAGATTTGCTGGTAGGTAAAATATATTTAATCAATGTGATTCCTTACATGTAGCTCTCTGATTATTATATATTAACAGTAATACCAATGCCTCCTACCTTCACGGCATGCTGGGTGTTGTAGTTCTGCTACATTTGGACTACCGCTGTATATGACATGAATATCAGGACACATATATACAGTAAAAAGGGATATGGCAGATGTGTATTATTATTAAGCCAACTTACTTCACAGCCCCCATTTATATAGATCATGTGGCATACATTCACTGAGCTGTAAATAAATGGTAGATATGATGTTCCTTGGCATGGAACTGTGCTGACAAAGGATCTCAGATGTGTCAATGATGATCTCCTATACTTTAGTATCTTTACACATATAGAGATTATATCTATATCATATAGAAATTATATCTGTAATAAGTGGAGTATTGTATATATACAGTGGTCCCTTGGTTTAAGACTGTTTTGGTTTAAGAGCTCACAGTTTTTCAAAATTGTGACTTGGTTTAAGAGCATTGCTTTGGGTTAAGAGCTCCCTGTACTGGGTGGGAGCAGAAGTGAGGGAGGGACATGGTCTGCATAGCGAGGTCTACAGCACTGTACTCTGACCAAGGAAGTCTCCCTCACCTTCCAAATCATGGCAGATCCACTTCAGGCTGGGGCTTGAATCAGGGGACAGGACTGTGGAAGTAATCTCTTCATAGCTGTAACCCCTCTCTCCCCCGACAAAGAGTGCTGCATGTATGTGCCCACATCTGCCCTGCTTACTCCTCCATGCTCCCTGCAGTCTCTGTCTGCCCTTGTGTTTCCCATCCTCTCCATTACTGTACAGTAACTTATAATATCACATATTCTGCTGTTTCTGAATGTTTGTTTTATTGGTTTAAAATGTTATTCTGAAAAATAAATCATTATATTTGGGGTGTGGAACCAATTGTCTGCATTTCTATGATTTCTTAAGGGAAAATTTGCTTTGGTTTAAGAGTGGATTAGGATTACAAGCGCTGTCCCAAATTATGCACGTAATCCAAGGCACCACTGTACTTGCTTTCTTTAAACCTTTCATTATAGAAGTCTTTAGGAACATATGTTATTTATTGAAAATAATGACCTTTAACATATTAATAAATGTAAAATAAATTGCTGTGCACTGATCTGTATATTGCCAAGTAGCTGGTGGTCACATTTAATGTGCTATATGTTTATAGCTTTGGAAATATTTAGAGGTCAAGCTTTATTTGCGATGCATTAATCATCTTTCTGTTCTGCCTCATCTAGGTCCATACAGGCATACATTGTTCCATGATAATATGATGAAAAACATCTGGGAAAGTTGAAGTGCTTTAATGAGAGATCGATTTTATGTGAAGAAAAATAGTTCCGTAAAGTGGAGGCCAAACAGTCCATGGTAATTCAACACAGTTCACATCATGATGCTGATATGGTGGACATAATATTACTACTGACTTTTCCTCTGAATAAACATAGGGACAAAAGTTATGTGATGTATGGAAAGGCAGCTTAACGCTATGTTCCCACTTAGTATTTTTGCTCAGTATTTTGGTCAGTATTTTGGAACCAAAACCATGAGTGTATTGAAAACACAGAAAGGCTCTGTTCACACACTGTTGAAATTGAGTGAATGGCCGCCATTTAACGGCAAACAATGTCTATTTTTTCAAAACAAGGCCAGTTGTTTTTAAATAACGGCAATTATTTGCCATTAAATGTCTGCTATCCACTCAATTTCAACAGTGTGTGAACATAGCCTTTCTGTGTTTTCAATACACTCCTAGTTTTGGTTGCAAAATACTGACCAAAATACTTAACAAAAATACTGTGTATGAATATAGCCTAATGGGGAATTTACACATAGCAAATCGCCGTGGATTTTACACTGTGAATTCCATTGTGAAATCCGCTGCGATTCCCAGCACTGTCAGTTTGAATAGGTTTACATACTGTACTCCCAGCGGAATTTTCATTCCACTGCGAATATGTAAAGAGCCATCTCACTTAACCCACTGCAGCCTGGTAAATACTTTACCTGTCCGTGCTACTTCTGTGGCCTCCCGGCTCCCTGACGTCCCGCTCAGCCAATGAGCAGGACATCAGGTAGCTGGAAGCCACTGAGGCAGGTGGATGGGTAAAGTATTTACCGGGCCGCAGTGGATTAAGGGGGGATGGCTCTTTACATAGTCGCAGTGGAATGAAAATTCCGCTGGGAGTATGTAAACCTATTGAAACTGAGAATTGCAGAGAATTTCAGTAGATTTCACTGCAGAGCTCACTATGTGTGAACCCACTCTAAGGGTATCTTCACACACACCGTATCGCAGCAGATTTTATCTAAATAATGGTGATGAGGGAATAGTATTTGATCGAATAGTACGCTATTCGAGCTATTCGATTGTAGTCGAATATTCGAGCAAAAACACAGTAAAAATTCGATTTGCCCTCCCACATCCCCAGGCGCTTTTTTATCCAGCCAATAAACATGCAGGGGGAAGGGACAGGCACTAGGAATAGGCAGGACTTTTAAGAAAACCTCTAACTGTGATTGGCTGGCTAAACCATGTGACTTCCTGAATCTTAGAGTAGTCATTTGAGATTTGTTTCACTTGCTGGTTGGAGCTAGAGAGGGACAGGCTGTATACCAGGGAGAAAAAGCTTTTAGGTGGAGTTAGGTAGGAAGGGACCAGAGATTTAGAAGCTGTTGTGAGACAGGCAGTGTGTTCAGACACCTAGTGTATACGGCTGTGTGTGGGATAATAGCTGTTATCTTGTTACTACTGGTTTGCGCAGACTGCGTCCTTTGAAAGACTTGATCAGCTATTTCATTCTATTATTTTGAAAATCAATACTATATCCAGTATATGGCTGTTTACTCTGTGTGTGGGATAATAGCTGTTATCTTGCTACTACTGGTTTGCGCAGACTGCCTCCTGTGAAAGACTTGACCAGCTATTTCATTCTATTATTTTAAAAATCAATACTTTATCCAGTATACGGCTGTATACTCTGTGTGTGGGATAATACCTCTTATCTTGCTACTACTGATTTGCGCAGTCTGCGTCCTGTGAAGGCGTTGACCAGCCCTTTATTTCTATTGTCGTAAAAACAATTCTATATCTGGTATACGGCTGTATACTGTTAGTGTGGGATAATACCTCTTATCTTGCTACTACTGATTTGCGCAGTCTGCGTCCTGTGAAGACGTTGACCAGCCCTTTATTTCTTTTGTTGTAAAGACAATTCTATATCCGGTATACGGCTGAATACTCTGTGTCTGGGATAATACCCCTTATCTTGTTACTACTGATTTGCCCAGTCTGCGTCCTGGGAAGGCGTTGACCAGCCCTTTATTTCTATTGTTGCAAAAACAATTCTATATCTGGTATACGGCTGTATACTGTTAGTGTGGGATAAATTAAAAACTATCTAGTACAGCTAAATTGTATTAAAAAAAGTTAAATGGCTGCTACAATGCATAGCGCAAAGCGAAGAGGACAGGGATGCAGAAATGCTGCTGGGGTTTCAAGCCAAGTGATTGGGGATAAAGCGCGTGCTTCAGAGAGACGTCCAGTATCGCAGGCATCCACCATCCCTGGCTTTATAGGACAGTTGTGCAGGGGGCGAGGTACACAACTGTAGAGGCCCGATCAACGTGACCAAGGGTTACGATGGATGTGCTTTCAGTCATTTACCCACTCACTCCAGTCTCGAGGCTAGCCAAGAGTCTGACACTCATGTCTCCAAACCTGCACAATTAGTCCATCATAGTCATCCAACCCTTGCCCACTCCAAGGAGCTCTTTTCGAGTCCTTTTCCCCAATTGGACAATAGTTAAATACTTGATGAATTCCAGGAGCTACCTGAGGATTATATCTGTAGCAATGCACAAAATCTGGAGCATTTGCCATGTCCAGTTGATTTTGCTGTTGTGGACCAGCAACCTGAAGTCATGAGGACTGATGATGAGGAGACCCAATTGCCGTTAAGCAAAACAGTTGACATGCCCGGTGTGCAGGAGAAGCAGCAGAGTGAGGAGAGGGGCTGGACGATGAAGTGAATGACCCAACCTGGAGGTAGTGGAGGTGTGGAGGCCCACGCAACACCAATTAGGTCCTACTCATTATAGGGATGGTCGTCCAGTTGTTCACTGCCATTTAGGGCAGATCATGGCAAGTAGGCAGGGACAGTGGGCTAAGCCTAGGGTTCACTGTCTGTGTCTTCTGTCCTATTTTGCTAGTGACTGACCGTAACAGCCAATTTATGTAGTTAAGCAATATATATATATATATATATATATATATATATATATATATATATATATATATATATGTTAAAAAAAAAAGTTCAAAAGCTGGTAAGTGTACTGTATTACATGCATCGACTTTTTCACTTGAACAATTGGTATGGTAGATAAAAAGATACATAGCACCAGTCACATTCAATATTGTGATAGTGGCTTAATACAGAAAGTGTATATATATATATATATATATATATATATATATATATATACACATGTGTGCAATTCACATCACTGGCTGGGCAAACTCTGCAAACAATTGTATTTTGCAAGTGTACTGAATAAAAAAAAAAAAACATACACTAATATTACACACCACCTAATATTTTTCTCTCATAGACTATAATGGGATACGATATTCGATCGAATAGTCGATCATCAGAAGGAATTCAAATCAAATTTTGAATTATCGAATATTTAACTATTTGCTCATCTCTACTAAATAACTGAACACAGCATCAAATCTGCACCATCAAATCTACTGCAGATCTGCTGCGGATATGCTGCGGATCCTGTATGTGTGAATGCACCCTAAAGGGGTATTTTACACAACCCCTATGCACAAAGGAAGCGCTAAGTGTCAGATTGCAGTGGGACCTACTACTGCACAGCACAATGAATCATTGTTTTATTTGGGTGGCGAGTTCTGCATGCGCGCTACTGCTCCAGTCATTTCTATATAGCAATCAATGATAGCTGAGTACTGTAATCATAGCTAGTTCACTTGCAAAAATCCAATTTGGTGCCCCCCCCCCCCCATGTCGGTAAGGACAAAGCAAGTCATCATTCTTTTTTTTCCCTTCCTTTAATTATGTTTATTATTTATAACTATATAACACCTTATAATATCCATTAAAAAGGAAATAATAATAAGATTTTCAATATGTATCTACAAAGAGATATTTTTAGGTTGGGGCTCTCCGTGCTCAGGGATCCACTATTTTACCTGTTACATTATTAATTCTTCTGTGAATTATCATCTTTCCCAAATTCTCTAGTTCTCAAACCCCTTTAACCCCTTAAGGACAGAGCCTGAAATGGCCTTAATGACAGAGACAAATTTTATGAATATGACCAGTGTCACTTTATTCATTAATAACTTCGGGATGCTTTTACCTATCCGGCTGATTCTGAGATTGTTTTCTCGTGACATATTGTACTTTACATTTCTGGTAAATTGGAGTCGATACTCATAACGAATCTTTATGAAAAAACCCCAAATAATGTGAAAAAATGTGAAAAAATGCATTTTTCCAACTTTGAAACTTTTTTGCTTATACAGAAAGTGGTTATACCACATAAATTATATATTAAATAGCATTAGCAACATGTCTAATTTATGTTGGCGGCATTTATAAACGATCTTTCATTTTTTTTAGACAGTAGGAAGCTTAAAACATTAGCAGCAAATTTTCAGTAAAATTTCAAAATCAGATATTTTTAGGGACCTGTTCAGGTTTAGGCTGGGTTCACACTACGTATATTTGAGGCTGTATATTTGAGGCTGTATAGCAACCAAAACCAGGAGTGGATTGAAAACACAGAAAGGCTCTGTTCACATAATGTTGTAATTGAGTGGACGGCCGCCATTTAATGGCAAATATTTGCTGTTATTTTAAAACAACGGCTGTTACATTGAAATAATGGCCGTTATTTACTGTTATATGGCGGCCATCCACTCAATTTCAACATTGTGTGAACAGATCCTTTCTGGGTTTCCAATCCACTCCTGGTTTTGGTTTCTATGAGGACCTGACATGAGGACCAAATACAGCCTGAAATATACATAGTGTGAACCCAGCCTTAAAGTGTATTTGAGGGGCCTGTATGTTAGAAAGCCCCACAAAGCACCCCATTTCAGAAACTGCACCCCCCACACTCTGCAAAAACATATCCAGAAAGTGTTTTAACCCTTTAGGGGAGTCACAGAAATAAAAGCCAAGTGTTTAAGAAATTTGAAAATTTAAATTTTCTGTGCAGAGATTTTATTGTAATCCAATATTTTTCATAATTATAAACCTATTACCTGAGAAATTCACCCCAATATTGATTGCCCCGTTTCTGCAGTTTATAGAAATACCCATATGTGGCCCTATTGTGCTATTTGACGCAACCACAAGCCTCAGATATAAGGGAGCGCCTAGTGAATTTCAATGCCTCCGTTATATTTGGTCATTTTTGACTGTACCACTTCAGGTTGGCAGAGGCTCTGGGGTGCCAAAACCTAAAAAACACCCCTAAAGGGACACCATTTAGAAAACTGCACCCCTCAAGGAATGTAACAAGGGGTGCGGTGAGCATTTGGACCCCACAGGTGCTTCACAGATTTTCCGAACAATATGGCGTGAAAAAAGAAAAAAATATTTTTTACACTAAAACGTTGTTCTAGCCTTCAATTTTTAATTTTCTTAAAGGGATAAGAGGAAAAAAAAGACACAAAATGTGTAGCGAATTTTCTCCCGAGTACGAAATACCCCACATGTGGCGATAAAGTGCCAAGGGGGCGCAGGACGAGCCTCCAAAGGGAAGGAGCGCCAATTGGCTTTTGGAAGCTGAATTTCACTGAAAAGGATTTCAAGGGCCATGTCGCATTTACAGAGCCCTCGTGCTGCCAAGACACTGGAAACCCCCCACAAGTGACCCCATTCTGGAAACTACACCCCTCAAGGAATCTAACAAGGGGTGCAGTGAGCATATGGACCCCACTGGTGATGGGCACAAATGTGGAACAATGTGACGTGAAAGGGAAAATTTTCATTTTTTCACTTTCATGGCACAAATGTGCCCATCATCAAGGGGTCCATATCCTCACTGCACCCCTTGTTAGATTCCTTGAGGGGTGTAGTTTCCAGAATGGGGTCACTTGTGGGGGGTTTCCAGTGTCTTGGCAGCACGAGGGCTCTGTAAATGCGACATGGCCCTTGAAATCCATTCCAGTGAAATCCAGCTTCCAAAATCCAAATGGCGCTCCTTCCCTTCGGAGGCTTGCCCTGCGCCCACATGGCGCTTTATGTCCACATGTGGGGTATTTACGGACTCGGGGGAAATTGCTCTACACATTGTGTGTTTTTTTTCTCTTTTAACCCCTTGTGAAAATGAAAAATTCAAGGCTAAACCAACATTATAGTGTAAAAAAATTTAATATTTTATATTCACGCCACATTGTTCCACATTTGTGCCAGTCACCAGTGGGGTCCATATGCTCACTACACCCCTTGTTACATTCCCTGAGGGGTGTAGTTTCCATAATGGGGTCACTTGTGGGGGGCTTTCACTGTTTTGGCAACAAAAGGAGTTTTTAAATGCAACATGGCCCTCGAAATCCATTCTACTCAAATCCAGCCCCAAAAACCTAAATGGCGCTCCTTCCCATTGGAGGCTTGTCTTGCGGCCGCATAGCGCCTTAGGTCAACATGTGGGGTATTTCCGTACTCGGGGGAAATTTCTCTACATGTTTTGTTCTGTTTCTTCTCTTTTAACCCCTTGTGCAAATGAGAAATGTCAAGACTAGATCAACGATGTTGTGTAAAAATAAAATTTTTAACACTAAAACATTGGCCTAGCTGTAAATGTTTCATTTTCACACGGGTTTAAAAGAGAAAAAACCCACAAAACGTGTAGAGCAGTTTGTCCCGAGTATAGAAATACCCCACATGTGCACATAAAGCGCCATGCGGCCGCAAGACGAGCCTCCAATGGGAAGGTGCACTATTTGGCTTTTGGAGGCTGGATTTGGCTGAAATGGATTTCAAGGGCCATGTTGCATTTACAGAGGCCCTATGCTACCAGGACAGTGGTAAACCGCCACAAGTGACCCCATTTTGGAAACTACACCGCTCAAGGAATCTAACAAGGGGTGCAGTGAGCATATGGACCCCACTGGTGACGGGCACAAATAGGGAACAATGTAACGTGAAAGTGAAAAATTTCCATTTTTCATTTTCACAGCACAAATGTGCCAGTCATCAAGCGGTCCATATGCTCACTGCACCCCTTTTTAGATTCCTTGAGGGGTGCAGTTTACAGAATGGGGTCACTTTTGGGGGGCCTTCACTGTCTTGGCAACACAGGGCCTTTGTAAATGCGACATGGCATTCACCATCCATTCTAACCAAATGGCGCTCCTTCCCTTCGGAGGCTTACCCTGCACCCGCCTGGCGCTTTATGTTCACATGTGGGGTATTTTCATACTTGCGGGACGTTGCGCTACACATTTAGTGTTTTTTTTATCTTTTAACCCCTTGTGAAAAAGAAAAAATAAAGACTAGATCAATGATTTAGTGTAAAAAGTTTTTTTTTTTTACACTAAATGTTGGTCTAGCCTTAATTTTTTTCATTTCCACAAGGGGTTAAAAGAGAAAATAAATGCAAAACGTGTAGGGTAATTTCCCCTGAGTACGAAAATACCCCACATGTGGATATAATGGGCCATATGGGCACAGGGCAAGCTACCAGAGGGACAGAGCGCCATTTAGAGGCTGGAATGGAGGATGGAGGCCATGTCACATTTACAAAGCTCCTGTGCTGCCAGGACAGTAGAAACCCCCCACAAGTGACCCCATTTTGGAAACTACACCCCATAAGGAATCTAACAAGGGGTGCAGTGAGCATATGGACCCCACTGGTGACGGGCACATATGTAGAACATGTGCTGTGAAGATGAAAAATACCATTTTTTTCATTTTCACGTCACAAATGTGGCCGTCACCAGGGGGCCATATCCCAGCTGCCCCCTTGTTAGATTCCTTACGGGGTGTAGTTCCAGAATGGGGTCACTTGTGGGGGGTTTGTACTGTCCTGGCCACACAGAGGCTTTCTAATTGCATCATGGCACTCTAATGGGAATGAGGGCCATGCCTATTTAGTTGGGGAAAAGGGACAATTTTAATTAATTTGGGGGTATTAGGCCAATTATTAGTTTATAAGGTTGAAAATGACAGGTATCCATCAAATTTAACCTGTGTTGATCCAGAGGAAGGCAAAAAACCCTCGTGAGGCAGACGACAGTAGCCTCATCACAGAGGAAAAATTCCTTCCCGACTCCATATTGGCAATCAGACTAATCCCTGGATCAACGTGACCCCTGAAATAGGAATAAGGGACAGAATTTAGAAAATTTAGAACTCCAATGACGTGTGGTACGCCTTGAAGCAATCCTTTATGCAGAGGCCGGGGTGATCAGGACAGGTGTCACACTGGTAAGTGGTGTCCTTCCTGATCCCCCTTTTACGGCACACTCTGCATTTCTTTTGGGATCTCCCCTTTTTTCCAGTGTGGGGGACTTCACCTGGAAAATGTTGTCCCTGTACGATACGGGGTACTTCATATCCAGAAGTGCTGGGGCCCGCTCTGTGGCTGCCGAATATCAGGGCTTTGATCACTGCTTCCTGGAATTCAAGGAATTTCCCCGGGTGGCCGGCATGTCGGTACAGCACAAAAGCGTTGTACATCGCTGTCTGTACCAGATATACGGCCACCTTTTTATACCACGTTCTGGTTTTTCTCGTGGCGTTATATGGTTTCAGGACTTGATCTGAGAGATCAACTCCTCCCATATACTGATTGTACTCTAGAACACAATCAGGTTTGTTCACCACGTTTGTGGTACCACGTACAGTGACAGGGGTGGTGCTATTCCTGTAAATTGTGGTCAAAATAAGGACATCGCGTTTGTCCTTATATTTGACCAACAACATATTGTCAAAGGCATAGGCCTTGCTCTCCCCCCTTGGCATTACTTGTCTAACAGGGTGACTTGGTAGACCTCTTTGATTTTTTCGGATCGTGCCGCAAGCTACAGTAGCTCGGGCAGCGAGTGACCGAAACAGGGGGATGCTGGTATAAAAGTTATCAACGTACAGGTGATAACCTTTATCCAGCAGTGGGAAGATCAGTTCCCAAACGATCTTCCCACTAACTCCGAGGATAGGGGGGCATTCTGGGGGCTGGATTTGGGTGTCCCTACCCTCATATACTCTAAATCTGTACCTCTCACAGAGTTTGTATAGTTTCACGCCATACCGTGATCTTTTGTTAGGAAGGTACTGGCGGAAATGGAGTCTTTCTTTGAAGCTCAGGAGGGACTCATCTACTGAGATGTATTTCTCTGGGATATACATCTCAGTAAATTTGGCTGAGAAGTGCTCTATGACCGGCCGTACTTTGTACAGTCGGTCATACGAGGGATCATCTCGTGGGGGGCACCTTGCATTGTCATTGTAATGCAAGAATTTTAGGAGGGCTTCGAATCGAAACCGTCCCATGGCCATACTGTAAAGTGGGGCACTATAAATAATATCCCCACTCCAGTATTGCCGAATTGTCGTTTTTTTTTACTAGGCCCATGTGCAGCAGGAGCCCCCAAAATTTTGTCATTTCGGCTGCATCAGTAGGGGTCCACGCCATGGGCCTAGCAAAAGAAGAGGAGGGGTTCTGGGCTATAAATTGGTGCGCGTACAGGTTTGTTTGCGCCACCATCAAATTGATAAGGTCATCAGAGAAATAGAGCTTGAAAAAGTCTATTTCTCTGAGACCTGTGGGGTTAATTTGGATTCCCGCCGTTGCCATAAAGCCAGGAATCCAGGGCTGATAATTTTGGGGGTCTGGGGTCCAGATGGGGTCACCTATCTGGGGGGCGGGGGGCAGGATGGGGTCACCTGTCTGGGGGGCAGGGGGCGGTATGGGATGACGTGTCTGGGGGGCGGGGGGTGGGTTGGGATGACGTGTCTGGGGAGCAGGGGACGGGATGGGGTCACCTGACTGGGGAGCAGGGGGCGGGATGGGATGACGTGTCTCGCGGGCAGCCCAAGGCGTCCTCCTTGGACACTTAGGTCGATAGTCATCATCACTGGATGATGATGATAATGATGATGAGGATGAATGGAGGAAAGAAGGATCCCCCCATTCATCCTCACTGGCTGTTTCGGTGTCGGAGGCAATAAGCGCGTATGCCTCCTCCACCGAAAACACTCTCTGGGACATTATTCGGGGATTGGTGTATGGGGGGTATGTAAATGTGATGTAATGTAGTGGTGTAGTGTAAAACTTTATTTCAAGTAGTGTAATGTGTAATGTGGGGTAGTGTAGTGTAATGTAGTGTTTTATACGTGTTTTTCACAGTAAGGGGGGGGAAAAACCTACACAAAAAAAGGAGTTGCTGATAAATGCCGCACTTATGTGCGGTACTTATCAGCAGACAGTGGCGGTAGGATATAGAAAAAAAAGGGGGGGGGGAGGGGGAAAAAAAGAACCCTACGCCAAAAAAGAGGAGTTGCTGATCAGCGGCTCACTTACGTGCGATGCTGATCAGCACTCAGCGGTGGAAGGGCGCAAAAAAAAAAAAAAACCTCTTTATTCCAAAGCCACTGATTAGTGTATTATATACACTAGTCAGCCGCTAGGGGGCAGTACAAGTACCTGGACGAAGATATCCGAAGAAAAACGACGAAAGCCGATGAGAGCCGAGCGAAACCGACAGGAGCCGAGCGGAGCCGACGGAGAATCATGTGGACGCCGCGGGACCGCAGATCTTCCGTCCAGACGCCGGGATCCGGTGAGTATGGTCCTCACACACCACACACACTTTCTCTGCACCTCTTGGCTAACTAGCTGAGGGGTGTAGAGAAAAGTAATAATATTCATTTTTACTTTGATCGCCGCTATTGGCCGGCCGGGCTTGGCCGGCCAATAGCGGCGATCTGGGGGGTGGCACCATGGCCCCCTCCAGTATACACAGTAATGGTGATTGGTGCTGTCTCGTACAGCACCAATCACCATTAAATTCCGGGGCCCCGGGTCACCGATGACCCGGGAACCGGAAAATTGCTGTAGTTGGCTGATTTGAATAAATCAGCCAATTACAGCGATCGTCTGCACGGGGGGTGTAATCCACCCCCCGTGCTGACAAGCTACGATGGTCTGCTGTGTATTACAGCAGCCATCGTTACCGGATCGCCGTGTGTTTACACACAGCGATCCGGTAAACATCGGGTGTATGTGTACGCCCTTTTGCGTTAAGTACCAGGCTGCGGGGGCGTACACATACGCCCGATGTCGTTAAGGGGTTAAACATTCTTTATTTCTTTCTTTATTTATTCCTCTCCTCCCTGCCTTCATGCATTGATTTGAGTCTATTTTAGTTTAGATTAGATGCTTCAGCCCCTCAACAATACAGCCCCATGTAAAGAGCATAATTCCCCTCCCTTAAAACCCTCTACAATACAGCCCCATGTAAAGGACATCATTACCCTCCTTTCAGCCTAATCCAACATACAGTCCCATGTATCCCAAGAACATCATTCCACTTTCCTCAGCCCTTTCAACAGAATTTCATTGCTGTCAGAGTCCACCAGAGGATCGTTGCTCTCTGTTGCTACAAGTAATCCCACCCCTGGTAGTGGGCACCCAGTACAGGTGAGCCCAAAGGTGGCTTTTCCCTTTGCACCTCCCCCCCTCTCTCCCCCTAGCTATACTTCTGCTTTAACTCCATCTTACATGCTTTTCATGGAGAGCCTTTAGTTAAGGCGCAATGCAAGACACGTATATGTTGGTTATTGAACAGGCCCAGAACCTGTTCCTGTGTGGTTATTGGCAGCCAGGCACTCAATGCAATAGCTTGCATCAGAGAAAACTTTCATCCTGGCCATTGAACTTTTTAGATGCTTCTAAGGGAGGGGGCTTGTATTCCAAAGCATCAGAGAGACAACTAAGAAAGCTTAGGGAGAGCAAACAAAGTAAAACTAAGGTGAATAAAGTTTAATTTTAAAAAGTCCCCCCTAAAATATAAATTTAAAGTATTTGTACAAAAACAGTCCCTGGGGTGTGAAAGAAACCCAACAAGATGGCTAAGTGGAAGAATCACTGCAATCCCATACTATAAGTGCAAGACCCACACCTGCTACTGCAAAACTATGCACCCTATGGAAGCTAGAGAAGATATGAAGGGAAAAGCAACTTATCTCTTTATACACCTGAACTTACCGTGAAGTCCTTAATCACTGGGGGGATGTGAAGTTTAGTGTAGGTCTACAGTATATCAGAGGTTTCTGAGCCTCCGTCACAGTTCTTGTTCAGCACTTACAAAAAATATTGTAGTTATACAGACTGCTCCGTTGGGTTTTCGCTTGTTTTACAGCTGCATTCTGTAATTTCAAATGCACTCTGCGATGGATCCTTTGGTCTAGTGTGGACCCAACCTAAGTCTATTACAGAATTCCAAACATGCAATTGTACTTTTGTTCATGTAAAGCAGGGATGGGGAACTTTCGTCCCTCCAGCTGTTGCAAAACTACAATTCCCATCAATGCTAAAGCTTTGGCTGTCCAGGCATGATGGGAATTGGATTTTTGCAACAGCTGGAGGGATGAAGGTTCCTGATTCTTGATGTAAAGCTTTGAAGCAGGTTTCTGTTTAAAGTTGGTGCATACATTAGCAGGCGATTGTTAATTCATTGTTATAGTGTATAGCAATAAGGACTTCTAAATATTGCTGAAAATATTAGTTACCTGACCTTTCCCAATGGCATAAGTCCCATAATATGGTGCATGTAAAATAGGAACTCAGTTTGTTATATGTGTGCACGCTCAGGATTATGTGGCTTCTGAACTAATCTCATCCAGCTTCATGCCAAACAGATGGGATATGGAGAAGGGAAGCCCAGAGTAAGAGCATTTAAAAGAAGGATTCATGTTTCAAACTTTGAAGAAATGAGGGATGGCAACATTACCAAGCCACTGGCCTGTTAGGAGAGGCCAACCAAAGGAACTTACTGGCATTATTGATCTGTTGCGAATCGGGCCGGGGTTCCCTGTTGGGCATTTGCCCCTGAGTTGTGATGTCATTGAAACTAAGGGGAAAATGCCCAACCCAGCTGATGGATTGCATCCTCAGCCAGTCAGTGACTGCAGCAGTGTTCCGCCCCAGTCACTTTCTGGCTGAGCGGGCAGTCCATTAAGCTGGTCATGACGTCGGCTGTGAAGGAGATCCCAGAGCCCGTTGCGGATCCCAGAGCGGCAAATCCAGTGCTGCAAAGGCACAGGGAGATGTGAGTAATGATTGTTTATTGTGTTTCCCCCTCATCTGCTGTTTGAATTTTCTTTTTAGTTGCTGGACTTCTTTAAATGAATGTATGTGGCGGTAATACACTGTGGTATACTTGGACATTCCAATCTCCTGGGTTATACCACAAAATTAGCTGGTATATAGCTATGAAGGAAGCCCTAGGGTATGTTCACACATGTGAAAAAAAGCTTGCAAAGATACATGTTAAAACTGCTTCTATCACACTTGTGTTTGTACGTGTGAATGCCCTTTTCGGGGGTATATGCCTTGGCAAACTTGGCACCAAGGTATAAGGGGCTCAATTTTAAATAACACATAAAAAATACTGTATTCTCTATACTGTTTCAGTTGGGCATGAACTCTTTCAGCCGGTATCACCCAGCTAAATAGGGTGGTGCTCTGTTACTATAAAACAAAGTCCATAAGTCCAAATACGCAGATGTAATAATGGGAATGGCACTCACCACTGCTGCAATAAAACAGAAGTCTTATTATCCTGATAGGCCCTGGTCAGCAACATCTGAGGCAGCAGAGCTATGGTTGTTTCTCAGACAATTCCTCAAACAATACAATTTTTGTATGTAACATAGCTGGTTAGCGGATATTGACAGAATTGAAGCCTCCCTTTACTCATTAATGGAAATGCACTTCTCAGGGGTTAATGCCTTGACAAAGTTGGCACTAATGGGGTTTACAAGGGCAATAACTTAAATAAGTAATGCTCAAACCTGGGGCAAACTGGAACAATTCAATAAATGTATCTGCAACATAGACTGCCTATTTCTTGTAGACCTGGCATATTAAATTAAGCTGCCTATAAAGTTAGGTTTTATCATCTTTAGCGACTGGTGTACACATAGGGTCAACTGCTCTTAGAGACTGGTACAATGGGTGTTCTACACTTCCTTGGTTGTTCCATATCCTCAACTGGAGCATCAATGGAGGCATCAATAAACCAAAGGGGCATCAGTGTCATTGGTAGGCTCAGTGCATGGTGTAGGAAACATATAAGCTAACCGATGGAATATATACACAGCATAACATCCTGCTTTGATGCATAACAATAAATAACATTGCAATTTCTCTTGTTTATAGCTTGGCAGCGTTACTGTTGCTTCATCATCTGTGCTTGTTTTCTCAAGACAGACATATTCCTTCCATCTCTATGTATATACTAAATACTTCGGAAAAGTGGAAAAACATTCAAAAATTAACCCTCACATTTGAGCCAAGACCAATAAAGGAACCCCATGATACAGTCTCACCGAATTTCGTAAATTCCTTCAAAATGTCTGAGGAAGCAGGAACTAAAAGCAAGATATACAGCAGTACTTAGCTCAGCACAACAGAACGCTAGTAATGTTCACGCAACATAAAGGATATTTCACTCTGAAGTATCTGCAATTATTTTGTACTTTACAACCAAATGGGCACCGTAATGTGCATGTTCTTTGTGTTAGTGAAGTATGTGAAGAGTTTATCTTGAGGTAAGTAGATGGTGAGGAAATCTGCATTATGCCCAAAGTGTTCTAAAAGCTGAATTATTTCTCTTACCTCATTTCTACAATTGCTAAGAGCCCCAGTGGCTGCTCTCTGTGAATGAGAAAGTCTCTTTTATTCATAATGAGATTTAATCTCATGTTGTAAACCATAGTGTATGCATTTTTATGCAGGACTGTACTATCCATGAGCTAAGCTGAGCCTCTTATCTCAGGTTGTCTCTTGTCTATCTGGACTGCAGGGTTGCCATCTTATCCCCTAGCCCTGTACTCCTTCACATCCCTGCAATAATCCCCAAAGATTTGTGGATTTGCATATTATTAGTGATGAGCGAATACTGTTCGATCGAATAGTAAGGTATTTGATCGTATCGATTATTATTGAATAGTTTGCCGAATATTCGATAAATATTCGATGTGCGTTCAAATCCCCCTTCTTCCCTGGTTTTTCCCTGCTTTTTTAGCCAATAAACATGCAGGGAGGCTGCCACAGCCCCTTGGTGTACGTAGCTTTGTGAGAAACGAGAATAACAATGATTGGATGGCATAGTCACATGACCCAATAACCTATATACGTGTGTTCATCCAGTGCTACGTGCTGCTACATCATACATAAATACAAAGGGTAGTGCAAGCACTCTGCCCACCAAGTGCTTTGTGCTGCTGATACGTGCTGGACTGCTAGATCTAAAAAAAAGAGTAGTACGTGTGTTCATCCAGTGCTACGTGCTGCTACATCATACATAAATACACAGGGTGGTACAAGCAGGCTGCTGTGCTACTATAAGGCACTCTGTTTACCAAGTGCTATGTGCTACGTGCTACATAATACAGCCATCCAGCTTTACCTATAAAATATTCATACACCCTTTAATAACCAGGTAATTCTCCTGTATAACATCGACTTGTGACTTTATTACTGGCGATTTTGGTGTGTTAGATGCTTCCCCTGCTGTCCCAGTTGTATTCCAGTGGTCTTGGCATCATTTCCTAAGGTGTCATTGTGGACTTGGTGAACCTCCAAGTGGTTGAATAGATGTTTTTCAATAAACGAATACTTGTTCCCATAGCCTTTAATGGGATCGAATATTCGATCGAATAGTCGAACATCAAGGAGATATTCGAACGAATATTTCACTATTCGCTCATCACTACATATTATCTATGTGCCACCTGATTCTCACAATAACATACCATAATGAAAAATAAAGACAAAAAACAGAGAACTTTTTTAGTCAAGTATCTAGTATAGTATATATTTATGTTTTTGATACTACGTTTTTACATTTAAGTTTATTTTTATTGTGCGCTGATTACATTTATAGCAGTCCAAGCTCTGATTTCTCAAAGTTTTCATCAATGTATAACAGGTGAGTATCAAATTATCATGCGAGTACATTCCACCAGATGGATATTTTCCATTCAGTAAAAAGTTAAACAATAATTCAATGAGATTAACAGAGTAGAGGAAAAAAAGAAGGGGGGTAGGGGTAAGGGAATGTTTTGTATATGGATGATATCGAGCCAGAAATAATGAACAAATAGTTATAGCTGTAACTATTAAATAATTTTTTTTGCATATGTGCCCGATGTTATCAGTACACTTTTGTATATACTGTAAATTTCCTAAATGAGACTCCTCTTATTTGGTAGAAACGCCCATTGGGCGTGTCTTAGTATTTGCCCTTATAAGTAGCCCAACTTCCATTACTTGCCAGGCACTATCTTTTATCTGATGACGAGGGCACATTTCTTCGAAACGCGTCATATTTGTACTTACTTTTATCTAATAAATCCTGTTATTTTCAAGTTTACGCCATCTCTCTCTTTGTGGACAGCGCTGACCTAGAGTACCATAGTAATGTAGCTCTACAAAAGGATTCCATCCATGTCAAAATGTAAAGTACTGTAATTGAGCATTCTCTAAATTGCATTCAGGTTGTAACTGAGCCACATGCACTGGCATGTTTTACAGCGCACAAAATCAGCTGCATTA
This sequence comes from Dendropsophus ebraccatus, assembly GCF_027789765.1. Taxonomy (NCBI): domain Eukaryota; kingdom Metazoa; phylum Chordata; class Amphibia; order Anura; family Hylidae; genus Dendropsophus; species Dendropsophus ebraccatus. The sequence continues at coordinate 165,730,509 of NC_091455.1, forward strand.
AGAATGAATTCTAGCTGGCTGGAGATTCCACTTGGGGGAGCTTTGCAGCTTACTGCATACTGTTTTGTTATTCTATGTATGTTATTTGCTATCTCAATTGACAGGCATTTCACTCAGTGGCTAAGGCTGGGTTCACACTGCGTTTTTGCAATACGTTTTTTTTTCATCTGTTTATTTCCATAAATGGATAAAAAAAAATCGATGTATTTGTGTGCATCTATTTTGATCTGTTTTTTCATTAACTTCCCTTATGAAAAAAAAATGTCCCTTAGAAAAAAACGGATCAGTTTTGATCTTTTTTTAATAATGGAAGTCAATTGAAAAACGGATCAAAACGGATGCACACAGATGCACACATCACCGGGCTATCTCCTCTAAAGTCAGCACTGACCTCTCTAACCTCTGAATATGGCTTTCACACAGCTCCCGCTGTGTAATCCTTTGTTTTCTGCACTCTGCTGCCGACTAATCTCCCTCCTCCCGCCCTCCTCTCTCTATAGGTTACACAGGGCACGACTCGAGAAACTAGTCGAGAGGAGGGGGGGGGGGGGGGGTCTGGGGATAGTCTTTTTGAATGCAGATAATGGCAAATTTGCCCAATAACCACAAAAAAGTTCCTTAAAATCGCTTGATTTCTGCAAAAAAAGAAAAAAAAAAGCCATCAGTGACACTCGGATACATGGATAAGCTGGGTTCACACTATGTATATTTGAGGCTGTATTTGTGAGGCTGTATAGCAACCAAAACCAGGAGTGGATTGAAAACACAGGCTCTGTTCACATAATGTTGTAATTGAGTGGATGGCCATCATTTAATGGCAAATATTTGCTGTTATTTTAAAACAACGGCTGTGGTATTGAAATAATGGCCGTTATTTACTGTTATATGGCGGCCATCCACTCAATTTCAACATTGTGTGAACAGATCCTTTCTGTGTTTTCAATCCACTCCTGGTTTTGGTTGCTATGAGGACCTGACATGAGGACCAAATACAGCCTCAAATATACATAGTGTGAACCCAGCCATATACTGTATTTAGTTCTTATTTCCTAATATGATTTTTTTTTTTTAAATAATAGTCTGTAATAAGGTAAAACAGAATGCAAATGTTCAAAATAAATACTATTTGTCAGCTCTTAAAGAAACCAGCCAGGAGCTTGACAGGAAAAAAATAAAGATGAAATGTAACAGGGAGGCAAAAGTCCTTACTGAGCGCAACTTGGACAAAGATAAAGCAAATTGTGATGCTTGTAGAGCAGTGTTTTTGTGGCACAGAGTGAAAAAATATGAAGGAAATGTGGTTGAAAATACTGAAACTAACATGAAATGAATGATGTTATTTCAGCACATAATTTATTTCTGACAAGTCTGTCCTTCCTTTTAGTTGAAGTTTACATACTATCTTTCAGTGTTAGTACAAGTGAAAAAGTGGTGGCTGTTTGCTGATGGTAAAGAAAATCTGGCACGGAAGGACAAATTCTCTTTATATCGGAGCCAGTTCAATGATACGAAAGTGTCCAGACCTTAAAGGGATTCTGTCACCTCCAACCCACCCTCCTCAAAACCTCAAACTAAAGTAATATGTAAGTAGGATAAAGGAAGCTGACTCCAAATCTGTAATTTGTAGCTTTCTACTTTGTATTTCACCCCTGTAACCCTACAAGCTGGGCATGTTGATGCATAGAGAGGACTACTTAGCTCAAAAATATAATGGAGAGGACCACTAAAGTTCCTTCATTTGTGGCTTATAGCAAAGGAATGCAAGAGCAAAGAAAAATTGCAGATATAGAATCAGCCTTGTAGACTCTACTGATGTATAATCTACTGATAACTGAAGTTTAGTGGGTGTTTTGGAGGTGACAGAGTCCCTTTAAGGAGGTTGTCATGGGGAAAACTTTTCACACTGCCTATTTGTGGCATGAAGTAACAAACAAGCTATACTTACCTCCCCTCACTCCCTCCACTGCCCCAGTTTTGCAATCTACCGATCTTAGCTGTGTGTATAGTTAAAGGGAACCTGTCACCGGGGACGCGGGCACAGAGCCCACCCGACCCCAGGTGCAGCACCCGGATACTTACCCTTTTGGACGAGTCCCATTCCTGGAGCCGGTCCTGGGACAAAGATATCAGCGCCCGAAGCCGTGTGCGCGCACTGTTGAGATGAGTCCGACGCCCATAGAGAATGACTGGGGCTGTCATTCTCTCTGGGCATCGGACTCATCTCAGCGGCGTGCACGCACGGCTTCAGGCGCTGATGTCTTCGTCCTGGAACGAACGGGACTCGTCCGAAAGGGTAAGTATCCGGGTGCTGCATCGGTGGGTCGGACAGGCTCTGTGCCCGCGTCCCCGGTGACAGGTTCCCTTTAAGGATTTCCCTGGACAACCTGCTAGAGATTTGTAATTTATTTCTATTAAAAAATTCTCATGTTTTTCAGTACTTATCAGCTACTGTATGTCCTGCATGTCAGGAACTGTCCAGAGCAGCAGCAAATCCTCAAACAAAATCTCTCTTGCTCTCCAGACTGGAAAGAATACCACTTAATGCAGGACATACAGCAGCTGATAAGTAATGGAAGACTTGAGATTTTTTTTTTAATAGAAGTGAATTACAAATCTCTGGTACTTTCTGGCACCAGTTGATTCGAAAGAAAGCTTTTTTTTGGTGAACTACCCCTTTAAAAGCCATACAGCATTTGCATATCTTTTAATGTCCCATTGTTTACTAATGTGAGCAATGTAATAGGTATTTTAATTGTATGCCTAGTACTAATAGCCCTCATAGCTATGCTGATGTGTTTGCAGAGGCTTAGCTATGAGTGGTGCAGAGGTAGCAGTTGTATCTGGTCTCCGGTCCCTGATAGGGCCCAAAGGCTTCTCTACCACTTAAAGGGGTACTCCAGTGGGGGGGCTATTTTGTGATCTGGCCGGGGAGGAGGTGGCTGAGATCCAGCGGCGGGTCCCGTATCGTGGCTCTCCGGTCCCCGGTTCCCGGCGCTTCCTGGTGTCTGACGCGGGCTCAAGACGTGATGTCTCAAGCCCGCTCAGCCAGTCAGTGACAGAGGCGGGATCTGAGCGGACTTGAAACGGATCCCGCCTCTGTTAATTACAGGCTGAGCGGACTTAAGACGTCATGTCTTGAGCCCGCGTCAGACACCAGGAAGCGACCGGGAACCGGAGCGCTGCGATACGGGACACGCCGCTGGATCCGGGGAGGTGAGTGGATGTCTTTTCTCTCAGCCACCTCCTCCCCGGCCAGATCACCAAATGGCCCCCCTGCTGGAGTACCCCTTTAAGAAAATACTGGTATGGTACATAGCAGACAGGGGACCCTGTGACACTTAAGGGTTAGACAAATTGTGAAATACTTCCATATTTAGGCTGGGTTCACACTACGTATATTTCAGTCAGTATTGTGGTCCTCATATTGCAACCAAAACCAGGAGTGGATTGAAAACACAGAAAGGCTCTGTCCACACAATGTTGAAATTGAGTGGATGGCCGCCATATAACAGTAAATAACTGCCATTATTTCTATACAACAGCCGTTGTTTTAAAATAACAGCAAATATTTGCCATTAAATGGCGGCCATCCACTCAATTTCAACATTGTGTGATCAGATCCTTTCTGTGTTTTTAATCCACTCCTGGTTTTGGTTGCAATATGAGGACCACAATACTGAGTGAAATATACGTAGTGTGAACCCAGCCTCAATATTTAAAGGACAACTCCCATGAAAAACCTTTTCCCAGTAATTGAAGCACATTACAAAGTTATATAACTCTGTAATGTGCTTCAATCACCTATCTGCCCCCCTTCCCTGTCTTTTCCCCCCTCCACCCCCCACCAAGAAGTGCACTAAACTCACACATACCTAATTACTGTCGTCACCAGTTTCTTCTCTCGGCTCCTTCTTGTGACGATGAGTCATCAGCAGGAGGGCTGGGCTAGCTCCTCTTACACCAGCCTCCCCCTCCCCTGCCTTGTCAGGTGACTCAGCTTGCTCAGCTCCCATTGGCTGAGCAACTGCAAGCCGTTTGAGTCATGTCACCTGCTTATCTTCCCTCATGACAGACTCCCGGCACATAAGCAGCTCCCCCCTCCCCTCATACTCTCTCTTGCTGCCGAGTGTACTCAGTGAGTGAATGAGTCATGTCACTAGGGAAGATAAGCAAGTGACATGGACTCGGATGGCTTGCAGTTGCTCAGCCAATGGGAGCTGAGCAAGCTGAATCACCTGACAAGGCAGGGGAGAGGGAGGCTGGTGTAACAGGAGCTAGCCCAGCCATCCTGCTGTTGACTCATCGTCACAAGAAGGAGCTAAGAGAGCAGCCTGGTGACGACAGTAATTAGGTATGTGTGACTTTAGTGCACTTCCTGGTGGGGGGTAGAGGGGGGAAAAGACAGGGAAGGGAGGCAGAGAGGTGACTGAAGCACATTACAGAGTTATATAACTTTGTAATGTGCTTCAATTACTGGGAAAAAGTTTTTCATAGGAGTTGTCCTTTAATAGCAAGGTGACTTAAAAAATATACAATTCAGACTACTGGTAATACGGTAATCAAGAGTTTTGCTTAGGTTCCTTTATCTTTATTCTGTGAGCTGGGGAGTTTGTAAAAAAAGCTTTTTACTTTTCTGAGACAGTGTCACTGAGGCGAGTCTATAACACTGTTTGTGCCTGCTCTTGTACCATGAATCCATCTTTATGCTGCCCCCACCTCCTCCAAGAATGATTGACAATTGGCTCATCTGTGGGGGGTTTCAATGAAGATCAAGATGAGCTGGCTGTCAATCATTCTTGGACAGAGCCGTGGTCTGGGAGCGCGACATGCGCAAACAGTGTCACAGCTATATGAGACTGTATGGGGGACATTTATTAAGTCCAGCGTTTTTTACGCCGGACCTATAAATGTCCCCGCATCTCCGGCGCTACAGAGATTTATGTAGAGGCGGACTGCCTCTACATAAATCCCATGCATGTCGGTGCGCACAGCCGAAAACCTACGCCACCTGAAACCTACGCCCCGTTCCACCCCCTCCACACCCCCTCCCCCCCCCCCCCCCCCGGCGTACTCGGTGGAAAAGGGCGATTTGAGAATATTTTATTTGCAAATCGCCGTTTTGCAAATAAAATATTCGCAAATCTCCCCTTTCCACAAAAAATTATGCAGTTTTGCCTTGATACATGTCCCTCTATGTGTATTGGATTTTTACAGAAGTGCTCAGTAAAGTTTAATTTTTATTTTTTTGCCTTTTTATTTTTTCCTTCTTGCCTCCTAGAAGCCAGAACTCCCATCTACAGACCCTTTTTTTTTTTAAGTTTTTTTTGGTGGACCAATTGTACTTTGTGGTGACACTTTCCATTTTACCTCAAAATGTGCAGCAAAGTGGAAAAAAAATATTTGTGATGTAAAGTTTTTTATTTTTATTTTGGGGAGCTTTTGCTTTTAGGCAGCACATATTACAGTAAAAATGACATGCTACCTGTATTATTTCAGCCAGTTTTTGATTTATTTTACTAATATTAGGAAATAAAAACTGTTTATTAAAATGAATTAATTATTCTCTGACCCCCAATAACTTTTTATTTTTCCAGCTATGGGGATGTATGACGGCTTGTTGGTACTACATGTGCGAAGAAGTGACTTTTTGATTACTTTTTTTTCCATTTTATTTGCAGTGTTATGTGACCCAAAATCTTCTATTTTTAACTGCTGTTTTTACACATTTATACCACTTGTTAACTAGTTTAGACAATTTCATACAAGACCATCTTACCTCATTTGCAAAAATGGTGTTGAGAAGGCAAATAATATTTAATGTGCAGCGTGCTGGTACACGACTAGGATCGCACTCTGTACCACACTGTAAATAAAGACTAAGAACTGATATTTAAGGAGGAATTTAACATCAAGCAATCCACAGAACATCAATTGTGAGGTTTTCTTTTTATAATCTAGTCCTTTTTTAGAATGTTTGAAAAAAGTTTAGATTATAAAACTGAAACCTCACAATTGATGTTCTGGGGTTTGTCAGATGCTTATGAATTTCACACTAAAGAGTGCCAAGTCATTAGAGAGGTCAGTTTCTCAGCACAGTGATAGTATCTCTATCACTCCGTGATCTTCCCTTTTCCCTTCCCACATGCACTGGTTCACTCACACTGTAGAAAGACAAAAATATAGAAAATGACTAATGAAACAATAAATGAACAATAAAATAAATACAACAGAATAGGGGCCATTTAAAGGGTAACTTGGGCGGCAGGATACGTTGTGAAAAAACCTGCCGCACCGCTCTCGATGCAGGCATGCGCCAGGTATGGATTTCTCCAGGAGTGCTTTTTTGATTGCATCGCAATCAATGCAATCCAAAACACTGCTGGAATAAATCTGTACCTGGCAACAGGGCTGTATTTACCCTTAGGCACTTGTGGTCTGGTGCCTAGGGCAGCACCTTGCAGGGGGGCAGCACCAGGGAGGAGCGGGGAAGAAACACTTTTTTTTTTTAGTCTTCCACATCCTGTTAAGACTTGCCAGTAAATCTGATGTCTTTTTGAGGGGGGGAGGTATGGTCAGCTCTGGTGTGGCAGTGTTGTTGGTATGGCTGTGAGACCTGGAGCTACTACCTACCAATCTACCAATCCTATGGTGAGAATTCCCTCAATGTGCAATGCGATTCAGACAATGTTTCTACATGTAGAGAAATGCATGTGGCTGAAACCAGGCTCCCCAAGATGGGGCGTCTTCAGGTTTAGTGCCTAGGGCAGCAGCAGCTCTTAATACGGCCTTGCCTGGCAAGTGCCTATATCGTAAGCGCGGCAGGAATCGTGCTGCAGGCTTTTTCACAGCGTATCCTGACGCCCACAAAACATTATAGTTTATCCTTCCGCCCTGACAGTACCATAAATATAAAGTGCTAGATTCCAGTCTCTTTGGAGGCATGGGTTCAAATCTCACTGCTGCCAGATTTGTGACAGGAGGCCACAAAGCTCCAGCAGAATTCTGCAGAGCTTCCTTAGGATTGCTTTTAGCCTGCAGTGTGGAAGTTTAAATTAACTGAATTTGCTGTGTTTGGATCTCATTCTGTCAGGGCCCTCCAAAAAGCACCAAAGATAATCTGGTCTCCTCATGAACTTACTGGGGGAGATTTATCAAAGGGTGTAAAATTTAGACTGGTGCAAACTGGCCAAAGCAACCAATCACAGCTCAGCTTTCAGCTCTGGTAAAAGAAAAGAGGAGCTGTGATTGGTTGCTGTGGCCAGTTTGCATCAGTCTAAATTTTACCCCCCTTGATAAATCTCCCCCACTGAGTTTCAGATTTTTCTTTATTTACTAACTTACTTTCCATCATATCAGTTAGTTTTTTTTATGAATGCCTAGAAATCTGTAAGTGTGCTATTAAAACCCTTGTTTTTTTAAGAGGACAATAGATTAGGAATAGGGATGGTCCTAACCCGCCAAGGTTCGGGTTCGGCTAAACCTGAACGCTGCACGCATCGGATTACCGCTGTCTGCCCGCTCCGTACAGTGGGCGGATACAGCGGGAGGACCGCCTGGAAAACTGGGATACAGCCTATGGCTATGGCTGTATCCCAGTTTTCCAGGCGTTCCTCCTGCTGGATCCGCCTGCTGCACAGAGCGGGCAGACAACGGTAATCATTGCGGATGGTTCGGGTTCGTACCCGAATTATACTTAAAAGTAGGGATTTGTAATAGGCCAGATACTGTTTAAGGGTAGGTTCACACATATCCGCAGCTGATTTCATGCCGCGAGTTCGCAGCAAAATCCGCTGCGGATCCCTTCACTGTCACTTGAGTCAATTAGACTGATTGGCTGAGCTGGACATCCAGACGCAGGAAACCCCCGAAACAGTGCGAACTGGTAATGTATGTACTGGGCCACGGGGGGTTAAGGGAGCTGACTTTTACATACTCGCAGCGGGATGACAATTCCGCTGCAAGTATATAATCTCATTGGAAGGGACAGTGAAGGAATTCACAGTGGATACCTTATGTGTGAACCAACCCTAACAGGTTGAAGACACTAAAGTTAATGAGGCATGGATTAAAAACAAACAAGCAAAAAAAAAACCCATTGAGTTAAAATCCAACATCCTTAATTTAGAGTGCGTTTCTTGATACCCCCATGCTGCATGTGATAAGAAATGGATAATAACATTGTATGGTTGAAGTATTCTCTACAATAGTGTAATGCTGAATGACACTTTCAAGAACCCCATCTCCCTGAAACCTATATACATACCACTGTCCAAGTCCAAATATAACTGTATGCCTCTAGAATCTTACCCCCTCAAAAAGGCATCTTTAAAAGGGGGCTAAATATCTATCTTCATCTTCATGAATGTATTACCTGGGAGTGGTTGAACTTTATGCTTATTGATCACTATCAGCTTCCATTTCTTTTTTTGGTCTGGTAAAAGGAAACCTAAACTGGATGATATGGGCAACAAATACAATATCATTATAAGGCTATGTTCCCACTATGGGAAAATGGCGTCTCTCTCTTTGGGATGCTGTCATTTTAGCACAAAAAGATGGCCCCCTATTGGTAATGACAGCTGTAAATAATGTTCTTGATACATATTTACAGCAGTCATTACCATTAGATGACCATCTTTTTGTGCTTTGTGATTTCCCATTGCGGAAACATAGCCTAAAGATGCTCTTACACACTGAAGTTTTGTTGCAGTTTTTCTCAGGTTTTGTGATGCACCCCTAAAGCCAAAACTATGTGAGGATCAAAATGAATTAGATAATATAAAGAACAGAAGACTTTTTTATTCTTTACACCAGGGGTAGGGGTAATGACTGTTCTTTACAGGGGTGTAACTACCACTGTAAGCAGCTATAGCGACTCTTATGGGGCCCGCTACACCAGGGGGCCCCATGGCCTGCTCCTGCAATACACTGGGCCCCCTGAGCTCTTATCATTTTGCAGCACCTGGTGGTCTCCTGGGTTCTGCAAATATCACTTTAACTGTAAGCACGCCTAGCAGTTATAAAGTTATGACTACACTTGACAGCTTAATGGTCAGTTGGGAAGGGAGGGGGCAATCAAAAGTTTGCTATTGGGTCCAGCCATTTCTAGTTACGCCCCTGGTTTTTTATATTATCTAATCCATTATGATCCACACATAGTTTTGTTTTCAACATTGCCAAAAATGCAAAACAACCCTAAGACATCTTGAAATATCCCCCCCATAGGTACTGATTCTGGTATCTGCTAAAGCAATATGCTAAGGAATTTTTACTGAATAATGTGACAAGGGTAACAATATTAATTTATTTAGTATGGAGTATGGAGGCCTCATGGTGAGCGCATCAATCCCGCCTTTGCTGTAGAACGAGACACTACTCCAACAGCTGGGGAGCGATTGCATCCAACAGTGATTCATTCCTAGTGATTAGGGATGGTCCGAACCTGGTTCGAGTCGGGTTCGTATGAACCCGAACCCTCGGAAATGATTCCTGCTGTCTGCCCTCTCCGTGGAGAGGGTGGATACTGCCGGAGGACCGCCTGGAAAACTGGGATACAGCCATAACCATAGGCTGTATCCCGGTTTTCCAGGCGGACCTCCCGCTGTATCCACCCAATGCATGGAGCGGGCAGACAGCGGGAATCTGATGCAGAGCATTCTGGTTCATACGAACCCGAACCTCGACAGATTCGGACCATCCCTACTAGTGATGATACAAGGGACACTAACAACTTTATGCATCACCTCTCAGGACATGGTTTACAACAGTTTTTTTTTCAGCAAGATAATGGTCACCAACAAAGCAAAGGTTTTCTGGGAATGGCTCTGCCAGATAGCAGTACTTCCTTGGTCTGCTCGTTCACCAGAATTATTGCCAAACGAACAAGGGAACTAACTGGGGCAACAGCTTTGCCAACCTATGAGTGTGCAGGATCTACAGGCCCATCGTCAACATCTATTGGAAAATAAGCCTTAGGGTGCCACACAGAACCTGTATGTATGTATCCTTTTGCTGTGTATTGTAACCACTTACATAAACGTTTCATTCCAAGAACTCCTTCATGGTGTATTCATTTCTTTTGCTGATAAGTGTAATGCAGAATTAGATGGTACCCCCCTCCTTTACATCTATATACCCTCTGTTCCGCCATTGTCCCCCCTCCCTTGGTGGAACTTGATGGACATGTGTTTTTTTTCCAAACCCAACTAACTACCTAACTACATAATAGAAACTCTCAACTGCTCCTGTTTTCCAACAAAAGAGAAATGATGAACAGAAAATGCCTGATAAAATTCTGAATATAGCCCATTTACAGGAATTATCAGACTAAGTACTTATAATCTGAATTGTGCAGATGAAGCTTTTCAAGCAACACCAGAGATGTGAACATTCTTGGGATGGAGCCTGCAAATACTGAAATGTTGCATCTGGGAACTTGCTCACTGGTTGCCTTATGACTTGGCCTGGAAATGTATAAGCTGATAAACTTGAGTGCTTCTGGATTGGTAACCTCATATAAATGTAATCTTTCCTAGTACTATAGTCTTCCTATGTGCAGTTTTCTTGTTTTTATGTTGTACAGACAGTAGTCCAGAATTCAGACAGTTTACATGAATTTATTACTAATAAATGACAAAGTGCCTTAAGGTAACTGGAAAGCCTACAACAGTATGCAAGGCAGACAACAATGGTCACAGTGTAACTGCTGATACTTACAAATCAATTTCATGGATACATTCTTGCTGACTGCCTGTTGATCATAAACATCTGAACATATCATGAGGGAAACAAGGGGTTCTGTCATGGCGATAGGTAGCAGAAAATCACTCCATATACATGTTCGTCTTCCAAGCTGATACTGAGATCTCTATGCTGTGGACACCATTTAGAACTTTGCACAGTATCTGGCTTTGTCCATTAAAGGAGAAGTCTGCCGATTTTTTTAATTTTAAATTTTTAAATGCCGAGGTGAGTGGCAGGATCGGTCTCGGGACCCCTGCCGGAAGTTGTGGTGACGTCACTACTCACGGGAAAAGGCCTGTCCTGGCTTTTTTGTGTCCAGCTGTGTGTGGGCTAATTTAAACATGGTGACCCAGAAGACCCAGGAAAAGGAAGCAATTTTTCCCATTATAATCTATTTTGCATCACTTACTTCCCACTGTAGTCTAGCGCAAGTTTTGGCACACACTTGTACAGCACCATTTACTGTGATCTTTAGGTGTTTCAAGTTTTTGACCTGCTGTGTGACTAATGTGTCTGATTTTATTTAAGGGTCTGGCATAGGAATTTATTTAGGGGTCTGGAGTATATGTTTATCCAGGGATCGGTGGTATAAATTTATTTAGACGCGGTACATGGGGCAGTGTGGCTTGATCAATTCACATACAGAATTCTGATGTTTTTTATGCAGCCGAGAGGTACTAGTATCAGCCATAAGTGTGAGATGCAGCACTCTTTTTCTTCCCTGAACCGTATTTTGTTTCTCTCTTTTCTCCGTGTTTTGCACTCCTCCTGGTGAGACCCACATGACCGCAATTAGCAGGAGACACCTGAGTGCTCATGGTTTTAATCCCTCCTGTCTGTCCCATTCTATCTTTGATAGCTATGGTGAGTGCAATACCTTATCCAGACTTGTGCTGTTTGGGGGCAGCTTCCTCCGCCTGTGGCTGGGTTTTGGTGTGGCATTTTTGGGTCTGGTCCTGTGGCATGGGGGATGCAGGGTCGTTCCATGGCCTCCCTTCCCTGACTGTGCACGCCTGCGGGGTTGGTGGCCACTGACTGGCACAGTGTGGACTTAGTGTAGGGACCCATGTACCTGCACGCGGTACATGGGGCAGTGTGGCTTGATCAATTCACATACAGAATTCTGATGTTTTTTATGCAGCCGAGAGGTACTAGTATCAGCCATAGGTGTGAGGTGCAGCACTCTTTTTCTTCCCTGAACCATAAATTTATTTAGAGATCTGCAAAATAAACTTACTTGGAAGAGTATGCATTTTGAATTTAGGGGTATGGGGTATAAAATCTTAAATCTTACAAGTTATGGGCATTAGATTTCTGGTGATACATTGATCCAGGGATTATTCTGATTTGGAGTTGCAAGGGAATTTCCTCCCATTGATGGGTCATCTGCCTCATAGGAGGTTTTGCCTTCCTCTGGATCAACGAAGTAGGGTTTCTCTAGGTTGTACCTGATGGACTCTTGTCTTCTTTCAACCTTATTAACTATGTTACTATATGACTATGTAACTTGTGTGTGTATTACTGGCAAACAGCCAAGCTCTAGTCCTACCCCCTGAATTGTAGTGAACGAGAAATAGCTGTGCACAATGGAAGGGGCTCTTAGGGGCTCAATAACAGCATTGAGAGCACCAAAATAACCTTGTCACCACTCTGAAGGGTTAGGGCCCTATTCCACGGGACAATTATTGTTCAGAATATTGTTAAATCATTCGAATCTAAACGATATTCGTTTGTTTGAATAGCAGTTAACGATTAACAACCGAACGAGAAATCGTTGACCGTTTAATAAGACCTGGACCTATTTTTATTGTTGCTCGTTCGCAAATCGTGAATAAGATGTTGTTCGGTCATTCGCAGTAGTGCCGAACGCAATAGCGACGACAAGACAACCGCAAGAACGATCATAAGTAACGATTATCGTCCCATGTAAATGGGTGAACGACTTCAGGTCTTTAGCAATAGCCGGTCGTTTGGATTGTTTATCGTTAACGATAGTGCGAACGATAATTGTCCCGTGGAATAGGGCCCACACAAAACCACGCAGATTTCTAACAATCTTTTCAAAAGACTGAAATGCTTTAGGAAGGGATGGGAGAGAACAGGCGCCCATTATATGAATAGCTACCCAACAGCTATCATGCTGAACTTTGAGGACTAAGGACCATTCTGTAACTCCTACATCGGGTACCATAACAGCTTGTCATGGTAGTTGTATCAGTAAAAACACAATACTCAAGTTGAGACTGAACAAAAATTACATTCAAGGAACAAAATCGCTGCCATGAAAAGTGAACACAAGATTAAAGAGTCTACCATTTTCACTTTGTATTTTTAATTCAGCTACTTGATTATAATTGTTAGCGACATTAAGAACATTTCCTGCATATATATCAGGAAAATGGTTTTAGCAGATGGCTTAAACAGCAAACCAAAGGAAATCTGAAGCGATATTGTGGTTGTTATACCTCTCCACAGAGCCCGGAGGAAGCCATATTAGAATCATATGTAAAATGAGCATTTTCACCTGTGAGTTTCCCTGTAAGAAGAATAATAACCACTAAAGTATAAAACAATGACCACAAATACCATGTTTACTTTGGGGGAAGAGATCTGATGTACAGTCAGCTCCTTGAAGTTTGTTTTTGTACATGATTCGATGGGTAAAGTAACATGGAAAAGGTCTTTTTAATTAGTCACCTGAACGCAGGAGAGACGTCCATCTTGAGGGCTGCTGTACAATGTGAAAATATAACATAACATGTGGTCAGAACTAAAGTGCTAAAATCCAGCCCCAAAAGATCTAGTCAGCCAACTGGCTTTGGCTTTTGTTAAATTACTTACAATGGAGATGTAAAATAATAATAACACTAAGATATTCTGTGATATCAAAAAACTTACAAAAAGACACAATATTCCACAGGTTGTCAGAAGCCCCTTTTAATGAATGCCATTTCTCTTTTTGATACAGGGCTATAAATAATAATCTGCTCCATACCAGTACATCCAATTCCATGTTACTAGCTATTAACAAACATTTCATGCTGAAAAAGTTACCTACTAATATACAGTGGTACCTTAGTTTAAGAGTAACTTGAATTAAGAGCATTTTGCAAGAAGAGCTTGCAGTTTTTCAAAATTGGTTTAAGAGCATTGCTTTGCTTTAAGAGCTCCCTGTACTGGAAGGGGGAGTGGGGGAGGGATGTGGTCTGCATAGCAGGGTCTACAGCCCTGTACTCTGACCCAGGAGGTCTCCCTCACCTTCCAAATCATAGCAGATCCACTTCAGGCTGGGGCTTGCATTAGGGGACAGAACTGTGGAGGTAACTGGCAAAAAATGCTCCCCTTTTGCCGCTGTGGTCTCCATAGTAATAATATACCCCCTGCTCTGCCTCTAGTAATAATGTCCCATGCTGTGCTCCCCACCTGCTGTGCACCAGTAATTAAAAAAAAACATTCTTCTCACCTAATCTGGGCTATGTGGATGCAAGCAGCAGCTCTTCTTTCTCTTTGGGCTCCATCCTGCGAGCCGCGGGGACGAATCCTCCAGCAGGTGTGATGACGTCATATTATCTTGCCTCCTGGAAAAACCATGTCCTGGCGTCTCATAGGCTGCAGGCATGAAGTGCTGGCCGCTGACAGTTCCTGCTCCTACATTCTGTTCAGTTGAATGTTCCGCCCACTCACATCAAAGGGAAAGGTGCATCCCCAGAAACTGCGCGGTCGCAGCTTCAAGGAATGCTTAAAGTGACAGTGTCAAAATTCCTACCAGGGTCCCGCAGCACCGCTGGCGGGTTCTCCCAGCGCCCCTGACTGGGAACTGCTAAGTTACACCATCACTCAGCAATGTCACGTACTCTTTAGCAGCCAATAAGCAGCCAATTTTTGCCAGTTAACTATATGCTGGAATCAAACTTAACAATCCTCAAACTTTATCCTCAACCACTGTTATAACAGTTGGTTAGTACTGATACCAACAATTCTTAAGTGACAATTTGGACAGTGGCTCAAGATGGTCTTAGCAATAGCCAATGGTTAGTACTGATTCCAACAATTATTGCAAAGTTAGAACCATACAATCTAAATATAGAAAATGGTTAGTGCAAATTCTTACAGTGCATGTGTGCCACCATTAACAGTAGAGCAGCACCAACTAATCAACAACCCATGATTAGTTTTTATGTGCAAAAAATAGACGGCAAACCAATGTAATCCCCATAATAATACCAGATGGTTAGTACTAATTTCAACAGCTCTTCTATATCATAATTAATAATAAGATGGCACAATCTTAATGGAGCAGATGGTTAGTGATAGTTCCAGCAGTTCTTATATACTGAAGTAAATGATGTCCCGAAAAATGGTTAGTACTGATTTCAACAACTCTTGTAAACCGTAACAAACAACAGTGCAGTGCAGTCTAGGTGACAGCAGGTGGTTAATACTAGTTCTATCAGCTCTTATATACAGTGGTAGATGATAACCCAATACAGTTTAAGTAATATCGAATAGTTAGCACTAGTTCCAACAGCTATTATGTACCGTAACTAGCAATAAACCTGTGCAGTCTTAGTAGCAGGAAAATTAGTACTGATTCTAACATTGAATAGACTGTAAACTGATACACTCTAAATAACAACATATGGTTAGAACTAATTTCAACAGTTCTTATGTAGCAGGGAAGGGGAACCTTTGGCCCTTCAGCTGTTTCAAAACTACAATTCCCATGATGGGAATGGACAGTCAGTGAAAGTGAAAGCTTAGGCTGTCCAGGCATGATGGGAATTGTAGTTTTGCAACAGCTGGAGGGCCGAAGGTTCCCCATTCCTGATATATATGGTGCAGTCTTAATAGCCTTGGGTGGTTATTCCTGGTTCCGACACATCTTAAATACAGAGGTAGACAGTGACCCAATGCAATAATGGTTACTAATAATGGTAGTCAGCACTCATTCCAGCAGCTTGAACTGTAATTAACCAAGTAGCAGCTGGGTCCCAATAAGAACATGGGGAATATAATGGAAACCTCCACTACTTTACCAGGCTTCTGCAGTGCAAGTACTTAATACAATCTTAATTACTTGGCTTTCCCCTTTATTCACCATAGAACCTAGTTATCCATCCATATCCACCTCCTTCATATGTTGGCCATTCGTGTCTTTCCCTCCCTCACAGGTACAAAGGCCCATCTAGCCCACAGAAACCTGGATTTCACGCTCACTGAATATCAAGACATAACTTTTTTTAAGTAGCCACCCTTTGCCTTGCCCTTATCTTCTAGCTATTTTGTCGTAGCTATATTTCAAACTATTGTAAAAAGAAATTGCACTTTTTATGACCCACCTATCTTGTTGACAATACTGAATGGCATTAGGCCTTAGGCACACACTTATTATAGAATACATTTTTACAAATCCTAGTCGTGAACTTATTTATTAGCCATTTGTTTCTTGACATTAAATCTACATATTACATATCATGACCATCCTGGTTTCCGTACACGTAGTTCCCCTTACACCATCACATTCATTTATTAGGATATATCCATTTGCCATGCAATTATAGTGCAGGCCAGATATAATGTTAGAGAATTTACTAAAAGCTGAGTTTAGCATCACTTCTCTTAAGTCCAGTTTTCTTCAAGCTAAACACTTCATAACTGAAAAATTATGCTGTACAAATATGGCTCATACTCTGATGAATACTTGTATTGTGTTCTTTGAATGGCTGAATAATAATTAACAAGGATGGAACAGCAGCCAAATTCTCCTCCAGTTATTTCAACTGTTAATACTGAACTTTTTGTCCTTCTTTAATCGATCATTTACACCACTGACTTGCAAACAGTCCTTAAGGCTTTTGCAGTAGCTGACTGGTTTGCACAGTGTTCTTTAAAATGTTATTACTGTATCAAACTCTGAACCGTTACTGGTGTAGAAAGCAGCCATCTTCACAGGTATAAAAATGATATGCAATAAATAGTCACAAAACAAGTAGAATATACAAATATACAAAATTTTATGTGAAGCAACATATATACTCTACTTTAGTAGTTACTATATGTAAAAGCCTTGATTTAGTATATATCATAATGTAGTTCTATGACCATAAGACAGCAGTGGCTGTTTTATGCCAATGTCTATTAAAACGAGAAAACGGCTATCAATGATGCATATGATTGGTGGTTATAAATATAAATGGATGGTTATAAATAGTTTACAAAGAAAAACTGCTAATTGTTAGTAAGACCTCATATCCCACAGTGACTGAATTTAATGCTCTTGCTAATTCCTTGTGACTCTATTTCTCCAGTGCCATCTGTTTCATACCAGCTCAGCTACATCCATTCAGTAATGTGACCACTAGTCCAACCAACCTAAAATTTTATGCACTAATGTTGTCACTTTGAGCCAGGAGTAGGACCAGATGGCCACCCCTGGATACACTGGCTTGGCTGCACCCCGCACTTACTAGGAATTGTAGTGGCTGCAGTTAGGTAGAGTAGAGCATATCATAGAACTGCAGGTGTTGTGCAGGATTAACCCCTTAAGGTCAAAGCCAATTTTCATTTTAGCGATTTTGCTTTTTCCACTTTATGTTTAAAAGTCCATAGCGCTTGCATTTTCTCACCTAGAGACTCATATGAGCACTTATTTTTTGCTAAACCAATTGTACTTTGCAATGACAGGCATTATTTTTCCATAAAATATGCTGCGAAACTGGAAAAAAATCATTTGTGCTGTCAAATTGAAAAAAAAAAGGAATTTGTTTTGATTTCGGGGAGTTTTGCATTTACGCCGTTCACCCTATGGTAAAACTGACTTGTTATGCATGTTCCTTGAGTCATTACGATTACAATGATATGTAACATGTATAACTTTTATTTTATTTGATGGCTTTTAAAAAATTCAAACCATTGTTAACAAATAGATGTTCCTTAAAATCGCTCTATTCCAAGCGCTGGTATCCTTTGGCCTATGATGAGGTGTCATTTTTTGCGCCATGATGTGATCTTTCTATCAGTAACTTGATTGCGCATATACGACTTTTTGATCCCTTTTTATTAAATTTTTTCTGGATTTGATGCGGACAAAAATGCGCAACTTTGCACTTTGGAATTTTTTGGCGCTAACGTTGTTTATCGTGCGAGATCAGGAATGTGATTAATTAATAGTTTGGGCGATTACGCGCGGCGATACTAAATATGTTTATTTATTTGTTTATTTATTAATTTATATTTATAAAATGGGAAAAGGCGGGTGATTTGGACTTTTATTAGGGGAGGGGATTTTTTATTAATAAAAACACTTTTTTACTTTTTTTTTTTACATGAACTAGAAGTCCCCCTGGGGGACTTGTATATACACAGCACTGATCTCTCATAGAGATCAATGCTGTGTATATACACAGCAAAGATCCATTAGATCGGTGATAGATTGCCTTGGCCTGCTGCAGGCCACAACAATCTATTGCTGAGTCCCGCCACGGGCAGAAGAACGGATCTCCCCCCGCCAACGCATTGCGGGGGGGAGATCCGACCCACTAGACACCAGGGATATCAAGTATAAAGCCCTTCAATGCAGCTGTCAGGTTTGACAGCTGCATTGAAGTGCCTAATTAGCTGGCGCGGCAACGGGACCCGTGCCGGCTAATAGAGGCGCTCCCCGGCTGCAGATCACAGCCGGGAGTGGCGCCGTTCAGAGCGGCGTACCAGGTACGTCATGGGTCGCTAAGGGGTTAAAGACACACTCTGGTTTTTAAACAGTTAAAGTGTTTACTGAAGAATTTAGAAATAGTGCAACATATGAAGTTCTTGCACAGTTGTGTGAAAAGAAAAGTAGATAACTAACTCATTATCCAAGATCCTTTTGTATGAGGTGGACCAATAGTAGGCTTGAATAGATAGTTTGGTTGAGGTGCAGCTACACGCTGTTAAGTGTATAGTTGAAAAGGACTTCAGCTTGGTGTAGGGTGGTTACTCGAGGAAAGGGGCTTATTTAGACCCGAAGTCTCTCAAGAAGAGGCACTCTGACCACTTTGGGGGTGGCGATAGAAAGGTACCTGCTTCCACAAGGATGAATGTTCGCCTTGTCTATCTTGTGGGCACAGAGTGACACACAATCAGGGAATGCAGTCCCCAAACCTGAGTAAACTAGTTATCCAGGCCCCCCTAGGAATACTAGCGACTTGCAGCAGAGTCTCAGTTTGAATATTGCACCTAGCTAACTGCTGGCTTGACTCGATTTTCCTGTAGACAAATCATCCTCCTTTACTCCTCCGATAGTCCTTCTGTGTGTATAACTAGTCCCTCTGTGTGGATAAGTTGTCCCTATCTCTTTAAGTCCCCTAAAAGTACTCTAGCCAGACAAAGCTAGTTCTGGAACTTTTGTAATCACTAGATAACTTACTCTCTGGATACCTGAGTAGCCTACACTCTCTCCTCCTTAGACTACTACATACTACAGATCTAAAGCCTCTGACAGAATGTGTGAGGTGAGGGTGTTGTGTAAGGTACCCTTAACAAGGATTGGATCCAGGATAACTTACAAATAAGCCTTGTGATAGGTTAGAATATAGAATCAATCATAAACATTTAACCCATTACATAGCTTTGTTTTTCAATTAAACCTGAGTAGTGTACTGTGGAACAGTGACACCAAGAGGCAGGAGTTGCATACTAGTTATCTATCGCAGTGGTCAGTTCCCTCCAGGCCGCTCAGTCTCCTCTAGCAGCTCAACCCCTCCTTGTTCATCTCTATGTCATTTTTTTGTAGACTTCTGCAAAGATCTAGTATCTCAGTGGGGCTCAGTGATGTACAAGGTGAGTCCATACAAATACTAGCTATTTCTCTGTCTCACTCTGTATCTGCTGCGTGCAGCCTGACAATTTTCTCCTGTGTGTATAAGCTGACTGAGAAAGACCTCCCGCAAGAAAACAGACTGCAGCTGTATCACATATATTACATATAATGGTGCGTTCACACGTACAGGATCTGCATCAGATCTAATGGCGCAGATTTGAAGCTGCAGATTTAAAGCAAATCAATTCTTGGCCATCAAATCTGCTGCAGAGCTGCTGCAGATCTGCTGCACATTCAAATCTGCGCCATCAAATCTGCTGCAGATCTGCTGCATGCAGATCCTGTAAGGATTAATTAGTAAGGAAACAGAAGTTCTGTGTGAATGATCTATGATTAACTGCACTTAGATATAACTGAGTCATTTCAGTGATGAGACTCTACTTCCTTTCCCTCAAAAAAGCCAGAAGCATCATGGGAAATGCAGGCTGCACTCAGAAACCATATCAGTGAGGAAAGTGGAATAATGTATAGTGTGCCACAATAGCCTCCACATTTGAATATGCTGAATGGAGTCTAAAAATGTGTTCAGCACATTAAAAAGCATAGTCAACTATGCTTTTGAGTAGGGATGAGCGCAATTACAGTAGAAACAAAGTGAAGAGCTTCGTTCCTACTGGCATTCTGCTCAGCAGGCTGCAGGCTTTGAAGTGTGCTCCGCTCCGTGCCGCTGGGAAAAGATGGATCCTGTCCTGGGAAACTTTGCTCAGTTTCCCAGGACTGGATCCATCCTTTTTCCATCACCTGAGGAAGAGTGTCATCGAGCAGAGCACAATTTGAAGCCCTGCACCCCAATGAATAGAATACAGATAGGAACAAAGCACTTTACTTAGTTCCTACTGTTAATTCAGTCATCCCTACTTTTGAGCCCTGGAGAAAAACAGTGCGCTTTAGGGTGTGCGTTCACACGTACAGGATCTGCAGCAGATCTGCAGCAGATTTGATGGAGCAGATTTGAATCTGCAGCAGATCCGCAGCAGATTTGATGGCCCAGAATTGATTTGCTTTGAATCTGCAGCTTCAAATCTGCGCCATCAAATCTGCTGCAGATCTGCTGCAGATCCTGTACGTGTGAACGCACCCAGGGAGTATTTCTCTCAAGAGCTAAAAAACAAAATGCTCCCAAACCTGGTCTTACTCCCCAAGTCCCCTGAGTATTTTGAGCTGTCTCCCGTCTTTCTAAATGCCACCGTTCCGGAGTTAGATACGTTTCTAAAAGCCTGTATATATCCAAGATGGTGCCGGTTGGGAACTACATTTCCCATCATGCAATGCTTCCCCTGATTGTTCAATTTGTGTACCTGCCCCCTTAGCTTTGCAAACTACTTGTTATTACTACATTGCTCAGTAAACACAGGACTGTGTTTACCATGCAACTGAAGCTGCAACTGAAAGAGAGCATCCCTGACAGAGCAGACCTGGTTATTAGTTAAATCATTATAAAATATAGTATTATATCTCTTCAAACACCTCCTAGCAATACTCATGCAGACTAAAATGCTTGGGTGCTTGGGTGCTCGATACTCGAGTTAATTACTTCCCGATGCTCGGGTGCTCGTTTTGAGTAACAAACCCCATTGAAGTCAACGGGAGACTCGAGCATTTTTGCAGGGGACCCAAGCTCGGCCCAGGGAAGGTTGCCTGAAAACCTGTCAACCTCAGAAAATGATGGAAACACCACGAAAATGGACAGGAAAAAGCAAGGGCAGCATGCATGGATGCCTCTGAGGCTGCTTAATCACACCATTACGCAAATTTTGGTCATCAGCCTGGTGGTCAACCTCAAGACAATAGTGCTGACCCTGACCAAGATGGGCAAGGCACATGCGACCAAGGTCAAAGGCCTGAAGGTCACTTTGAAGTTCTAAGGCCTTGAAGAGTGTTCCCGTCAGTGCCTGACAAGTTGACTCCTCCCCTCCTCCCCCCTTAATAACTTGTCTTTTTAATTTACTAGACAGACCAGGGCTGGGGCATGACACCCCCTGACTACTTTAGCAGTTGGGGTAATTCTACCAGTATCATGTCACTCACCATTTCACCCCAACGCTTCTGTTCTGGCGACCGAATTTAAATTACATTTTATTTTTTTTTTTTTAATTTGAGTTATAATTTGATTTTAAGTTTGAATTAAAATTTGAGTTTGAATTCAAATTAGTTTAAATTTTGAGTTTGAAGTTTGATTTTTATTTTTATTTATTCAAGTTTGTATCCAGCAATGACATGGTATGAAATGGACAATGCAATCATCCAATAAAAAATAGCCGGATTATGGCTAGATTTAGCCTCACACCCTCATGCAGTTGTGCATGAGAGGCAAAATGATTGGAGGTAGGGATGAAGAAATAACAATACAGTCTTCTTAAGAGACCCCGGAATTTGAATGAATACACTTTTTATCCTTTAAAGGGTATCTATGAGAGGGCAAGTGCGGTAGAAGTGGGTGGACTTTTTACACCATTTTCACTGTATGTTTCTTTTAGCTGTGGCGTGTATCTTGGAGATACAATAAATGACCTGATAGCTCTGCAAAATAGCACTTGAATTGAAGTCGATTAAATTTGAAAATTGAAATTGAAGATTAAAAAAACAGGCCATAAAGTGGCCTTTATCAAGCTGCTGACTACTGCCTTTGAAACAGCTACAAAATGAAAGGATAGCAGAGGACACCCGCAAGTCATCCACCAATCATATGGTTCGAAATGGACAACACAAGGATCCTAAATTAGGATCCACCATTTTCACTGTCTGTTCCTTTTAGCTGTGGCGTGTATCTTGGAGATACAACAGATGATGACCTGACAGCCCTGCAAAATAGCACTTAACTTGAACTCGAATTGATTTGAAAATTGAAATTGAAGATTAAAAAACAGGCCATAAAGTGGCCTTATCAAGCTGCTGACTGCTGCCTTTGAAACAGCTACAAAATGAAAGGACAGCAGAGGACACCCACAAGTCATCCACCAATCATATGGTTCAAAATGGACAACACAAGGATCCTAAAGGTCCAAAATAGCACTTGATTTGAAGTTGATTTTAAATTTTAAATCGAAGATAAAAAAAACAGCCCATAAAGTGGCCTTTACCAGCCTTTAGATGAGGCAGGTGTGGAACCTCCCAAAAATTATTCCTGACAGCATGGCGGTGAGAACTCAATGAACAAGGTAGATGACGCAGGTGTTCAACCTCCCGAAAAATTAGGACTGACACAGCATTGATAGCTCGGTGAACAAGGTAGATAAGCCAGCCTTTCAGCTTCCGCACCAGGGCCTGTTGATATTGATTTACTCTCAAACTCTGTTCCTCGGCAGGAATGAGAGTGGAGAAGTTCTGCTTGTACCGAGGGTCCAGGAGGGTGAACAGCCAGTAATCGGTGTTGTCAATTTTTTTTTTAACCCAAGGGTCACGGGAAAGACAGCCTAACATGAAGTCAGCCATGTGCGCCAGGGTCCCAACACGCAAGAATTTCCTCTACTCAATAGGCTGACTCTCAATTTTCTCCTCCTCCACCAATTCCTCCTCTTCAGGCCATACACACTCAACAGCTAAGGATTGAGCATGGGTACCCTGGGTGGTGGATAAGTTACTGGGCACATTATCCGCTATCCAAGTCATCACCTGTTCACACTACTGCTGTTTCAATAGCGGTGTACCCTGAGTCCCCGTAAGTTGCGAGAATAAGCTAGGGAGTAAATGTCTGTGGTGTGCCACTGCTCCCTCTTCAAGGGGTGCTGTGTCACCTGACCACGGCCTCTGCCCACTTCATTACTTGGAACCCCATGCTCTTGTCCTCGACCCTTACCACTGGGGTTCACCATTTTATGGACACTGAACAGTCAAGACTTAGATAGCTGCACTACAGATCACAGCAAGCCAAGAAAATATATTACTCAGACTACTTTTGGAGGTAGTCTGTGTGTAAGTGGTGCTATATGGTGTATGCCACCTGTTACACAGGACAATGAGCAGTGAGGTTGGATATGGCTGCACTTAAAAAGGAAGCAACCCTTCAGACTGGCTGCAGATGACAAAAAATACTGGTCAGACTAGTTTTTGGAGGTTGTCGTATATAGAAAAGAAGCGTGGTGGATTCCGGCACTCCTGACGTGTAGCTAAAACTTAACTTTTAATAAATTAACATTAAAATACAATGTCACATAGCGGACCTACGCGTTTCACGCAGTTGCACTTAATCATGGTCTAACCATATGTGAACAAGGGATCAGTTTAAAAGCAAAAGACATCCAATGCGCGGAAGTCACGTCATAGCACATGGGGGTGGATCTTGGGGTGAACATATGTTTTAACCCCTTTGGATCTGGAGTACCCTATACATGTGGGATATATTAGAATAGCAGAACAAGTATTTGTTGGGGTTATGTAGTATCATAGGTAATGAAATAACAAGTCATTTTTGTAGTTCATACCCCTGGGTCTGCGTGTATCTAGGCGGAAGATAGTTTCGGCTTCTTTATGAAGCAACATCTTGCGCCAATCCCCTCCTCTGTGTGGTTTGCTGACTTTGATTATGCCGTAAAACCCAAATGTCTCCAAACTGCCACTGTGTGCTTCTAAAAAATGTTTTACTGCTCCTGATGTGTTTGTGGAGATACCTTTGCGTATACCAGCAATGTGTTCACTAATACGATTTTTAAGTTTTCTGATCGTACAACCGACGTATTTGAGATTGCACTGATTGCATTCAATAATATAAATAACATGATTACTTTCACAATTAATAAAATTGGCGATCTCATAGGATTTAGAATTTGTACTGTCGCTGTAACGTTTTTTGGTGTTAGTGTTAACACATACCTGGCAACGACCAAGAGCACTCCTAAAGTTTCCCTTGGCGTGGTGGCTGTCATTGGTATTAGAAGCACGATACATACTGGGAGAGAGAGTATCCCCCAGTGATTTGCCTTTTCGTGCCACACATCTATGGCCTTGCGCCAGCAATACTATATTAGACTTAGTGGGGAGATCCCAGCCTATTCCAAGAAGTACGTTATACACTTATACTAAGAGACTTGCGTCTCGATGTACCTCAATTTACTTGGTGGCTAAAATATAACTTTTATTATTGTAACAATTAAAATTATATCCCATAAACACCTACATACATAAATAACAGTGCAAAAGTGATTAAAAATGTTGTGGGGTTCTACTACGGGGTGCGTGTCCCACTTCTCTCTTACAACGTTGTGCGGTCCAATAAAGGTGTCCTGGCCTTGGACACCAAGTTAATGAACTTAACGTTCTATCGACTGTACTATACACACTTGGAGGTGATAACCTCAATACACGCCTCCAAGTTAAGACCGCTCGCGGATGACATGGGTCAGTATTAGCGTACTGTGACAACTGTCTATCTAGTACTAAAAGAGCCACATAGTTAATAGGCTCATTACGCGATTTTGTATACGCGTTTTCCCGGAGTCCCCACTAACATATCTAAAACTAATATTGCCTATACTAACATGTTTCGTCAGTAGCTCACTGACTTTTTCAAAGCAATTGGCAAAACTCTGAGTTTTGCCAATTGCTTTGAAAAAGTCAGTGAGCTACTGACGAAACATGTTAGTATAGGCAATATTAGTTTTAGATATGTTAGTGGGGACTCCGGGAAAACGCGTATACAAAATCGCGTAATGAGCCTATTAACTATGTGGCTCTTTTAGTACTAGATAGACAGTTGTCACAGTACGCTAATACTGACCCATGTCATCCGCGAGCGGTCTTAACTTGGAGGCGTGTATTGAGGTTATCACCTCCAAGTGTGTATAGTACAGTCGATAGAACGTTAAGTTCATTAACTTGGTGTCCAAGGCCAGGACACCTTTATTGGACCGCACAACGTTGTAAGAGAGAAGTGGGACACGCACCCCGTAGTAGAACCCCACAACATTTTTAATCACTTTTGCACTGTTATTTATGTATGTAGGTGTTTATGGGATATAATTTTAATTGTTACAATAATAAAAGTTATATTTTAGCCACCAAGTAAATTGAGGTACATCGAGACGCAAGTCTCTTAGTATAAGCAATACTATATTACACGCATCTAGCCAACATCCCCAACATACGATCCGAGCAATACCGGTTGGTGAGCTCACTCGCATAAAACGTATTTGTTCTGACACGGTAGAATACAACACTCAATGTGAACTGGCATCTAAGCGACTACGCGCTCGGGGCTGCAAGAAAAACCATTTAAAAGAGCTAGAAGGATTGTGGATAAGAAAGACAGGAGCCCTCTGTTACACGGATGTGTTGATAATGCTCCCAATGAAACAGATAAAAAAATATCACATCCCTTAACTTTCTCCACCACTTTTTCTCCGGAGTATCTTGAAATAGTACGGATCTTAAACAAAAATTTATCCATCTTTAGACAGGATGATGTCCTCAAAGAAATACTGGAGCAAGGCCATAGATGTGTGGCACGAAAAGGCAAATCGCTGGGGGATATTCTCTCTCCCAGTATGTATCGTGCTTCTAATACCAATGACAGCCACCACGCCAAGGGAAACTTTAGGTGTGGTCTTGGTCGTTGCCAGGTATGTGTTCACACTAACACCAAAAAACGTTACACCGACAGTACAAATTCTAAATCCTATGAGATCGCCAATTTTATTAATTGTGAAAGTAATCATGTTATTTATATTATTGAATGCAATCAGTGCAATTTCAAATACGTCGGTTGTACGATCAGAAAACTTAAAAATCGTATTAGTGAACACATTCCTGGTATACGCAAAGGTATCTCCACAAACACATCAGGAGCAGTAAAACATTTTTTAGAAGCACACAGTGGCAGTTTGGAGACATTTGGGTTTTACGGCATAATCAAAGTCAGCAAACCACACATAGGAGGGGATTGGCGCAAGATGTTGCTTCATAAAGAAGCCAAAACTATCTTCCGCCTAGATACACGCAGACCCAGGGGTATGAACTACAAAAATGACTTGTTATTTCATTACCTATGATACTACATAACCCCAACAAATACTTGTTCTGCTATTCTAATATATCCCACATGTATAGGGTACTCCAGATCCAAAGGGGTTAAAACATATGTTCACCCCAGGATCCACCCCCATGTGCTATGACGTGACTTCCGCGCATTGGATGTCTTTTGCTTTTAAACTGATCCCTTGTTCACATATGGTTAGACCATGATTAAGCGCAACTGCGTGAAACGCGTAGGTCCGCTATGTGACATCGTATTTTAATGTTAATTTATTAAAAGTTAAGTTTTAGCTACACGTCAGGAGTGCCGGAATCCACCACGCTTCTTTTCTATTTACGTCTTGTAATCAGTGCCTGGCCAGCACTGGACAACCGTGCACCCTCCATCTCACATGCTTGCTGCAAGAAAGACTACGCCTAGGTGAGCTGAATCCCCATCTACTTTTTTCCAGGTTGTCGTATAGTCTTTGTGTAAGTGCTGCTTTATGGTATATGCCACAGGACAATAAGCAGTGAGGTTCTATGCAGCTGTGCTACAAATCTCAGCAATACAATGTACAAGAGCAGCAGCACCAGCCACACAAAAAAAATAATAGTACTGAGAACTTCTTTGGGGTCTGTATGCACCATCTGCTGTCCCCTTTCTACCAGCAGTCGATCACCACAGTGTGCAGCTAAGATCAAGGGCTGTTGGGTTCTTTCTCCAGTATGCCTGCCTACAGGAATGCTAATTCCCTTCCTAACACTGTTTCTGGCAGAAGTCGATCCCCACAGTGTGCAGCTAAGATCGTGGTAGCTGCATTGCAAGTCCCAACCAGCAGTCAGGAGTAATCCAAAAAAATAAAGATTTTAAGCCCTTACAAGGGCTGTTGGGTTCTTTTTCTAGTATGCCTGCCTACAGGAACACTAATTCCCTCCCTAACACTCTCCCTGACAATCAGCAGCTCTGTCCCTAATCGCTTCCAGCATGCATGTGAGGCGAGCACCGCTGGCCCCGATTCTTATATGCCCGGGTCATCTGATCTGGCCAACCAATCGCTGCTATCGACATGTATGGGTCCCACGTCATTGTACGATTTACCAAAGAGTCTCCTGCATCTTGATTGGCTGAGAAATTGCGCCCAAACTTACAGGAAAAGGATGATGACATTTTCTTAAGTATCGTGAGAAGCTCATCCAAACATCGAGTACCTTTGAGTACCTTAATACTCCAAGTATTACTCAAGTACCAAGATCAGACGAGCATGCTCGCTCATCACTATATATATAAGGTATATAAATTGTTCTTGTTAATTTTTTTTTTTTTGTGCAAACAGCTATAAGTTTGTACATTTTGAAAATCATCCTGATTTACAATTAACATTGATTGGTTTTGATTGCAAAAGTAAGTTAATTTTTATATGAAAACTTCAGGTCACTGGTTTTTAAACAGATGAAACCTTTTTAAGGTTTTTAGTCTATTAGTTATGATGATTTTCAGGTCTATGGTGTAGCTGCCACCATCAATAGAATTTACACAACTGCTGACGTTTGCATTGTCAGCAAAGAAAAGAATGTTCTCTTCATACATTCCGCTGCCCATAAACTCCATTTCAGGACGTAGCATTACATATAATTGACATGATTCAGTCTTTTCACGGATTCTTTCACAGTGGAAATATGGGTATTTTCAGCATCCTTTACTTCTGAATCCTACCTAATTCTAAAGTATAACTGTTGCGTCAGGATACTTTTGGGGATAAGTCATCCTGTGTGTGAATATGAGGAGTAGCACTGTTGACTCTTGACTATGGTTTGCTTTACAGTGCACATACACAGAAGAAGGGATCCTACACTTCTATATCTACACCATGAAGGGCAGCATGGAAGACATTATAGACTAGCAGTAAGATTTTTTACTTACCAGTAATTAGATCTATTACTCCTGTCTAGTTTCTTTGCTGTCTCTCAGCCGCTTTTGGTTTGCCCACTCCCTCCCTCTCATCTCTGAGCTATAGATCCATCTTGTAAAAAAGATTGTAATTAAGCAGCTACTTCAGTGGATGACAGTTTATAGGGGTATAGAAGAGAAGCTCAATATGAGGAGAAAGAAGGATTTTTTTGTCTGATAAGATATATGCACAGTTTCTCGCATTCACTTGCACTATTTTATTTTGAAACAATGGTAACCATTTAAAACAAGCTACATGTTTGTTTGTTTTTTTTAAACAAATCTCAAATAAGAGACTTCTATATTCACCCTTGCTATATTTATAAGTATAATTAAATATAGCTCTTTATAGATGTGAGGCTATAGGTTCAAATCAGCTGTAATCCATTTTAGGGGCATCAATACTGTTGTACAAAGGTTCAAAATTCTTAAGCCGTTATCACTGTTAGAATCCAATGATACAGAAGAATTCGACCAGGAAGAATTGCCCAGTGATTTGACTGATGTGATGTTTTTAATGTTTATATCCATAAGATATTTAAAGAATTTTATCTGTACTTTATGTTATAAAAATGAGCTGGCTGTCAATCATTCACATGGTCACATGCTCCTCCATAGCTGGCCATATTATGGACAGGATCCCTTTTTACCATACAGAACAGGATGGCACAGTATTAGCAGTACGGAGCAAGTGCAGTGTATAACCTTACTAATGCAGCACTCTGAATCATTTTATTATAATGTGGCCATACCCTTTAACAGCCTCACCCACCTCTTATCTGTTTTGTTTCTTAAAGGGGAACTCCAGATAAGAAAAACTTGTTTCCTATTAAAAGTACATTAAAAGTTAAATATATGTGTCTATACAATGTATTACTGTATCTGCGCGGTTCTGCCACACTGGTAGCTGATAGAAATCCAGCAAGTGAAAAAAATTGCCCCTGTGCAAATCCACATTGTCTCCTGCTCCTTCTGCTATTCCCCCTTAGGAGACAAATCTTCCATGCCTCTGTCTCACATTGTGTGTGTGTTTGCTGAGATCAGGCTGATGATGCAGACAGGAGGCAGGGCGTGATCTCACAGGAGGCTTGGCTGGCTCCCCTAATCCCCTGAGTGATTCACCATCTCTGGCCAGCCAGAAGCAGGTATTGCACTGATTTCTCTAATTGTGCAGAAGTGTGCCATGAAATTAGGGCTGTGTTCACACATGTTGAAGTGTCCTTGCAGTACTGTAGCATATTCACCAAAATGATGCAGTAACACAAGTAAATGATGATAAACGACAGAGAGGATCAGAGCCTTATTGTGGGGCTCAACTTCAAAGATAACAGATGCTTGATCATCATATGTGCATGCAAATGAAAAGAAAAAAAAATCAAAAAGTTCTTTACTTTATTCCAATATCAGTGTTACAGGTAGAGAATACAGCCTGCTGTGTGGTGTTACAGGTAGAGAATACAGCATGCTTTGTGGTGTTACAGGTAGAGAACACAGTGTGCTGTGTGGTGTTAAAGGTAGAGAATACAGTGTTCTGTGTGGTGTTACAGGTAGAGAATACAGTGTGCTGTGTGGTGCTACAGGTAGAGAATACAGCGTGCTGTGTGGTGCTACAGGTAGAGAATACAGCGTGCTGTGTGGTGTTACAGGTAGTAACAGTGTGCTGTGTGGTGTTACAGGTAGAGAATACAGTGGGCTGTTACAGGTAGAGGATACAGCGTGCTGTGTGGTGTTACAGGAAGAGAATACAGTGCTGTGTGGTGTTACAGGTAGAGAATACAGTGTGCTGTGTGGTGTTACAGGAAGAGAATACAGTGCTGTGTGGTGTTACAGGTAGAGAATACAGTGTGCTGTGGGGTGTTACAGGTAGAGAATACAGCGTGCTGTGTGGTGTTACAGGTAGAGAATACAGTGTGCTGTGTGGTGTTACAGGTAGAGAATACAGCGTGCTGTGTGGTGTTACAGGTAGAGAATTCAGCGTGCTGTGTGGGTGGGACCACAATGAAATAATAAATTACTGCAAATAATTCAGTAACACAATGAAACTGCAATGTGTGAACACAGCCTAGATTTTCTGCAACAGCTTTGGGCGGGGAATAGGCAGGTTGGGGGACTGTGATGAACAGCTGAGGGAAAGCATTGCATTCTGGAACCTGTAGTACTGTGTACAACTGATAAACCAGGAAGTACAGAAACACAAAACAGAACAAACCCCCCAAAACAAATGGATTTTTGGTAGTTTCAAAAATGGAATAGATAGGTAAGTAACGCTTTATGCTTCTGCTGTTTCATTTTTTAAACCTCTACCTGGAGTTCCCCTTTAAGTTTAAGGACAAAGGATGAATTTGAAACTTAGATTGTCAGCCACAGTGGGCACAGGGACCAATTTGAGTGATTACAAGATCTGTACAGCGCTGCAGAATATGTTGGCACTATATAAATAAAGGAAATATTATTGGTAATTATAACAACATGTCATAAATATTTTGACATTTTGTGATAATCTTAGCTGCAACTTTGTAACCAGTGACCTTTGTATTTTCCGACTGAATCAGGCATCAACGTAACAATAAATGCAAACATGTACGGATTTTCTTTATCACTTTAATCAATGCATGGAAATAAAATTAGTCAAGTAAAGAACAAGTTAAACTTTATTTAGCATCACTTTTTCCTAAATGGTAACATATGGGATGCATGAATAGTGAAGGGATGGAAACATGGAAAACTTCTGACCCACAAACACGTAAACTGAAGACAGCAGTTGTACGTTTGCCAAGTAAAGGTAATTTGAGCATCTTTAATAACAAAATAGAACTGGATAAGATCCAATATCTGGAAACACAATCGGCATCCGACGTTTGGCAAAGGATCAGCTTGTCTCCATGCCATTCTTGTTACCATAAGAATCTTAAATTAAATCTGTCAAAATTATTTAGTTGCAGAGTTTTGCTTGTCAAGATATAACAGGGCAGGACAACTGCATAGGGACCGAAAATAAAACATCACAGTTATAAAGGCTGCAGGTTTAGTATATGGATAGAAAGTAAAATGTGTGTAATCAGCTCTTTCTTGAAATTGAGCTAGCATGCATGTAAAGGCACAGCAATGTATCTTGAAATGTTATACCATGTCTGCGATTACACTCAAGTCTTGGCGTCTTACTATGGATGGGGGTTTTCTATCGGAAAATCAGTAGTATAAATTCTTGGCAACTATTTAACACTTACATAATATTTTTGAATTGTAACATGGGACCTAAAAATGATAATTTTCAGGAAGTAAGTTTTGATCTCAGAGATTTATGGCTTTAAGTTATGGCATTTGGATTTTGTTACTTCATGTATGTTAAAATAATTAATACAATTTTTTTTATATTAGTTGCTTTCACTTTCAACTGTTATCAGTTGCCCATTTAAAACACCACAATAACTATATAAACAACCAGAAAAGAAACTACAAAGTCACAAATCAGCACAGTACTTATCTTGATAATACTTAAATGGGCTATCTAAGAGGAGAAAGAAGACTACTTTCTTGTAAAACAGCACCACCTCTGTCCCTAGGTTATGGGTTACCATTTAGCTCTATCAACTTCAACGAAACTGAGCTGCAAAATCATACCCAGAATAAGGACAGGAGAGTCGCTGGCCATGTTTTTTTTTTTTTTAAGCACGAACAACCCCTTTAACATTTGGCTTCATGTAGATATTTGTCACAAGTTTTAATACTTAAACGGGGTCATTTATGGAGGTGAAATATGAATCAATTCTCCATTTGCATGCATATATAATATCCATACAATGGCTGCCTTGTGTTTAGATTTTTTGAACACAATTGAATGGCCACTAAATGATTCCTATACAGTATGTGTCCCCTTTTATACTGGATGATCTGTTACTTTTCAGAATGCATCTGTTCTTGACGAATTTATTTATGATATTACAGGTAGAGATGAGCGAACTTTTCAAAAGTTTGGTCCGACCAAATTTCGGATTTCTTCGGATTTCATAGTTTAAAGCATCTATATGATACGGGGGTAGTGTATTTGGTTGAATTTAGGGCTCTTCATGTCAGTAATATCATTATCTTTTCAATATCTCAAAGTCAATTTTTTTTTTTTAGACTTCAATATTCACCATTACAGGGTCTATGCAGGAAACTCACTATTACAGGGTCTATGCAGGAAACTCACCATTACAGGGTCTATGCAGGACACTCACCATTACAGGGTCTATGCAGGAAATTCACCATTACAGGGTCTATGCAGGAAATTCACCATTACAGGGTCTATGCAGGAAATTCACCATTACAGGGTCTATGCAGGAAAAAGGTCACAAATGCAGTGAAGGAGCAGCAGTAGTCATTGGAGGTCATTGGAGGACCAGCAATAGTCATTTGAGGCCAGTACAGGAGCAGCAGTAGTCAACATGGAGGCCAGGCAGGAGCAGCAGTAGCCAACATGGAGGCCAGGCAGGAGCAGCAGTAGCCAACATGGAGGCCAGGCAGGAGCAGCAGTAGCCAACATGGAGGCCAGGCAGGAGCAGCAGTAGCCAACATGGAGGCCAGGCAGGAGCAGCAGTAGCCAACATGGAGGGCAGGCAGGATCAGCAGTAGCCAACATGGAG
This sequence comes from Dendropsophus ebraccatus, assembly GCF_027789765.1. Taxonomy (NCBI): domain Eukaryota; kingdom Metazoa; phylum Chordata; class Amphibia; order Anura; family Hylidae; genus Dendropsophus; species Dendropsophus ebraccatus. Next base: position 165,763,630 of record NC_091455.1, read on the forward strand.
GCCAGGCAGGAGCAACAGTAGTCAACATGGAGGGCAGGCAGGAGCAGCAGTGGCCAACATGGAGGGCAGGCAGGAGCAGCAGTAGTCAACAATTGGGTATATAGCACTTGTATAATGCTATACACCTGAACCAGGTATTTTAGTCTCTCAGGATAAGACGGATGTGATGTACACACTTTCAATCAGAAGGGTCCAAGTATAGAAATTGGGTATATAGAATTTTTTTAAGATACTGTACAATGCTATACACCTAAACCAGGTATTTTAGTCTCTCAGGATAAGACAGATGTGATTTACACACTTTCAATCAGAAGGGTCCAAGTATGGAAATTGGGTATATATATATATATATATATATATATATATATATATATATATATATATCTATATATCACTTTTTTTAAGATATAATGCTATACACCTAAACCAGGTATTTTAGTCTCTCAGGATAAGACAGATGTGATATACACACTTTCAATCAGAAGGGTCCAAGTATAGAAATTGGGTATATAGCACTTTTTTAAAGATACAATGATATACACCTGAACCAGGTATTTTTGTCTCAGAAGTATAGGACTTGTATATCTGTACTGCACATTTTGGTTTCGTGCACCCTTTTCTGTCCAATGTATAGTCCAGCGTTTCCCAACCGGAGTGCCGCGGTACACTGGTGTGCCAGGAGAACCCGCCAGGGGTGCCGCAGGACCCCGGTGGGAAATGTGCGCTGTCTCTTTAAGCATCCCGAGAAGCTGCGGCCGCGCAGCTTCTCGGGATGCACGGATCACTTTCATGTTCCGCCTGCACTATGAGCAGGCGGAACATTAAAGTAAGCAGAATATAGGAGCAGGAAGTGTCTGCGTCCTGCTCCTATATTCACTCCCATAGGCCGCCGGCACTTCATGCAGCCTATGGGAGGCCGGGACGTGACCTCTCCGGCAGGCGTGATGATGTGACGTCATCACACCTGCCGGAAGTCCCGTCCCCGCTGGCTCGCAAGATGGAGCCAGAAGAGGAGGAGGAGAGCTGCTGCCTGCAGCCACAGTGCGGATTAGGTGAGTAGGATGTTTGTTTTTTTTAGGGGCAGAGCAGGGGGCATTATTAGTTTATAGGGGGCACCTCTGGGGGCATTATTAGTATATGGGGGCACCACTGGGGAAATTATTAGTATATGGGGGCACCTCTGGGGGCATTATTAGTATATGGGGGCACCTCTGGGGGCATTATTAGTATATGGGGGCACCTCTGGGGGCATTATTAGAATATAGGGGCACCTCTGGGGGCATTATTAGTATATGGGGGCACCTCTGGGGGCATTATTAGTATATGGGGGCACCTCTGGGGGCATTATTAGTATATAGGGGCACCTCTGGGGGCATTATTAGTATATGGGGGCACCTCTGGGGGCATTATTAGTATATGGGGGGCACCTCTGGGGGCATTATTAGTATATGGGGGCACCTCTGGGGGCATTATTAGTATATGGGGGCACCTCTGGGGGCATTATTAGTATATGGGGGCACCTCTGGGGGCATTAGTAGTATATGGGGGCACCTCTGGGGGCATTATTAGCTCATGGGGGCACCTCTGGGGGCATTATTAGTATATGGGGGGCACCTCTGGGGGCATTATTAGTATATGGGGGCACCTCTGGGGGCATTATTAGTATATGGGGGCACCTCTGGGGGCATTAGTATATAGGGGCACCTCTGGGGGCATTAGTAGTATATGGGGGCACCTCTGGGGGCATTATTAGCTCATGGGGGCACCTCTGGGGGCATTATTAGTATATGGGGGCACCTCTGGGGGCATTATTAGTATATAGGGGCACCTCTGGGGGCATTATTAGTATATGGGGGCACCTCTGGAGGCATTATTAGCTCATGGGGGCACCTCTGGGGGCATTATTAGTATATGGGGGCACCTCTGGGGGCATTATTAGTATATGGGGTCAACTCTGGGGGCATTATTAGTATATAGGGGCACCTCTGGGGGCATTATTAGTTCATAGGGGGCACCTCTGGGGGCATTATTAGGTCATAGGGGGCACCTCTGGGGGCATTATTAGTATATGGGGGCACCTCTGGGGGCATTATTAGTATATGGGGGCACCTCTGGGGGCATTATAAGTATATGGGGGCACCTCTGGGGGCATTATTAGTTCATAGGGGGCACCTCTGGGGGCATTATTAGTATATGGGGGCACCTCTGGGGGCATTATTAGTTCATAGGGGGCACCTCTGGGGCCATTATTAGTATATGGGGGCACCTCTCGGGGCATTATTAGTTCATGGGGGCACCTCTGGGGGCATTATTAGTTCATGGGGGCACCTCTGGGGGCATTATTAGTATATGGGGGCACCTCTGGGGGCATTATTAGCTCATGGGGGAACCATTAGCTCATGGGGGCACCTCTGGGGGCACCTCTGGGGGCATTATTAGTTCATGGGGGGCACCTCTGGGGGCATTATTAGTTAATGGGGGCACCTCTGGGGGCATTATTAGTTCATGGCGGCACTTCTGGGGGGATTATTAGTTCATGGGGGCACCTCTGGGGGCATTATTAGTTCATGGGGGCAGCTCTGGGGGCATTATTAGCTCATGGGGGCAGCTCTGGGGGCATTATTAGTTCATGGGGGCACCTCTGGGGGCATTATTAGTTCATAGGGGGCACCTCTGGGAACATTATTAGTTCATGGGGGCACCTCTGGGGGCGTTATTAGTTCATGGGGGCACCTCTGGGGGCATTATTAGTTCATCACAGCAGGGGATCCTACATACAGGGGGCATCCCACATTCCTTCTCGCTTTATTGCACATAACACCAAACAGCGCAGTTACTATGGGAGCCTACAGGAGGGAGAAAGGATAGGAAGTTGCTAAAAATGTGCGGAGCCTAAATTGTTTGTCTTGCAGGTTCTGAAGAGATGAAAAGTAGCTGGAAGAACTCATCATGGCGGATGGAGGGGAAAAGGGAAAGTGACGCCTCAGATCAAAGAAGACGTCACCTGTAAGTCACTGTATGACGGTTTTCTTATTTTGTAGAACATTATTTAGTAGGGGTGCCCTGAGGAATTATTTTTTTCCAAGGTGTGCCCCGAGGTGGAAAAGGTTGGGAAGCACTGGTCTAATCTATTTATCTTTCGTTCTCTCTATATTTCTCTCTCAATCACTAGATGTTTCTCCTCTCCGCTTTCCTAATCTTTCCTTTCCCACAATATCTTCTCAGTAGTCTGTAGTACACAACAGCAGCTTGCTTCCTTTCTCTCTCTCTCCCTCTACACACTGCGTGGTGCGGTCATGTGACCGCTCCTTTTAAAGCAATACCGACGTCACACAGGGGGTGGGCTAGTACAAGATCCCTGCTGATTGGATGTGTTCCAGGCATCATGGGAAAGCGCTTTTCCCGCCCGGAACACTTCCTGCTTACTAGAATAGCGGCTGCCATTTTAGAAAGCAAGAAAAAAAAATCGGAGTCTGATTTTTGGGAAAGTTCGAACCGGATCCCATACCGGGCGAACCGGTTCGCTCATCTCTAATTACAGGGCCAGTTAGAAGTCAAATGTCTTTTGCTACTGAAGAGATCTTTTTGCTGCCTATTTTGATAGCTAGATTTTCTTTGGTTAAATTTTCTCCTTATTCAGAGATGGCAGAAAAACACCAAAAACATGTTAGTGGGATAAACCATACAACTCCTTATCAATGTGACTGATGGGCTAAGCATGTTTGTTTATTGCAGTTTATTGCCCTCTTTCTTTCTCCTTTGGTGGCACATTGGTAGTAGTTTTGATGTCAAGAAAAGGAGTTTTAGTTAGACTGTTTGTAGTGCCTGAAGATCCTGTTGTTGATGTATGTAATTGTTATTCCTGGGCTTGTCTACCAAAGGAGCATCAGTGAGCTGCAGACCAGTGACTTGGCTTATTGGAGGAAATGGGTGGACTGGAATAACTTGTACACTGCAAACTAAGTTCTGGGCCAGGCACCAAAGAAGACCAACTATGCTATATCCAAATAGGCATAGAAGAATACATTACTATTGGAATGTACTGTGCAAGGGATGAAGCGATTGCATAGTCAAGTCCCCTTAGGGGAATACAAAAGTAGGAAAGTAATATTAGAAAAAAAATTCCAATGCCAGATGCTATCTGTACCAAATAATCAGATTTGACAAGACACGACAAATAGACCACATATGGCAGCAGAGCAATTGATCAAGCTATATTACCAGCAGCTCAGTGAGCTCGATCGAGACATATAAACAACTTCCTGTAAACAGGGGAAAATCATCAATCATTACGACCTACTGTCAGGGGCTTGGGGAACAAAAGGAGACAGGACAAGTGGACCCTAGGGCTTGCACCCCCACATTGTCCCTGCCTACTTGCAGAGCAGTGTAGAGAGTAGGAAGACGTCACTCCGCTGGTCGGTGGTGCATGAGATGGAAAGATCCAGTAGTATGTATACAAGGAACCCAGAACTTACCAGATGAATATGAGCTTTTTTATTCAGAAATATATGCATCACATTACATTAAGTTAGTGTTTTGGCCAGGCATGGCCTTCATCAGCTTGCAGAGCAAGACCTAAACATCTGTCCACAATAGGGCATCAGTCCCTGCTCTGAATACACTTCCCCCTCCTTGCAGGTTGCCCCCATACTGTATACACTCCCCCCTGCAGGTAGCTCCCATACTGTATACACTCCCCCCTGCAGATAGCCCCCATACTGTATACACTGCCCCCCTTTCAGATGGCCCCCATACTGTATACACTCCTCCCTTCAGGTAGCCCCCATGCTGTACAAACTCCCCTCTGCATGTAGCCCCCATGCTGTATACACTCCCCCTGCAGGAAGCCCCCATGCTGTATGCAGTCCCCCTGCAGGGAGCCCCCATGCTGTATACACTCCCCCTTCAGGTAGTCCCCATGCTGTATACATTCCCCCCTTCAAGTAGCCCCCATGCTGTATACACCCCCCCAGGTAGCCCCCATGCTGTATACATTCCCTTACACCCCCTTACTGTATACATTCCCCAACACCACCAACCAGCAAGTAAGCCCCTTACTATATACACTGTATATACACTGCACACTGTTAGGGGGCCTCCGGCTGGGATATCATGCGGCCACACTCAATACTGACTAGTCAATTTTGTGCAGCCGCTATTCATTAAATAGCGGCCGCCCAAATTGACAGTGCAGACAAAGTATTCGTTTTTTTAAAAGCAGAGAAATAAAAAAAGAGTTATATGAATTAGGAAAACATGTCATATTTAACATAAAGTGTATTGGATAAATTATATATTTATATATTTTATGATACAATGAAAAGGGTTATTGCAAAGAAGAATTGGTCCTACAAAAATACAAAAAACAACCCCTCTTATGGCTCTGTTGTTAGAAAAAATATTGCATAAAGAATTATGGATTTAAGGAGGGGATGATGAAACACAAATATGCTGTGACCTCCAGGCAAGAACAGGCTGTGTGCTTAATGGGCTCTACAGTATATACCTGGCTCTACAGTATACCTGAGGCTAGTTTATTATTAAAGCAATGAATGGTCTCTGTTCTGGGCTTTCAGGTTTTCAAATGGCTTAAAATTGTTATCCAAGAAGTGAATGTTCTATGTGTAATTCTCAACTACTGTGTGCAGAAATAGCATCCAAAATACATCCTCTCTACTGCATAAGTTGTATTTTTCTAGTTATAGATTTGCCTGTAGCCACTACTAGGGGGAGCTCACTGCTTGGATAGTTTTACAGTATCTACTACATCTAAATCCATATGCAATGAATTCTCTATAGCGGTATATGCAGGGGATTAGGAGCTCTGACCACTATTAAAATATGTTACAAAATTACAATGGAGTTTAACAATAAGGCTAAGTTCACACGCTATACTTTTTATGAAAAGAACGGCCATTGTTTTCAATTTACACAACTACCGTTCTTTTCATAATAGAATGATTTGCATTCAAGTCAATGCAATGCAACAAACAACGGCTGTTGCTCGATAGAGATGCAAAAATAAGGAACATGTCAATTTTTTCCGCCCGTTGTTTCTCACACAAAGGCCATTGTTTTTCGTTGTTCACACACAGTACTTTTTTCCCCACCGTTCTTTGCATTAAAGTCAATGGAATTTTACCCCAGGACACACCCAAACAGGATAGCAGTCAATATTGAGCTAAAATAATGTTCCTTCAGCTGATATTGCATTGCCAGCCATAGGAACATGCAAAACAGTGGTTGTTGTTTATACAGCATGTGAACATAGCCTAAGAATGTAGTAAGTCAACTGGAGTTTGAGGACCATGAATTATATGTATGCAGATGCCATAACAGAAAACCCTTGGTACGTTGACCACTTATCATCTAGATGTACAAATACATAGGGATGTGCAAGAACTAACAACAAATTACTGACTAAGGCCGGGTTCACACAGCATATGACATCAGCCGTTCTGTGACCAGGCCGGGTCACAGAACGGCCGCTGTCTGTGAAGTTCACGTTGGCCGGTATTGCAGTAGCGTCTGAATGAACTTCACTTCTTTTCATTTGGAATGGAAGGAGCATTTGGGTGTGCCCGCATTCCAAATCCCCATAGCAGACAATGTAATGTGCGCCAAAGACTATTCAATGAATAGCAGCCGCACAGAACTGACATGTCAGTTTTCTATGCGGCCACATGGAATGGAGTGTATGCAGAGTGTATAAACTCCGTCCGGTATTCCATAGGACACTATGTTATTTTCATTTTTAATAAATAGCGGCTGGTGTTGCAACGGCCGTTATATATTGAAAATTTACCTTGTGTGAACATATCCTGACACTGTAAAACTCCAATGTTTAAACCTTAATAGATAGACTAGATTTAATATCTTTAATATAGATTTATTGACATAGATTTAAGATCTGACAACTTCCTTCTCACAAGCTCTAATTGAATATAACTTCAAATGATTCCTTTCATTCATATTTAAAAACTAAATGCTTACAAAGTTGTTAACTGTTTTTAACATTCAAAGAGAAATGATGAAAAGGCTGTCAATGTATGTACTCTGGGGATGCAGCTTTATAAAAAATAGCAGAGTTAAAAGGAAGAACATTGCATTCAGGACTGATAAAACTAAGCAATAAGTGCTTGAAGCTTGGAATTTATATAGGATACTATACTGTATATTCATTTCCTACCCCAGCTACTGTACAGGCTCTAGGGTCATGGTAGGTACAAAGACACCCTAGGATGCACCCTGATCAGGCTGGGTTCACAGTACGTATATTTCAGTCAGTATTGTGGTCCTCATATTGCAACCAAAACCAGGAGTGGATTAAAAACACAGAAAGGATCTGTCCACACAATGTTGAAACTGAGTGGATGGCCGCCATATAACAGTAAATAACTGCCATTATTTCAATATAACAGCCGTTGTTTTAAAATAACAGCAAATATTTGCCATTAAATGGCGGCCATCCACTCAATTTCAACATTGTGTGAACAGAGCCTTTCTGTGTTTTTAATCCACTCCTGGTTTTGGTTGCAATATGAGGACCACAATACTGACTGAAATATACGTAGTGTGAACCCAGCCTTACAATATAAGGATGAGTATATAATGGTGCTTCTGCGCATTGCATTGTGATAAACATTCCCAGAACTGTAAGATTTTTAGGGTCTTTCTTTTAAATATTTCTGTTTTATATAGTACAGTAAGATAAAAAAAAAAAATAATCCCTTTCCTTGCAGCTTCAGGGTCAGGAAGATGCTGATGTCATTCCAGATGCTGCTGGATCAATTTGGTCGGAACACGCAATTCCAAACTTGAATCCATCCCTAACCCCGGTTATTTTCTTAATGTAGTTTTGTTTAAGGGCCAAAAATGCCTTCAGCGCCAACATTTTTTTTTCTACATTTAAAACATCTTTTTAAACGTTGTGTCCTTATAATAAGATGTCAGATACCATTCTTCATTCCATAATGCATTTCCATGCGTATACAAATTTATGATAAAACTTTTAAGGCAACATATTATACTCAATGGGATGTAACTTGTGTTGACCATATGATAATCCTTCTCATTGTGATGCAAAAGTCTTAAAGGTCCAGCTTTAATGGTGTATAGCAGAACGTCGTCTTATCTGTCCTATGTTATGCCTTCTTCTCACTTCTGCAAGCACAAGGGATGGCCATGTATAAATATATACAGTACATGCCTATTAGAGATGAACGAGTAGTGAAATATTCGACTTTCGATAATTCGAATCGAGTAGGCACCGAGATTCTACTATACAAACGAAGACTCTATCCCATTATAGTCTAAGGCAAAAAAATTCTCGGCACTTGGTAATCCTAACTTGACCATTTTGGAGGTCACCAAGTCCCCCATGAAACCTCCCTAAAAGATGCCAACACCTCCGGAATGACACTGTGCCATCAGGGGGAGCATACCTGGGTGCACCCAACACCCCAAAATCACAGTATAATGCCACTGTCCGCAGTTGCGAATGAAAAATATTTGCGAACGCTTTACGAACGTTTACAGCAATGTTCACACATTTCCTTTGTATTTCTTGCACAGCGTTTCATACATGATTCCAATGTGCGTCCGTAGAGCGTCATGTGATTCGCACGTATCACGCATAACGCTGTACGAACGCTAGGCCGCAGCAGAGAAGAGACTGGCACACTGGGTATCATGTGCGTTTTACTGGGCAACTGGCACAATGGATATCACTTGCCTTTTACTGGGTAACTGGCACACTGGATATCACGTGCCTTTTACTAGGTAACTGGCACAATAGGTATAACATTAACGTGCCCTTATTGGGCTAAACCAGGGACAGTATAAGTCACTTGTACACACAGGGTACTGGAATGAATACAGCTGCTCATGCTGCTGCTGCTGCGATCTATTTCTTAGCACTGAGAAGTGCTTTGGATGCAGAGATTACTTTTTCGCTGGATATTAGCCCTGAAAAGGACTTTTGGTTTCAGTAGTAAGCCTGCCTAACCAAAACGCTACTAAAACCTATCTCTCCCTTCTCGAGGAACTCTCACTGACTAGGTTGAAAGCGCATCTGTGGTCGAGAGGCGGGAGGCTTGTATTTAAGATTCGAGGTCATGTGGTTCAGCCATCCAATGAGGGTATACGCCATTTTCGCACCACGTGCGTACTCCCAGGGTCCCTCATGGCCTCCCTGCGTGGTGATTGGATTAAAAAAAAACGCCAACTGCGATGGGAGGGCTTTTGAATGTTTGTCGCATATTCTACACACTACTCGATTGTATTCGAGTCTTTCGAATACCGCAATATTCAGCCAAATACCTACTCAATCTAATCGTATTTGCTCATCTCTAATGCCTATGTTTTCTTATTTAGCCTTATGGATCTACTGGGTTCCTTTGACCTGCGAGCACACTGCTGCATATTATTGGTCTGTACAACGAGACATCTTGACATCACTCGGTGCTCTACAGCTTACTGGCTCGCCTCACAAGCTCTATGTTTTCCTTCATCTTTGTATGCACTTTGTATGTATTGCTTCCTTTTACTTTAACTCTGGAGGAAAAATGATCTGTCCAACACAGAAGGGCATTCCTTATTGTAAGTCTGTGGAACTCTCTGTCAGAGGAAGTGATATCATGGTGAACTCACTTAAAGAGTTCAAAAGGCTCCTTGATATTTTTCCAAATCAGTCAGAAAGGAGGCATTCTCTCTAATAATGATGAAAATTGGCTTCTACCTCATCAGATTGTTTGCCTTCCTTTTGATCAACACTGCAAGGATAGATGTCTGTTTTTTTTCTTCAGCCTTACAAACCTAGGGTGGGGATTTATTTGTCTCTGGTACAGATGTTCTTATGCTTAAAAGTAATGAACTTGCACGTAAACAATTTTTTAGTGACAAGAAGTTCAATGCATTGGTTAAATTTAGGTAAATGCTCAAACTAGGCTTTTGATTGCTAGCAGAGCAATAAGAGTATGGATTTCCCTACTGCCTGGAAGTTGCTTTATGTCAATGACCCTTACTGGCTTGGAAATATGTGACAAGCTTTTGTTTCTGTGCAGAAAACTATAACCTTGTCTGGGCCATGTTTGCCTTTATAGAGTGCTTTCGAATCTGGTCTATGTGGGTACAATATAGCACACACAGTACTAGGCCACCTTCACAAAACATATTTTTTTAAATAAATAACGATCGTTGTTGCAGTTTGCAACACCGGACGCTATTCATTAAAAATGTCTAATGACATTGTGTTCTACGGTATCCTAGCCAGAGCCACATTGAATAGTGGCTGCACAAAGTTGACAGAGCAGACAATGTAAAGTGCAGCTCCGCCCGCACTTCACATTGTCTGCAATGGTTAATAGAAACGCAGGCACACCCGAATGTGCCCGCATTCCAATTCAGAAGAAATTAAGTTCATCTGCAATACCGGCTGGGGTGAACTTCACAGACAGCGGCTGTTCTGTGACATGGCAGTGTTACAGAACGGCCGCTGTCTTACAGCGTGTGAAGCCGGCCCTACACTATTGTAATTGAGCAAACTATGGCCCTTTCGGGGCACTTTCTGGAGATATTTGGTGCCATATATAGATCTATGGATATGTTATTTGATGAAAATAGTAGTAGTAATACATTAAAGATGTACAACATTCTATGGGCAATGTGAGCACAGTGTATCTGGGAAAAATGTAGCTCTATTTAACCACGTTGCTAAATAGAATAAATCCATGTCAGTTAACTTTGTGCAATATAATCCTGAAATAAAAAATATTTTTTAACATCAAGCTATAAAGTTGTTCTACCTACCCAGTTGTTCCTACAAACAATTTTATCACAGGTTGTCTTTTAGATAAATAAATGGATCTATGTTTTTTCTCGGGACAGAATTCCTGCGCTTCTAGAAACTATATTCACCATGAAAATGTTTAGAACTCTTAAAATAGCGGCTTTATCTTTAACAAGGACTATTTATTTAATACACTTTATGTTTCGCAGCACTCGCATCTCCCGCTTCTCTCTTTACTCAGGCTTCCACATACTTCTGTTCTTTCTCTAACCCACAATTAATTTATATAAATAAATATAACCCTAATCCTTTTTCCAAGAATAGCATGCTTTGTGGCAGTGTGCCACTTGCTGTCTATTCGCCTGTATGTCTTAGTTAAATAAATATAACCTTCACCTTCTCACCAAGAATAGCAACTATCATTGGCAAGAATCCTTTGCCTGACTATCAGTGATCAGTATAATAATGCTTAGACTTACCTGTGTAACATGTTTACTAGAAAGCGCGTTGGTCAATGTTTATGTTGATATGACACAAGAACTGGCTAACCAGAGGTAGAGGCCCAGATATATCAATCTGCCTGAAACCAAAACTGTCTGGTTTTGCCCATAGCCAACAGTAACACTACACAGGGCAGTATAGCTGAGGCAAGGTTTTACTGTTTTAAGAATAGTAAAATAATAGACAAGTTATGTAAACATGGGTATTGTTGTATTAGAACTGACCTATAGAATAACGCTAACATGTCAGTTTTACCGTAATGTAGACTAGGTAAAAATGAAGTCCCTTTTTGTGAATTTGACCTCACAAATGATATTTTGGGGGTTTTGTCATACATTTTATGGCTGATTTAAAGAATTAATTACAAAACACAATTGTTTCTGAAAAAAAGCCCTTATATGGCCCTGTAGATGGAAAAATTAAAGAGACATGGCTCTTAGAAGGTAAGCAGGACAAAAAAAGAACATAAAAATTAGTTCTGTCCTTTCAGCTTACATTTTGAAAGATTGAATTGGTGTCCAATTTCAAATAGCTCTAATACACCAATATGTAACGTCTGTGGCCGCTATTCAGATTGCATGTATCCAACATATAAAAAAAACTACCATAGATAGTCTAGAGGCTACAAGAATTAACAAAGTTGTTGAGTGTAAGTAAGTGGTTAAAGCGGTTGTCCCGCGAAAATCCTTTTCTTTCAAATCAACCAATAGTCAGAAAGTTATATAGATTTGTAATTAACTTGTATTAAAAAATATTAAGTCTTTCCATATTTATTAGCTACTATATGTCCTGCAGGAAGTGTTGTTGTATTTTTTTGTCTGACACAGTGCTCTCTGCTGACACCTCTGGCCGAGACAGGAACTCTGTCTCGGTTTTATATGAATCCCCATAGAAAACCTATCCTGCTCTGGACAGTTCCTGTCAGCAGAGAGCACTGGGTCAGACTGAAAATAAAACATTTCCTGCATGACATATAGTAGCTAATAAGTATGGGAAGGCTTAAGATTTTTTAATAGAAGTAAATTACAAATCTATGTAACTTTCTGACAATAGTTGATTTGAAAGAAAAATATTTTCGCTGGACAACCCCTTTAACTACTTACTTACACTCAACAACTTAGTTAATTCTTGCAGCCTCTATACTATCTTTGGTAGGTTTTTTTTGTGGGATACATGCAATCTGTACAATCCCACAAATGTGTTGTATCAATATTTGAATCCATCTGTCTCTGCCAGTCTATACATCATAAAATAGCGGGATAGATGCCACAATGTCTGGCTGTAAGGAAAACTTTATAGACAAATAGGAATCTCACACATTTTGCCACTGTAGACTTCAAACAACAAACTCTCTTGGCATTTGTTGTAATATATTCATGACTGCTGTAATACTAGACGTTAGATTACTGTTTAATAAACTGACTTAGAGGTTTAACAGGTGGTATAACACAGGGCTTGCTGGATGCATTAGTGCTTTGTATATGTCACATGGCAGAGTGCCATTGCTAACCCAATGTACCTGGTACAGTTCCCTCTTTGTCACTAAGTTGTTTGCGAGATAACATGTGCAGGCAAATTACTTCGGACACCAGAATTCTGTGTAACAACTTTAAAAATGTTACAACAATTGTGCAACCATTTCTGGCAGAAGGAAAATCTGTTAGAGATAAGCAAAATGTGCTTCAGCACGGTTGGTTTTTGAATCCTGTTGTCTGGCTGCTCCATGGAGAAGGTCGAGACAGTGCACGGATCGCCTAGAAAACATGGATACAGCCATAGGCATGCTTTGCTCATCTTTAATCACTGTCCCTTTAAGTTTACTGCTATTAGGAAATTAACGGAAGAATTGGGCTCTAAGGCACGTTGGTAGATATACAGCTTGTTGATATAGGTTATGGATCTTAGTGTTGTGAGGTAAAATAATTTTTATTCATCCGCAAATCCTCCGAAAATCAGTACTAACTAGTCTTGTAGGCAGCGCCTGTCCTTACACTAGTCAAGACTCCAAAGCTGTAACCAAACTCGTCTGTGATGTAACTAGTTCAGTGCCCACATGACTAGTTAGGGCTGATTTGAATACAGCACAGGGAGACAGAGAAAATGGCAAATGATCTGCTTATATGGTAGGTAACACTGCAGGATGCTTCATAACATAATTATTTTACCTCACAACACTAAATCTAAGCGATTGGTTCCCATCTCCAACTAGAAGTCCACTAAGAGAAGGGTAGATGCCAGGGGGCCCTTGAGCAGAAGATGATTAGTGTTGAACTGATCTGTCAAAATGTTCAGTTTCTACAACATTATTTGAACCAGGACACTTGGCTCCCTTTAGCCTCTTTCTCTCATAACCATTTCAGAAATGCTTGACTTGGACAGCAAGTTCAGGGGCTCTGGAGGTAATGTCTTCTCATTTGTCTGGACCGTTTCAGACTGAAAACTTCACAGTCAGGTGTGGCTCAAAGGTAATGTCTATGGCTCAAGCCTATGTCTTGACTATCTCCTTATTAGGCTTGTCTCTCCCTATCTGTTGTACTACTGCTGTACTACAAATACAGTACAGGATACTAAGAAAATTAGCTAAAGAGACAGGAGCTGTTACATTGACATGAATAGGAAATGTTGCAAAGTGTACTTTCTTACCTTTGCAAGGGTCTTTCCACAGGGAGGGAGAGGCTGATCAGTGAGCTGCATCTATTGTCCCGTCTTTCTACTAGTTTCTCCTTCTAACATAAGGGTATGTTTACACAGTAAATGTGGCTTGCACGCCTCCGCTCCCGTTGCTCTCTGAGCAAAAAATTGACATGTCAATTCTTTGCGCGGAGAGCAGCTAGAGGGGAGGCATGCGGCTGGAGTGGAGGCATGCTAGCCTTCTCATAGACAGGCTATGGCACACTGAGGCAGGTGGGATCCTGTGGCGGAGAGTTCCACCGTGGAATTCCGCCACATTTATTCAATGTGAACATACCCGTACAGATCACTTTCCAGCAGCCTCCTCATAATTAACACAGACAGAACAGGAAGTCTCAGAGAATGAAAACTACAAGATTTCAGGATTATTTTAAAATATAGATAGTAAAATAATAAATTAGAAAAAACATCACCAAACATTTTAAAAAACATTGATAAATCTATCTACATGTTTGCATGTTTGTTTCAGGGAATCTTGGCCATTATGTTATTTATTGCACTGTGCCAACAGTATTCTGGTAATATTGTATAATGTTGAAAACCAGACAAAATGCAAGTTTACATAAACCATTTTTACTTTCAAAAATTGATTTATCATAAAGAGTATGATATATGTAACATTTTCAGGGTTTTTTCCTTACACGTTAATATCCTCTTAGATGAGAGTTTTTCCTTTTAGTCTGGTAATCCATTCAGTTTTCCAAATTTTGCTTTTATGTATGAGGAGTTTTAAAATAAGCATGGATACATATGGAAGACACGCCAGACACATTTTCTTTATTTCTAAGACAGATGGTTCTTCATTATTTACTTGAGGTTACAGCTTGAGATCAGACTTTTTGTCACTTTTATGGATTTCTTATTTTTGGCTTTGGCATGGCTGTGGTTTCCGCTAGTTGCTTGTTTCTTTTCCTAACTTGATTCCATATTTGGAACAGTGACCTTTTTGCTTATTCCTTGGTTCCACTCCCAACTCTGAGATTTAAGTCTAATTTTTACTTTTCTATCAGCACTTATTAGTTACTCCAGCGCTGTCCAAGGAGATTCATTTTTCACTTTTAAAAAAAAACAACCGTCCTAAATACCAAATTAAAGTAATCATGGTTTTGCTAGTTTCCTGTGAATAATTTCATACTTATGTATACATTTCTGTGAATCATTATGGACCTGCCACCTGCACAGTAATTTTAACATCCTAGACGTTTGTAGCATGGCTAAGGATGGTATCTCAATGGAAGTAACAGAATAACCAGGTAAGCCTAGGAGACCAACCAGAAGACAATTATAAAATGTCATTAAGGGTGCCTTCACACTAGATTCGCAGCGGATTTCATGCTGCAGATTCGCAGGGAAATCCGCTGCGGATCCAGTGTGTATCCCTATGAGAATACAAACTCGCAGCAGGATTGACATTCCGCTGCATGTATGTAAGTTAACCCACTGGCAGCTGGAGCATACGTCACCTCCTCCCCGCTCTGGCTTGCTTTGGGGGTTCTCGGCTGGACATCCCGCTCAGCCAATCAGTGCACTGTGGTGGGGCAGCGCACTGATTGCCTGAGCGGGAGGAGCAGACACTGGGAACCCCCGAAGCTAACCAGAGCGGGGAGGAGGTGATGTATGCTCCGGCTGCCAGTGGGTTAACTTACATACATGCAGCTGGATGTCAATCCTGCTGCGAGTTTGTATTCTCATAGAGATGCACTGACACTGGATCTGCAGCATGAAATCCGCTGTGGATCCAGTGTGTGTGAAGGCACCTTTAATGCTTAATATGTACAGAATGTGATCATTTTTAACCTTCCATTTGAAGATATAAGGGGTACTCCTGCAGAAAGAAAAATCTTCCAAATCAACTGGTGTCAGAAAGTTATATAGATTTGTAATTTACTACTATTTAAAAATCTGTAATTATCAGCTGCTGTATGTCCTGCAATAAGTGGTGTATCCTTTCCAGTGTGCTCCCTGCTGCCACCTATGTCTGTAACAGGAACTATTCAAAGCAGAAAAGTTATTCTTGGGGATTTGCTACAGCTGTTGACAGTTCTTGTCTGGTGTGGAGGTGGCTAAAGGGAGCACTGTGTTAGACTGGAGGGAAAACTTCACTTCTTGTAGAGCATACAGCAGCTGATAAGTACTGGAAGACTTCAGATTTGTAAATAACGTAAATTACAGTTCTATGTAACTCTCTGAAACCCGTTGATTTGGGAAAAAAATATATATTTTTTTTTCTTGGAGTTCCCCTGTATTCACATTAGATTTTAAAGACT
Organism: Dendropsophus ebraccatus; assembly: GCF_027789765.1. Lineage (NCBI taxonomy): Eukaryota > Metazoa > Chordata > Amphibia > Anura > Hylidae > Dendropsophus > Dendropsophus ebraccatus. Next base: position 165,779,881 of record NC_091455.1, read on the forward strand.
ATTGCTTGTAAAACTGCAAAAATTATGGTGAATTCTGTGATATATGAATAAATAAGATAACACACAATAATTAAAGGGTTATTCCCATCTCAACTAATATTATTAATTAATCTTGAAGGGTCATTAGTCTTGTTGAGGTAAATATTTTTGCAAACACATTCTTTTAGAAAACTTGCATTTTACTGATATGCCGCTCTTTCCTTCCTACTGTTGACAGCTCGTTGTCTAGGTTACTTACCACCTCTGTGCTAAAAAAGCAGTGGTCTGGTTAGTGTATGTATAGCTATAGTATGCATATTTATACATAATATATGGTATATATACTATCTATACATCTACACTACCGTTCCAAAGTTTGGGGTCACCCAAACAATTTTGTGTTTTCCATGAAAAGTCACACTTATTCACCACCATACATTGTGAAATAAATAGAAAATAGAGTCAAGACATTGACAAGGTTAGAAATAATGATTTGTATTTGAAATAACATTGTTTTTACATCAAACTTTGCTTTCGTCAAAGAATCCTCCTTTTGCAGCAATTCCAGCATTGCACACCTTTGGCATTCTAGCTATTAATCTGTTGAGGAAAGCTGGAGAAATTGCACCCCACGCTTCTAGAAGCAGCTCCCACAAGTTGGATTAATTGGATGGGCACTTCTGGCGTACCATACGGTCAAGCTGCTCCCACAACAGCTCAATGGGGTTCAGATCTGGTGACTGCGCTGGCCACTCCATTACCGAATACCAGCTGCCGGCTTCTGCTGTAAATAGTTCTTGCACAATTTGGAGGTGTGTTTAGGGTCATTGTCCTGTTGTAGGATGAAATTGGCTACAATCAAGCACTGTCCACTGAGTATGGCATGGCGTTGCAAAATTGAGTGATAGCCTTCCTTATTCAGAATCCCTTTTACCCTGTACAAATCTCCCACCTTACCAGCACCTTACCATTTTGAGCGTTTAATTGACCCCACAAATGTGATGCTCCAGAAACTCAATCTGCTCAAAGGAAGGTCAGTTTTGTAGCTTCTGTAACGAGCTAGACTGTTTTCAGATGTGTGAACTTGATTGCACAAGGGTTTTCTAATCATCAATTAGCCTTCTGAGCCAATGAGCAAACACATTGTACCATTAGAACACTGGAGTGATAGTTGCTGGAGTGATTTAGTTTCTTTAAAGTTAGGACTAGTTTAAAGTTATCTTCATTGAAAAGTACAGTGCTTTTCCTTCAAAAATAAGGACATTTCAATGTGGCCCCAAAACTTTTGAACGGTAGTGTACATTCTATCTATACATCTATAGATATACTAGCCAGAACACTGCTTTTAGAGCAGAGTGGTGGTCGGTGTCCTAGACAACAAGCTGTACACAGTGGAAGAGCAGCATTTCAGAAAGAAGAGGCACGTTAGCTAAATGTATTTGCAAAATTATTTTACTTTAAGAACCCTACAAGTTTAATTATGTTAAGTGAGATGGAAAATTGCCTTTACGTAACTTTAGCAGTGGGTCTGTGGCTACAGACAGCTGTATGGATATATAATTCGGGCCTGAAACTATAATGCAAGGATCTTGTAAACAATGTGTGACTGTGTGTGTGTGTGTGTGTGTGTGTGTGTGTGTGGGGGGGGGGGGGGGGTATTGTAGGCTCGTTTTCCAATGCCCAAAGCCGTAGGTTCACACAGGACTATCTGTATAGATCCATTGCAAAGTTCCTAAGCCCCCTAAATGTTATCGCTTTCCCTTATTCATCTAAAGCCTTCTCAAATCATACAGAAAACTCAGGAACCTACAGGAACCAAGTACTATCAGGGAATTGGTGTCAGGTAATCAAACTTGTTTTTTATCCCCAGCCCACTACTGCTAAGAATAAGAGAATGTTCTCCAAACATCAATATGCATTTAACAGCCATACAATTCTTTTGGAAAGTCTTTATTCCCTATACCGATCTAACTGACTTCTACAAGTTCTTATACTTGTTTTTTTATTGATACTCTTAGTATCTGAGTAGCTTCACAGCACATTTCTATATTCTGTTAAAATTTACAATTTGTTTTTGTAAATTTGGTATATTTACAATTAAAAGGATGCAAGAGGACCCAAATTCCCTCCCCTCCAAAAACAGTACCTTTCATGATCCAAAAAATGTGGTGTAAATGATGCCTTAGTTCCTTAGTTATGTACATTCACAGTTAAAACCAATGGCTTTTTTGAAGGACTTGTCTCACAATCAACTGCCTCTCCATCCAAATGGGGGAAACAAGACCTTTGTTCTTATGATCAATGGGTCCCAGGGGATAAGTGCTCTGCTGATTGTTAGACAGCCCCTTTGAGACTCAAGTGCTATTGATACCTATGGCATCATTTTCCTGTATGAAATTCTGTACAGTTAATGTGGCTCTATATGGCTGCACAAAAATAGCTTACATTTTTCGTACAGTAACCAATGATTGCTTTTAGTAGAAAATCTAATTTATTTGAATGTATTTTCTCTAGATTATGTTCAGAGCTCAGGGATATAGTATTTTACAATAAGATTAGGGGAACCTTAACAAGCAAAGATAGGATATCTTAACTTAAGAGACCTCAGCATGAATTTGTTATAGTCTGAAGAGCATTTGAGCCCTACTGAATAATAAGGGATAAGGATTGTAGAGAGCAGAAAAGCTAAGCATATATTCCTAATATGAGTGCTTAACTGTTCTAAGTGAAAAGTGATATTACCACAAAATAGTTACCACAAAAAAAGTGTTATTTTAAATAAAGCAATCATGACCTTTAAAACATATGGCTGCTCAGTAACTCCCGCATGGATGTGGTCAGGCATTGAGTGGAAAGTACCATTTTGGTTAAGAATGCCCATTTTTCTGATCCTTGACATATAAATTGTTGACATTATGCAATTCCTCAAGTGCTCTTAGTTAAGTTCACTTCTAAACACAATTACCGATCACAATGTAAAATAGCTATTATAGGGGAATTGCCTAAAATTATATTTTGCGTTACCGAATAGTATGGATAAAAAGAGGAACAGAAAAAAAGAGGTGAAAAGAGAATGTAAAATTTTTTGCTTTAGCTGGCATACAAATTTAAGTGTGAAAGTTTGCACCTATTTAGGCTATGTTCACACTACGTATATTTGAGGCTGTATAGCAACCAAAACAAGGAGTGGATTGAAAACACAGAAAGGCTCTGTTCACATAATGTTGTAATTGAGTGGATGGCCGTCATTTAATGGCAAATATGTGCTGTTATTTTAAAACAACGGCTGTTGTATTGAAATAACGGAAGTTATTTACCGTTATATGGCGACCATCCACTCAATTACAACATTGTGTGGACAGAGCCTTTCTGTGTTTTCAATCCACTCCTGGTTTTGGTTGCTATGAGGACGTGACATGAGGACCAAATACAACCTCAAATATACATAGTGTGAACCCAGCCTTAATGTTTACGGTTTAAAGGGCTTCTACAACAGGATTTTTTTTCTTTTTTGTGCAATTACTTATTGTTCCTGATTAAGACAACCCCTATTCATTATGGCATATTAGGGGTTATGGATTTTATAAAGAGTTGTGTTCTTTTTGAGCTAGTGTGGAAAAGTTGCTGAAACCAGTAGCTTTCAATTTGGCAGACTTTGACAGTCAACGTACAATAGATGCCCATTTATATAATACTCCATGTCCTCTGAAGAAATCTTTGGGCAGTCAGAGTTTTACTGGCAACGCAGAGTGGCTGATCTTTTAACTTTAAATTCAAGATGAGCGAACCTCGAGCATGTTAGGGTTCATCCAAACCAGAACTCTTTTGCATTTTATTAACCAGTGGCTGAAGAAGTTGGATGCAGCCCTAAGGCCTCATTCACACATAGAAACCACAGCCTGCACTACAAATGTGCATTAGTAGTGCTCTGTGCTTTATGGTTCACTCTATAGGAGATAACAATCAGTGCAGCAAATTCGGGTCCACACTAGGACCTGTGCTTTTTTTTGTGACATGGATCATGGCCCCGCTCACACACAAAGATGCGGGAACAGGGCCATTGAAAGCTATTGGTCCTCAGTTCTGTCCAGTTTGGACAGAGCCATAGATGTTTAAAAAGGACCTAAGGATCCTGTTTTCCAGGACTTCCTAGGACTGCAGCCACCGAATGTGCTCATCTCTAGTCTTTATGTGGTGTCCCACTGTTAGTGTTCTTATGCACCTGTCAAAAAGGTCTCAGGTTGAGTGGTGGATGAGGTTTTTTACAGTTTCCCTACTAGGTGTCAGTGTTTCTTGTATTTATATGTCTTTATATGCACAGCTGAAGGAAGCAAAGGGTTAATGTCATGTGTTATGTGCCGACCACTAAGAGGTGCTCTTTCTTTCTCTACCTATCCTCTCTATGCTTACTTTCTACACTCTAGGAGAAGTTAGCTCCATGTGGGAGGAAGTGAGTCAGTTTAGTGCAGTTGAGTCTAGCTACCAGAGTGAGCAGATGCAGTAAGAGACCCACAGTTTTTTCAAAGTAACCACTACTCACATTATGCATTGCTAAGCACAAGTAAGGGAAAGTAGCCACCATGGAACACCCTAGCCCACACTAAGAACACATCTACAAAGTGCAGGAGCCGGTCTAAGTTGGACAAAGCAACCGTAAATTAAATGTCTACGTATCCTACTGCACAGTGCAGGTAACTAGGACCCCACAGACACCTAGTTACACCCAGATAGCCACGGCTGGGGCTCACACTACCCTGAAAGGACAAGTAGCTTGCAACTGTAGGGCAGAAGGTGGTCAGACACACTCTAAACGTGAGTATGAGTATTACTTCACTAAAGATATCTACTAAAGTTCCAGCAGAGTACAAGGCTACATTGGGTTGGAACTCCCTGGCAAACTTCTCTCCTCTACTCTGTACTTTCTACAAAGCACTACTACAGCTACTTCTTCTACTCTCTCAAGCACCTCTCTCAAGTCAAGCACTCAAGTTTGTGTGTCAGATATTTCTATTACCTGTGAAACATGTACTGTAACCTGCAACAGTAAAGTTGTTATATTTTTATATAAACGCATGGGACTCTGCCTATCTTTACTTGCACCTGCACCTATACACACACTACCGTACACCTTAGGTTATTTTTTTCCCCTTCTGTGGGTGGGGGTACTGACAATCCAGGTGGGTCAGTTGTCACTGCAGGTTGCCGTGACAAGAGCCCAAGGGACCCACAACAACACGGAAGGTTTCTGACCATTTGGGGAATACAGCCATCCATCCAAAAACCAGGTACCAACATCACACCTGTGTGCTGGACTAGCACTGGCATCACGATAACTAACATCACTAGCCTTACACCAAAGAAATGGCATCACAAGCTATCTCAACTGCTGGTCACCTTATGTATTTTTCTGTTATTGTATTAATAAAAACTGGGGCAAGTCATAGATTAACTCAATAGGGATTGAGTCATTGGTGTTCTGAATAGGGATTGAGTCATTGATTTACGGTCTTTGGTATTTTAGTTGTAGCTTCAATAAATAAAAGTCAAGCACACAGAATGTACACAAAAAGGATGCTATGAAAAAAAAAACAGACTTTTTTTTTTTAATCATAGGAAACTATTTCTCCTTAAGTTGGATTGTGAATTCAGAATAAATCCTCTAAAATCAGCCTTAACTCTGTGGTACATCTGTATTTAGATTTCCACTAGCAATGTGGGCATGTATATTAACCTATCTATTTTGCAGACGTGCTACCCTGAATAATTTTAACTGAAAGGGGCTGACAGACTATTTTTAGCCTGTACTTATTAGACTATAAAGTGACCTAGGGCCTGTTCACCCCCTTCTCTTCAGAGTCCCTGACATACTGTAATGCCTTTCACTTTTATGCATACCATACAAAGAGAATTCTAGATAAAAGTGGAATATAATTTGATGACTGAATAAATAACTTGTCATATTCACCTCATTAGTGTTGCTGCCCATTGGAAAATGTAGAACTGCATATCATAGCTTAAAGGAGAAATTCCAGGCAAATATAAAAAAATATGGAAAATCACATGTTGCTTTTATGTGTTCCTTACCTGCAAATAACAGTGCTACTGCTCTCTGTATAACATAATATAATATGGGTTCGCTAGTCGGTTTGTTGTAATTCCACATTTGTTTGCTGTAATTCCACATTCATTTACTAATCGTTCAGTGTAATCGCACATCATTTCTTCTTTTGCTGGGATCAGATGGAGGAAACGATTAGTAACCATTGTTGTAACGATCGTAACTAACCACTATCATTCTGTGGAATATGGTGAACGATTTCAGGTTAACAATAAACGATCTCGTTTGTGATCGTTTATAGTCGTTAAATGTTAAAAATTGCTTAGTCTAATAGGACCCTAACAGAACTCCAATGGCAAAGCTGCTACAATGTATCAGTCAGTGGATTCCGCTGAGCATAAAACACAACTGATTAGGATAAATCCACTCTAGGTACAATTGAAACTTATGTCTGCAAAAAGTTGCACATTTTTCTAAATTTTTGCTGAGGTTGACCCTGCGCACCATGATTTACGCTTGCAAGTAGGTATAAATCACAGCGAAAAAACTACTCCAACTTCATAGCTGCCTCAGAGTCGTAAGATTTACTGAGTGGCTTGTGCCTATAAACAAATGCAGGGTTAGGCAAGGGGGGGGGGGATTTGATAAGGGGGTTTAAAAGGTATTTTGGAAAGATATTGTTTACTTAGGTTTTAACGTTTCAAGTGACTATCCATATTAAAAGCTCTACTTTTCTGTTTGGGGCAACCTAGATAAGGCAGGCTAGCCACACTATACACTTTACATACATACATGTTCTTTCCCTTACGTCCTAAGCAGCAGCACATAATGGGGAAGATTCTATCTTCCTGCAATGATAGGACAGATGGTAACAAGCAATAAAGAGTTAATTGCCCCGCCTATAAGGCCCTATGCTGACCCAGCCTCCTTGTGTTTTTTTCTGTCCTTCTGTGGGACAGGTGGTAGGAGGAGAGCAGGGAACAGGCCTATGTGTGTTTCTCTGCTCACCTGCCAATAATTCTTCTTTTCCACATGGTCGTGTGGAGAGGGAGAGTTTTTTTGTATATGTATTTTGTTTTTATCTTGCTGTGTTGTGTACAGAGCAAAGATTTTATTTTTCTTATGGAAACAGCCGCCATCTCAGTGATCGCTCAGCTTCTATGCTCTGGTCAGTAAGTATTATGGCGCCATCCGCTGCCGGGCTGCACGTGGCTGCTAACCAATGGCGCTGGTCAGACAGGACGCCGCTCGCCTGGTGTCTGCCTTCACTCTTCAGAGAGGTAAGTCATAGTCCTCCGGCCTTTTTTGTGAGAAATTGTATGGTGCCTGTGCAGGCTCTCTGCTTGGAAGCCTGACCTGTATTGCAGGAGGCCTGTGTGCAGGCTAATGGATATAAATTTCATGAGATTTATAATAGTTTATCATTTTTATTTTTTTTGCCTTTGCGAGCTCTGTGAGACAGTTCCGCTATGTGATCATGCGGTATGGGTCCTGCTATGTAATAATACAGTAAAAACTATGGATCTGCTATATGTGTATGCAGCCTTAGATAAGAGCTGTTAGTTGTACGTTCACTGAGCTGTTTGTGCACCTGGTTACTGATTTCTTGCACTAGTTGCTGGTTGTGTATTGATTGCACCTGGTATCTTTCTTACACTGGCACTGCTTTTTCATGTTGCATTGAAGCTATGAAACTGCATTGTGTGTACACAACCCTAGATTTGCTAGGTGTGTATTGGTGACACCTGATGCGTGATTCATTACACCTGAGTGTGATTCCTGGCTCTAGGACTACTCAATGGTCTCTCAGAACTTACTTATATTGTTGGGCTTAATCCATTCCCAATCATTATACTTTTTACCATTATGTCAAAACATAACTTTAATGTCTTCAGAATCTACAATTTGGACATTATATGACAATAGTGAACATTTGCCATTGTGATTTAAATAATAGATCTATCTTATGTTGTTCCCTACCATGTCTTTACTGATCAGTAAATGTTATATTTCTACTAACACTTAACTTGCCTTGTCAAATATAATTATAACAGGAAAAAATTGGGCTGACAGTGCGGAGCGTTGTAAATAATTTATAGTCTCAAGGAAGTATAGTAATTTGCTTGCAAGATATGGCCTGCTCAAAAATGCAATCTAACCTTGGCAACACCCTGATGTCAGCCAGTGTAATAAATCTGGATGTATTTTCTTATATCCTTGGACAGGTGGTGGTGGCTGAAAACGATTTCCAGCAAAAATTAGAACACAAAGTTAATAAATAGGAAAACACAAGCTTCAATTTAGAGCTAAAAATACCTGAGGGGGAGCTCAAAATATATAACCATAATCATTTTCTAGAATTTTTACCTAAGAAAGGTTGCTCTGTTACCTCGGAAAAAAACCTAAGAAACAGCAGGGTAAATCGCAGTGTATATTCTTAACATGCTTCACATATGTTTTCTTGGGTTTGTTCCCTAACCAGATTGAATCACAATATATGGGAATCATCATGTTTAAAACTGATCAAAAGAAAAAAAATTTCAAGAACAAATCTCTACAAACTATTAGTAATATTAATTACTATTAAACACCACAACATAAAAGAAACACATTTCTGCATGTTTTTTAATCAGAACAAAAACATAGAAATCTACAAAGTTCACAGGTTTTTTTTTAAATTGTCACTGTCGTTTGGGCAAACTTTTTGCTGTGACATAGGAACATGTTAAAAGTTTTGATCGATCCGGGTCTAAGTGTTCAGGGAGAGTGTTCGGGAGAGCAAGCGGGAGAAGATGCAATGCAGCACGGTCCACTCTCGCTGTGTGTTAGAAATAAAAAATCTCAGTTCACACTATGCAGGTTGCACTCCACCGTGACTAAAATACAGACAAAAACAAAAAAGAGCAACAGCAACCTGCAAGTGCCAGGACTTACCGCACATACTTCATCAAGCGTGCACATGATAAAAACCTCTTCTAAAGTTTTTTTAATTATTTTATGAGGTTCTTAGCAAACTATTTGATAAAACAGAATGTGCCATCTAACCACGCCAAGCTTTTTATCGTGTGTACGCTTGAGGAAGTATGTGTGGTAAGTCCTGGAACTAGCAGGTTGCTGTTGCACTTTCTTGTTTTTGTATGTATTTTGGCCATGGCAGCATACAAACTGCATAGTGTGAAGTAAGGTGTTGGAGTGCTTGCCAATTTCTACATTTTGTGTGGGGTCTGTGGCTACCTCCTGTTGGCTTGCACTTCACCTATCTCCTGTGGGTGTTTTAAACAGAGATTAGTTGGATCCTTCATGTCCAGTTTGTAGGCTTGATGTTAGCCCAGGAAAGGCCATTGCTAGAGTAGGACTGTCTGTCTGAGGGCACCTTCGCGTGGTGAGATGTTACATTCTGTTTGTTAAGAACCTCATTTTTTAAAATCTTTAGAACAAGTTTTTATTGTGTGTACACTGGAGGGAGTAAAGAGTAAGGGTAAGGAGGTAGAGGAGGTAGAAGGTATTTTACCTGGCAGAGCCCTGGTCATCCAAACTCCAGTTTGGCAACATACTTCTAGCAGGGAGACTATTGTGCACTGTTCACTTTATTGTTTTTCTACTTATGTGTTTTGCCCTCATTGCTACTCTGTTATATTCTGTTTACATGTAGGCCCAGTGCCATATATCTGTATAATGTCTGTAGCAATATGTGCACTATTATATTGTTTTGCATGTGCCTCCTATGCCTCCCCAGGGGTTTGTTGCTGTCTATTCCCCTGTCATCTTTTATGATCTTAATGTTATGTGAATTTATTGAATAAAGTATTACCTTTTTATTTATGTATGTCATATATGTCCAGCATTTTTTTTTTTTTTAGGTTCAATTATGTATGTTTATGCGTACGGACAGTAACCTTTGAGGATTTTTTTTTTGTAATCTTGTCCCATTACACAAATGATTATCAGCCAGGACTGATGGTAATTGGCCAAGTAAGGCCGATAATCATTTCGTGTACTAGGATCTTTAACAGAAAACACATTTTCCTTATGTCCTCCCTTATCTCAAGATAAAGTTCAATGATAACATCTTATAGTAACAGACCCTTAGATCACTATTACCAGTGATCTGTATAGACAAACATGGAGAGAAGTCACAAATTGCATCTTCTTTGCATTCTTCCAAACTCCCTCTGCTTAGATCATCCCTGTAATATATACTGGCAACATAGTCTTCCTTAGAAACTTAGTAATTGAGAGTTTTTGCAACAGAGAACTGATTTTTTAAAATTCTGTGTCACACACTATAGAATTGGGCAGTCAATGTGACAGTCCAATCCCTCCAATGGCACTACAGCGCACAGGTCCATCAGACTCTTGGCAGCCTGGTATATACTATGGTATAGTTGTTTAACTAGGGGTTAAATACTCTGCGCTTGTCCTTGAATATATTTCCTTTTTGCGGCAAAAAAAAATGGTGACTAGCTTCACTATGTGGGTTCTCTTTTGTGTGGAAATTTGATATAAGGCACTATGCCTGATTTGATTGCTGGTCATGTAAAAGTAGGTCTTGTGTCATTATCATTATTATAGTTTACTGGTTTGTTGGTTGGTTTGTTGGTTGGTTGAGTTATGAATTCTGTATTCCAGTTACTTTCTTGGTCCTGCCAGAGCCTTTTGTTAGACCCTGTGACACACAAATGATATACTTTACCTCGATTGTTTGCCAGTTTTGCCTCTTCATAGAATAGAGTGTACATCATACAGGCAATATTTCATTAGCGTTAAGATTTGACCCACTTATAATATAAATTTAGTTTTATTTTCCTGTCTCAAAACATCTGGTAAAATGATAAACCCAGATGCATCTTTGTTTATTAGAAATCTGACACTAATTTAGTCCCGAAGCTCAAAAGAACTTGGCTCAATGATTCCAGTGAATTCATAACCTCAAGAAATATAAATATATACATTTTATAAATTTGGCACTCATGCAACATTTTTGTCTATCTAGCTTTAAAAACTATTCCTTATTACATTATAGACGATCTAGGGGTAGATAACATACACAAATAGAAAAAAAACATCAGCATCTAAATGAATTTAACCGTTTACATTGACAAAGTGGTACATACTATGATGGTATCTGCTGCAGCCCTGGTTTGGGTATATGACATCACTGCACTTATCATATATCATTTATTGAAGAAGCAGAGTAAACCTTAAAGGAGAAGTCCGGCAAATTTTTTATTAAAGTATTGTATTGCCCTCCAAAAGTTATACAAATCACCAATATACACGTATTACGGGAAATGCACATAAAGTGCTTTTTTCTCTGCACTTACTACTGCATCAAGGCTTCACTTCCTGGATAAAATGGTGATGTCACGACCCGACTCCCAGAGCTGTGCGGCTGTGGCTGCTGGAGAGGATGATGGCAGGGGGACACTGAGGGACACAGGGCACTGGAGGGACACTGAGCATCCCTCTGCCATCATCCTCTCCAGCAGCCACAGCCCACACAGCTCTGGGAGTCATGTTGTGACATCACCAGTGACTTCATTGTGCTGCGGACCAGCGAAGAGACAACATCGGGGTGAGTATAGAGCTCTCCCCACCCCCTCCCCTGCACTGCACCCCTCCCAGCAAGGAAGGGGGGTCACTTAACCCCTTCCTTGCTGGGATGGGTGCAGTCTGACATCAGTCTGGCCCCCAAGGGGTTAAGGGGGATGCAATACATCCTCCCTTAACCCCTTGGGGGCCAGACTGTAAGCAGCAATCTGTAAAGATGCTGCATACTGTAAGGAGCACAACACCGCTCACAATGATGGGTGTTGTGCTCCTGTTTGTGTGTTTTTTGTGTGTTTCTCCCTTTTTGTTTTTCGGATATCGGTATCCTGGGGATTACGTCGGATTCCGTGGACTACGTCGATGACCAGCAGTTGTTTGTTGTTTTTTTTTATAAAATGGTCAATGAGGGGTGTGGGGGTGTTTTTATTTGAATAAAAAATTTTTTTAACTTGTGTCTTGTCTTTATTTCTTTACTTTATAGACTTAGTAGTGGAAGCCGTCTAATAGACGGAATCCATTACTAAGTCAGGGCCTAGTGTTAGCCGGTATAAAATGGCTAACACTAACCCCCCATTATTACCCCAGTACCCAATGCCACCAGGGGTACTGGGAAGAGCCGGGTGCCAGTGGTCCCGGAGCATCAAAATTGGCGCTCCTGGACCGGGCGGCAGCAGGCTGGTAAGATTTAGGCTGGGGAGGGCCTAAACCAATGGCTCTTCCCACCCTGGTGTTACCAGGCTGCTGTTGTTTGGTTTTTAACCCAGCTGGTTATAAAAATAGGGGGGACCCTATGCGTTTTTTTTTTAAAAATAAATACATAATTAAAAAAAAACGCAAATAATGGTCTTGTTCATTTTTTACGGGTCCGTTTACGATCGGGCCGTAGATTCACACATAGTGTGCACTGTGCAGCCGTATATCGTATACTTTCCAGTGTACACATGAACCGGAAAAATCCGGCCAATGATTTACCGCCCGCAATACAGCCGCACAGATACAGAGTGTGAACCTAGCCTTTATGTGAGAGTGAGTGTTCGGTTTATGCAAACAAGAGGTTGTTCTTTTGTTACACCAGGAAATTATCATTAGTTACCTGGTTACATGTAAACATTTCTTTGAACTCAACCCCTGGGGTCCACATTAGAAGATGAGATCATATGTGCTCTGACGTTTAACTTTAGTTAATAAAGATCTTATCATCCTTTCAAAGAACAATGGGGAAAACACAGGAAGTCCTAAAAAGTAAAGGAAACATAATTTAATATCGTGTTGCTGCTATGTTACATACAAATTTGGTTAATGTATCTTTCTGCTTTTGGTTTCAGCAGCTTTTGTAAATGTAATTGTTATGTATGGCATATATAGATTTTATGTGACAAGCAGTATGCTGTCCATTTATATCAATATAATACATGGATGAACTGAGTCCCTCTGAAGGTCTTAAGTAAATTATCTTCTGTGGCATACATATTCCTTAGGACAGCAATTGGACATAGGATATATTCATGAGACAATCACATTAAAATACATGTCCATCTTTGGTTACCATTTTAACCCCTTAACACAGAATCCCACACATGTACAGTATGTTATCGGTTAGAAGTGAGCAAATTTAAAGTACTAACCAAGAAAAATTCTTAACTAGTCTCAGCCGTCAGCTTGTCAGACAGCTGCCTTTGAACTGAGTGCCACTCTGTGCTACTCCACTCCTGGTGCCTGGAAAAGCTGGGTCCAGTCCGGGGAAACTTCTAGCATAGTACTGTAAACTTGCTAATCCCTAGTACTGGTGCCATGTAGTTTCCTGCAGTGTATTACTACAGTGTATTACACCAGCCATCTAGCAATTGCTCACTAGTTGGTCTAAAATAAATAAATAAAATGTAAATAAAAGGTTTAGAAATATTTACAAATCCTAAAGGAAAAAGCACACAAATTATGTGATTTTTTTAATATTTTTTTAAATGGATACATAATTGGTATTGTTACAATCAGGACCACCCATTTAATATTTTTTTTTATTCTTTTTATCCCACCCAGATAAAAAATTTCATTTATCTCAAAATGGTACCGATGAACGCTACAGTCTTAACTATGTTAAGGCTCTCCCAATGTAGCAACTCACAAAGAAAGATATTTTGTTCTTATGCAAAAGTTCGAAGACATAAAAATAACCTGTGGTGTCATAATCATTCTGACCCAAAAATAAATTCCCAGAACGTGGACAGGATTGTTGTTTTTATCACACCATGACAAAAATAAGTGTTTTTTAGCATATTAAGTGAACCCACAAATGATGTAATTAAAAATACAATTTACCCCACACTAGATAAGCATTTTTATGGCTACCTCAACCAAAAATTTAAAAGATATGGCTCAAGAAACACAACAATGAAGTTTTTTTTTTTTTGCAAGGCCCAAAATAGCTGCCTCCATGTTTGTGTCCTCAAGGTCTACAATTACTGTGCTCATATAGGAGTTTTCCAAGTTATTGAAGAATCAAACCACCACATGGGTCCTGTCTTTCAGGCTTCTTATAACGGCAGTGAAGAGGCACCTGTATAACCCATGTGACCTCTGTAGTCAGTTGACAGCCTCAGTGGTATTGTGCCTTAGTGGTTTTGTGCTGTATATCATTGAGGCCAGTGATTGGCTGCAGCAGTCACATGGTTTTATAGGTACATCACTGTAAAGTACACTAGGTATGCTACAGTAAAGTAAAGACAGTGTGGAGGGGAGAACTGAATTGTTGCTCTGGAAGTGGCAGGGCATAAAACTAGTTGTGGTGAAACTTGATTAAAAGAAAGTTATAAATATAACTGTGATATAAAGAAATTTGTGATATAAAAATTTTTTTGCAATACATATTCATTATTTTTTTTTTTTTAGCTATCATGGAAAACTTCCTGTGTTCTTTTTTTTCCTCCCAGAGTCAGAAACCAGGAAATCGAGTGTTTTTGTGGTCATCTGAGCACTCACGAAGAAGACAGTCATGTGATTGACGGACACATTGAGCCATGACTCTCTGTACAGGTCAGACTTCCTGTGTTTAGTCTGTTTTTTTCAATCAGCACAAGACTAAAAATCTGCCTTCAGGAGACTGGACCAGGATTTCTGGTAAGTTCAAACTCGTTTTTTAGCATAATAACAATAAAAATAATAATGAATGTAAATTGGAAACTTGCTTTATTTCACATCTACTGTTGATTTACCTCTTGAAAGTTATACGACAGGTAGACTATGAGAATAGTCTGGTGATATTTGTTGATGTGAAGAGTATGAAATATGGTTCAAATATACTGGGTATACAGTATGTAGTCATTGATTGTACAGAAAGTCATCTGCCAAGAAACACTGCTGGTGGAGTGTGGGACGTTACAGTCGGGGAGATGGATTTTGTAGGTTGTATATTTAGGGTTATTTGTTGGTGGTCTTAATAGATAATTTTCTAGTGACACATTCCCTTTAAATGATAGTAAAATCTTGCTACAAATTTCTGTAGCTGTTTTCTATCTAGAAAGTCAACCTTGTTATAAAGCAGCATGGAATAAGCTTCTAAGCAACCACTAAAGATTCCTGAGCTGAAAGTTGTTAGAATTTATTCAAGCAGTGACAATGTCTATCCAGGCAACTTGATGCTCTTTATCAGAAACAAAAACCATATAAACATAGTAAGAAATTAATCAGCACAGGATACTTGGCCTAAAAACAGCAAGGTGCATGGTAGAGAATCGAGGTAAGGTGTAGGATTTCCATTAATTTCAGTAATTATGGGTCTAAGAAGTAAGGTGGGGTATATATCCTCCAATTAAAGTTAGTAAATTTGAGTTATCAAATTACTAGAAATAAACTCTAACAATGGTTTCCATAAATCACATGCAGTTCTTGTTCTCAAACAAACCTATCTATTATTTTACGAATAGATTCCCATTCCACATTTTAACATTCATATATTGTAGACAGAGAAAAATCTCCAAGTGAAATGGAGGGAAAAGGAAGCAGCTCGGTGCCTGTGGTTCAGTGCAGCCTAATTTCGTTGTGTTGCCCTGAAGATGTATTAAAGTACCAAGCCTTTTAGCTCGATTTAGACTATGCTGTAAAATGATGTACTATTTTACTTCAAGGACTTGTTTAACTGTTCTCATCTCTAAAAAGCATGTTCTGCTTGTAGTTTTCAAATTAAAAATGTAAATGCTGAGCTCCAGGGGAAACAAATGTAAAATGTTGGTATTAGTAATTTGCTATACATTACTTTTAAATTTGTTTAATTTAATGTTTATCTAAAATACATTTAGTTGCTTACATCTAAATGAGACACCTTATTGCTTTACCATACAGTAGACATTGCAATTATAGTGTACTACCAAGCTTCCTTGGTGCTGATGCACTGTATTAGTTCAATCCAGAGACATATAGTGTAATTTAATTATCCATGTTAGAAGACCAGGGCAGCCTTGTGGTCATTCTAAAATGGTTAGCAAGAACATTTTCAGGTCTATGCACTCTCTTACTGCATACTCCAAGGGATGTCCCTCAACCAGAAGATGGCTGAAGCCTTCTGCTCACCGAAGCTTACTTTCTTAGATCTCATGCCTCAGAAGAAAGCCTTTAGAGGTGGGGGGTGGGCAGGGCTAAGTCACAGTCATAGTGTTTGGGTGAAACTACCCATGCATGGAATGTCAAATAGATGCACAGTATCACCGAAGGAGATATGAAGGAGACACTATGCAGCTATTGGACATCGTGTGCGAGGATTACGGGTTAACTCCGCCTTCTACCCACATCTTTGAAAGGGAGGGGGGAGAAAAGAATTTCAGTGTCAGTAAGCAGAAGGCTTCTTCTGTTCACCGGAAAACCCCTTTAACTAACAAGGGTTAAGAATCACTCAGATGTGCTTTACCTTTTCCTATATAAAGTGAAGGAAGAGGAATGGGAAGTGTCCAAGTGCTGAAATTACCATTCATGTTGTGGGAGTGGTATATTTTAAATTAGGCTTCCATTTTAGTTTTTTTTGCTATCTACACCATGTAACCATTGTCTGTTGTAGGCTGTAAGTAAGGGTGTCCTAAACACATGTATGCTGAGTGTTCTAGAAGGTGGGAGGAGCTTGCCCCTAGCTCATTCTTATTTCCCTTAGCGAGAGGAAGTTCAGATAGTCTAGTTTAGATTGAGAAAAAAAGATGAGTGTTCAATCTTCTTTGAGATGTTTAGGTCAAGACATAGTGCCACCTAGTTTGTATGTTGCCATTCAAGGATAATCTATAAAGGATGTTAGTTTACTGCTTTTATTCAGTGTTTTTTCTATATGGAAGTTTAATGCTGGGTTGTAAATGATGTCCTATTGCCTTAATAGATGCCTAATAAAGCTTCAAGTTTTTATCCATGTAGTGCTGGCATTTGGGACTTTTTCTTACTCTTTGTATGTTGCCAAGAAGCTTCTATGACTTAATTTTGTCACTGTATATGAAGGAGTAAACTTGTCTTCTTTTAATTGGGAACCAAATGGTTGAGCAAGAGAAACCCAAACTTTTTAACTTCAACTCTTAGTAAAGGTCCACTTACCGGGGTCTATTGTCAGGTGAAGGTCCGAGCTGAACATCAGTAGGAAACGTGTTTTGTTACTTTTCGCAAATGTTGTTCAACTATTTACATACAGAATCGATGCTTATTAGTGGGAAAACTGGCCTTTTCTCTCTCTCACCAGCCCTTTCAAATTAGGTACAAAGGGGTACTGCCCTAGTAGTATATAGCCCCTGTGTTGCTCCTTCCTGAAGTATATAGCCCACCTGTGCGCTCCCCCTGTAGTATATAGCCCCCCTGTGCGCTCTCACCCTCCCATATAGCCCTCCTGTAGTATATAGCCCCCCTGTGCGCTCTCCCCCTCACATATAGCCCTCCTGTAGTATATAGCCCCCTGTGCGCTCACCCTGTAGTATATAGCCCCCCTGTGTGCTCCCCCCCTCCCATATAGCCCCCCTGTAGTATACAGCCCCCCTGTGTGCTCTCCCCCTCCCATATAGCCCCCCTGTGTGCTCTCCCCTATAGTATATAGCCCCATGTGTGCTCTCCCCCTGTAGTATATAGCCCCCCTGTTTGCTCTCCTCCTCCCATATAGCCCCCTTGTAGTATAAAGCCCCTGTGTGCTCTCCCCTGTAGTATATAGCCCCCCTGTTTGCTCTCCTCCTCCCATATAGCCCCCTTTTAGTATAAAGCCCCTGTGTGCTCTCCATCTCCCATATAGCCCCCCTGTAGTATATAGCCCTTCTGTGTGCTCTCCCACTGTAGTATATAGCCCCCCTGTGCACTCTCCCCCAGTAGTATATAGCCCCCTGTGTTCTCTCCCCTGTAATATATAGCCCCCCGTACTCTCCCCCTCCCATATAGCCCCCCTGTATTATATAGCCCCCCTGTATTTCCCCCCCTTGTAGTATATAGCCCTCCTGTGTGCTCTCCCACTGTAGTATATAGCACCCCTGTGCACTCTCCCCCAGTAGTATATAGCCCCCTGTGTTCTCTCCCCCTGTAATATATAGCCCCCCGTGCTCTCCCCCTCCCATATAGCCCCCCTGTATTATATAGCCCCACTGTATTTCCCCCCCTTGTAGTATATAGCCCCCCTGTGTGCTCTCCCCCTGTAGTATATAGCACCCCTGTGCTCTCCCCCTCCCATATAGCCCCCCTGTGTGCTCTCCCCTTGTAGTATATAGCCTTCCTGTGCGCTCTCCCCCAGTAGTATATAGCCCCCCTGTGTGCTCTTCCCCTGTAGTATATAGCCCCCCTGTGCTCTCCCTCTCCCATATAGCCCCCCTGTATTATATAGCCCCACCTGTGTGCTCCCTCCCATATAGCCCTCCTGTATTATATAGCCCCCCTGTGTGCTCTCCCCCTAGAGTATATAGCCCCCTTGTGTTCTCTCCCCCTACCATATAGCCCCCCTGTGTGCTCTCCCCTTGTAGTATATAGCCTTCATGTGCGCTCTCCCCCAGTAGTATATAGGCCCCCTGTGTGCTCTCCCCTTGTAGTATATAGCCCCCCTGTGCTCTCCCCCTCCCATATAGCCCCCCCTGTATTATATAGCCCCACCTGTGTGCTCTACCCCTCCCATATAGCCCTCCTGTATTATATAGCCCCTGTGTGCTCTCCCCCTAGAGTATATAGCCCCCTTGTGTTCTCTCCCCCTACCATATAGCCCCCCTGTGTGCTCTCCCCTTGTAGTATATAACCTTCCTGTGCGCTCTCCCCCAGTAGT
This sequence comes from Dendropsophus ebraccatus, assembly GCF_027789765.1. Lineage (NCBI taxonomy): Eukaryota > Metazoa > Chordata > Amphibia > Anura > Hylidae > Dendropsophus > Dendropsophus ebraccatus. The sequence continues at coordinate 165,798,714 of NC_091455.1, forward strand.
ATATAGCCCCCCTGTGTGCTCTCCCCCTGTAGTATATAGCCCCCCTGTGCTCTCCCCCTCCCATATAGCCCCCCTGTATTATATAGCCCCCTGTGTGCTCTACCCCTCCCATATAGCCCTCCTGTATTATATAGCCCCCCTGTGTGCTCTCCCCCTAGAGTATATAGCCCCCTTGTGTTCTCTTCCCCTCCCATATAGCCCCCCCTGTAGTATATAGACCCCGGTTCGGACTGCGGTCCGCCAGTTGAGGACCCCTGCTCTAAATTCTCGAGGTATTATGAAACACACAACACTTTAGCAATCAATGAGGGGTACACTTTACATGATTGACAAGGACTTGTAGTTTTACATGGAGAAGTGTTGATATTCAAGAATACTGAGGAAAACAAACAAAATAAATGGATATGGAATTTGTTACCATAATGGCTTGGTTATTTGCATGGGAAATGGAGACATGTATGTTGTTCATGACCATTAAGGCCCTGTTACTACATGGGGTGATCATTAGCTGAACAGATCCAGCAGGTAGCATTTGAACAAGTAAATATTCATTTGTAAGCAGATCACATTTTTAAGCAGGTGTTTAAAAAATTATTTGTTAGCCAAGTAATAAGGGAAGTGCAGACAGCAATGATGTAGGTAAAAGGCGACACAAAGATCACGCCATAATTCATGTAGCCCTGCCCACTTGATAATTAAGCTATGTAATAGGTTCCTTAAAGAGACTCCTTCAGTAGGTTTATGCTACTATGTCCCTTTTGAAGGGTAGCATAAACTAGTGAAAGAGAAGCTGAACAGCTGTCAGTATCATTGGGGTAACAGCTATCTATAAGGGTGCGTTCACACCTACAGGATCTGCAGCTGATTTTCTGCAGCAGATTTCATTTAAATAACTGAACACAGCATCAAATCTGCTGCAGATCTGCTGCAGATCCTGTAGGTGTGAACGCACCCTTAATGGTGCGTTCACACCTACAGGATCTGCAGCTGATTTTCTGCAGCAGATTTCATTTAAATAACTGAACACAGCATCAAATCTGCTGCAGATCTGCTGCAGATCCTGTAGGTGTGAACGCACCCTTAAAGGAGTTTCACAGTAAAACCATATATGATCAGCTGTACATTAGAGCTACGGCTCCCAAACTGTACCGTCAATGAAGTCTGGAGGCAGAAGCGGTCATACTGGGTTACTGCAGTTTAGCTCCTATTGTACAGCCAGGGATGAAGATGGGATTCTTCATAGTTGGCTATTTTAATGGAAAAAGAATCTGTTTTGTTTGTCTAAAAGATTTATAAATGAAATGATTGACTAAAAAAATACAAGAATGTTGGTCTAGCTGTAGACAATGCTAAACCAAACGCAAGCAATGGAGTTGTTGTGGTAGTGCCTTCACATCTGCTCAATCTATAAATGATAATAGCAGGTTTGTTTGTGAACAGTGATACTTCCTCAATACCTACTGGAATGTGAATGCTGTTTTAGGCATAAGAATCTTTTTCTCATATTTTCCCGACAAACAACAGGTACTACAGAAAAGATTTCGTATTTGCGTGGGTGACATATTTTTTGCTCTCCTGCTTTCTGGATGAATTAAGTAGGCTCGGCTGTGCAATCTAAAAGGGACTGTAGGTTATATTTCTTAAGATTCGTCTCCTGGTCAACTTTGTGTTTATTTATCTAGTGATTGGAAATATGATGACTACACTAAAATGATGATGGACACTGTATGGGTTTTCATTGAGTTCATATGCCAGCTAGCTAGACTTCATTATATATACATGGGTTGTACTGACTGCAATCATAAAGTATGTCTTTCTAACATAAGAGACACATAAATACATTAACACAATATGAACGGTCTGTTAAATGACAGATGATATGTAATATATGAGAACAGTCAGCCAGAAAGTTTAAACCAATAAACATTATGTTGAAGTACAGATATTTTTTTTTTCTTTCACTTGCACTAAGACTCTGAGGGGAAATAGTATAGACTGCAAACATATAGATGGAACATAAGCAGATAAATAAAGGCTTCTTTGAGAGTAATATCGATATACGAGTATGAAAACAGAATGCCAAAACTTGTTAGGGCAACTTTGGAGTGGTTAGAAATGGCTCATGTCCAAAACACAGTTCTGGCCAAGTTATATAGATTTGCTATACTGAAAACTTACTTTATCCTCCAAACTAAAAGTGTATACGCAAGCAAATATCTAAAACAATCTAGGAGCACATATTTGAAGCAAGTTGGCATCCAAAAATAGCAAGCTATCATTTTGGACAAAAATTTTGTCACAAAATATATCAAGACAGCTCTGGGTTGCTGAACATGTGTGTGGCTTTGCAATGCTAATGAAAACTCCCACAATTTAACCACTTGGTGTATATCATCCACAAACTGTCTTTGATTATGGAAAAGTGAGAGAACGAAAATGAAGAAGGAAAATGGGTTACATAGAATACTGATCATGTTACTGTGGGAAGAATGAAAAAGTCTATATTTTAATATATTTGTAGAATTTCTTCTAATATATTATTTCTATTATTTCAATGTGATAGAGACCCCCCCAAAATAATAAGAACTGTTCTATTTTGGATCTTCAGAACTGAACATTGAACTATGGAATTTTGATTACCTCAATCTCCGATAGCTATACCTGGCCTTATGTTTTAAGTGAATTACTCCTTTTTTCTTTCACTGCTCCACAGGTAACCCCGGTGAACATTTATATTAGTGGGTACCATGCACCATATGCAGAAAAATGGAACTTATGAAGATGGAATGGATGATAACAAGAATGATAATAACAGCAGTAATAAAGCAGGAGAGATGACAAAAATTTAAAAAATAACAGGTCGGCTGTCCCTTACTGTCCCCAAACTTTCCCTATACCTATTCCACTGTCCTACTAGGCTACTATTATTGGGGTAATGATTACTTGATTTAATGTGTCTCTTGACATGCTTTGATGTTAAAATGTTACATATTGTGAAATGACGCTTTATTATTTACTGGACACAACATCTTCTAATTAAAATTACTAGGTTAACACAAAAACGAACCAAAAAACACAGAAGGAACCAGAAACAAGGATGAGAAAAAAAAATATCAGGTTCAAATTCACAAAGCGTACAATATGATCTGCATGGAACTGCACAAAGTGAAGGTAACCAACAAGAACTTCATTCAATATTAGACTTGCAGTCAAGAAAACTGATCCAGAGCAATGGATCAGTTCTGGGACAGTTGCATTGCAACTGTCCAACACAACTAAGAAATATGAGAAGGCACAGCAGCAGCGTAAGGTAGGGGAAGGTTTAACCAGCTTTTAGAGAGAGATGCTATTATAGGCAAGGGTTGATTTATCCTTACTTCCCTCTGCATGTAATCGGTGGGAAGGGAAAGCGGTACACTGGGGAGGTGAGCCCACCTCCCTTGCACCAGACATGCTAATTTACATATCTAAAAAGTGGGACATTGCTAGATTCAGCGTGGTGGTGTTGATCAGCTAGTACTACCCAATACCTAGGTCCAAGGTTTGTGATAGGTTCACTTTAAACTAACTGTAGTGTGTATATGGGATGGTTTCTAAGAAATAAGACAATATATTTTCCAGAAAATATGATCAAGAGGAAGAAGGGAGGATACCAGAGAGCAAGAAAATGTTATTATAAACTGGCATTCATATTAACATAAATTATGTCAGTTAATTGTATAATGGCGTTCCAAGTTGGACACTTGCTTTAACCTTTTAGCATTATGTATAATATAATGATGAGTCAGTTTTATAAAGTAAAAAATGCCCTTTGACTTAACCTATAGCATATTTAAAGTAAAAAATAAATAAATAACATTCAAAGGTAACTTATCCACTTTTTGAGAAGTATCTAACAGTTTGCCCTAGTAAAGTAGGTTTAGGTTCAGAGGTTCAGGGAATGTCCAGCATCAGCACTTGGCAACCTAAAGGACATGCCAGGTAATCTTTATTTGTCAAATGAGTAGTGTCCACATAATTTAAGATGTAGGCCTCATTTAACTTAGAAAAACCTTCTTTGTTTACTGGGGCTTGGATTCCTGTGGTCTATGTTACTGACTTTAAAGCTAGACAGCTGTACATAGCAGATCTTCAGTCAAAGCAGCCAGTGAGCTTGGAGCTTCAAAAAGAAAATAGGACTTGACTTGTCTGAAGGTCTTTACAGATCTTCTGATTAATCGAGTCACTGGAAATCTGGCTATTTTATTCTTCAAGAGTCAGTTCATTTTACTAAGAAGATTATGGCATAGGAATAATGTTCCAAATGTTACGTTTGCTTTGTGTGTTTTTCCTATTAAGACAGTGTGGGACGGTGATATGCAATAACCCTTGCTTTCTTCTTGTGCAGGTGTTTGATACTCCACACTTGAAATATTATTATACGATACTTTACATACCTACATATAGCCAGTACAACTACTATTAAGCTCATGCTATGCCAAGCGGATGGTAGATTTGTCACTACCATCAGATTACAAATATTCTAATAAAAAAAAATGGTTGGACTACCTCTTTAAGGCAAGAGCTGAACAGACATCACAATGTCTGTGCAGCTCTTGCTGCACAATTATTGAGTAGTGTAATAGGCTCATTAAGCAAATGCTGATCTAGCAGATTGGTGCTCTCTTATCCTGAATATCAGGTCAGTTATTATGGCCATATGCTAAGACTTTATTTTCAGTCTATGGTGATAAGAGGAGGATGCTGTAAAATGATCTGTGCAGCATTGCAGTGACATGTGACACCAGTAAATTGATAACACCAGTACAAGACATTAACAGCTCCCTGTGGAATGACCTCCTCAAAGGTCCAAGAGTAGACTCAGTAATGTTTCATATTCATCTTAATGAGTTTCTATCTATTGTCATTTATCCCTGTGGGGTTTGCTGTAAAGCATGTTACTAACTGCTGCTAAAGAGTCAGCCCTATCTAAGGGTAGCATAAACTAGTGACAGACATGCTGAACAGAATGATGTTTCACTTACATTGTTTGGTGCAGCTGATTCAGAGATATCCCCCTGTATATCATGGACAAGAAGTAGTCCTCTCCATTATGTGCATAAGCTGATTAGCCCTTGATATTTGTAAGCAGCAGCAAACTCCGCCCACCAGCTGCCAATTGGCAGTTATATATCTATGCAGTATATAGGCAGTTAACTGTTAATCAGCTGCTGGATGGTGGGGGTGGGGGGGTTGCAGCAATAATCCCATTCTCCTGCATATTAGAAGAATGGCTGAAGAAAATTACCTAAGTAATATATTGTTCTGTTCAGCATTTCAGTCACTAGTTTATGCTGCCTTCATTTAAGGCAGCATAAACCCAGAGACAGATTCCCTTTAAGGGCCATTTAGGCAAGATGGCAGCCACAATAATAAAATACTAAAAATTAAATCAAAGAAATTTATTCAGAAACAAGAAACAGATTAGAAAAAGGAACATGTTTCAATGTCTGGCTCTAAAGAAAATCTAGGCTATATATGCCCTTTAAAGTGAAATAATTAATTAACATGTTGCATTGGTTTCATGAGTCATTGTGGCTGTCTGTTCTGTTCACCCTTCACACTAGAATAATTTGTCAAATAGGCATCCAAAACTGTATGTGCCAGAATGCTGATCACACCTTGCAACAGTAGATCCAATAGTACATGGAAATTATCTGATTTCACGTTAAATATTTTAAAATAGCCAGAGCCCAGGTACACACAGTATTTACAGTAAATACACACACACACACACACACAAATAAGAACACATTGTAAAAAAAAGATACATATTAACACACATAAACACTAAGCGACACATACACATACTTTCTCTGCTTGACTTCTTTGGCAGAGATGGTAGGCACAGCATGACAGGGATTCCCAGCCAACAGTGATATAGACAGACTATGGAGCTCTTCCAAATTATGCCCAGGGCAAGCAAAGAGCACTTCTTTATGATGACCAACCCCCCTCATCCCCCCCACACACCCACCCACCAGGACAACAGTATTAACTGTTATAGACAATATATAAACATAGATATCATTAAAACATTGCTATTATAATACCATTTTAAATATATATTGACATGGCTGCCCAATCTGAATGATAGCAGTAGATGAGCTCCCCGGTAAGGGGCTATATACACATCCACAAAATACTGTTCGTGCCTATGGCATAGCAATGATCAGTGTATGCAATCTAATGATTGCATGTAAAAGTCCCCCAGGGGGGCTTGAAATGTGTAAAAAAAAAAAAGAAAAATATTTTTAAAAATACCCAAAGCCCCTCCCCAATAAAGATTAAAATCACCCACCTATCCCATTATACAAATAAAACATATAAAAATCATTAAATAAATAAACCTATTATATACCGTAGCGTGCGTAATTGTCCGATCTAATAAAATATAACTATAGGTGTAAACGAAAAGAGGGAAAAAAGTGCCAGGATTGAAGATTTTTTTGTTACATTATATATAAAAAATTGATAAAAAGTGATTAATATGTCTGATCTACACAAATAGGGTATTATTAAAAACTAGAGATCATCGCAAAAAATGACACCCCATACAGCCCTGTAGGTAAAAAACTAAAACCGTTATAAGAGTCACAATAGGACCATTGTTCGTGGGGGCGAACAAATAGGAACAGGAGGAAGATTTTATACTAATTTTATTTGGGACTGTTTCCCAGGAAAACCTTACTTTTTTACTCCAACCAAAGCCTTTCCTCTGTAGTTTTCCTTACCACATCTGCATTCTTCTGCACATAGTGGGAACTGTCTTGAAACCCTGTTGTAAGGCTTAAATTTTTGCTCTCTCTCTCTCTCTTTCCTTTAGTGATCCTATTTCTTTTACTGATCCTATAATATTCTCATTTGGAAGCATGGTGTATCTATGGAGAATCCTAAAAGCACATCCGAGGTCGACGGCATAAGACAGACCTTTGAATGTTTACCTTAAAGCCCTGCTGGTTGAGAAGAGATACTATTATCTCATTGTGAAGGGCTAATGCATCTTTGTCCTAGTGAAATATCCTGTCATCCAGTGGGTGAAATGATTATTGCTTTCTCAATTGTTTGACACCTTTCCAACTTGCCTACGCTGCTCCTAGTCCCACATTTGAATTGAATTAGACTCTTTTTGCAACCTTGTATCATAATAAGCCCCAGTGCAGCATCTGTATAGAACCCCCCCCCCCCTAAAGCTTCCACATAGTTTTAGGCCCCTCTTAGTTGCCATATATATAATCAACCCCCTCTGTGCATCACCATATAGTATTAGGCCACTCTGTGCAACCCCATATAGTAGATAGCCTCCTCTGAAACCCTATATAATATTAGGGCCTTTCTGTGCCTAATGATGCTGCGTCTTCTGGAAGTTCACACCATCCTGAATAAGTGCACAGGCAGAACTGTCAGCTGTGCTGCTGTCTGTGCCTCTGAACCTGGAAGGTCAAGCTCAGGTCATACACAGTGCAATCCACACTGTGTGTAAGCCAAGTCTGTCAGGCTCCAGATGACAGGCAACAGCGAAGTCAAGCTCTGACTGTTCTATATCGCAGCTGATGTTACACAGCAGAGCATAATGCAGACATCGGGGTCCACGGGTGGATGGTCAGGTCCTCTGGTGGGAAGGCCAAATGCCACAGTACGGTAGTAGACAGTGGGGACCTAAAGCTAAAGCTCCACGATCTCCAATGATAATCCAGCCCTAATAATGTCCATATAATGCTGTCAAGTAATTTTTACTGATTGAGCATCTAATCTTAGTAATGATTAAAATTTGTGACACTTGATGGATTGCTGCAGACCCTTTGTTGCTTTATCCTGGCACAATGATGTCCATATAAGTATGGCTCTACCTAGTAATGCAGTCCAGCCCATTGAAATAAAAGAGGCTGAGTAAGGCTGGATTACCAGGCACAGTCACGTTCACTCATATGGATCATGTCATACCTAGATAAGCAAGGATGTGACCTCAAGCTTTAAGGACGATTTGTTCTACAGATATGTTTTTGGCACTAGAGGTCAGACACCAAACATTTCGACATTAATGGTGTGAACCATCGATTTAACCAGTCGGCGACTGGGATGAGCATTCTTGTCCTTGTGTCATCAACAATGTTTGCCTCCAGCCAGGGGCTGTCGCTGATAGCCAACGTGGAGCAATCCTCTTTGCCGGCTGTTTAACCATTTAGATGCCACTTTTAAAACTGGCAGCAGAATTTAAATGGCCTTAGCCTACTTTCATTGGTGATCCGGTGACCAGATTAGCTCCGCACAGGAAGATCGCAGGGAAATGATCTGAAGTTGGTGCAGCCTGAGGCCTGAGTGTAGCAGGCTGAAGCAGTCAAATCATTGTGATCAGTGGGTTACTATTATAAGCTGTGTGCAATACATATGGATTACTTATCTAGATCCTGCTGCTAGGATTGCTGCTGTACTATTTGTATATAGAGAAGTTTGTGCAATATTGTGCCATCATTCATATCGTGGATATATATAGGGATCTAAACAATACTGATACAGGGACACTTACCTATATTTCAGCTACAAAAATTAAACCGTGACTGTGCAATACAGCGATGGTTCCAGAGGCTTTGCCACATGTCCAGTTATTAATTAATGATTCATTTTTCATGTGTACATGGTTAGATTAGTGATTTTTCCCAGGCTCATTTGTTTCTTAATCTTGTCTTATTTGCTGTATGTTTTTATGGGATCATTGATTGTTGTTACAAATAAAAATTAATTTTGGAATTACTTGAATTCATAGCTTTTTTTGTAGTACGTATAAAACAAACTTATATAGGACACCTTTAAATTTGTGAAACTGATTGCATCAGTTTATTTACTGCATCTTGTGTTTGTTACTTATATGTGCACTCATAACAGTTCTATGCCACTTCTGTGGATGAGTACAAGGAAGTAGCATGTGCGTGACAGATCTTACAGTGTATTGAGAGAGGAAGCTGTTTACATTGCAATTATTTTTAGATAGCTGTAGTGCTTTTTACCTGCAGAGGAAGTAATATTGAGGACACTGTAACATTTTCATATAGTTCCCAAACACAGATAGAATAGACCACAAACACGCAATGTTAAAACAAATGCTTCTAGCTATGAAAATGTATGCTATTAAATAAGTACATGTCATATGATTAATACATAGTAATTACATAAAGATTTCCTCACAAATTGGGACAAACAATGTCAGCGCTACTTAATAAAAAATATCCATGTACTATAGTGCTAGCTTTGTGTACTTATGTCTGTATTAAACAGGAGCATAATTTGCCATCTGCTATTTATTTTATAGGTATGGCATGGAAAAAAAAATCAGGTAACCACAAAGTAAGAAAATCTGCATTCCATTGTAGTTGGGTTCCGGTACAATGCACACATAAAAGAATTCTTCAGTGTATGTTTTTATTTAAATAACGTGTTGACAGCCTGATTTCTATTGAATATGTATTAACTGACAAGTTGTGATATAATAATATGCTTCAATGAAATAAATATGTTATTGTGTAACATCAAGGTAAGTCTACAAAGTGTTACCAGTAAGATTTCTGGAAAATCAAAAGTTTATATATTTTATAACCACTACTAGAAGTATAATGGCATAATGAATATGATATTATTAGTTGTTGGTAAAGTGTTTGATAGGAACAGCATAGCATTGAAGGGGGGTGGAGGTGGCATGTTGAATAGTAGAAAAGATTTGCCCTAGAGGGCAAAACTCCAAGCAGAAACTTGGCAGTGAAACTGAAAAATATTTCACTCTGCTTTTAACTCCAGAAGGACGTAAAATTCTCCATCTATAGAGATAGTATATACAGGTACTCCAGTGGATGATGAAAGCACGTCACCAAGTGATGATGTTCTACAATTAGTAATCAACCTATCTAGTAATTACGAAGATCCCCCATAACATACATATCTACAAAAATGGATCAACACCCGTATAAAAATCAAACATCTTTATTTTAGACAATAAACACACAATAAAATAACCAAGAGGCAATTCCAAACATGAAAAAAGTTCCAGACCAAGTGATTAGGGAAAAAAGGAAAATATCTTTTAAGTAAGGCTATGTGCTATAAATAATGTTCAGAAAAAAGTGCAAATAGTGCAAACTGATTGCTGTTACAGCTGTATGTGTACCGGACCACAGTATACTAAGGCATATCCTGCTCTACACCCACATAGTGTTCAGTCAACTGCATCTCATCAATACGGTCTATAAACAGCACTATCAATGAGCTTCTAAGTGCATAAGGTCCGCACTATCCTCATATGTAAATATAATCACACATATTGCACAAGCCATATAAATAATCATTACATCTTACCCATAAAGTCACCGGTCTGGTCAGTTCCCCAACGCACGTTTCGCGATCGTAAAGCGACCTTTTTGCTTCCTCAGGACGCCCCCTGAGGAAGCAAAAAGGTCGCTTTATTGTCTAAAATAAAGATGTTTGATTTTTATACGGGTGTTGATCCATTTTTGTAGATATCTATAGAGATAGCTAAGCAACTTTTAAATCCCAGCCATTTCCCTGCCTGTCTTCTATACTGAATAGTACAAGGGAAGTAGACATAACTGAACCTAAATTAGCTTCCTGTTAATCACTGCAGCCTAAAGAAGTGATCAATTATTGGGCATCAGGTGGTTAATTCATAACCATTAAGATTTTGCCACTTAGAACGTTAATACCTTAGGCCACCAAATATTGTATGTTAACCCCCTCCCGCCGCTGGGCAGTAAATTAACGTCGCTGCAGCCAATGCCTGATGCTGCAGCAACGTTAATTTAGAAGCTGCACCTGTGTCATCCGCAGCGGGTTCCGGCTATCAGTGATAGGGGACCCGTCGCAACTCTCGGCACCGGAGCCGCGCTCCGGTGCTGAGAGTTAACCCTATCGATACTGCGGTTAGAACGACCGCAGCATCTATAGGGCTCCTGACAGCCAATTCTCCCTCTACAGAGCCCCGATGGTAGCCATGGAAACCGGAAGTAAACTAACAGCGGCAGGGGACAGATGAGAGGGGGCAGAGATAGGGACATCAGCTTATGGAATCATTATGATCCCATAAGCTGATGTCCAGAAATACCTGGGCATTGATGCATCAATGACCCCAGGTCGTGAAAGGGTTAACATTATGATCTTTCTTGCCTAAAGCAACTGGGATCTACACATGCAATAATTCCTTTACTTCTAGACCACCAGAAACAATTTGATTATTTACAACTTCTAGGGTAACCATATTAAAAATTCCAACAGACTAAACCAGGGATGGGGAACCTTTGGCCCTCCAGCTGTTGCAAAACTACAATTCCCACCATGCCTAAGCTTTAGCTTCGGCTGTCCAGGCATGGTGGGAATTGTAGTTTTGCCACAGGACGAAGGGCCGAAAGTTCCCCATCCCTGGACTAAACCATGACATTATTAATCCATGAGGTTGTCACAAGACCTAAGGTAACTTACAGTAGGTTCAGATCTTTATAATTCCAACTATTGCCAAAATTTAGGGGTTTAAGTTTTCCATTCTGAACTGACACACAAACACCATAACTCTCAATAGTGGCAGGGGTGACAATAGTTTGGTTTCTAAGTTTTAGGCTAAGAAAACAAATCAAAGCCAGTGACCAAAGTGAGCTTGTACCTATGTGTGACCTGTATCTATATTGGAATCATTTATCAGGAGTCTCCAGTAATTATAAATGTATCCAACTCAAATTATTAGTGTCTGAACTTGCTATTTGACCCTATGCTTTGGCCTTTTTTTTTTTACTTTATTATTAAATTTACACTGAAAAATAAATAAATATTAAATAACATTTAGAACAGGAACTTTTAAATGATACTTAATGTACAGCTCTTTACTATATACCAAACTTCCAAATTGTTGTGTAGTTCTACAGACATATACATTTCAGAATGAAAAATGCAGCAGCAAAATGTTAAAAACTGAATAATTGCCAATTTTTTCCTATACGGATAAAGTTACTCCTTAGAAGTGACTTCAGGGATTTCAGGTCTTTAGTTACATGTATTTACCCTAATATTGTGTATAATATATTAACATTTACTGTCAATTTGTTAAAATATCAAAAGTCTGTGATTGTTTGATTTACAATATATATCAAACAATTCCCAAAGTGTTGATTATGTGACAAAATATTTCACTATGTTCCACGCAGACACATTTTGTGTTTAAATTGAATCCTGTGTAAGGCAGACATATGAACAGATCAAACCAGTTTCAAATGCTTTTCACCAAGAGCAAAATGAGGTAATATTCAGAGGAATTGTCTGTTTATTTTACATACAGATTATGGACATATGTGAGGAAGGAGACTGCGGCCATCTTGCCGATACAGGATCGTATAATATTAGAAAAATGCCCTAATTTTAATTCTTCTACAATCATATTTTCTATTATGTTAATACTTTGTTTTGTATTATTTGGTAGGAAAGACATTTATAGGACCGGCAGTGCCAATGTCGATAATTCAATATAAATGATTGTCTGCAGTACAATGAACACCCAAAATGTTTTGATAGCTTAAATACGTAAACGATTAAATGAACAGGCCTTAAAGAATTTTTTTTTTTACAGAGATATGTTCTTAGTCTGACCTGAAATCATTCCAAAGAAATTAACAATACCGGTTCTTGGTGGTGACTGAGAAGGATAAAAGAATACGCTTACATTTTTATCTCACTCTGCATTTATGGACATGTTATTGAAAAGAGTGATGAGGTTTAAATAAAGTGGAGGTTGGAAGCGGTTTTTGCTGGAGGGGAAGGCGGTGAGACAGAACTGTAAAGACATGTTCAGACATTTTCTATGACCTTGTATCTTTATTAATTTAAACATTTCTTCTTTAATTATGGTATTCATTTTCAGCTTCTTTTTTTTGTTGCTCAAAAGACATTTATCAACTATATAATGTGCTAGACAATGACTTTAATTAGTGGGAATTTCCCACCAATACACAGGACCAGGTGGGAAAGGAAGGCCAGCGACACTGGAAAATTTTGGGATTTGCAGACTGTACCCTATGGGCCTTAGTTTCTACTCAAAACTGTTTAAAATACATTCTTTCATATATTTATCCCGACCTATGATTAAAAAAAAAAACAGTAATATGGACAATTATCTTTTAAGAATTTTATGAAATATACAGTATTTCTTGTTTTATGGCTTCTCATCTGTTCTATCTTTGAAGCAATTGTCAACTGAAAAGACGTAGAGCTCAAGAGCTACAGTCCTGGTGTCCAATTTTGAGTCAGTTCCCACACCTAACCCCCCAAACCACTGGTATTATTAGGTGGCTGTGATTAGGGATTGTCCAAACCTGCCGAGGTTCGGGTTCGTACGAACCTGAACTCTCGGCAATGATTCCTGTTGTCTTCCACCTCCGTGGAGAAGGTGGATACAACCGGAGGACCGCCTGGAAAACTAGGATACAGCCTATGGCTATGGCTGTATCCCAGTTTTCCAGGGGGTCCTCCGGCTGTATACACGCGCTGCACGGAGCGGGCAGACAGTGGGAATCATTGCAGAGAGTTCAGGTTTGTACGATCCCGAACCTCGTCAGGTTCGGTCCATCCCTAGCTCTGATCAATTGATGTCCTTTCTCAAGGTCCAAACCTGTCCTGATGACATTCTTTCCATAAAAGTCTTCTTTTATTTAGGATGCGTTGTGTCATAGAGGCGGGGCCTAGAGAGTCGGTACCCTAGGCCAGGATCACCTATCAGTTCTTCCTCCCCACCCTTCTTCTTAGCTATGCCTAGGGCAGGATTATAATCCTTCAAAATTGTTGAAAACAATGGATGTATAGTTAATTGACATTGAAGAATATATGGATGAAGACAGAAATTTATCAAAAGTAGAATTGGCTCAGTTGCCCCTAGCAACCAATCAGATTCCATATTTCATTTTCCAAGGAATCTGTGGAGAATGAAAAGTGGAATCTGATTGGTTGCTAGAGGCAACTGAGCCAGTTGTACTTTACACCCCTTTGATAAATCTCCCCTGAAATGTGAAATATGTAAATTTATTAGGAATGTAATTTGATTCTTTATGTTCTGGTTGTTATGTAAATAGAGAATTTTTAAAAGAATATTAAGATTAGTGATGAGCGAACACCCCGAGGGTCGGTTCAGATCCCGAACACAAACATAAATAAAAATGACCGTGATTGGTTTATGTGCGTGTTTGCTGACCATTCACGAACAAATAACAAACATACAGTAGAAGCGTGATTATGAGGTGCAAAACGTAAATTACGCTGTTGCGTAACCATTTCATCTGCATTCATTTGCGTACAGATTGTATATGTCTCAGTCTAGAGTTACGCACACACATACAGATTATCAGGCGCAAAACGGAAATTACGCAGTTGCATAGATTCACAAGTTTGAATATGTTCGAAAATTATCGTTATAACCATTCCGGTCATCTAACAAATTGTTCGTGATCGCAAACACGAACAATTAGTGTCATGTTCGTACGAACATGTTCTCTCATCACTAATTAAGATTTAGAAAATAAAGAGAAAAATCACCATAGAGAAAAAGAAAAAAGTCCAACTTTTGCACCACCTTAACCTAGGAAGATATACGCTTATTCTCCCTATTTACCATGTTTCTATATGACATCCCCTACCTATCAAGATTGCTTCTATCGACAAAAGCAAACCACATACAGTAAATACTAACAATAACAACCCAATCCACCCCCACCCCCATATTCTATAATGTTCGTTCTTATATCCAGACAAATTTGTTGGTCACTAGGCTAAATCGTACTTTAAATGTTAACCTTTGCTGCAAATTACAATGTTATAAATGTCTATGAAATGAAAGCTGCCTTCTGCTATAGGCAAAAAGAAGTTTTCCTTCTAGATAATTTTCCAGACAGCCTTGGGGCCCTATTATACCAACAGATTATTTGACAGATTTTTGAGCCAAAGCCAGGAATGGACTATAAACAGAGAACAGGTAATAGAGGAAAGACTGAGATTTCTCCTCTCCTCAAATCCATTCCTGGCTTTGGCTTTTAAAAAAATCTGTCAGATATTATGTTGGTGTAATAGGGACCTTAGGGCTAGGGGTATCTGTGGTTCTCCTTTTGCAAAAAGATGTATTGACTAAGATAAAAGAAAACCCATAACCTGCAAGTTCTTGGACAAGTTACTGCCCTTAAGATGCCAGTTGAAGGTGAAGACTGTTGCCATACCCATCACTTCTGATGGGTCTTATACATGTTGCACATGTGAGTGTTGTTAGGTGAATGGTTGTTGTGGCATAAGTCTCTGGTCGTGTGCTAGGGATAGCTGTGGTATTATTTTTGTAAAATGATGTATTAGCAGAGAATAAAGTTTGAAACACAAATCCTAGGCTAAGTGACTGGCCCTATAGGCAACATGCCAACTCAGGGTGAAGATTGTTATTGTATCCATATCCATCCATCATATTCATACCCATGTTATATACTAGGGTTGTCAAACTCAGGCCCTCTAGCTGTTGAAAAACTACAATTCCCATCATGCCTGGACCGCCAAAGCTTTAGCTTTTTTGCAACAGCTGAAGGGCTTGAGTTTGACCCCTGTGTTATATACAGAATATTATGTAGCACATGAGTATTGTGCTCTCTATAATAATTATAGCTGATATTTGTGATCATGTGCTGGGGGTAGCTATGGCATTCAGATTTTTTGCAAAATAATGTACTAGAAAGGATAAAAATGCCATAACAAACAAGGTTCTAATTGACTGCCCTCTATGGACAAGATGCTAGCCAGAGGTGAAGGCTGTTAGTATACCCACTGTTTCTGACCAAAATCTTATAAATGTTGCAAATGTTAATGTTGATTCCTGTGTGGTAGTTGTGGTAGATTCCGTGATCATGTGATAGGAGTAGCTTTGGTTTTCTTTCTTTCTTTCTTTCTTTCTTTCTTTCTTTCTTTCTTTCTTTCTTTTTTTTTTTTTTTTTTTGATCAAATCATGGGCAGGATAAAAATCTGATTTCAGGCAGAGTAGCAAGAAAGTAACCACTGCTCCATAAAACATAAAAGCCTGTCTGTAGATTGCAAAAAAAGCAGCTATAGGCTCTCTGAGACTGTGAGAAACAAGATTTTCTGGTCTGATAAAATTAAGTCTGTAGACTTAAGTTTTTGACCTTAATTCTAAGTGTTTGAAGTAAATGAGACACTCCTCATCATCTGCCCAATACCATCTCTACAGTGAATATAGAGCATAACGAGAACCTTTTATCATAGGTACAGTGTTGGATTGGGGTACCTGGGGCCCACCAAAAGAAATGATCCTGGGGGCCCACCAGTGAAGAACAAGTGAGAAGCAACAATGTATTTTTAGAATACATAGTTCTGTGAGGGCTCAGTGTGTGGATAAAACATTAGAACAGCACTAATAGGGGATAGAACGCACACACACATTATTACTAGAGATGAGCGAATAGTGAAATATTCGATCAATCGAAATTCGATTAGAATAGCTCCGGATATACGTATATGCGAACAAATCCTATTATAGTCTATGGGAGAAAAATACTTTGGACCTGGAAATCAATATTCGACCACTAAGAGGTCATCAAGCGCACAATGACACCTTAGAAAATGATGTCAACACCTCTAGAATGCATATGGGACAGCATGGGAAGTATGCCTGAGTGCATCTAACACAAGTGATGAGAGAACTCCCCAATTTTCGGTTTGGATCCCAAACACGAACAAAAAAAAAAATGTTTGTGATCGGTTCATGTTCGTGTTCGCTTAACATTCACGAACAAATTGCAAACGTAAAGTAAAAGCGTACGTTTCGGTCTAGCTATACGCATTTGCATATGTATCAGGTCAGGTGCAGTGTAAAAAATGGATCTGTTAAACGTATGCTGAAAACGCAGTGTGAACCCAGCCTAACTACAAATCAGTAGTAGCAAGATAACAAGTATTATCCCACACTCACAGTATACAGCCATATACCGGATATATAACTGTTTTCTACAATAATAAAATGAAAGAGCCGTTCAACTCCTTTACAGGATGCAGACTGCACAAATCAGTAGTAGCAAGATAACAGGTATTATCCTGCAATCACAATATACAGCCATTTACACTATCAGTAGATGTCTGAACACACTGCCTGTCTCACAACAGCTTCTAAATATATGTTTTTTATACTTTTAGCCCTAGCAAGGCCTTTTGGGGGTCCCTTCCTACCTAACTTCACCTAAAAGCTTTCTCTCCCTGGTGAACAGTCTGTCCCTCTCTAGTTCCAACCAGCAAGTGACACGAATCTGAAATCCACTATTCCTATATTCAGGAGGTGACATAGTTTGGCCAGCCAATCACAGTTGGAGTATTTTTTTTTTTAAGTCCTGCCTATTCCTAGTGCCTGTCCCTAACAACCCCCCACCCCCACATGTTTATTTGCTGGAAAAAAGCGCCAGGGGATGTGGGAAGGCAAATCAAATTTTTACTGAGTTATTGTTTGAATAATCGAACGCAAACAAATAGTGTGAATTATTACCAAAAAAAACCTGTATATAAGAAACATATATTATTACAAAACTTCCTCCATATAGTGACTAATAGAGAGACAGATAGATAGACCTTCTTCTGTGCATCTATATAGTAGTTAGGCTCCCATCCATATAGTAATAAGGTGCCTTTTTGTGCATTCAGTAGTAATTGGGTATCTCTGTGTCCCCATACAGTAGTTTGGACCCTCTGTGGCCCTTCTTTGCATAAATAAAGTTGTTAGGCATCTTTGTATCCCCCATGTAGTCATCACTCTGTAGGTAACCTCCCCAGTAGGTATTATTATCCCCTGTAGTTAATACCCTTTCTAGCCTCCCAGTAGATAGCCCTCAATAGAAAGTATCCCCCATGTAGTATATATATCCCTGTAGTTAATACCTCTGCTACCCCCACCAGCAGTTAGCTCCCCAGTAAGTAGTAGGCATTTCCTGTCTCCCCCTGTAGTTAGCGTCTCCACAGTAGTTAGTCCCCCACTCCCGTGAAGGCATCTCCGCACTGTAATTAAGAAAAAAAAGCAGAACACAACATGCTCACAGGACATGCATGGGAGCGGCCTCGTGCTGCCTGTGGTCACAAGAGTAATCGGCACAAGAGTGATTACTCTTTTGTAATCATTTTCATTGCACTAATAAAATACCTATTTGCATATTTTTCTAAATAACTGAATTTATATGTAGGCTAATTAGCTCCAAGAAATCAAAAAGCTAAAAAAAAAAAAACTACAATATACATTTCTGTTTCTTCATAGAGGTATAAATCACACTGTATAGCAGTCAGTTATAATTTAATGATACATATAGATAAAACTGGCAGAAATCTTTCGATAACTTGGACAGGTTATGATATATGTGTGGGGCATTGCCCAAAGTAAGCTGAAAGGGATTACTGCATTTGAACTTTTTTGAAGGTAAGGTTGCAAAGCAATGAGCAAACCAGACGTTAACTTTCCATTATATCAGCAAGTCCAAGGAAAACATCATGGAATGTGAGCAAGTTGTTTTTAAGGGAATAGTCCCCGTGTTTAGTGAAAGTGGAGGAAATTGGTTCTCCAGATTGGTTTCGGCTAGAAAATCATAGTATGAGCAAGTATCTTCAAAAGGACCTCATTCATTTGGCATGTATGGTTTATGTGGAGTTATATGTACCCTTCATATCTATAGTATGCATCTACAAATATCATTTACACAGGTTTAATCAGACTGACCCCAAAAACGTCAATCCAAAGCAACTAACCCACGTACTGCACATGTTGTCATTCCTATTGTTTAATATATACTATTAAAATAGTTAAGCTGTGTGTTTGAAACCAACTAAAGCGGGTTCTAACCAGGCCTGTATTTAGAGTTCATGCTGCCCTAGGCACTTTGCACGCAGAGGTGCCCCCCCCCCACGTTACTGTACATGCATGGTATATACCCTGGCACTTGGGTGCCGCTCTGCTTGATGCCCGCTGTTCTCATCAAACAGACGTGATGGAGGAAGGAAGGAGGCCAGGGACGTCTTAGTTTGGGGACTGGTTCTGTCCAGTGTTGGACTGGGGTACCTGGAGCCACCAATATACAACCAGTGAGACACGACATGCTGACCCGCTCCTTTCCTGAATTCATCTGTATCTGTGACAAATCTCAGAACACCCTCAATTTATACAGCTCTCAGGGTATGCTGGGAGTTGTAGTCTCTGAGAGGACAACCCTGTAATAAATCACTGTGTGCAGAGTCTCCTGGTGGCTGCAATCTGTGGGTGACAACCATCAGCCCTGAAGGTCCAGCAATACATCTGTCTACAGCGGCAGTTATCAGAGGATTGTACTTCTGTACTACAACTCCCAGCATATCCTGAGGGCTGCAGACTGTCAGTACATGCTGGAAGTTGTAGTGCCTGCAGCTGTTGTAGTTGGGTCCTATACACTGAATGCTTTGTGGCATATAAGAATAAAGAGATCTGTGTGGGCTCAGTACAGGGAAGTGACCCAGAACATCACTAATAGGGGATAGAACTAAAACATCTACCACTATCCCTATTAGTGATGTTCTGGGGTCACTTCCCTGCACTGAGCCCCCACAGATCTCTGTATTCTTATATGCCACAAAGCATACAGTGTATAATGCACCTAGGACCCAACTACAACAGCTGCAGGCACTACAACTCCCAGCATGTACTGACAGTCTGCAGCCCTCAGCATACGCTGGGAGTTGTAGTACCTGCAGCTCTTGTAGTTGGGTCCTAGTTTAAAAGTTTGCACTAGTGTACTGTAGTGACCGCAGGGCTGTGTCAGTACACTACCGCAAACAATACACTGACCCTTATAGACCCCAATGGTACACAGGCTCTGCACACTATAGAAGTAATTACAGTGCAGTTACTAATGACTCACAGGTGACGTCTTCTCTGATTGAAGACCGTCGCTAATGGTGCGTTTACACAGACAGATTTATCTGACAGATCTTTGAAGCCAAAACCAGGCACAGACTATAAACAGGGATCAGGTCATAACGGAAAGACTGGAATTTCTCCTCTTTTCAAATCCGTTCCCGGCTTTGGCTTCCAAAATCTGTCAGATAAATCTTTCTGTGTAAATGCACCCTAACTTTTTGCTTTCTTCTCCATCTGGCGCAGCATCATGAAGAGACTTCTCCGACCACAACTTGTCTGCAGTGTGGGCAGCTGGGGGTGACAGGGGAAGGGAGGCAGCTGGGGGGGGGGCTGGGGAAGGGAGGCAGCTGGAGGTGACTGAGAAAGGGAGGCAGCTGGGGCGACAGGGGGACTGGGGAAGGGGGGCAGCTGGGGGTGACAGGGGAAGGGAGGCAGCTAGGGGTGACAGGGCAAGGGAGGCAGCTGGGGGGGGACTGAGGAAGGGAGGCAACTGGGGGTGACTGGGGAAGGGAGGCAGCTGGGGGAAAGGGAGAGCAGCTGGGGGAAAGGGAGAGCAGCTGGGGGGCAGGGGACCAACAGGGAGGGGCAGCTAGGGTGGCAGGGGAGAAGCTGGGGTTCAGGGGGGCTGGGGCTCAGGGGGAGAGGCTGGGGGTCCGGGGAAGCGGTAGGGGGGCAGGGAAAAAGCTGGGATTCAGGGGGAGAGGCTGGGGGTCAGAGGGAGAAGCTGGGGGTCAGGGGGAGGGGCTGGGAGGCAGGGGAGCAGTTGAGAATGCAGGGGAGAGAGGCTGGGGGCAGGGGAGAGGCTGGGGGCAAGGGAGAGGCTGAGAATGCAGGGGGGAGAGGCTGGGGACCAGGGGAGAGAGGCTGGGGTCAGGGAAGAGGCTGAGAATGCAGGGGCGAGAGGCTGGAGACCAGGGGAGAGGCTGGGGGTTAGGGGGAGAGACTGGGGGGGCAGGGGAGAGGCTGGGGGGCAGGGGAGAGGCTGGGGGAGCAGAGGAGAGGCTGGGGGGCAGGGGAGAGGCTGGGGGGAGCAGGGGAGAGGCTGGGGGGCAGGGGAGAGGCTGAGGGTTAGGGGGAGAGTCTGGAGGGGCAGGGGAAAGGCTGGGGGGCAGGGGAGAGGCTGGGGGGCAGGGGGAGAGGCTGAGGGTTAGGTGGAGAGGCTGGGGGGCAGGGGAGAGGCTGGGGGCAGGGGGAGAGGCTGGGGGGGCAGGGGAGAGGCTGAGGGTTAGGGGGAGAGGCTGAGGGTTAGGGGGAGAGGCTGAGGTTTGGGGGGAGAGGCTGATGGTTAGGTGGAGAGGCTGGGGGGAGCAGGGGAAAGTCTGGGGGGCAGGGGAGAGGCTGAGGGTTAGGGGGAGAGTCTGGGGGGGCAGGGGAAAGGCTGGGGGGCAGGGGAAAGGCTGAGGGTTAGGTGGAGAGGCTGGGGGAGCAGGGGAGAGGCTGGGGGGAGCAGGGGAGAGGCTGGGGAGCAGGAAAGAGGCTGAGGGTTAGGGGGAGAGTCTGGGGGGGGGCAGGGGAAAGGCTGAGGGCAGGGGAGAGGCTGGGGAGAGCAGGGGAGAGGCTGGGGGGCAGGGGAGAGGCTGAGGGTTAAGAGTCTGGGGGGGCAGGGGAAAGGCTGGGGGCAGGGGAGAGGCTGGGGAGAGCAGGGGAGAGGCTGGGGGGCAGGGGAGAGGCTGAGGGTTAGGGCGAGAGTCTGGGGGGGGCAGGGGAAAAGCTGGGGGCCAGGGAGAGGCTGGGGGGGCAGGGGAGAGGCTGGGGGGCAGGGGAGAGGCTGGGGGGCAGGTGAGAGGCTGAGGGGCAGGGGGAGAGGCTGAGGGGCAGGGGGAGAGGCTGAGGGGCAGGTGAGAGGCTGAGGGGCAGGGGGAGAGGCTTAGGGGCAGGGGGAGAGGCTGAGGGGCAGGGGGAGAGGCTGAGGGGCAGGGGAGAGGCTGAGGGGCAGGGGAGAAGCTGGGGGGGAGGGGAGAGACGGGGCGGCCAGGAGCAGGATGGGCAGGCAGGCTGGTTCCCTCCCCCAATGCAGCGCCGAGGTCCGGGGTCCGGGGTGCGAGGCAGGGGGTGAGCTTCCGGCACACACAGCCTGACAGAGGCCGGAAGCTCACAGCTGCAGCCCCGCGGTGCCGGATCTTCTCTCCTGCTCGGCGATGACGTCACATCACGTGAGCGCCGCCGAGCAGGAGAGAAGATCAGGGACCGCGGGGCTGCAGCTGTGAGCTTCCGGCCTCTGTCAGGCTGTGTGTGCCGGAAGCTCACCCCCTGCCTCGCACCCCGGACCCCGGACCTCGGCGCTGCATTGGGGGAGGGAACCAGCCTGCCCACCAGCCTGCTCCCGGCCGCTCCGTCACCACCACCACGTCCCCCCCCCCCCCCAGGCGCGGACTAGGCACCCGTGGGCCGGTGCCTACGGACGTTTTCTTTTTTTTGTTTTGTTTTTTTTAATAATAAAAAAAGGGTTCCCTGCGGGTGCCGCCGCCCTAGGCACCGGACCACGGGTGCCTAGTGACAAATACGGCCCTGGTTCTAACCACAAAACCTGTTCTAAACTAAATAAAACAAGAAATTAATGGGGTAGTCCAGCAAAAAAATAAATAAAAAATAAAATGTGCTGGAGATTTGTAATTTACTTCTATAAAAAAATCTCAAGTCTTCCAGTACTTATTAGTTGCTGTATGTCCTGCAGGAAGTGGTGTATTCGTACCAGTCGGACACAGTGCTCTCTGCTGACACCTCTGTACGTGACAGGAACTGTCCAGAGCAGTGGCAAACCCCCATAGAAAACCTTTTCTGCTTTGGACAGTTCCTGACATGGACAGAGGTGGCAGCAGAGAACACTGTGTCAGACTGGAAAGAATACACTACACTACTGTATGTAAATATGAGGGATTGACAGGAAAATGTCTCTGTGAACTGAACATTTTACACGGAGTATTACACGAAACCACCACCATACCTTTTTACAGTGCCTGCCTGTGTTACCAAAGATGTCTCTGTCTGTTATTGCAAATACATCAAAATTGTTAAAATAGTTTTTTAAACAAGGAAAAAAGGTCATACACTGTATTGAAAACTTTCATAATAAATTCAAACAAGCTATATTGCTCAAGCATGGGAAAGTGTATGTTGCAGCCTGATATACTGTAGGTAGTGGTAAAAGTGGCTGGTTGAGGACAGTCTTTGGGTGCATCTACACTGTATTGGCAGGCCTAGATATTGCAGAAGGAAAAGGAGGGAAGCAAACAAGAGAGGATCATTCCTGGACTGGAGCATGATACTAAAAGGCAACCCGATGGCTGGGTCCTGGGAGAAAGACACTAGCGTTACACTAGGTTATTTACGGTATTACATTGTCTCATTATCTTTGAGTTGCAGTCTCTTTGAGACTGTCTCTCAGATACCTTTAATGGCATGATATAGTATAATATATATATATATATATATATATATATATATATTATATAATGTACTGTCTATTGTACCTACTACAACTGGCATCCATTTTGCTACCATCTGATTTATTGTTTTCGGTTACAAACACACTTGGCGGGTCTGCAGCGAGACTCGCTGCAGATCCTGGCCCTATACTTTTAATGGCAGACAAACACGCAGCAGGGATGTACATCCCTGCTGCGAGTTTGTCTGCAGCCCACCCCATTAACCCCCCGGCCGCCGGAGCTGATACTTCACCTGATCCCGGCTCCGGCGGTTCCCGATGTCTTCAGCAAGCCGGAGCGGGGACCAGGTGAAGTATATGCTCCAGCCAGCCGCCCGCAGCCCCGGCCGCCCGATCGCACGCCCCCCCCCCCCCCGCAGCACCGATCGCTCGCCCCCCCCGCAGCACCGATCGCTCGCAAGCCAGGTGGGGGATCGGTGCTGCGGGGGGGGCGATCCGGCGGCCGGGGCTGCGGGGGGGCGCGTGCGATCGGTGCTACGGGGGGGCGATCGGGCGGCCGGGGCTGCGGGCGGCTGGCTGGAGCATATACTTCACCTGGTCCCCGCTCCGGCTTGCTGAAGACATCGGGAACTGCCGGAGCCGGGATCAGGTGAAGTATCAGCTTCCGCGGCCGGGGGGTTAATGGGGTGGGCTGCAAACAAACTCGCAGCAGGGATGTACATCCCTGCTGCGTGTTTGTCTGCCATTAAAAGTATAGGGCTGGGATCTGCAGCGAGTCTCGCTGCAAAAACGCAGCATGGAGACTCACTGCAGACCCGCCAAGTGTGTTTGTAACCTTTAAGAGATTTATGATTTTATTTAGGAATACACCATAAGACTATGTTCACACAACATCCAAAATAGAGAAAAGGCATCCAATTTTGATATTTAAAAAAAAATAAATCAGTTTTTGCCGCAATTTAACTGACTGCAATGGCAATGCATTGAAGTCAATGGAAAGACGTACGTCCAATGCTCACAATGCATCAAATAACGGACATTTTTACAGCGGACGTCAAAATAATGAACATGATCATCATTTTCGGGTGTCTTTTGCAAACAGCAGATTTTTTTTTATTAGTTCACACAGTTTTTCTTTTGTCACCATTCTTTCCCTGTGTTTACTATTGAATTCAATGGACTTTTCAGTTAAGCCACACCCAAAATTCAATTAGTAACTCAAACTAAAATAATGTGCAAACACCAGTCATTGGAAGAAGGGAAGGCTAGACAGCTAAATGACGTCCTTTATTGTAGACTCAAAATAACGGACGTCATTTTAAACGGAGCTGAAAAAAACGTTTTGTGAACATAGCCTATACAAGAATTCCATTACTTTTTATTTTGGTCAGCTGTTCTCAGCATTTGATTGTAGTCATACAGTACATCCATTCATAATATTGTGAATATGATTCTGTAACCACATCAAATGGTCTTTATCATCTTATCTTTAGGAGTCCACTTATATTGGGATTAATGCATTGTATAGATGTGGTTTTGGGAGTTATTTTGTTGCATTGTTTTGCTATTTAATATTTTTTTTATAGATGTGTTCAGAGATCCATGCCATTTTACAGTTTTTGTCATTGAGGCGCTTTGACACCTTTTTCTTGCCGAATAAGTTGTATTTTCTAATGAAACCATTTGAAGGTACATTTGAGGTGTTTTTTGGAAGATGACTGTTCACCTTCAGACCTCTTAATTGCATGTTTCCTTTGCCCCAGTCTAAACTATGTCTGATTCTAGTAGTTGCTGTGTGGTAATTTACAGGTTCTCCACCACACCCGTCTGGTTTCTTCTGCTAGTCTAGTGCCAGGCTGCAGATAGGCTGAGCAATGATGGACAGGTTCCTTTGCCACTCATCTCGCCTCCCCGTCAGTCTGTGTTCTGTGTGGTCTGGAGTGCATATGTGTTATGCATATAATCAGACAATACATAAAAGTAAAGAAGAAAACAGCATATGCACACAACAGGCTGCAATCCAAAAAATAACTTTTTAAAGAAATATCTGAACAAAATGGCTAAAAGGAGCAGAATATGGAAGACACGCCTATTCAATAGACTCAATTAACTATAAACATGGACCACTCACTGAATAAGAAAAGTATAATTAAAGAAAAAATGGTAAATTATTATATTCAGTATGGACACCAAAAATAATGAATCCCGTATATGTGTGGGGTAGAAATAAGGTAAGGTGGTAAAAGCAAGGCGCTCCTCCTATCTGACCCTATTTCTACTTCACACACGTGTAGCAATGGCGATGCAAACAGGACCAGGACCGAAGAATTCTTCTCAGGGCCGGTGCAGGTGTAGAAATTGCAAAGATGTTTGAATATCATGTGTAACAGATATCACGTTGCGAATGTCTTCACCGAATGGTAAGTTTATTTGCAACGCATTTCAGGCGATCAGATTAGCAAGATGGCCTTTTCTCTTGAGCCTCAAAAAACGCTACCTCAAAAAAACGCCATGTGTGTAAGGCAGATCATAAACTTCTATTGACTTCTAGCTAATATCTGGCCACCTGCGTTTTTGCAACAACAAAAAAAAATACCAAGGCATTTTTATTGTTGTTTTCCCAAGATTTTAAGGTAGTGTGCAGCCGGCCTTAAAGCTGGATTAAATTTAGTATAGTATACAAAACCCCAGTCTACAATGTCCCTTTAATGGATATCTAGAAAGGTTATTTCCCAGATTCTATAGAATAAAATCAATGTGTATTCTATTGTATAACACAGATATTTTCCATCTCTAAATAAAATATGAAACAATCTACTTTGTGGTGAATTTCCATTTTCTTTTTGCTTTATACAGATGACATCGGGATGTTTAGCTGTCCTTAGTGCACTCTGACAGCAGACAAAGATGACAATGTCCTCACTGCACTACTATGCAAAAAAGTGAACCTCTTTGTGAGATGTATACATATATAGACAGTGAAAATAAATATAGTAATTTTATATACTCAACAGCAGAAGTCTCTCTGGAAACAATACACCCCTAGATAACTTTACATACAATGATGAGATCATGTGAATTCTAAATGGTTTCTCAGTTCTGCTTGGTAATAAGATCAGAGAGATTATACACCCACTGCCTAAAGCGTTTTCTTTGTGAGAACACATTAGTTTACAATTACCCTGACGTAATAATTCTTACAAAGCAAATTTTCTATTATTCTGTTTAATTAGTTAATTAAATAATTAATTACTATAAATAACAACAACAACAACACATAATCTCATTGTTGTTATTTCTTTTGATTGTTAGAATCACTTATGAAATAGTTTGAGCTAAACAACCCCTGTCCATATGCTCTATTAGGACAGGTGAATGTCATATGGAAAGGGGCGGTTTCTGTTCAGGAGTCCCCTCAGTGGGCTTGTAGACTCCATGTAGTCATCTATTATATGACCTTTCATCTATTTCAATAGGTGAAGTGTAAGACCAAGTTCACAAACAGTAAAACTGGCCACTATTTTAGCCAAAAAAAACCCTGTAAAATCGTTTTTTAATGGCAAAAAAATGGCTGTCGATATACAAATAGTGGCTAGTGTTTTAAAATAATGGTATTTTAACCGTGTATAAACATAGCCCAAGGCTATGTTCCCACACAGTATTTTGGTCAGTATTTTGCAACCAAAAACAGAAGTAGTTGTTCACACACCGTTGAAATTGGGTGGATAGCTGTCGTTTAAAACATGTTATCTCAAAATTTACATTGCTATAAAATAATTTTAACAGTGTGTGAACATAGCCTTTCTGTATTTTCAATCCATTCTTGGTTTTGGTTACAAATCCCCCAGATCGACCAATAGTGTCTGGTGTGGGCTCAGTTCTTGAGCTCTTGTCAAAATACATTGATTGGTTGCTCAACCCTTTGTTGAGCAATGTTCCGTGTTTAGTATCTCAATTCTGTCAACACCATGAATATTGCATTTATATCCAAGACTCATTCAACTAATCTGGAATTCTTGGATGTGATGGTGTCAAATAGAATGGCATGATTTCTACAAAAGGATATAGAAAGCCAACAGCTTGTAAAAGCTTATTGCATTTTGAGAGTTCTCATACTGACAAAACAAAAATGGCTGTTCCCTATGGTCAATTTTTGATGACGCATAAATAGCTGCCTGGAGTCCTTTATGAAGCAGGCACAGAAGTTGAAAACTCGCCTGCTGGATAGTGGTTATCCAGAGAGTAATCTGAATGTAGCTCTACAGAGAGCACTTGATAAAACGGAGGATTAAAGGGGTACTCTGGGCCGGGGGGGGGGATTTTTGAGGATCGCCGGGGAGGGGGTGGAAATTGAAGCCTGAGGTCACTTACCTCCTCCATTCCAGCGCTGGTGCCCAGATTGCGCCGCCCAGTACTCCGGTCCTGCGGCCGCTTCCTTGGTCAGAGCTGCCAGATGAGACGTGGTGTCTCAAGGCAGCTCTGCCATTCAGCGGCCGAGGCGGGACCCCGCTTGAAACATCATGTCTAATCCGGCAGCTTTGACCAGGAAGCGGCCGCAAGACGGGAGCACAGGGCGTTGCGATGCGGGCACCGGCGCTGGAACGGGGGAGGTAAGTGACCTTCGGCTTCAATTTCCACCCCCTCTTCGGCGATCCTCAAAAATACCCCCCAGCCCGGAGTACCCCTTTAACCCTTAGGCGATCCTGGACGTACCCGGGCATCCAGGGCCACCTACGTGTGTTCAGAGCGGGGCCGCGCGGCAGCTGCGCTCTGAACCGCTGAGGTCCTGGGTGCCCCTCGTAGCCCGGGGCCGCGGCTGGTAACGGGCACGGTCTGATCGCCGTGCCCGCTAATAAAGTAATCGGATGCCGCTCTCAAAGTTGACAGGCTACAAGAGGAAAATTATTTGTAGTGTGCCTTATGCTCATTACATACCCCTGGTGTTCTTTGTTGGTTTGTCAAAGTTGACAGCTGCATCTGATTACTTGATACAGCCGTTCCCTGGTGTCTAGTAGGGTGGACATTTTCCCGGAGGAGCCATCCACACATCCTCTTCCTTCCAGGGTCTGCGCCATAATGGCGCTGATCCAGGCTCAGCACTCGATTGCTTCCGGCTGCAGCAGATGTGCCTATCTCATCGATCTATGCTGCATATCTATGCAGCATAGATCTCAATGAGAGATCAGAGTGCTTATACTAGAAGTCCCCCAGGGGGGCTTCTAGTATAAGTGTAAAAGTAAAAAATAAAGTGTTATTATTAGTAAAAAGCCTCCTCCCCTAATAAAAGTCTGAATCACCCCCCCTTTTCCCATGTTATAAATAAAAATAAATAAATAAATAAACATGTTTGATATCGCAAATCGCCCAAACTATTAATTAATCACATTCCTGATCTCGCACTGTAAACGGTGTAAGCGCAAAGAAATCCCAAAGTGCAAAATTGCGCATTTTTGGTCGCATCAAATCCAGGAAAATTGTTATAAAAAGTGATCAAAAAGTTGCAAATGCGCAATCAAGGTACCGATAGAAAGAACACATCATGGCGTGACACCTCACACAGCCCCATAGAGCAAAGGATAAAAGAGCTATAAGCCTGGGAATGGAGCGATTTTTAGGAACATATATTTGTTAACAATGGTTTGAATTTTTTACAGGCCATCAGATACAAGAAAAGTTATACATGTTACATATCGTTGTAATCATAACGACTTGAGGAACATATATAACAAGTTAGTTTTACCCCAGGGCGAACGGCGTAAAAACGAAAAAACCCCAAAGAAAAGAAATGCGCTTTTTTTTTCAACTTCACCACACATTAAATTTTTTCCTGGTTTCGCAGTGTACTTTATGCAAAAATTCAGCCTGTCATTGCAAAGTACAATTAGTGACGCAAAAAATAAGGGCTCATGTGGGTTTCTAGGTGAAAAAAATGCAAGTGCTATGGCCTTTTAAGCACAAGGAGGGAAAAGTGAAAACGCAGAAATTTAAATTGGCCCGGTCCTCTAAGGGTTAAGTGTAATTGTTTTGCTTTCTCCTTTAGATTGTCCCCTATGGCCACCAAGATTCAGAAAGTTATGTCTAAATATTGGTATCTATTGGAGGGTGATGCTGCCTTAGGTGACTGGACAACTGTGAAACCCTTTGAGACTTTTAGACGCAGTACTAGTGTCAGGGATATCTTGGTACAAAGCTGGTTTAATCCATAAGAAGGAGATGACAAAATGTGGTTAAAAAAATGACCTAAAAGGCAATTTTCATTGTGGCAATTGTAAATCATGTAAACAGATATACAAAGGTACCAGTTCCTTATCCAGACTTGTGCTGCTTGGGGGCGACCTTCTCCGCCGGCGGTGCTGGCCGGGTTCTGGTGTGGTTTTTTTGGGTCTGGTCCTGTGGCATGGGGGTCGCAGGGCTGTCCCATGGCCCCCGTTCCCTGACTGTGCACGCCTGCGGGGTTGGTGGCCACTGACTGGCACGGTGTGGACTTAGTGTAGGGACCCATGTGTATCAGATACCGGCACGAGGTACATGGGGCAGTATGGCTTGATCAATTCATACACTAAATTCTGATGTGTTTTTTATTTAGCCTAGCGGCACAAGTATCAGCCATAGGTGTGAGGTGCAGCACTCTGTTTCTTCCCTGAACCGTACAAAGGTACCAGTGTTACTCCCAATGGTGTCCAGATACGTATTAAGGATTTTATATGCTGCAGGACCAATTTTGTAGTACATGTCATGTTTTGCCCATGTAGACGTTTCTACGTGGGAAAAACAAAAAGGGCATTATAAATACGTATCAGAGAACATTTATAAAATAATTCTGGAATCTTGCAGTTTTCATTTCAATCACTAGGTCTAAAATTAAGCTGAGGTCACAAAGTACACTCATTAATGTTTCACATTCATCTCAAGGCGACATGTCCTATCTATAATAATAATAATTTTTATTTAATTAGCGCCATCAGATTCCACAGCACTTTACCATTCTGGGTGTACATATATAGACACAACTCAGACATTACAGACATACACATGTAAATGTCTATTGCCGTCTATGTCCATGGGGCTTGCTGTAAAGAATATCACTAAATGCTGCTAAAAATAACTCAAGCAATATAATAAAGTACAAAAAAAACTAGAAAATAGAAACAGATTAGAAAAAAACATGTTCTAGTATTTGGTTCTGATCAGTATAAAAAAAAAAAAAAGTAATATATGCCCTTTAAGGTCTTCTGCCAGACACAATCTGTGTGATGCAGGTCACAATGGCTCAAGGGATTCCACAGGGCCATCCAAAGCTTTGGGGGCTGGCACTTTAATATGGGGGCAGGTGATGTTAGTTAGTTAGTTCCCCTGGGGCAGACGCCTGCATAAAATGTGGCCTGATGGCATCTACCATCAGGGGCGCAGCCTGTTAATAAAGTCTTCCCCCATGGACTGTACAATGATCTGATTTCATGGTCACTGTTAGAGGGGCATGTTAGCAGACACACCCAAACACACTGCACATGCTAGTTTCCCATGTGCAATGCTTTCCAGTGGAGGCCATAAATGCAGGTGTGCAAGCTTTCAATGTCCTAATAATGGTATGGTGCTTCTTAGAGGAACTAATCCGTGTTAATCTCTAACAACTATATATAGCAAGTGACACATAATACTGTCCTAAGACAATTGTGAAAATAAACAACAAAGGGGGCAACTTTTTAAGGTCAACACTTGGTGTAAATCGGCCAAAAGTAACAAATATTTTGCATTTGCGCTTTTCTAATAGAAAAGATTTTGCTTGTCCTTGTGTGGTTTCTTTAGGGCTATATTCACATAAACGGTTTTATTGTGGAACTAAGGTTAGTTTTTATATCTTTAAAGGAGAAGTCTGGCAAAACTGATAATTACACTGCAGGTAGAGGGTTGGGGGAAACATAATAAAGAAGCTATACTTACCAGTTCCCATGCCCTCCCAGCACAGATCGGCCACAGGTCACGGAATGGCCGGTCATATACGTAGTGTGAACATAGCCTAAGACTGCGTCTTCCCTTGTATGGGACCTGACATAAGAATTCATAGATCAGCTTCAACTGAGCCCTCTCAGACTCTAAAGTGTATCTGTATTTTACGGAGTGTTTCTTTAATTTAAAATTAGCATATAGCATTTAGAGGATGAAGTCATGATACAGAGACAAGCTTTCATCCTACACAGTTCCCAGTATTTGGCTCTCACATGACTAGGCAGCTGCTATGTTTCAGTCAGTCAGCTCATTCCATCTTGCAGAACAAAGTTTTCAAAAAACCAAATCCCTTTTCTGTTTCCTTTCTTTGAAAAATATTCGAGTCAATAAACAAACATCACTTGTTAGTAGCCCCTTCACACAGCTGAAGTTCATGATATTTTGGTAGAGGGGAAAGCTAACTTTACATTACTGGCATATTAGAATCATTTGACATTTCTTTTAAGGGGAAAACGTTTGCAGACAACATAGTGTATTGGACAAGTCTATGAGGCCTTTCTTGGATACAAAAAAAAAAAAAGGGAAAAGTTATTGGAAGTATCTAAGCTGCTATGTCCCTGCATGAGTGCTGGAGCGACGTCACTGCAGAGTGTTGCCACAATAGTCATTAGAAGGGGCAGGCCAACCAGGGTGGATTGGTTTACTGAATACAGTACTCTGTGAAATTAAATAAATTACTAATATCCCAAAAATGCCACTGAGGATGAGGCTATAGGGACATATCAGTTGGTTAGCTAAAGGGTAAGCTGCTGCTGGACAGCTCTGGTGACAATGATCTTTAAGAGAACACTAGGGTCAGGTAGTTGAAATCCAACATGTCCCTTTTCTCCCCGATATCATGTGTCAGGGGAGGAGTGGGAGGCAACCACACAATTTAGATAGTTGGTGAATCCTGACGAATCCTAACTTTTACATTAATAACATGGAGACTTTAGAGGTAGATGTGCAAGTCCTATGAATACACCTTAAAGAGCTTGTCCAGGAAAAATTTCCCTTTTCCCCTATCCACAGGATAGGGGAAAAGTAGGACGTCACGGGGGTTTAACCTCTGTACCCCCCTCTGATCTCCGTATCAGTCCAGTAGGCTCTGTTATGAATAGAGCCGCATGTCCGGCACGCGACCCAAGACTTCATTCCTACGGAGCCAGCGGGGCTCAATATGGAGATTGGCGGGAGGTACAGAGGTCGAACCACCTGCGACCTCCTACTTTTCCCCTATTCTGTGGATAGGGCAAAAGTGAATTTTTCCTGAACAACCTCTTCAAATATTTGAGTTGAAAATATTTGTTTTCCAA
Organism: Dendropsophus ebraccatus; assembly: GCF_027789765.1. Lineage (NCBI taxonomy): Eukaryota > Metazoa > Chordata > Amphibia > Anura > Hylidae > Dendropsophus > Dendropsophus ebraccatus. Next base: position 165,831,382 of record NC_091455.1, read on the forward strand.
ACTAGGCAAACCAGAATTTAGGGCTGCTTAATAATGTAATATAATTGAATTATTAAGAAAGGGCAAGTGAGTGTCTTCTATATGTTCTACCAAACAGCAGTCATTTTCAATGTTTTAAAAATAGACAGAACATAAATCGAAAAATGTGTGGCCCAAGAATTCCAGAAAAAGTGTGCCCCAGGTATATGCAACTTTATACTGTTGACCATAAAAACTATACAGCATGGTATACAGTGTATTAAGGGTTTGCAATTTGAAATGTATTAAAAATGTGTTCAGTTAAAAAAGAATGGTGATGTATACTAAGTAGGCATTGGAGGTGAATTTACAAAGACTGGGATATTATATGCTACTGTTAACTGCCTCTGTACAGGGAACCTTTATGCCAGCTCCGAGATAACGTTGATTTCCACTATGATTTACAGCACATCACAGACATACGTCATAGTACATCTGGCTGGCCAGTTAGGCCACAACCGTTTTATGCATTTACCATTTTTTTTAAGTGATAAAAACCAAAATATTTTTGTGCAACAGAGCATAAATTTGCCTCTAGCTATATGTACTCTAAGAAATTGGCTTTTTAAACTGCTGAACACAGAGAAAAACACAGGGTGAGTAAAACTTATCAAGTTCCTATATATAGACACAAAATTATGATGATGTATTTCATGGCTGATAACTGACAAACATTTACAGCATTTGTGCGTCATATATGCTTCTAGGCTACATTATATAAGTTTATGTTCAAACAATCCACATTATTAATTTCATGTTAAAGAAAAAAGAGCTAAGACAACTCTGTACGGTGAGTAATATAAAATAATTCAGTTTATAATGGAAATGCTTCTTCATCCGCTGCCAAAATGTAAAAATGAAAATAATTGAGCAATAAAACATAATTACATTGTTGGCCACAGGATTGTGTTTCACCTGAATAGCTTTTAATGAATACTAATTTAGCTTACACATTGATAGATGGATACGTCTAATGTTTAAGCGATGCATTAGATCTAAAGTAGGTCACATAATATAACTCATTACTGAGGGAAAAAGGCTAAAAAAAAATTAAACAGCTAGTTTGTAGATACAAAGTTAATATAAAGTATGAATAAGAATACACTTAAATGAGTTATCCAGTGCTTCAAAAACATGGTGTCATGAATGTGCCTGTGCTGAGTTCCGTGCGCCCTTCGGCTCGTGCTGTGCGACTGAGATGGCGCTGATACTCAGTGTTTTGTATGTGTTGTGCTGTAACCTGAACCCTGTCTGAACACTGGCCTGTTTCTATCAGGATGTTCAGCCCCACCCGTTTGCTGTGTGCTCTGGCCATGTAGGAGTTACTCTGCTCCAGTTCTGTGCACAGGTGATTTAGTTGATACCAGGAGCCTTGTCCAATAGGGACTGGGAGTTTCCCCTTATTCCCTATAAGTGTTTGGCTGAGGCTCATTCTGGTGCCGGTTATTGAGCTTGTCTCAGCCTGCTTCTTCCTCTGTTTAGCTCTGTGTTTATTCTGACTATTTTGCCTTGTATTCTGACTATCCCTGCTTGCTGCCTGCCTCTGACCATATTGCCTGTTTATTGACCTTGCTTTTTGGATTGTGTTTTTGTACTGCGCTGCCCGATTGTTGTGACCCGGACTGTCAACTATTCTTTATTGTGTTTTGTCTGTCTGTCTTGTCTTTTTGTCCCACCAAGCCAGTACAGGGACTGCCGCCCAGTTGCTGCCCTAGGGTTTAGCCTAGGGGGGCAAGTAGGTAGAGTCAGTGGGCGGGGCTGAGCTTAGGGCTCACTGTCTCTGTGTGTCTGGTGTCACCGATTCCTGACACATGGCTTCTTTCTTTCAGAGACAACACAACTCTTGTCTCCAGTTCAGGTGCAGTTTGCAATTAAGCTCCATTCACTTCAATGGAACTGAGTAGCAAAACCCCGCCCAAGCTGGAGACAAGAGTGGTGCTGTCTCTGGAAGAAAGTGGCCATGTTTTTGTAGTACTGGATAACCCCTTTAATACAAGGCATACAACGCCCCTCCACCCCTCGCTCTTTATCTATGCCGAACTAAGGGAAAGTTATCAACAGCAGAGCAAGTAAGGGCTTACAGCAAATAAACCACCAGGTACATTGCTTGGTGTTTTTCACATGAACAGACCGGCATTGGCATGGGGATGCTGGTCCCTTTCTCGAACCGCCTCCCGGTTCCCATGCATGACCTATTACCAAGCACCAGCCAGGCATAAAGCATGGGGGATGGGCCCGCCTGCCCCCAGTGTGGTGAAGCCCCCTCCCCTCTTTGACGCAGCTCCATTAGAACCAATAGAACCGTGTCACAGATGGGAGGGGAGATTGTCACACTGGGGGCTGGCAGGCCTTTCTCCAGGGCTTCATGCCCGACGCTCGGTAATCATCCGTCGGTAGTTTAAAAAAAGGACCGTGGCACCCGCATTCCTGTTCTGGCGCAGGTCTGTTCATGTAAAAAAGAAAAATAAAATGTACATAATGGTACATTTACTTTAAGGGTGCCTTTACACCTACCGACCGACTTTACACCTACCTAGTCGGCTAGGTCCTGGCAGATCACTGTCAGTACATACACGCGGCGGTCTAAACGACCGCTGCGTGTATGTAAATCTGCCGGCCACTTAACCCCTTCTGATGCTGACCGGCAGCCTCCCGCTCAGCTCTGTATACATTACTTCCTCTCTCCACGGGGTCCCGGCGTCCTGCTCTCGCGCCCGGCCAATCAGTGTGTTGCCCTGCCGCAGCCACTGATTGGCCGGGCGGGAGAGCAGGACGCCGGGACCCCGTGGAGCGAGGAGGTAATGTATACAGAGCTGAGTGGGAGGCGGCCGGCCGGCATCAGAAGGGGTTAAGCTGCCGGCAGATTTACATACACGCAGCGGTCGTTCAGACCGCTGCGTGTATGTACTGACAGTGATCTGCCAGGACCTAGCCGACTCGCAGCGTTATTAACGCTGCAAGTCGGTAGGTGTGAAGGCACCCTGTCGGCAAAAAAAGACCACTGGGTCCATCTAGTCTGCCCTTTTAGCATTTCCTTTCTTATTATCTTAGAATAGATATATGTTTATCCCAGGCAGGTTTACATTCGGTTATTGTAGACAGCGTCTGTTCTAGATCCTATTCTTTTGTAAGTGACATAGGAGAAGGTTTGGTAGGTAAGGTTTGTCTGTTTTCTGATGACACAAAAGTCTGCAATAGGGTTGATATTCCTGGAGGTGTCAGTAATATGGAAAATAATTTAGCTTTACCTGATAAGTGGTCCAAACAATGGAAACTGCAGTTTAATGTTTTCAAATGTAAAATAATGCACTTTTGGAGTAGGAATGCTCTATCCAAATATCATATCAACAGTTCTGTGTTGGCAAAGACTGCAGAGGAGAAGGGTTTAGGGGTAGTGATTTCTGACAAGGTTTTTATTAAAAAAAAAACAAAAACAAAAACCTAGAGGACAAAGTGAGAGGTTAGATGTGGGAAAGATCAGAAGCAACCTGAGAAAATATTACTTTACTGAAAGTAGTAGATGCTTGGAAAAAACTTCCAGCAGATGTGGTTGGTAAATCTACAATAACAGAATGTAAACATGCCTGGGATAAACATATATCTATCCCAACATTATAAGAAGGGAAATACTAATTTTCAGCCGACAATCTTCTATGTTTCTATGTAGATTTACCAACCACATCTGCTGGAAGTTTGTTCCAATCATCTGCTACTCTTTCAGTGAAGTAATGTTTTCTCACTGGGCTTCTAATCTTTCCGCTAACTAACCTCTCACTTTGTCCTCTTGTTCTTGAGTTAAGTTTTTTACTAAAAACACTTTGCTCCAGAACCTTATTTAGTCCTTTAACATACTTAAAGGCCCCCCCTTCCCTTCTTTCCTTCAGATTCAAACCCTTAAGTCTTTCCTGATATGTTTTATGCCTGACACCCTCCACCATTTTTTTTTATGAATATCCTTCTTTAGGTGAGGTCTCCAGAACTGAACACAGTATTCCAGATGTGTTGCCACCAGAGCTCTATACAGCGGGATCACATTCTCCCTTTTCCTATTGGTTATACGTTTAGCTATACAGCCCAGCATACGATTTGCTTTTCCCACCACCTGTTTGCACTGGTGACTCATTTTAAGGCTGTCAGAAATCATCTTCATCCAGCACTTTTGTGACATAATCAAAGAAATTAATGAGATTAGTCTGACATGATTGGCCTGCAGTAAAGCCATGCTGGTTTGGAATCAATTAATTGATTTTTAGATGATCCATTATCTTCTGCCCATACAAGTCTACGGAGGGGGGGAAGGCTTAAGGGGGATGAGAGAGAAGGAAGAGCTGACAAGAAAACAGAAAGCAGAGAGGATACAGGGTTTCTGACCAAAGAAAGAACTGGATTCACATTGGTTAGTATTAAAGATGAGCGAACCAGGTTCGAGTTCAAGTCCATCCGAACCCGAACGTTCGGCATTTGATTAGCAGGGGCTGCTGAACTTGGATAAAGCTCTAAGGTTGTCTTGAAAACATGGGTACAGCCAGGGGCGTAGCTAATGTCTCCTGGGCCCTGGTGCGAGAGGCCAACTTGGGCCCCCCCCCCTCCTTTCACGACCAAGTGATGCTATTGTTGTGTGTGTATATATATATATATATATATATATATATATATATATATATATATATATACACACAGTGGTGCCTTGGATTATGAGCATAATTCGTTCCAGGACCGTGCTTGTAATCCAAATCCACTCTTAAACCAAAGCAAATTTTCCTATAAGAAATCATGTAAATGCAGACAATTGGTTCCACACCCCAAATATATTTATTATTCTGTACTGTACAGTAATGGAGAGGATGGGAAACACAAGGGCTGACAGAGACTGCAGGGAGCATGAAGGAATGAGCAGGGCAGATGTGGGCACATACATGCAGCACTCTCTGTCCGGGGAGAGAGGGGTTACAGCTATGGAGAGATTACACCCCCCCCCCCACACAGTCCTGTCCCCTGATGTAAGCCCCAGCCTGAAGGGGATCTGCTATGATTTGGAAGGTGTTTAGAGTACAGTGCTGTAGACCCCGCTATGCAGGCCATGCCCCTTCTCCACTCGCGCTCCCACCCAATACAGGAAGTTCTTAAACCAAAGCAATGCTCTTAAACCAAGTCACAATTTTGAAAAACTGTGAGCTCTTAAACCAAAACGCTCTTAAACGAAGTTACTCTTAAACCAAGGTACCACTGTATGTATGTATATATATATATATATATATATATATATACACACACACACACACACCAAGACAGATATTACCTATTACCGCCATACTGTTACCGACCAAATCCTGTATACTGAGACCAATATTACCAGTAATACCAGTATATAGGGAGAAAACATTACCGCCACACCACAACCATCACCACCATATTGTTACTGACCAAATCCAGTATACTAAATCACCTCATCCAGTCATATAGAGGTGGCCCCAGCTCTACACAGGTTCTATACACCATATACATTACTGTGCAGTTATATCAGGTGACTCACAGGAGACGTCTTTTCTGATCAGAGTTCTTTCCTTTTCATCATCTTCTCCATCCGTCCTGGGCCGTTATGAGAACTTCTCCGAGCCACGAATCCACAGAATCTGCCAGACAGACATATTAGGCTCCACACTCTGACACCATCTCCATCTCTCTACACACTGCACATCTGTACTGTCCCCTTTACACCCTTATTTAGTGGGTAGCCCTGACTCTATGTGACCCCCTAATAATATATGCCCCCCTCTGTGTATTCCCTCTCCCCCTATGTTGCCCCCCCCCCAAATAGATGGCCCCCTCCCTTATAGATGGCCCCCTCTACCCCCTCCCTTATAGATGGCCCCCTCTCTCCTCATCCTCCCTTATGGATGGTCCCCTCTCCCCCCACCCTCCCTTATAGATGGCCCCCTCTCCCCCCCCCCTCCCTTATAGATGGTCCCCTTCCCCCCCCCTCCCTTATAGATGGTCCCCTTCCCCCCCCTCCCTTATAGATGGTCCCCTTCCCCCCCCTCCCTTATAGATGGTCCCCTTTCCCCCCCTTTATAGATGGTCCCCTTCCTAACTCCCTTATAGATGGTCCCCTTTCCCCCCCCCCTCATAGATGGCCCCCTCTTTCCCCCCACCCTCATAGATGGCCCCCTCCTTCCCCCCACCCTCATAGATGGCCCCCCTCTTTCCCCCCACCCTCATAGATGCCCCCCTCCTTCCCCCCCACCCTCATAGATGCCCCCCTCCTTCCCCCCCACCCTCATAGATGCCCCCCTCCTTCCCCCCCACCCTCATAGATGCGCCCCTCCTTCCCCCCCACCCTCATAGATGGCCCCCTCCTTCCCCCCCACCCTCATAGATGGCCCCCTCCTTCCCCCCCACCCTCATAGATGGCCCCCTCTTTCCCCCCACCCTCATAGATGGCCCCCTCTTTCCCCCCACCCTCATAGATGGCCCCCTCTTTCCCCCCACCCTCATAGATGGTCCCCTTCACCCCCCTCCTCCCTTATAGATGGCCCCCTTCACCCCCCCTCCTCCCTTATAGATGGCCCCCTCTTTCCCCCCACCCTCATAGATGGCCCCCTCTTTCCCCCCACCCTCATAGATGGTCCCCTTCACCCCCCCTCCTCCCTTATAGATGGCCCCCTTCACCCCCCCTCCTCCCTTATAGATGGCCCCCTCCTTCCCCCCCACCCTCATAGATGGCCCCCTCTTTCCCCCCACCCTCATAGATGGCCCCCTCTTTCCCCCCACCCTCATAGATGGCCCCCTCTTTCCCCCCACCCTCATAGATGGTCCCCTTCACCCCCCCTCCTCCCTTATAGATGGCCCCCTTCACCCCCCCCTCCTCCCTTATAGATGGCCCCCTTCACCCCCCCCTCCTCCCTTATAGATGGCCCCCTCTTTCCCCCCACCCTCATAGATGGCCCCCTCCTGATAAAAAAAAAAAAACTTAACTCACCTGACATCGCGCTCCCACGTTGATCCTCACTCCTCCTGGTCTGTCCCCGGCTGCTGCGCTGCTGCCGGGGGTGTCGCGTCTTATACCCGGCAGCGCGCGCATCCCAGAACTCCCTGCGCGCCGGAAACCGGAAGTCAGGGCCCAAGGCGCGCAGGGAGCTCTGGGATGCGCGCGCTGCCGGGGGTAAGACGCGACACCCCCGGCAGCCGCGCAGCAGCCGTGGGAAAGACGGAGCCAGACTCTTGTGACCGCAAGCAAAACAATGCTTGCGGTCACAAGAGTGATTGATCGGGGGGCCCCGCGGGCCCCCCTTGTGGCGGGCCCGGTCGCGGCGGCGACCCCCACGACCACGGTGGCTACGCCACTGGGTACAGCCAATGACTATATCCATGTTTTCCACATAGCCTTAGAGCTTTATCCAAGTTCAGCAGCCACCGCTAATCAAATGCCGAACGCTCGGGTTCGGATGGACTCGAGCATGCTCCAGGGTCGCTCATCTCTAGTTAGTATTGGCAGGGCCGCCGATAGGGCAGTACAAGTGGTACTGCCGTATAGGGCCCGGACCCTAAGAGACATGGGGGGGGGGCCCGCCGGCCGCCGCCCCCCGACCGCTACGCTAGGGGGGCCCCCTTGCCCCTTGTCTCTGAGCATCCCGAGAAGCTGCGGCCGTACAGCTTCTCGGGATGCACTGATCGCTTTGATGTTCCGCCCGCACAGTGAGCGGGCGGAACATTAAAGCGATCAGAATACAGGAGAAGGACCTGGCAGCATCCTCCTCCTGTATTCTCTCCCATAGGCTGCCGGCACTTCATACCAGCAGCCTATGGGAGGACGGGCCGTGATCATGTGCCTCTCCGGCAGGCGTGATCATGTGACGTCATCACGCCTGCCGGAAGTCCCGTCCCTGCGGCTCGCAAGATGGAGCCCGAAGAGGAGGAGGAAGAGCTGCTACCTGCACAGCGCGGATTAGGTGAGTAGGATGTTTGTTTTTTTAGGGGCACCTCTGGGGGCATTATTAGTGTATGGGGGCACCACTGGGGGCATTATTTGTGTATGGGGGCACCTCTGGGGGCATTACTAGTGTATGGGGGCACCTCTGGGGGCATTATTAGTGTATGGGGGCACCTCTGGGGGCATTATTAGTGTATGGAGGCACCTCTGGGGGCATTATTAGTGTATGGGGGCACCTCTGGGGGCATTATTAGTATATGGGGGCATTATTAGTATATGTGGGCACCTCTGGGGGCATTATTAATGTATGGGGGCACCTCTGGGGGCATTATTAGTGTATGGGGGCACCTCTGGGGGCATTATTAGTATATGGGGGCATTATTAGTGTATGGGGGCACCTCTGGGGGCATTATTAGTTCATGGGCGCACCTCTGGGGGCATTATTAGTATATGGGGGCACCTCTGAGGGCATTATTAGCTCATGGGGGCACCTCTGGGGGCATTATTAGTGTATGGGGGCACCTCTGGGGGCATTATTAGTATATGGGGGCACCTCTGGGGGCATTATTAGTATATGGGGGCACCTCTGAGGGCATTATTAGCTCATGGGGGCACCTCTGGGGGCATTATTAGTGTATTGGGGCACCTCTGGGGGCATTATTAGTATATGGGGGCATTATTAGTATATGGGGGCACCTCTGGGGGCATTATTAGTTCAAGGGGGGACCTCTGGGGGCATTATTAACTCATGGGGGCATCTCTGGGGGCATTATTAGTGCATGGGGGTACCTCTGGGGGCATTATTAGTTCATGGGGGCCACCTCTAGGGGCATTATTAGCTCATGGGGGCACAGCAGGGAATCCTACATACAGGGGGCACAGCAGGGAATCCTACATACAGGGGGCACAGCAGGGGATCCTACTTACAGGGGGCATCCCACACAGCGCAGTTACTATGGGAGCCTACAGGGGGGAGAAAGGAAAGGAAGTTGCTAGAAATGTGCGGAGCCTAAATTGTTTGTCTCGCAGGTTCTAAGGGGATGAAACGTATCTGGAAGGAATCAGCATGGAAGTCTGGGCCGGATGGAGAGGAAAAGGGAAAGTGACTCCTCAGATCAAAGAAGACGTCACCTGTGAGTCACTGTATGACACTTTTCTTATTTTGTAGAACATCATTTAGTAGGGGCGCCCCGAGGTGAGAGCTACTACATTATCTGTACTCAGAGATATCACTGTGTTATCTGTGGTGTTACATAGGACTGCAGGTGACATCTACATTATCTGTACTCAGAGATATCACTGTGTTATCTGTGCTGTTACATAGGACTGCAGGTGACATCTACATTATCTGTACTCAGAGGGATATCACTGTGTTATCTGTGCTGTTACATAGGACTGCAGGTGAAATCTACATTATCTGTACTCAGAGGGATATCACTGTGTTATCTGTGTTGTTACATAGGACTGCAGGTGACATCTACTACATGATCTATACTCAGAGATATCACTGTGTTATCTGTGCTGTTACATAGGACTGCAGGTGAAATCTACTACATTATCTGTACTCAAAGATACCACTGTGTTATGTGGTGTTACATAGGACTGCAGGTGATATCAGGTGATTTCTCCAGGTTGCAGAAGTTCAAACTTCATCGTGCCCTGGTGTGCTGGTGTCTGTATGTCTGTATACATGTGTGCTGGTGTCTGTATGTCTGTATACATGTGTGCTGGTGTCTGTATACATGTGTGCTGGTGTCTGTATGTGTGTAATCATGTGTGCTGGTGTCTGTATGTCTGTATACATGTGTGCTGGTGTCTGTATACATGTGTGCTGGTGTCTGTATACATGTGTGCTGGTGTCTGTGTGTGAGATCAATTCTAGAGAACTGGCTCATATATCCCATTTTCCCCAGTGGCTTAAAATGTAACCTCTGTTATACAGTTATAAAATTGTAGAACCTAAATGTGAACAAGGTGCAATTCCAATAGACACTTACTTGTATAGCTGTCTCTTGTGCTCTGTATGCAGTGCGTTATACTCACCCTTGCAACGTACAATTTATAGCGTGTCTACAAGCCCAGCAGGGCTCATTATGATGGAGACTAAAACTTATACAAGAGTGGGGTAGGGGTTCCCCTGTATTCAGAATGCTGTTGAGTGCTAGGCAATGCCCCGTCTGGGATTATTGAATTTCGAGGGTCTATGCAGAGCAGGATAAAGACACCTCTGCTGCACAAACAGGATCTCCTAGAAAGCGTTCTCACCGCCATGTATTCGCTACCACTGTCTTGGGTGAGCTAAACTAGTCTTCCTGGGGGGGAGTGATTTGTATATGCTCACTAACATGGAACAGCCTCATTATATTAGCCTTATCAACATATTCTATGTTAGTGAGCATACCGGGGGGGGGGGGGGGATATTGGTGAACATATACAAATCAAACAGCCCCCCAGACCCTCGAAATTCAATAACCCCAAACGGGGCATTGCCTAGTACTCAACAGCATTCTGAATACAGGGGAACCCCTACCTCACTCTTGTATAAGTTTTAGTCTCCATCATAATGAGCCCCGCTGGGCTTGTAGACACGCTATAAATTGTACGTTGCAAGGGTGAGTATAACGCACTGCATACAGAGCACAAGAGACAGCTATACAAGTAAGTGTCTGTTTGAATTGCACCTTGTTCACATTTAGTTTCTACAATTTTATAACTGTATAACAGAGGTTACATTTTAAGCCACTGGGGAAAATGGGGTATATGAGCCAGTTCTCTAGAATTGATCTCAACCAAATTATACCTCCCAGCAAGGCGTGGGTCGAACACACAATTTTTTTTTTTATTAATGTGGGGGGCCCAGACACTTTGGTTGTATGGGGCCCCGAAATTCCTGATGGCGGCCCTGAGTATTGGTCTGGGAACTTCTGAGGGTTTACAACGGTGTGGTAGGATTACAGAATCTCATTTTTAGTATTTTTATAGTGTATAGGAGCCAGTATAGAGGTTATTCTGAGCAAAGGGAAAGCATACACATAAATGAAGTGTGCACAAGGGTAACCTGTGGGGAAGAGGGTCATGCCATTAACGTATGGTGGAATAGCGAGAAGTAAAGCTGAACCCTAATGTAGACACACATGACAGCTTAACCTTTAAATAAGATTTCATATCCACAGTTAATTAACAATGGCTACATGTTCAAAGATGGAATAATAGGCTTATGACAAACCAATGCAATTCACTTTCACGCTACAATACTAATTATCTTAAACATATTCATATGATGCATCTAGTGGACAAAAAAAAAAAAATCTAACACAGCTGTCCAAAACTAAGCAATTGCAGGGTAAGACACAACCTATTAATTACAGATGGCATCATCTGTGACATTCAGACATACTGTAGTGAGTTACTAGGTGACTCCGGTTCCAGCTGTGTCCCCGTAAACCCAGCTTCTGATTACGTCCCGCTCTCTGCTCAGCCAATCACAGAGCTGAAGAGACGAGAGTGATGTCTGTGGAAGCTGGCAGAACCGGAACAAAGCTGGAACCAGAAGAACTCAAGGTTAGTGGAGGGAGACAGGGGAGTTAAGTATCGCTTGTTTGTTGTTTTATGCCAAAGGGAAGTAGTATATAGTTAAAATTTCCCCCCCGTGTGTGCCTCCTCGTGCTTCACCACAACTGGTCTTTGACTGTTGATTACAGTGCAAATTATATTATGCAGCATCCCCTCCACTGACACCTAAGGCAAAGGTAAAGTGCTAACTAGTGAGCTGCCACTAAATGCACACTGTCAGCACCTCTGGTCGGGTCCAGGTGCTGACAGATTCCCTTAAGGCAATGTTTCCACTACGTACTGATAAGCGCTAACAACAGCCATTTTTGTAAAACGATGTCCGGAAATTAATGATCATGAGCATTAAATTCCGGCCGTTGTTTTACAACAACGGCTGTAGTTAGCGCTTATCAGTAAATAGTGGGAACATAGCCTTAACATGCATTTTACATGGTGAAGCAGTGATTATATGGTACTAGGTCTCAATGACAAGAAATATACCAAATCTCATCAGAGGATAATCCACCTTTGGGAACCCATTTAACTCAGCAGACCTTGATCATATAAAAAATTCTTTATCCAGTCCCCCTCCCTATCACTTGCTTTAATAGAAACAACCAGCTTTCAACCACTCCTGCTTATTCTCCCCCCTAACATTTACAAAACGTAAAGTGACTCTGTACCCACAGTTTAACCCCCCAAACCGCTTGTACCTTCAGATAGCTGCTTTTAATCCAAGATCTGTCCAGGGGTCCGTTCGAAAGGTGAAGCAGTTATTGTCCTAAAAAACAACTTTTAAACTTGCAGGCCCATGCCCTACGGGAGTGGCTTAGAATGTGTAGGCATTAGGCTGGCACAACCTCTCTGTCCCTCCTTCCCGCCCTCCTCATCATTAGGAATGCTCCAGGCAGATTGCCTACTATTCGTCACCTGTGTCAGCCCAGCACATGGGCTGAATCGTTAAGACACCCGTGTAAATGTTCAGCATGGAGAAAATGTTCCAGTTGCATTAATAATGATGAAGAGGGTGGGGAGGAGGGACGGAGGGGTGGTGCAAAGTTAGGGCACATATATTCTAAGCCACGCCCGTAGGGCACGGGGCTGTAAGTTTAAAAGTTGTTTTTAGGACAATAACTGCATCATCTGCCTAATGGACCGCAGGACAGATCTTGGATTAAAAGCAGCTATCCGAAGATACAAGTGGTTTGCGGGGGTCAGATTGTGGGTATAGAGTCGCTTTAAGAAGACAGTTACATACCAATATAAACACACAGTGGCCTAGAAATCTAGATAGTTGCAGTTTACAGCTTAACCCTTAGGCGACCCTTGACATACCCGTACGTCCAGGGCCACCAACATGTGTACAGAGCGGGGCGCTCTGAACCGCCGCGGTCTTGGGTGCTGCTCCTAGCCCGGGGCCGCAGCTATTAGCGGGCACGGTCCGATCGCTGTGCCAGCTAATAAAGTAATCAGATGCAGCTGTCATTACTTGAATGCAGCCATCCCTGGTGACTAGTGGGGTGGATCGCTCCTCCGCGACTGACTTAAACGGATGCACACAAATTTATTTTTTGCATCTGTTTTTTCCCATTAAACATACATGTTAAATGGACTGCAAAAAACAGTGTGACTCCATCCTTACTTTGCATTTGTGTTTTTTTTTAATTATTTATTAAAAAAAACAAACAAACATGTAGGGTTCCCCTATTGTCATAACCAGCAGGATTAAAAACCCAGAAACAGAAGCCTAGTAACACCAGGGTGGGAAGAGCCATTGTTTTTGGCCCTCCCCAACCTTAATATTACCAGCCTGCTGCCGCCCAGTCCAGGAGCGCCAATTTTGATGCTCAGGGACCACTGGCACCCGGCTCTTCCCAGTACCCCTGGTGGCATTGGGTAATGGGGTAATAATGGGGGGGTTAGTTTTAGCCATTTTATACCGACTAACACTAAGCCCCGTCTATTAGACGGCTTCCACTACTAAGTCTATAAAGTAAACAAATAAAGACATGACACAAGTGATAAATATTTTTTAGTAAAATTAAAAAAAAACACACCCCTTGTTGACCATTTTATTAAAAAAAATCTTAACAACCGCTGGTCATCAACGTAGTCCATCGAATCCGCCGTAATCCACAGGATACCGATATCTGAAAAACAAAAAGGGAGAAACACAAACAGGAGCACAACACCCATCATTGTGAGCGGTGTTGTGCACCTTACAGTATGTAGCATCTTTACAGATTGCTGCTTACAGTCTGGCCCCCAAGGGGTTCAGGAAGGATGCATTGCACCCTTGCTGGGATGGGTGTAGTGCAGGGAGTGAGCTTTCTACTCACCCTCCAATGTCTGCTATCTTCTCTCTTCGCCGGTCCCCGGCACACTGAGGTTAGTGTGACAGGACCGGCTCTTTATATGTCTGCTCAGCTAATAAGCTGAGCGGACATATAAATCAAAATGTTCCTTCTAATGTTGCTATTGTAATAAAAAAAATAGCATCATTAGAAGAAACATTTGCTGTTTTAATTAAAGTAAAGTATTAATTATTACATCCAGCTGTATTATCGGCAATAGGTATTGCCGGAAATAATACAGCTTCCTGTAGTAGTTAATATTTAATTAAACACATTTTCTTCCTAATAAAGTTATTTTCGTTGTTCTATAGCTTAATTAAAATGAATACATACTTTTGCAATTAAATATACTGTAAATAAATAAATAAATATGCATATTTATTTATATATATATATTTTTATTATTATTTTTAGTATATTTAATTGCAAAAGCATGGATTCGTTTTAATTAAGCTATTGAACAATGAAAATAACTTTTTAGAACAAAACTTTGTTTTATTAATTAAATATTAACTATTACAGGGATCGGCATTATTGCCGGGGATTGGTAACCCCGGTAATACCGTGTCCTGTAAAATACTGCTTCCCTGCTTTCCCAGATGCATTTCAGAGGTGTTTGCATCACTTTCTAAAGATGTCTTGGACTTGGTGACCTTTGATTAGTCGAATCTTGATTTCCAGGTCCTAAGGATTTTTCTCCCATAGACTATAATGGGATTCGATATTCAATCGAATAGTCGAATATCGGGAGCTATTCGAATCAAATACAATCAAATTGAATATTTCACTATTCGCTCATCTCTAACAATCCATCACATCTAAAGGATGTTCATCCAGCGTTTTACATTGTAGCAAGTACAGTAGACATAGATGTAACCCATAACAGTTTTTATTCACTGAACATTAATGAATTATTGAAGAAGAAAAATTATGGAAGCACCAACAACAACACAAATAAAATACTCATAGGTTATGTTCCCACTTAAATTTTGGGGAAGATGGCCATCTTGTAAAATAGACGGCAGCTAATAATGATCATAATGATCACTATTAGCAGCTGCCTATTTAACAAGACAGCCACCTTCCGACAATATTATTACGAAGAGGGAACATAGAATCAGACTTTAATAATCTAAAAAAAAAAAAGCTGGCCCCAACTTTCCTAAACACCAATTTAATGATGAGCTTTGCTATGTTGTCATAGACATTTTTTTTTATTTCCATCTTAAAGCTTTGTCTATGTTGTCATAGACATTTTTTTTTATTTCCATCTTAAAACTATGTTCACACAGTGTAATACAACGGCTGTTGTTTGACATGGCCGTTGGTTTGAGTGTCAAACAACGGCCGTTGAATTACATGTTTCTCTGGATATTATTGCATTATCAGCCGTAGGGCCATTATTTTCCACCCATAGAAGTCTGCTGGCCGTATGGGCCATATGACAATTAACCATTGACTTTCATTCACACTACAACCGCCAGGACGACCACACAGTGTGTGAACAGTCTATTTTCTACTGCCATTGTTTGCGAACTATGGCCATAGAAAATAGACATGTTCATTATTTTGTATAGCCGCAGTGAACAACTACCGTAGTTGGTGCACTGTGTGAATTCATTACACTGTGTTAACATAGGCTAAATGTGTAAGTTTAGTGAGATCTGGCCTGTTTGCAGGCCATGTCCTTGAGCTGATATGCATTCCCCGAAAACAAAAGCTTTAAAGCTCCTTGCTCTGTGGCAAGATGCTTAATTGTTCTGAAAAAAAAAAAAAAACATTGTGACCAAGTTTTCTATTGATGGAATAGAAAAAACATCTAGGATGGGATATCCAAAAAAATATTATGCTCTAGGATGAATCAAGTTTTATAATAACATTCAAGATAAACATAACATTAATAATAATTTATATATAGCGCATATCAGCAGCACTTTACAATTCTGGGGGCATATATATATATATATATATATATATATAGAGAGAGAGAGAGAGAGAGAGAGAGAGAGAGCGAGAGAGAGAGAGAGAGAGACAAGATCAGATATTACAAAAATACAGATGGGGGCTACGTTCACACTGCGTATGTTTCCGTCCGTAGTGCGAACCGCGAATATACGCACGTAGTTTTGAGGTTGATGCGTTCGCTGGGAAGTGTACGATATAGGCCCGCACAATGCACACTACGTATGAGCTTACGGCCGGATCGTATACGGCGCCGTGAAAAATGAAAAAGACCATTGTTTGAGGACGGAAATGTTGAAACTCACGGCCGTGGATTTCCTTGCAGTCCCGTACGAAGTACTTATTTCAGCCAAATTGAACTTGATTTTTCGATCCAAAAGGTTCTGTGAGTTTTATTGGGCTGGGCGAAGATTTCCAAGTAAATGACCTGTTTCAGATCGCTACGAAACAAGCTAGGGAAGCATAACTGTACTACGGGCGTATGTTCACGGTTGGTACGCATACGGCCGCATGTCGATTTTTCCCAGGCCCGTAGTTTCAGCCGCACATGTACGGCGGCATACGAACTACGGCCGGACTCATACGCAGTGTGAACATAGCCTTAACCATCAAGCCAAATTTAAGAAATAAAAATAAAAAAGCTTTTTTTATTTTAAAATATTTTCTTATTTTCTGCAACAATAACAAAACTTTCCTAATATAAAATGACTCAAAATAAAGCCCTGTGTATCACAGAGAAACAATGAGGTAAAACCTATTTGAGTATAAAAAGGAGAAGAAATGTTATTGCTTTCAAATCTACATGCACGAAAAAAAAAGAAAAATGCATTTGGTTGTGTAGGGGGGAAAACCTGTCTGGTCCAGAAGGGGTTAATAATAATCCCATCACAAAAGTTAGTGTCATTTAGAGGAAAGGTTTATGAGGGAAAAAAGGCAAAGTCATCTGAGTATTGTAGATGACTTAAATATTTGGAGGGTATCCTTATTAGTGGACAGCTGGGGGCCTGCAAACACAGCTGGGGATACAATTAGAGGACACAAATATGGAAATAATGTATATTCATAAACACATGCCTAACTTTACCAGTACTTTCCAGTTGCAACCATTATACATAAATCAAAAGAAATTTCTGGAGAAGCATAAACATGTCTAGTAAGAGCAGACAACTCACTAATAATATAATTCAGGATGAGTAACTGAGCTGTACAGTATTAACCAGTCTGGTGCTGAATGGAACCACATGGATTTCCCTCTACGCCATTGCTATTGTTAAAGAAAAAGTGCAACTACTTTCCTGCAAAAACAGCACCATCCCCGTCACCATGTTGTCCGTGGTTTTGCAGTTCAGCTCCAATGACGTCAAGCGAAGTGAGATGGAAAGTCACACCCAAACTGAGGACAAGAATTGTGCTCATTCTGGAAAAAGGTGCCCATGTTTTTCTAAGCCTGGATAACTCCTTTATTAAGTAGAAAGAAAGTTGGGGTAATATTTTTAACGCAGGTAAGGGTAACAAAAACAGCTTCGTCAGGGGACTATGGTGTCTAGAATAACCAAATAATTTTAATATTATAGCTTATATATGCGAATGGATGTTATTGTAGATAGTAGATGGTTTATCAAACACTAAATCAGAAAATAATTTAAATATATAAGCAGCACATTTCATATTTTTCAAGCATTTAAAGTATAATACATAACAAGGAGGCAGTCCACAAAAAAAGCAGTCCGTACTGCTAAGTTACACTGACCCAACACCACTTCAGGTGTTCATTTGATCAGACCAATGAAAATCAGTTTGGACTTAGATGGGGCTCAATGATTATTTAGCAGTCCACAATTGTATCAAGCAAAAGAAAAAAATCACAGCACTTATCAGTGTGTTCTTAGTGAGGCCCCATACACACATCTATGGTTGTTTTTACGGTCAGGAAATACTAATAAGGTAGCCTTTCAGGAGGCTTCAGGAAATGGTCAGTATTTCCTGATCATAAAACCATAAAGAAAAACAACTAATAAAAACACATACTTAGCTGCTACCACGCCGCAGTAGTGCTCTCCAGCTCATCTTTTCCTCTGGAGACAATGGCCTCTTGTGGACGGAGGCATAATGCTGTCTCCGGACAAAAGAGTGATTAAAAGGGAACTCCAGGTAGAGGTTAAAAAAAATGAAACTTCTGCAGAATCATATAGCATTACTTACTTGTCTATCCCAGTTTTTAAACTACCAAAAATCCATTCGTTTGAGGTTTTTTTTTTCTGTTTTGTGTTTCTGTCCTTCCTGGTTCAGCAGTTCCCAGAATGCAATGCTTTCCCTCAGCTGACCATCAGGGGTGGAAAGCCAATGGCTCATCTCCCTGTCAAAAACAGCACCGCATTTAACCCTTTGAGGACCAGGCCCAAAATGACCCAGTGGACCGCGCAAATTTTGATCTTAGTGCTTTCGTTTTTCCCTCCTCCCCTTCTAAGAGCTCCAGCACTCTCAGTTTTCTATCTACAAGCCATGTAAGTGCTTGTTTTTTACAGGAATAGTTGTACTTCGTAATGGCGTCTTTCATTTTACCATAACATGTATGATGGAATTCCAAATATATTATTTATGAAGATATAAATAGGTGAAATCGTAAATAAGAATGCAATATGGTAACGTTTGGGGGGTTCCTGTGTCTACGTAATGCACTATATGGTAAAAGCGACATGATACAATTATTCTATAGGTCAGCCCGAACACAACCATATGCAGGTTACACAGATTCTCTAATGTTATATATATTTTTTTTTATGAAATCCTTTTTTTTGGCAATTAAATATTAATAAAATGGGCCTATTGTGACGCTTATAACGGTTTTTTTTTTTCACCTATGGGGCTGTATGGGGTGTCATTTTTTCCGCCATGATCTCTAGTTTTTATTAATACCATATTTGTGAAGATCGGACGTTTTGATCACTTTTTATTGATTTTTTTTAATATATAATGTAACATAAAATCGGTAATCTGCGCACTTTTTCCCCTCTTTTCGTGTACGCCGTTCACCGTTTGCAATGACGCTTGTTATATTTTAATAGATCGGACAATTACGCACGCTACGGTATATTATATGTTTATCTATTTATTCATTTTTATATGTTTTATTTATATAATGGGAAAGGGGGGTGATTTAGACTTTTATTGGGGGAGGGGTTTTGGGGTAGTGTGTTAGTGTTTTTAACTTTTTTTTTTTTACACTTTTGAAGTCCCTTTGGGGGACTTCTACATCCATTACTTTGATTTCTACACTGATGAATGCTATGCCATAGACATAGCATTGATCAGTGTTATCGGCGATCTGCTCATTGAGCCTGCCTGTGCAGGCTCAGTGTAGTAGATCGCCGATCGGACCGCATGGAGGCAGGTAAGAGACCTCCAGCAGTCCGTTTCAACGATCGGGCTGCCGAGTGTCATTAACCCCTTAAACGCCGCGATCGCGGCGCGACCGCGGCGTTTAAGTGTAAGTGACAGGGGGAGTCCCCTGTCACTTACCGATCGGGACCCCCGCAGTGTGACTGCGGGGGTCCCGATCGGTAAGTGACAGGGGACTCCCCCTGTCACTTACACTTAAACGCCGCGGTCGCGCCGCGATCGCGGCGTTTAAGGGGTTAATGACACGCGGCAGCGCGATCGCTGCAGCGTGTCATTACCGGTGAGGTCCCGGCTGCTCACTGCAGCCGGCCCCCACCTCCTATGAAGCGCGCTCCGCTCCGGAGCGCGCTTCATAGCGGGAATAACACCCATGACGTAAGGTTACGTCATGGGTCGTCTGGGGACAGACTTCCATGACGTAACCCTACGTCCAGGGTCGTCTAGGGGTTAAACACCCTTCCAGAAAACTCCTGAAGGGTGTCCATGCCTAATAGAACCCTATGGGTAAGGAAATCTATTAGGATTTCCTGATAAGAAATCTGGATAGATTTTCCTGATGTGTGCATGGGCCTAAATATTCTTTTACTAAGCAGTCATCATGCTGCTGAGACAGACCAATGACCATCTGTGCCACCTGTGCTTTGGCAAGGCCACATGATACTATTACCATCCTTACTTATGTGTGGTTCTGTGTGATGGACAGTGTAACCTAGGCAGGGCTCCCAAAGAGAGGAGGCCTAACTGCCATGAAGCCCCGCCTAGGTGCCACTGTCCACTGAAAAAATAAGGTAATTTTAAAGTAGTAAGAAGACACAGATGAATGTTAGATAGGTATATATTGAATGTGCAGTATCTAAGCTTGTGGATGATGTGGAGAACTGCACATAGACTGTCAAGAATGTGCAGTAGCCTGGTGTGAACTGGGCCTGTTTTGTTGTGACACACCCGATTGCTTTTCATCCAGCAATGCAGGAGTTAACCAGAGCTCTGCAGGATTTGAATGTTTCAGCTGAACTTGTTGCTGGGATCAGGGCTGGTCCAATCAGCTGCTGGACCTAGCCTCTGATCCTGGATAAATAACAGCTAGCTGCTCACTTCTCTGCTGGCTATTTCGGTTCATACCTGGATCCCAGCTTCCCTGTGCTTATTCCCTTCCTAATTCCCTCTGATTGCTCGACTTGTTTTCTGACTTTTGACTGTCTGATTTGGTTGCAGATTTTGTACTGCGTTGCTCGTTTGGCTCTGACTTGGCTTGCTCACTATTCTATACTGTGTTTGTCTGTCTGTCCTGTTTTGTGTTCCACATATACAGCGTAGGGAACGCCTTCGTGGTTGTCCGCGGCTGCCTAGGGCCGTCTGAGGCAGGTAGGTAGGGACAGTGGATGGGTTAAGACCTAGGGCCCACTGTCTTGTCTTGTCCATGCCGTCCTGCCCTGACATAGACTAAGGGGGTTACAGCATCACTTTAAAGGGGTAGTTCAGCCAAATATTTTTGCTTTCAAATTAACTGGTGCCAGAAAGTGACAGAGATTTGTAATTTACTTGTATTCCAGTACTTATCAGCTGCTGTGCGTCCTGCAGCAGGTTTTATTCTTTCTGCAGAACAAGAGAGGTTTTCTTTTGGATTTGCTGCTGCTCTGGACAGTTCCTGGCATGGTCAAGAGATGTCAGCAGAAAGCCATGTCTCAGACTGGAAAGAATACACCAGGGCATACAGCAGCTGATTAGTACTGGAAGACTTGAGATTTTTTAATACAAGTAAGTTACCAATCTCTGGCAACAGTTGATTTGAAAGAAAAAAATTGCCCCTTAAACCATGATTATTATTATAATTATTATTATTATTATTTTTATAATACATAACACAGAGATTTTACAGCACAGTGGTTATGTTTGCTTCTCCTTTTCTATAGTGAACCAGAATTTTTTTTATAGAGGACGTCTAAAAAACTAGGAAAGAGTTTCCATCCACTCTGAAATGACTTTTCATATTTAATACTTCACACTTCCACTTCCATTCATACTTTGCATAAAAAGATCAGAGAGGAATTTTAAATGCAGTCCACAAACACACAAGGATATTTTTTTCTTAGATTCCATTAAATTAGGCCATTCACATATGAATTGGATTGGTGATACACATGTTTTTGGAATTTTTCCCCCTTGTATTGATGTGGCCTAACCAGTTTCTAAGATGTAATTGCCCTGTAAAAACCCTATAAATAAATATAAAAATACTGTATATGCATATAGTTATATCAAAAAATGAAAATTGGTTATATAGTTGCAAACTTCTTCTTTCTACTGTGATGGGTAAAAGAACCTAGAAAGCAATATACAAAAATATCTTCTCACTTATTTATTATATGGCACCATCTGATATATAGACATCTCTAATATGTATGTGTCACTGTATATTCTAAAAATAGATTTAACAGATTAACTAGGGTTGTGTGTTTTGAACTTCATGTCTTGGTATCTCCAATACTTTGAAGTTGTAGTGGTTTAGGATTACAGATGTACTGTAGGTTGTATTATTGCATTGTACCTTTTTTTTTTTTTTTCCATGAATGGGGCTTCTGTTATACAATACAAAATGACTAATATAATACCTGCTCCTTAGTTGCGGGTGCACTGAAGTACTATACATTTGTAAACATGCCCTGTCTTTGTATTCAGTGACTTGGCATGCAATTTGAACAGTGTTGAAATGTATGTATAGAAAAACAAAGAAAGAGTTTGGTAACGTCAGAATATAGTCATGAGAATCGGTCTGCTGCTTAGTAGCAAGCAATTTACTATATCTCACAAGAAAATTATTGTAATTAATAATTCTTAAAAGATTAACACTTTCAGGCCAGGTTCACATGGCGTAAGAGACCGGCCGTTCCATGACCCGGCCGGGTCACGGAGTGGCCGTTCTCTGAAAAGATCATCCGGCCGGTACTGTAGAGCCAGCCGGATGATCTTTCACGCAGCAGAGTTCTGATGTGGGCGCATCAGCGCGTGCCCGCATTAGAACTCACCACAGCCGCTCGCTTTATTAAGTGCACTGACAGAGCTTTCTGCGGCCACTATTCAATGAATAGTGGCCGCAAAAAACTGCCGGAACATTTACTATGCAATCAGCAACAACGGCCATAGAAATACGAAAAAATATATTGTGTGAACATAGCCTCACACTGTAACACATTGGTAAAAATAAGTAGCTATGTTCAGTTTGTGGTTCAAAAGTAGAAAAATTGTAGCGGGCACTCACCATAAAAACTTCAATCTTTATTCATAGCGTCTTAAAATTGTATCTCAGCAGCGAGGACACCAGTACCTCATTGATGGCGTGGACAAAACAAAGGGCGACAGCGCTCCATAGCGAGGATCAGAGGGATAAGGTGAAAAGGAGTTAGGGGTGCAAGGCAACCCTCACCTGGTATGGTTGTGCAAATGTGGAGGCACAACACTCTTAAGCACATGGATCACGGACCGCAGCCACTCCCGATATCCAAAAGGAAAGAACAGACAAAACCACCTCCAACACCAAAAGTACACAGATCATGGGGTGCAGGTCCAACTTAAGATCAAGGCAGGATAGAGGATAAAAATGTTTTGGTGTTGGAGGTGGTTTTGTCTGTTCTTTCATTGATGGCGTGGCAGCTATCAGGGAGGTATTGGCCTCCTCACTGCTGTGATACCTGCTATGGCAATTTTAAGAAGCTATGAATAAAGAAGTTTTTATGGTGAGTGCCCATTACAATTTTTCTACTTTAGAACCAAGGAGGGAGATGCAGCTGTAGTATTTCTCGAGGTTCAAATAAGCTCTATGCAGCATCACATAGAACCAAGGTGAATAGTGTCAGCATGGTGTACTCCTCACCTGTCAAATGTCGGGGCCATATGTAAGGCCTCAGGGACCTGAGTTTCTCTTTTAGGGTAAGCTCACACATTCTGTATCACAGAGGATTTCACGCTGCAAGTTTCAGAGAAAAATCTGCTACATTTCCAATTAACATTTAAGTCTATGACACTTGATTCTCGCAGTGAATTTTTTATTTTATTGCAAGAATGAAATCCATAGTCCTCCTGTGGCATCTCTGGGGCCCCTGTTCACTGACAGCCCACTCAGCTGAAGCTGTCCCATCTCAGCCAATGAGGGCACCAGGGGAGAGCAGACAGGTAAGCGTGGTCGCTTTATTATTTTGAACACAACAGCAGCACTATATATTTACTTACACAAGGCTATGGACTCCGTTCTCGCAGTGGAATGAATATCCACTATGAGGCTATGTTCATACTACATATATTTTCGTAAACACTGCGTCTGTTGTTGCCCATTGCAACAACGGCCGTGATTAATACGAAAATATGTTACATTGCCATCTAAAGAATGGTATACACTCCGGCCGGGATCCCTAGAGGTGCCTCGAGAAACTGACATGTCAGTTTTCTGCGGCCTCTATTCAATGAATAGCGGCCGCAGAAAACACTGTCAGTGCACACTATGGAGAAGTCTATAGAGTAAAAACTACAACATTTCTGTAAAAAAAAAAGTGAAATGCAAAGCCGACTGTGATTTCACAAAACTGCAAATGCATTAAAAAAACAACATAGCAAAGATGTCTTGTGGATGCTGTGCTTCATTTCATCCAATTGACTCTCAGTTAACAAGTGGCTGTAGTGTTTTCAAGCCAAAAAAGAAAAAAGACGCCATGCACTAATTTTATCATTTCTATTGGCATTATTTTCAGGAAAAACACCTAGTCCACACTAAGGCTATGCTCACACAATGTCAAAAATAGAGAAAAGGTGGGCGATTTTGCTATTTAAATAACGTCCGTTAAATGACTGCAATGGCAAAACATTAAAGTCAATGGAAAGACGGACGTCCAATGCACAGAATGTACCGAATAACAGACGTTTTTACAGTGGACATCAAAATAATGATCATGATCATTATTTTCAGATGTCTTTTGCAAACAGCGGATGTTTTTTATTAGTTGTTCACACACAGTTGTTTTTTTTGTCACCGATCTTTCTCCATTTTTACTAATAAATTCAATGGACTTTTTAATTAAGCCGCACCCAAAGGCCAATTAGAAACCCCAAACTAAAATAATGTACCAGCAGCCATCTTTGCACTTAGGGATAAGGGAAGGCTAGACAGCTAAATGACATCCAATAATTTAGACTCTAAATGATGGACGTCATTTTAATAGGAGCTCAAAAAACTTTGTGTGAACATAGCCTAAATCTGCAATATTTGCTTGTGGTGGCTCTAAACTTTTGTGATTGCTTAATATCAAAATATAAGATTTATTCTGATATGTGTTTCACACTGAGCATAGAAACTAATTTTATTTTTTTACATTGTTTTAATGAGGGTTCAGATCAGCCTCTGCAAGGTCAGAATTTCCTTAATCAAGGGCACATAAGTGTCCTTCAAAGCAATTAGCTCTGCTTAATGGCTACAATGTTAAATCATTCCGCTAATATTTGGGGTATTTATTTGTGCTCATGGCTCTCAGTATAATCATTAGCTAATGAATTATCATGTCCTTGGAAACCCATTAATATATTTATAGTATGAATGATGTTCTCTTCAAACAGACATACACAATACCATAGATTTTACTTTTCTGAATAAAATAACACATCAGAGGCCTTTCATGACCCTTGTGTCCTTATGCTTAGAGCAAAAGTCTACCTTTTAGAATGCTTTATTTTAAAAGTGATTTATTTATTTTTCTATTTTGTTTTGTTTTTAAGGGTCTGTTTAGATGGGCTGACATCTGCCTGGTGTGAGTGCCAATGTAGATCAATGCTTTTAGGCCAGTTTCACACATGATAGATCTGCAGCGGATTTCCCGCTGCAAATTCGCAACAAAATACGCTGTGGATCCCTTGCCTGTCATTTTCAATCCGATTACATACTCACCGTTGGACTGACATCCTGCTGCAAGTATGTAAGTGACAGCCCCTTAATCACCCCCACCCCCCGCTGGCTGGAGCATACATTACCTGCTCCACGCTCCGGCTTGCTTTGGGTTCCCAGCTGGACAACCCGCTCAGCCAATCCGCGCACTTCCCCATCTCAGCACACTG